>NC_069705.1:8250185-8869839 GCF_023699985.2 Odocoileus virginianus | reverse complement strand
ATCAGCTGAGCCCTTAGCGGATCATATACTACAGGTAGTACATGTTGCAATGAAGCATTTTGCTGAAGATGTGTGCAACATACAAAATTTGAAGTTTTTCTAATACATAAAAGACGTAGAATTTATAATAATTATGTACTGCTTCCTTAGAATGAGAGATACGGGCTTTCCTGGTGGCTCATATGGCAAAAGCGTCTGCCTGCAATGCTGGAGACAACGGGTTCGATCCCTGGGTCAGGAAGATCCCCGGGAGCAGGAGATGGCAACCCACTCCAGCACTCTTGCCTGGGAAATCCTATGGACAGAGGAGCCTGGTGGGCTACAGTCTGTGGGGTCGCAAAGAGTCGGACATGACTGAGCGACTTGACTTCACTTACTTAGAATGAAAAGCTACGTTAATAACTATTTTTTCCAGATATCTCTTTTTTAAAATGAGAAAACTTGGACACTGCAGCCCTACAGACAAGTTCCTCTCCCTGACCAGGACGCATGTGTCCCGCTCTCCTCAGAGCCATCTGCAGCTAAGGCCTGACGTGCGCCTCCCAGCCTGCGCTGTCAATCACTGACAAGCAGGCTCTCTCTCTCTCATTGCCACGGGATTAAAAACACACACGTAAGCTTTCCATAATTCTGTATACAACTTGCAACCTGTGTTCTTCCCCACCCAACATTATGCTTTTATATTCCCACAGAAAAACAATTCTTTCATTTCAAATGTCCCTAAAGGTACCTTTCAAAAAAGGTCTCAATATCTATACATCTATTTTGCCTTTGATAACCACATTTGCTTTTATGTATTTGGGGGTTTTTTGGCTAATAAACCATTGCTGGATAAGTCATAATGAGAAATAATATGAATAAGAATGTATACATATATATATGTATATATATGTGTATATATATATACACACACATATGTGTATATATATGTATACATATATATATGTATATATATACACACACACAAACACACACACATATATATATATGTGTATAACAGAATCACTTTGCTGTATAACAGAAATTAGCACGACATTGTCAATCAGTCAACTATATACTTCAATAAAATAAGTGTAAAAAAATGCTGCAGTGAACATCTTCAAGTTAAGCTTCATGAACACACCACGGCCCCCAGTGAAAAGCATGTGTACATGCATAAACATATATATCCACATATGTGTTTATGTATTTTTTCAAATTCTAACTTTTTATTATGGCTTTAGGTAAGCAAAATAGAAACAAACCCAGAGCTTAAAATCATTCTACTTTATTTTGCTGCCTCTTTCCAAAGCAGGATCTCAAACCTAGGACATGTTAATGGATCTGAGAGGTAGTGTAAGAGGGAATTCAGTTAAAATTAATTAAGTTGATTCTGAAAATCAAATTAGTACTTCCCAATTTTTTTAGTTAAAAACAAAACAGAATTATCTGGAAAAACAAGGCCGTTCTCTCCTTACGGCCCATCTCACACAAGCTGCATCTGTGTGAGTGGATACACCTGTAAATGTACAAAGTGCCAGACAGGGCTGATTGCCTCCTCCTCCTATTCCAAATTCCTAAAAGAGCAGATACTTGCTTTTCAATGAGGCAGGTGACAAAAGTCATGCAAACACTAAAGCAGTATATATACAGAGATGCTCTGAAGAACACAAGGATGTTTTCATAAAGCTAATTGTTTTTCTGTGGGATTGCTTTTGAAAAACTGGTGTAAAAATGTTCCCAACTTACTGTAGTACTGGCCTATTTATTCTACTTTCTATTTAAAAAATGATTTGGATTTAGAAATCAAAATAATGAAATATCTTATCCTCATGTAGAGTCACTGAAATTGTCCTTTTTTCTTTAGTTCTCTAAAATCCCTCAGTGAGGTCCTTGAAGTAAATTCCATTTCAGAGTGTTCAAAAAGACAGTTCAGGAATTAACTGTTAATTTTACCGCTTTATGATTCCCCAAAACTCATGATAAAATGTGGCGTAAAGGGTGTGCTCCAGACAGAAGCACAAGGTGAATCACTCCCCTTTTGTCGCCGCTACTGTCTTGATTTATGAGTCTCAGGGAGCACCACCCGCCATCACCACACCTCACGAGGATCAGGGAAACTGGGCAGAGCTAAAAGAATTTGAGTCAAATTGCATTTGCAGCTTCTTCAACCATACACTGTGCAACTTACCTAAATTTAATAACTGCTTCAAAATCCCTTCCCTGCAACATGTAGATGGAGCCCTGAAGCCTTAACAGCAACAGAGCACTGCTCCCCAACGCCCTCTGAGGACGGGCCAGCATTCCCATCAGTCACAGCCCCAGATTCAGGAAATGTAACAGAAGTGAGTGACCAGAAAAAAAACAAAATGACAAAGATATGCAAAACACAAGTCATAACTCTGTATTAGCATCAACAGATGTCAATCTGCTCTCCTAAGTTGCTGTAATCTTCTAAAGGCTGCTTGCCCTCCCATCTCAGCACTTATCTCATTGCAGACCTGGAATCAGTTCTTGGACCAGTACATACAGGTCTGAGAACCACACTTTGAGAAGCAGTGAGTCATAAAACCAAATAGTCTGCTGGCAAAACATTCTCATTCCTTTGACGAAGGGCCATGAGAAACAGCGCTAACGTTGTTCTTTGCATTCACGCTGGGAGGGTGTGGAGCGTCCCTCAAAAGACAGTCTGAGAAGGCTGCCTGCTCATCTGTGCTCTGCTGTGAAAACGGATTTCCCACCAGTTTTGGCCACAGAGTGGAATTCAGTGATTCTCAACCTTTAAGGGTCAGAGGAATCACATTCGGGAGGTTGTAAAAGATGTTCATTAGGGTCCCGACACCAGAGCCCAGAATTCAGAATTCAATAGAAGTCCTTATTATACAGAAACACCTAATATTCATCTTTAACATCTTTAGACACTCTTATGTGGTCAATATGATTACTCTCATTTCACAGATGAAAGAATGAGGACTCAGGGCTCTGCCAAAGATAAAATATTAGATCTAGAGTTCAGATCTTTTAGAATCTAAATTTAGTAATTTTTTCTTATGTGTGAAGATAGGTCTTGAGTCTTAAAATTGTTACTAGGATGGGAAGATTTTTTAAATTTATTATCACTTTAAGTAATTTATTCCCCTAACAATGACAGGCCATGTTCAACATCAATGTTTGTGAGGGTGACTGAAGCTCTAGATATTCTTTTTCATAACTGTCCAATCACAGCCAGGATGTTAATTAGGAAATAGTTTATTATCTTAGAGCTAAGCCTTCTAAGGAATTAAAGATTATTTAGTTAATTAGCTTGTAATGTACACTAAGGCTCTAACAATTGATTAAAGATAGTACAACTAGGAAATGATACAGATGAACTTATTATTCACAAAACAGAAGCAGACTCACAGACTTGGAAGACAAACTATGGTTACCAAAGGGGGAAATGGAGGGTAAATTAGGAGGTTGGCACTAACACGCACACACTATTATATATAAAACAGTCAATCAACACGGCCCTACTGTACAGCACAGGGAACTCTGCTCAATGTTCTGTAATAAGAATAGATACATGTATGCGCGTATCTCAAACACACACACACAATGTGCTGTGCTCAGGCGCTCAGTCGTGTCTGACTCTGCGGCCCCATGGACTGTGGACCGCCAGGCTCCTCTGTCCGTGGGGATTCTCCAGGCAAGAGTACTGGCATGGGTTGCCATGCCCTTCTCCAGGGGATCTTCCCAACTCAGGGATCAAACCCGGGCCTCCCACATCGCAGGTGCATTCTTTACCATCCGAGCAACCAGGAAAGCCTATATATCTATATATATATCTATATATATATATATCTATATATATATATAATTGGGGCAAGTTATTTTACCCCAAATCTTTGGGTTTCCTTACGAATATCATCCAGGTAACACCTTTAAGACATAAGGCCCTTATGAAATTGGATTTTTTTAAAGGTGGGTATAAAATTGCATTCCTTGGCTTCCCTGGTGGCTCAGAAGTTAAAGCGTCTGCCTGAAATGCGGGAGACCTGGGTTCGATCCCTGGGTCGGGAAGATCCCCTGGAGAAGGAAATGGCAGCCCGCTGCAGTATTCTTGCCTGGAGAATCCCATGGACGGAGGAGCCCGGTGGGCTATAGTCCACGGGGTCACAAAGAGTCAGCCACGACTGAGCGACTTCAAGAAGAAGAATAGCCCTTATTGCTTAGTTTGGGATCAATATTTTTTTTCATAAAAGTAATATATCATGCTTTATCTTCTTCCTTGGTTTATAGCAGTTACAGGGAGCCCACACTGGCTCCAAATAGAGAACTTTTTTACAGCATGTGTGACCAGTGGTGGAGAGTCCCTCTCTCCCAGGGGTAGCCTTATTTACTGTCATGGGAGACAGTTAAGTAAGAAGCTGGATTACAAGTTATCAGAAACACTGCGGAGTGCCAGTGTAGGTAGGTAGACCAGATGGCTCTAAGAATCCTTTCTGGCTTGGGTGGCCACCACAAAATATCACAAACTGGGTGTTCTTCAACAACAGAAGTGTATTATCTCACAGTTCTCAAGGCGAGAAGTGCAAAATCGAAGTGTGAGCGGGGTTGGGTCCATCTGAGGGCCGCAAGGGCAGGGTGGGTTCTGGGTCTCTTCTCGGCTTACAGAGAGTGTTCTCCTTGTGTCTCTATGGCATCTGCCCTCTCTGCTTGTCTCGGGGTCCAAATGTGCTCTTTCATAAGGATATCAGTCATAATATATTAAGGCACACCCTAATGACCTCATCTTCACGAATTATATCCTTAACAACCCTATTTCCAAGTACGATCGCATTTCTAAGGCACCGTGGGTTATGAATGCTGGGGGTACACAATTCCACCCACAGTGACCTGATCCGGTGAGAAGCACCCACGTGAGAGAGAGGCCAGGAGTCTCAGTTTTCTCTTAGCTCTCCCACTTCTGTGCCATGAAACTGGAAATGTCTCCATCACTCTAGGCTTCTCTATAAAATAAGTGGTTTGCACCAGACACAAATTAACTCTAAAACACTTCTTTCCTTTTTAACGTGTCTATACGTGTGGAGCAGGAAATCACCCAGAGAGTTTCTGGATCCCACAATAAACTAGGAGCTTAGTCGGTCTCTTATCTGGGTCCTCATAGTGACCCGGGATCACAGTTAGTACGAAATTCAGACTAAGCAAACAGGTCCAATATATACTTTTGCAAAAGCAAAGCTTCAAATCCCTATGATTCGATGGGCTGAGAAAGGAAAACAAAGGTATAATGTGTATCATGCCTCAATCTTTAGTGAGAAAAACATGCTCACACCTCAAATATCACTGGAAGGACAGACACAGAAGCCACTAACCGCCCCTGAGAAGAGAATGAGGCCAAGGGGGGAGGCCAGAGAGGGAAACGCGTTCTCATCACAGCGCATTTGGAATAAGAGGAAAATAGGCTTCTTGGTAAAGTGTGCACAAGTGTTAAAATGGAAACATACCTGTGTTGTCTGCAATTGTTTAGCCTTTCATTTTCAAGGCTAGATATTCTGTGTTTAAGTCATTTTGTGTTTGAGGGTCCTTATAAGTATTCTTGACTTTTACAATTTTTGGTTCACAGGAAGAGGTATGGCTCATGCGAATATTATATACCTGTTTCAACATGAAGACATATAATGAAAGATT
Source organism: Odocoileus virginianus (assembly GCF_023699985.2). NCBI lineage: Eukaryota > Metazoa > Chordata > Mammalia > Artiodactyla > Cervidae > Odocoileus > Odocoileus virginianus. The sequence goes on along the minus strand of NC_069705.1, from coordinate 8,864,187 downwards.
TAATAGCCATACTTTTTTAAGATGCCTTTGCTATACAAATATGAAACACAATGCACAGAATTGGCTAGAAATCTGCTACATTCATCTTCAAAGGGCAAGGAACTCAGTAATCAATACAGTATTTACTATGGCATTTTTCATCTGCAAAATTTTCACACCTTCCATCAGTTGTGACTAAGAAAGCCAGGTTTATTTTTCTACCCATAATTTCACCTTGGCTCCCTACCTAATTTACCGAGAGCAGCAGCTGTAAAAACTTCATAGGAACAGTTACTAATGTGTAAAATGAATTTAACTGATACCTCTCTGGACCAAACAAACAGAGGTGTGATGAACACTGTTTCTGTAACTCCCACACTGGCCAAGAGAGGAGGGGTGACTCCATAGCTGGAGCAGGAAATAAGGTGCATAGGCGTGGGGGCGAGCACAAGAATGATTTTTGAAAGGAAAGGAGACAAAATGTGCCAGTCAATATGGCAGCCTTTCCATTTTAAATATGGGGAAATAAAGAGCCTGAAGGATTTATATCTGAAGGTTAAAAAAAAAAAACACCTTGAAATTTCCTGTTTTGAGTTCTGTATTTTTGTCATTCACTTATAATATTATAAATGCATATTAACCTGTAGAATAATCTCTGTACATTAAAACACATTTAAAAAGCTGTCCTTTTAAAGTCCTAAAGTGCCTCACCAACATTTTATGGTGACAGCCCTTCTGGACTCACATCACTTCATTGATGAGTAATACAAAGGATTAATTTTAGATTATATTCTATAGGCAGTACTGGGATTTTTACACCACTGTCCTTTTCTACAACTGGAGTAATAAACATATGACCCAACACAAGATTGTGAATGTATAGTAAGGGGACGGTTTGATGCTATGCTTCCTATGTTTCCTAATAATTGCTTAAATTAATAACCTCTGTTATATAGAAATGATCTAATGTACGAAGCAGTGAGCACTAAGGTTTTTTAAAGTTTCATGTTTCTTACTATACAACTGGAATGACTTTTCTCCTCCATCAGTTACCTGTCATGCATTTCTGTCTGTCTACCTACCTATCTGTCTATCTGCATCCATCTACCCTCCACCCATTCACTCAAGAACACAAACTTACGGCTACCAGATGGAGAGAGGGCTGGGGGAGGGTAACCAGGGCTCAGAGAGTAACGAGTACACACCACCACGTGTAAAATATATAACCAGCAAGGGCCTACTGCATAGCACAAGGAACCATAATCGGTCAGCATCCTGAGATAAACCACAGTGGAAAAGAATATGAAAAAGAATACATATATACACACACACACACACACACACACATATATATATATATGACTGAATCACCGTGTTCTGCACCTGAAACTAAGAGAACACTGTAAGTCAACCATCCTTCAGTTAAAAACAGACGTGTATTGAGTCTTTGTGATATTCCGAGCTCTGTACCTTAATGAACAAGGTAAATGTGGAACTGATCTCAGATCCTAAATTCAAACTTAACCTTTACCATATAGCTTTTTTCTAAAGATCAATTTATTTACTTTAATCGGAGGATTAAAGTACAACACGGTGACGGTGTCTGCCATATAGCAACATGAGCCGGCCACGGGTGTACACGCGTCCCCGTCCTGAACCCCCTGCCGCCTCCCCCCCACCCCCTCCCCCTGGGTCGTCCCAGAGCACCGGCTCCGGGGCCCCACTTCACGCGTCGCGCTCGCACTAGACATGTGGTAACGAGTGTTTGTTTCACTTCTCTTCTCTCAATGCCATGCAGCTTTCTTTGCTCCCCTCCAGGTGACCTCTCTTTCCCTTGACCTCAGGTAGCACTTTAATTACTGATTTAGTTACTGAGTCCTTTGTAGAACATTTTAACTACCCTACCCCACTTTCCCAGCAAAATGCTGGCATAGAGCTCATTGCCTAATGGAGTGCCTTATATCCAGATGTTTCACCGCTTGCTGATAGAAAGGTGTCACTCTTTTAAAAAAGTGACAAATCAGCATGGCTGATGCCATAGTCACACAGACCGTTCCCCCTCATCATCTCTTCCTCTTCTTATCTTTGCTTTTATGTTTCTAGGTCTACTAGGGTGTCAGACACACCCTCAGTGCTCAGTAAATGCCCAGAGAGTGAATCGGTGAGTAAGATGAATTACTTCTTACCCCTCCTCTTAACTCTCTGTTGTTCTCATTAGCACTATCATTTCCATGGATGCTTCTTTAAAGACTCATTTATTTTTGGCAGTGAAGCATGGCATGTGGCATCTCAGTTCCCCAACCAGGGACTGAAGCCGCACACCCTGCATCGGAAGCACAGGTTCTCAACCACTAGACCGCCAGGGATATCCCACCACACAGGCTTTGATGGAGCTACTTTGCAGAGGCCAATTTTTCAGTCCATAGAATTATTCCAGTGAGACTTGAACTTTTACAGAATGAAATCATTCAGTGAGTAAATGAATGAAAAACTCACTCATCTATTTTTCTCGACAACAATTTTGAAATTGCAATGCACATAAAAGTTTAAAAATTTCATAGAAAATAGATTTGCTTTTATCCAGTTGGGATGCAAGTGATGATTTTACATACTTGGTCCATAATCAGTATTTCATTACTGGCGGCTATAACCAATATCCTGAACAATGGATAAGTAAGGCTCCAAGTAACTCTGGGAGCTAAAACCCAACCATACAAGGGTCATGTGAGGTAGAGCTGTGGTCACTGACACCTTCAAAGGTCCCCAAAGCCCCACCAGACAAACACAAGGGAATGAGTTCCACAATAGCAGAGACTCGGCTCGTAGTTCTGCTGTTGAATTCTAAGGGCTCGGCATATAGTAGGCCTCAATAAATATTTGCTGAGTAAGTGAAGAAACACTCTGCAGGGGTGTTTGATAACTGTCCCGTGGGCTCCCCTGGTGGCTCAGTGGTAAAGAATCCACCTGCCCGAGCAGGAGAGCTGGGTTAGATCCCTGATCTTGGAAGATCCCATATGCCATGCAGCAACTAAGTCTGAGTGCCTCAGCTATAGGGCCGGGGCTTCAGAGCCCGGGGCCCCAGGTTCTGAAGCCCGCATGCCCCAGAGTCTGAGCTCCGCAACGAGGAAGCCCCAGCTAGAGAGCAGCCCCCGCTCCCTGTGACTAGGACAAGCCCAGGCAGCAACGAAGGCCCAGCCCAGCCAGCAAACAAGCAGAACGACGGGAAAGAGAGACCTACCCCGTGCGTGTCATCATTCTCCTGACGCCCCCTCCCTCTGCCCACGTAAATGTTCAGGCCCTATCCTTGAACTGCTAAGTCAGACTCTGCACTTGGCACAATTCCCTTGATTCTTCGCAGGCATCCCCAAACATGGGAAGCATTCCTATAAAACACATCAAGTTCACTTGTCTGCCCCCAACGGACAAAACTTCCCAACCGAAAGTGACACCGCATTCAAGTGTACAGGGCTAGCTGTTTGTAAGGTTACAACTGTTTTTGAGAAATGATGTCAGACGTTAGGATTTGATCTCTTTCTCTCTCGGCCTCTCTCTTTTCCCCTTCCTTCCTTCCCATTTGTTCCCTCTCTGGAAATGAAATAATATGACACAGAGGAAGAGCACAGAGTCAAACTTTATATGCTAATTTCCGTCTAATGTTCAAAGACATGATGGCCAGGGCGCCCTGCAAAGCAAAAGCGTCTCCTCCTGCGTTTGCACACCTTTCTGCCTTCCTGCCCTCTGCGCGACCTCCTCACCTCGCCCTGTGCATCTTCTGGGAGAGACGAGGCTCGGTATTTGCTGAGTATCTGGCATCTGCAGGTGCACGAGGCCAAGCTTACCCATTTGATCTGTGTGCCACCAAGAAACCCAGTCATGGGAGGGGGCACAGTGCCAGGCTCACTGTCAGCCCTCATCAACACATCCTCCAAGTGCCACACCTTTTTAATGACACTCTGAATGCTCATTATTGTCATGACTGCCGACCAGAATGTGAAGAAAGTATGCTAGAGGAACAAAAATCAGAAGGGCAGCTCTGAAACCCTTGGAGAAACTTGTCTGGGAACACAGTCATTTTTTATGGGTTAGGTCCAATCGAAACGATACCCCAAGGTCTTACTCACTCAAGTCCATCCCTGCTTTCCACCTCCAGCGTTTTAAAGCACAGCCACCTCTCTGATAACAAACCCAAGTGATATCGAGCCACCGTTCTTGCATGGAACAGGACACTGGGGCTCCAGGGCACTTAGCCTCTTGCTCTAATTGCTGAAACGTTCGCCTTTCGGATTCCACAGAGGCTTTTCATCCTGCTGTTACGCCCTGTCTTCTGCTGACAGCCCCTCACTGCCCCTCCTTCCGGGGGGTCCCCTGACAGCCTAAGGACCGGAAGCCCAAGGTTTACGCTCCATAGGGCTCTGCCCGCGAAGTTCAGCCTAAGAGCCACTGAAGATTTGGGGTACATGTCTTTGGGATACCACATTAATGATGCTGTCACATCATCATGTCCTACTGTGTGGTACATGATATTTATTTGTCAAATTACAGATGACAATATTGATCACTTGAGCAAGATCAATGTTGCCTGCTAGGTGTCTCCACTATAAAATTCCTTTTTTTTCTTGTGGAAATATTCGGAGACTATGTAAATACAATGTTCCCTATCGCACCTTCATCTACTATGCTTATCATCCATTGATGTCTCTTGCTGAATAATGTTTGCAGAATGGTAGTTTTTTATTTTCATTTTCCTATGTTTATTCATTGTATTTTAAGTAAAGGCTTTACCTTCTCTCTTGTTATATCTGTGTGGAATAATAGATTCATAGTTCATTCAATGGGTTATAATCTCTTGTTATGTTTTAAAAAATCAAAAAGCATGGGATTTGGATGAAACTAACTGGGATTACTGGGCATCCTGTATTTCTGCAACTTCCTGACTCCATGAAAACAAGCTGAAAAACCAAGAGCCAGCACCAGTCCTCTCTGACCTTTGTTTGCCCAGCACCTCCAAATGTTTTGTAAGCATCTAAATCCTTCTATTAATTCCCTTCCTGTTTGCACGCCGAGAATAGTTTCTATTTTTCTCACCAAACCTTCACTAAGACAACCTTTCACTCCTGTCCTTGAGTGGTCATTCTATATTATACATCATTATCTATAAAAGAAACTGCATTTACAAATATTTCTTTATTTGTCCAGCTTCTCCTTTATAAATTATTTCATGGCAGAGGTCACAACATAAATTTTGTTATCACTATTCCTAGCATATAATAGACGCCTGATAACTAGCAGTTGACTAAATGGACCACGTTCATACTACTTAGGAAATGAATATTTCTGTACTATCAATAAATAGCATTAATCTATTTTCAGGATTGGTTCCTTTCAAGAAATGCACAGGCAGAAAGGGATCACCGAGCTAAGCGTGGTCCTAAGCCCTGAGACTCCACTGTCTAAAGAGACGGAGGCACGGGGTGGGGTAGGAGGAAAAGTCAAGCACACTTCTCCTGTCGGGAAGCTGCTGGCCACAGCCACCCTAGGGCAAGGGAGCGGCTTCTGCTGCTGCTCCTCAGAACTTGGCTGTAAGTAGATTAAGGGATCCCAATGGCTTGTTGAATGTCCTTTTATGTATCCACAGCTCAGCTCCCATCCAACAGCCATTATTTCTTTCTCTCCTAACTGCACTTCTTTTTTTCCAGATGTTTCATGATTCTTCCTGACCCATATCTGAAGTCAATGGTTTAAACCCTATTTAAGGATAATAATCAGATATATCCAATTATGTATTTTTTACCTGCATATCCTTACATTTTTTTTTCCTTTGCTATCCTGCCAGACCATACCCCAGATAGACGGACAAGTCTGTACTCACATCCCCAGAGAAGGAATACAACAAGAAGACAGTCTCTGACCATCATGGACTCTGCTAAAAGGTCAGAGGAAAGAGGCCACGGGCAGCAGAGAGGTCGCAGCACTGGGGCACATCTGGGTGGGAGGGGCCACTGAAGCCTCACACGTCTGTGTGCCCACAGCGGAGGACTGGGGCCCAAAAAGCCACGCTCATCAGGAGCTCATCATCTCACAGTCGCCTGTGTAGATCCATCCCTTGGTGAGCAGAGGAACTCTCCCCCCAAAAGCTGGGTAGATAGTCTGCTAGATTCCAGATCCTTAGCACATTCTGAAACAATTAAATTTCATTTCCCTACACACTCATGGAATGAGCATTTGAACCAGAAATAAAATCAACTTACAGCAATAAAAATGTTATAGTTAATATACCCTGAATTTGTGCATTGAGATTTTCACACCTGCTACAAAAGCAAGAACTCAGGGTGATACTCAAAGAGATGCCCTGTACATCTGGGAACTACAGGATATGGGGCTTTGCAATTTTTCACTCATCTGGAAACACAGACTGAGTTAATCTTGGACTGGTTGTGATTTAGTCAGCACGAGAAGGAAATAGCCAGTAGGTGTAGCAACACGGGGTCTCTTGGTTTAACTGGAAAAAACAGCAGCACAAGTCCAAATCAATCACATGAGAAAAGTAATCAAGTAAAACTTTGGCAATCCACTAGTCAATGAACTTCCACATTCAAAACACGAAGGCTACTTATGAACGTGATACCTGTCACTCAAACAGCGCTTGTTGTAGGCTGAGCCCTGTTCTAAATGATTTAACCCACATGATCATGACCACATGCCTAGGAAATAGGTTAATTATTAGTCCCATTTTACAAACAAGGACACTGAGATACATACGGATTACAGGACTCAGCCAAGGCCATGATGATTGTGAGAAGCAGCTCTAAGACTTGAACCCACCACTCAAGCTCAGAAGCCAGGTGGACCCCCACACAGTGCTGTCTTGTCCACAAAAGCTCAACTATTTTGAACATTATAAACCCAAGGAAGAGATCATCAGGTCCACTCCCTTTATTTTAAAGGTGAGGAAACAGCAGCACAGAGGACACAGAGACCTGCTCACTGTCTTATAACTCAATGTATCACTCATCTTCATTTAATGACAAAGAACACTCACTGCCAATCAAATCAGTCATTTCACTTTCCATGGTTCCCAAAGGGCAAATCACAAGTTTAAAACCAAGTCTTTGGCAACCTTGCAGGAACTGTACGTCGGCTTCTCCAGAGCTGAGTGACAGGAGGCCAAGTGGTCTCAGAGGCCTGGTAAAGCACCTGATGTATCGGCTTCAGTGTCTGGGAAGAAGATGGTGCCAAGAAGCCACTTAACAGTGGAGCAGGCAGGCCGTTCAGAGAGGGGAGCCCAGGATTTTAGTGTGGTCACTCAACAACCAATAAATCTGATTCTGAGCAAGGCTTTCCTCTACTTTTATTGAAATACCTAGAATTAGAAACCTTTACTTTGGAAATATGATCTTTATGCTGCTCTATTTATGTCTCATCCATTTCAAAACAAGACTCCTATGGAAAATCCTTCATGTTCCCCAAAGCAAAGCAACCACTGTGATTCTCCAATGTCCTTCAGTAAAGGCGAGCACAGAACCACACCCTCTCCTTGGCAGGTCCAAAATCCTGTGATGAAGCATAATTAAAGCAAAAAAGACCCACTTCTGTCTCCTCGAGGAGAATGACCTAATTGTAGACAGACTGCTTTTTTCTTTTTCATCCATCATGGAGGTCAGATGTTGCAACAAGAAGCCTGTATTATTAAGCTCACTGGGCCTTCAGAGACCTTACATCTTAATCCCCTTGGCCTTGGTTGTGTTGACAAGTTCTGTCATTGATAAACTCAGACCTGCATTATAACAATTGTTGAAAGATGAATCAGATATTAGAAAACAATGTCACTTACTGGCTTCTAACCTTTTCAACCCTTATTTCTATTTTTATCTGAAGAATATTCTCAGTGCTTGTACAAAAAAAAAAAAAAAAAGGATGATGATGCATATGAGGAATCTGTCAACTTTTAAAGACAGGAACAAGAGTGAAAACAGAGGCAAGTAAGTACTGTGCTGGTGTGGAGAAAGCTGTTGACAAAGCTCCCAAAACATGGTCATTTAAGAAAGACTTAAGTTGAGGAACTGTGTCTGGGAAGAAAGAAAAAAAAAATTATTTCTACCATAAGAACCCTAATTGCTTTTAACTTTAGAGGGAGAAGGTGCTTTTTGCATAGAATGTATCTCTGGTGTGATGATCAGGGTCCTCTTTCTTAAATTAGAAAAGAAGTAACAGATTTTAAAATTAAAGGAGAAGGCCCAGAGAGAAGAAACATACATTTAAGGTTTTAGACATCAACATGAATCCGAATGCTCTCTAACACATTCATTACCTTTCAGTTAAACTGAACTTGGCATAGAAAAGAAACTAATAAAGTGGCTAGTGTTGCCCAGAAAGACACTAAAAGGGAGGCACAGATTCATGACCAACCCCATCAGATGCTATCTCTGTTCCTCTTTCCGGAAGGAGGCTGGCTCTGGGGACCTCACACAACCAGGCAGACAACTAACCTTGTCATCCTTTCGGCCAAGCTACGGAGTAAAGCGCAGAGTAGAAGGGAGGCCGTGGCCAGCTCACCCCTGGCCCTGAACGCTTTCCAGTGCCCACCACCCTGGCCCAGGCAGACGGCGCAGGACTTACCGCATTAAAATTGGGGAAGAGGTTCACTGCGGCCGCTGTGTCAAGAGGAAATGGAAGAAACGGTTTAATGTCCAGCGACGGTTGCAAAGGTGGGGCTGGCGGCCGGACCAGGGCTGGGAGAGCGGGGCTCTGGCATGTGCCACCTGCACAGAGGAGAAGAGAGGGCACGGTCAGGGACCTAAAGCACAGGAACTCACAGCACACAGTCACCCAGGCCTCTCTGAGACCAAAATGCCAGCTTTCCGGGTCACTGGAGAAAGCAAGACAGGGAGCGAACCGACCCCGAAGCCGGCCACCCAGCAGATGCGCCGGTGAGCAGAGGGAGCACCATCACTGCTCCTGTCCCTCTTGGATCAGGACTATCTGCCTACGTAAGTAACTGTTAACATTTCAAACGTTTCATAGCCCACAGTCCATTCTTCTTTTTCTGCCTTGAGCTCTGGATTGAGTAACCAGCAAACCTGTAACTAAGATCCCTTGATTCAAACGGAAAACCCTTCCGATGCTCTCCCGACCCTCTTTGAAAACGAACTTTGGCTCAAAATATGCATCCAGTCTGAGTGATTCTTTTACAGAACTGCTCTTTTCCACCATGTCCCAGACTCTGGCAGCAAGATGACATGAAGCTGGCACGGGAAAGAAACTAACCACAAACACGGGCAGCCGTACCTGACAGGCCTGGCGACCGGAGGCTTAAAACCAGCAAATCCAGCTACAAATCACCGGATCCCTGAGCTACTCAGCACCCCCGCGGCTTTAAAGATTCAAGACTACCTGCCCCCTTCCTTCCCAGTCACAAGTAGGTGGAATATAGAAGGTCATCAATGAGAAGGCAATGGAATGTTATGGCAACACAGACACCTCCTTCGCACACCAGTGGGCCAAGGCTGTTCTCAGGAGACACACACCTTTGCCCCCTGTTCTAGGATTTCACTGCATTTGGAAGCTGAAAGGAGCCCACCTCCCTGTTCTGTCTCTCATACTCTGGTATCGTTCCAAAACATCAATTTGTCATTAATTAAAGGCTGTTTGAATCCTAGGAAACTGTTAAAATATGCCAGCATTCTTCTAATCTGAGAGGCAAGCAACAGACTGTAAAAACCTATTGGTGAGAATCCAAAGAAGCATTAGGAAAACAAAATGCGCTGGGATTTTTCCTTTTTCTCTTGGAAAAGAATTCTAGCAGACAGAAAAGAGAAGAAAGGCTCCTGTTTGTGCCACTTCCTTACCTGCCATCTTGCTTTTAAAACAACCTAGAATGAGATCCCACCCAAATTATATTTACAGATCTTACCAGGTCAGCTGCACACAGACCAGCCTCTTGCCCCCCGTCAGCTACCTGAACAAGGGTGAACATTTAAAAAATGATTCCCCCATGCCAGATCAACCCTATTGGACCAGAGGATCTCCCAACAAGGTGGGTGACTTAACATCCACAGCAGAAGCCATCAGTGCAGGATTTAATTAACCATACCAAAAAAACCACTAGCTCTCCTGGCTACAGGTGTAAAATCAGCCAGAGTCAAATCAACAAAGCCAGTATTCGTCCCACTCTTTCTTACTTCCCTCTTGAAACGTTCTTCAACAACAAGGCCAACAACATCCAGTTTGAAACAACAAACCAATTAAAGTGAAAAATAGTAAGGAGTCAGGAAATAGAGGGCTGATGTTAAAACAGACGGAGATAAAAGCAAAATAAAACAAGTTACACTCACCAGAGCATACTATAAACTTACTTTATTATCCGCCTGGTGGTATAGAAAGGGCATTCGTAAAACTCTGGTGATAGGCCTGTCATGAGTTTAGTATTGCTACCAATTTCTCTTTTGATGAAAAGTTAAAGAAACAAAATAAAATTTTGGTTGGTGCCTCTTTAGACAACTCAGAAGTAAAATAAGTTTGGGTTGAAATCTGAGGTGCAGTTTAACATGTCCACAAATAATAGTGAGCTTTAAACATATCATTTTAAATTACTATTATCTGTGTCAGAGTCATGCTTTGCAAAAGGTATTCATTCATGTACACCCATTACCTTGTTTGACCCTAAAATCTCAGAAATCAGGTAACGGAGAGCATAATATCATGGAGAGAAAGAATAAGTTGATCAGCTCTTTAGCTGTTTATGCTGCTTCCACAGAAACATTTCATTCTTCTAATTAAAAGAATGCAATTTAGCAGGAACATATTCTGGAATTGTTTCATTTACAAGTTCCCCTTTGGTTCAGGAGAGCCAAAGAAATTCTGGAAAAACTCAGGCTTCCTTTTTTATCCACCATGCTGAGAGGAACAAAGAATAAATGTACACTGATTCTACTGCCAGGGTAAGTTAATCCTTCTAGACATTTACCTCTATTCCTCTGAGATGTGGGTTTCATCTGAATTTTATTATACATACAGTTCAGGGCCCTCTCTTGAGGTTGCACCTGGGGCTTCCTACATAGGGGATAAGGAGACACCAAGGAAGAGACACGGCACTGGAGGGGGGCTGCAGACGCTGTGTGAGTTCAGCCCTTTCTACCTGGTTGAGGAGAGAAAAGCGAAAGATCACTGGAAACCAGAGGACATGGTGTGACCATACATTCTTTGGCCACTTGCCATGAAAACCCAGGTGGGCTGGACAACAGAGGATGAGATGGTTGGATGGCATCACCAACTCAATGGACATGGGTTTGGGTGGAATCCGGGAGTTGGTGATGGACAGGGAGGCCTGGCGTGCTGCGGTTCATGGGGTCGCAAAGAGTTGGAAATGACTGAGCAACTGAACTGACTGACTGAACTGACTATAGTATTAATATTGAGGCCCCAGATTAGGACTGTCTGTTAAAAATTATCTATGACTAACATTTCTCCGAGTTGACTCATTAGAAAAGACCCTGATGCTGGGACAGATTGGGAGCAGGAGGAGAAGGGGACGACAGAAAATAAGATGGCTGGATGGCATCGCCGACTCAGTGGGCATGAGTTTGAGTAAACTCCAGGAGTTGGTGATGGACAGGGAGGCCTGGCGTGCTGCAGTCCATGGGGTCGCAAAGAGTCGGACATGACTGAGCAACTGAACTGAACTGAACTGAACATTTCTGCTTTTAAAATTAGGATACACTCTGACAATATTTTGCTTGTTCCCATCTGTATATGCTCAGCAGTAAGAATACTATTGGAAAATAGTATGAAGTTAAAACCGGCAAACTTAACATGTTTCCTGTAAAGCAGACTAAAATGTACTCCTTGAGAAAACAGCTTTTTCACTCTTTCATTTTTTTAAAAAGAATTTATTACATTTAGGGCATGAATGTATGTTTACTATTATTTTCTTTACTTTAAAATTATCTTGATGATAATAAACATCAAGATATATATTGAATGGGTAGACAGGACTGTAGGTAACAAAGAGTTATTGTGTCGTTACCATTTACCCCAGTGTTGCTTCTTTCATCAGAATTTAACTTCTGGAAATGCTGATGCTCTTACTTTGAGAAAAACATCTGAAGCCTCCATGGGTTGGGAACAGAAAAAATACAAATGCACACCCTTTGTATGGAAAACTCTATGGTGCTACTTCTAGTACCACGTATTTCATACACTATGCAATTTTAACTTACATAGCTTTTAAAAATTAAGCCTTAACAGAATATTCAGATTTTAGAACAGTTAATATCTCTCTATTCCAAATTTCTTTACATTTCATTATATTCAATAAACTAAAAAACATTCATTAAATAGAGATCAATTATTAGACCTATACTGAGTAAGGTATTGAATAATGAAGGTAAATAAATATGATGAAGCAAGTGATCTAAGCTCATAAAACTCCTCTCTGTCCCTTCTTGAGGTTTGGTTCTGCTAGCCTAGATTCATATTTAGAATTCAGAATTGAATTATAGAGCAAAGGTATACTACAGAGCATACTTTGGTCTATTCACAAGACAGCTACCTCTGTATTCACAAAAGTGCAAATCTGTGAATTTAAAAAAATACTGGAATAACCTGTTTCTTTATAGAATATTGGTTAATAGAGATTATCTGAGAAAATAAGACATTATACACTTCAAAATTAGCATTTTTGAAAACCTAATTAAAATGCCAATTTGGAAATATTTGTTTTAATAATTTACACAGACAAATAGGAATTCTAAACCGCTGGCTGTCAGCTGAAGCATCATATTAGAGAAAATGTAGGTAAAGAGCCTAGCAGAGAGACTGACCAGGTGGTGCTAAGTGAGGCGGGTTTTTTTTAATGAACCCAATAAATTCCAAAGGAATGTTCAGGTTCGTGCAGACACATATCTGGGCTCCCTGGAAGAGGTCAATCAAGACAACCCTAAAGGCACATGCCTATTCTTCACTTGGTTGATTCTGACCCCTGCAGAAGGAGAGACTTCACAGTAAGAGCTTACCTTGTAAATCAACATTTTGAAAGATTCCTTGAGTGTAAAATAGTGTTCTTTCCATAATATAACACTTCTAACCTTGAACTTCTGCACTTGGTCTATTCATGGTTCATAAAACAGTCAGACGTCCTGTCTCATAGCTTAACCTACTACTTAATCACTCATTTCCCCAAATGGCAAAACCAAAGTTAAAAATGACCAGGGGTTGCTGCTGTTGAATATTCATGGCTGTGCATGCTGTAGAACTGTGAATCATTGAAAAACAATATATTATGTATATTGTTAAAATACATTATCATATATATATATACACACATATATAATATCTATATTTATAGAAAGCAGAAGAAATCCCTGATTTCTTGATGGGAGAAGTAATTTCTGTCATATCTTTTTCTTTCAGTATAAATTTGATTATATATGTATATGTATATACGCTTGTGTGCTATGCTAAGTTGTGCTAAGTTGTGCTAAGTCATGTCCAGTTCTTTGTGACCCCATGGACTGTAGCCCGCCTGGCTCCTCTGTCCATGGGATTCTCCAGGCAAGAACACTGGAGTGGGTTGCCATGCCCTCCTCTGGGAAATTTTCCCAACCCAGGGACTGAACCTGCATCTCCTGCCTTGCAGGTGGATTCTTTACGCACGGAGCTACCTGTGAAGCCCATATATATGCTTATCTATACTGAAATAAGCACATATATTTCAATAGTGTCAACAGTGAGCCAGAGTTAAACTGCTAAACTGCTCCAAATACTTATATGTAGTAGGAAAACACTGAGAACATTTTATACATCAAGTCGTAAGTAGTTACTTGCAACTAATCTGACAGAAGTAGAACATTACTGACATCCAATCCCAACTACTTCAGTTTGAATTTGCCATGTGTGCTGAGGGAGGGAAGGGCAAGACAGGGTTTCTGGGGTCTATATGATCAAGGACATAAAGAATTAGATCTGATACCATAAACAGGAAGTAGAAAAGAAATGATGGATTTGGGGCATAAAAGCAAAACTTGATTTGACACGAAACAGTGGCCATCGAATGCTGTTGCTGGTGAAATAGACCAGCCAGGGTGGAAGGGAGTGAATGCTGGGGAAAAGTTTAAATTTTACAAACCTACTAAGCAGTTGGTGTGTATTAGGCCCTGCTACGGGCCTTCCTGGTGGCTCAGATGGTAAAGAATTTGCCTGCAATGCCGGAGACCTAGGTTGGAAAGATTCCCTGGAGAAGGGAATGGCTACCCACTCTAGTATATACCCTTAGTTCCTTTAAAATACACAATAATTCTGCCAGGAATCTATTATAATGCCAAAATTTACAAACTCAAAAGTCAAAGCTATCACCTAAAATACATTGCATCTAAAAATCACATGGGTAACAAATGGCATTCAATGTGACGCTGAGTAATCTTGGCAGGTTTCAATGCACTGATACTAACAGGCTTTAAGTTAAAACAACAAACACAAACAAGATGACAGCAAAAAAGAACACTGTGAAGTCAGTTTTGTCATACAAGGCAAGCCAGCTCTCTTGCAGCCAGAATGGAATGCACTAAATCAGAGGTCTTGTGAGAAAATTTTATTACTGCTCAAAAAAAGAAAAACAACAAAAAAAATAGTAGACTCATTCCTTGTATAGAAGATGATAAGGAATGTTCAGTATTTATTACCAATATTTGTCTACATGGGAAAATGCTGATCCTGCCCTATCTTTGATAGAGTCTCCAGAAACACATGGGCTTCACATCAAATGTTTCAAAAGCCCTGCAGTTTACATTCTTTAACATCTACTTGCCAAATCAGAAAAACAATTACGTGTTTGTCACATTCCCTTGTGTGGCTGCCTCCCAAATACTCAAGGCTCTTGGCTAGGGATTACAATGGGCAGTCTGTTGTTGAGGTTATTTTTTACTCCCTAGCTAGAAAAACTGTATGTTTACCATATTCCCTTCAATGTCAGCAATCCAAACTCCCATTCAGTTCCCATCTTTGTTTAAATGTTGTTCCCAACTGAAAGATACAACTAGAAATGGATTTGGAGATAAAACTGAATTTAGTGTGACTCGGTCACAATTTTTCTTTCATCACTTTCATTTTCCCTCTGTTCTGAATTGTTGATTCACCTACTAATTGATCCAGCACCTTCTACCTGAGGATGAAGCTCCTTGTGGGCATAAAGTGAGCTGCCCTTGGCAGGTCAGTTTGGATATTAAAGCAGGATCTGGTCCCCAGGGGCGGTGGGCAGCATTAGGCTGTTCCTGCTGGGGACCGCTACCCCAGCCATTCTCGCTGTGACCACAGAGGGGAAGGAGGTAAGAAAGGGACTGAGTTACGGCAACTCTAACACTAACCTGGAAACCGTGATGTAGAAACATTGGCCCAGGTTAACTGTCTGACTCACACTTTACCTATAAAAGAAAGCCCATGTGAGGGATCTGTTTTCCCTTGTTTAAATTCTTTATTTATTCAAGTCATGGAATTTAAATATTTCAGGACATCCAGTGCAATAGAACTCAGCTGTAAAAAGGATGGAATAATCCTTTTCATTTGCAGTTACACGGATGGACCTAGAGATTATCATACTAAACAAAGTAAGTCAGAGAAAGAAAAACGCCATATGATATCACTTATACGTGGAATCCAAAATATGACACAAATACACCTATGTACAAAAAGAAACAGCTCACAGACATAGAGAACAGTCTTGTGGTCGACAGGGGAAGAACAGCGAGAGAGGCATGGAGCAGGAGTCTGGGACCCAAACTAACAGAGAATGGGCGAGCTCTCGTTAGCACAGGGAACCATGTTCATTATAAGTCATAATGGAAAAGAATATGATTAAATAAATGTTCTAGTAAATTGTGTCAAAGCTCATTCTGGAAGAAAGCTAAGAAAAAAGGACTAAATGCTTTCTCTCTCATCATCATTGAATACTGGCACCAAAATCAAAATATTGCTATCATCCAGTTGCCACGTCTTCACTAGAAGCAAAGTAGACTCTCTCACTTATTTGCCCCACTCTCATGACAATTCCTGGTGCCTGCGAAACACTTTGATGATTCTAAGAGTAGCAGAATAAGGATTTTTAGACATTTAATCTTACATATTCCTCTGCACTTCAGCCCCTCTGTTAGACTGTGCATAAGTCAAGACAAGGAACTTCTCTAAGGTGATCAAACATTTTTGCCTGGAAACTTCCTTTCAAGTCTGCAACAGTGAATGTAAAAATGTAAAATTTTTCCTCAAGAGGAACTCATAAGATTTAATTTCACAAAATCATTTGTAACTAATCAAAAAGGTGCTCTAATGCTGAGATGTCCCGTATGGTCATCTTTAGCTATGTGTGATTAAGCACGACTTAAATAAAATTAAATGTTCAGTTTCTCAATCACATTTCAAGTGCTTGATAGCCACATGTGACAGAGGCTACCTCAATGAATAGAATACTGCAATTTAAAAAAAAGGATGACTGAGGAGGGATGTGGGAGGGGGTACAGGATGGAGAGGGAAAATGCATGCCTATGGCCGATTCATATCGATGTAGAGCAAAAACCAACACAATATTGTAAAGTGATTAACCTCCAATTAAAATAAGTTAATTATTAAAAGAAAAAATACTTCTATCACTGCAGAGGGTTCCATTAAACTTTGTAACTTCAATGCAAAACCAACGATCACCAGTGAGGAGTCATTTACAGACAAGACGCCTGATACAGTCTGTTCCAGAAAGCACTGCTGACAGGGGAGAACTCCTTGCTTTCCCCTGGGTCCATCTCCTTTCGGAGATGGCTAGGAGAGCTTTCCCAGGGGCAGCGTGGCCACTGTCAGGAGGCAGACCCTGCTAGGACTGGGCCAGCAAGAATTAGCCCTCCATTCCTGGAGAAGACAATGGCCGGTCTAGGAACCCTTTGTGATCAGTGACGATTATCCTCAAAGGAGAGCTTAGTGTAAAAACTTCAATGCTGAAATCCGTGTCAATGAGTAAGGCGTACTGTGGACAAAAATGACACCACTCCTGCAAATCAAAGGCGCAAAAGGGCCAGTCCTGGGAAAATGGGATTTTTTAAAATTCTGTTCTTTCTTGAGAGTACTACCAGGAAGCTGTATTTCCCCAAAGTGGGTCACAAACTAGAGTCACTAATAGCCAAATGTTCAAACCTAGCTAATGCAGGCAGTTAAACTTCCCTAGATACCTCTGAATCACCCCGAGGAGTAATTCTGTTCATAATAACCAGGCTTTAGTCATCTGACCCTAAGGAGAAAAAAAGACGCTGTCCTCTTGTGATGTGGTCTTGTTTTCGCACAATCTGGGCCTGGCAGTCAGGCTCTGCCCATGTGAACATCTCTACGCCAGCA
Organism: Odocoileus virginianus; assembly: GCF_023699985.2. NCBI lineage: Eukaryota > Metazoa > Chordata > Mammalia > Artiodactyla > Cervidae > Odocoileus > Odocoileus virginianus. Next base: position 8,846,847 of record NC_069705.1, on the reverse strand, counting down.
CGGCTGCACGTACAGTTCACTGTTCCCCACACCCTGATAAATATCTTTCTGCCCCCACGTTCTTTCCATTCGGTATTACTGATACATTCTTTGCTTCCTCTCCAAGCATTTGCCGATCTGTGTAGGCATCAGTGCAACCCAAGGTTGCATAGTACTGAAACATCTGAGCTTAAATGGTGTAAGGTAGGTTTCCCAGTACCAAGAAGGTAAGCTAGGTAAGCATCACACAAACTAGACAACACCTTTGTTCACCTCCCTAGTGTCTTCAAGATACAGATGGTGAGGGAGAGCACGTCTAAGAGAGGATGACAAGTGGAGAGTCTGACACCCTGAGGCTGAGGTGTGAGTGGAAATGAAGCCAGCGGGTAAGTGGCCCTAGCACTTAGAAGACAGCTCTGGGCAGACTTCCTGCTGAGGGCGCAGTGGAGAGTCCTTACACAGGAACTGGAATTATGGATGGGAAAAAGATATCCTCGGGAAAATGTAGAAAAGAGAGACCAGCCTCCTGAACCTGGAGGCTCATTAGCCCAAGGAAGGAGACTGAGAAGGACTGCAAAAAAAGATAAGGATAGGGAGAATGACCCCCAGAGGCCAGAGGGAGAGTGTGTTTACTAAAGGAAACAGTAAGTGGTCAGCACTGTCGAAGGCTGCCATGGAAGGATCAATTAAGATGCCAACTTCTGTGAGACTTAATGTCGTCAAGATTTTTGGTGATCTTTATCAGTTATTTGTTCTTGTTGTTGTTCGCTCACTAAGTCATGTCTGACCTTTGAGACCACAGGGACTGCAGCACACCAGGCTTCCCTGTTCTTCACTATCTCCTGGGGTTTACTCAAACTCATGTCCATTGAGTTGGTGATGCCAACCAACCAACTCATCCTCTATTGCCCCCTTCTCCTCCCACCTTCAATCTTTCCCAGCATCAGGGTCTTTTCCAATGAGTCAGCTCTTCCCATCAGGTGGCCAAAGTACTGGAGTTTCAGCTTTAGCATCAGTCCTTACAATGAATATTCAGGACTGATTTCCTTTAGGATGGACTGGTTTGATCTCCTTTCTGTTCAAGGAACTCTCAAGAGTCTTCTCCAACACCACAGATTGAAAGCATCAAACTTCTTCAGGGCTCAGCCTTCTTTAAGGTCCAACTATCACATCCGTACATGATTACTGGAAAAACTATAGCTTTGACTTTTATGGACCTTTATGTTATTTAGTGAGTAACCTCAAAGAGAAGTCATTTTCTCATAAAGCATTTGTTCCATGATTGCCTGGATACCAACATCTGAATACTCAGGTCCCTTATATAAAATAGCATAAGAGTTGCATATAAGTTACATACATCCTCCTATACATTTTAAATCATCTCTAGATCACTTATAATACTTAATACAATGTCAATGTAATGTAAATAGTTGCCTGTGCCAGCCCAGCAAATTCATCCGGAGTTTTAAAAAATATTTTCCACTTGCAGTTGGTTGGATATGTTGATACAGAATTTGTGAACAGAGAGAGCTGAATGTGTATCAAAATTAAAGCTTCCAACTTATGAAAGGTCCATCTAGTCAAGGCTATGGTTTTTTCAGTGGTCATGTACGGATGTGAGAGTTGGACTATAAAAAAAGCTGAGCGCCAAAGAATTGATGCTTTTGAACTGTGGTGCTGGAGAAGACTCTTGAGAGTCCCTTGGACTCCAAGGAGATCCAACCAGTCCATCCTAAAGAAAATCAGTCCTGAGTGTTCATTGGAAGGACTGATGTTGAAGCTGAAACTCCAATACTTTGGCCACTTGATGCAAAGAGCTGACTCACTGGAAAAGACTCTGATGCTGGGAAAGATTGAAGGTGGGAGGAGAAGGGGACGGCAGAGGATGAGACGGTTGGATGGCATCACTGACTCGATGGCCATGAGTTTGGGTGGACTCTGGGAGTTGGTGATGGACAGGGAGGCCTGGAGTGCTGTGGCTCACAGGGTTAGGGTTGCTCAGTGTTCTGTAAGAACCTAAACGGGGAGACGATTTGAAAAAGAACAGATACAGGTGTGAGCACAGCCGCACCACCCTGCTGTGTGCCTGACGCATCACGACACTGCTGGCTGACTGCACGCAAATATAGAGCAGACAGCAATAAGGGGGGCAGCTATTGCTAAGAAAAACAAGTACGCAACACAGGTATTTCACAAACAATTGTGTCTGGAATATATAAATATTCTTATAGTTCAATAATGAGCTATTAACTCAAAGATATGCAAAACTTTGAACAGACATTTCACAAAAGAAGAAATACAAACAGCAAATATGTAAACAAAAATTTGCTTAGCATCAGTGGGGAAATGCAAAATAAAACTATTAGATATTACTATCACCTACTAGGAGGACTAAAATTAAAAAGACAGACAACACCAAGTGTTGGCAAGGATGTAGGTCAACTGGAAAGTTCATACTTGTTGGTTGAAATGCAAAATAAGGTAGCACTTTGGAAATATTTGGCAATTTCTTACAAAGTTAGATTCACTTACTATATGACCCTGTGATCCCCTAGGTATTCACAAAATAAAAATTAAAATGTATATGTGCAAAAAAAAAATGTGAAGTCTGACCCTTTTGAGAAGGGTCAGAGATGGTGGAGGGATTCAGAATGGAGTCTAGTGGGGAAAAATGATTTGAACACCTTGGCTGGTAAGGAAAAGGAAAGCAGAGCCCTACTGATATGTGTAAATATTCTTCCAAGGTATGGAAAGGAACTGATTCAACCTAGAGTAGTTCATATAACTCATTTTTTGAAAGGCAAGTTTCAACTAGCAATTAAGCCTGGAAAATGTGAAGCCATGGCGGTGTACTAAGCGCTGTGACTTGTCTTTATTTCAGTCGCATCCCACTCCACATACACTCTGAACCCACATCAAAGTATGGCAAATAACCAGTCATCTTGTCCTGGCTCAGGACACAGTTCAAGTCCGGCTTCCTCGATGCTGGTAGACCCTCACAGCTGTCCGTGTAGAAGGAGCCTGCTCTTGGGACCCTCCCCGGCCCCGTGTCTTCATCTGAACATACATCACCATGCTTCCATGTCTGCCTCCTCCCGTGAGGATGCCGGGTCTAGGGAAATATCTGGTGTAATCATTCCTCACTCCTGTGCATGAGGGGGTTCCTGGTGCCTACATGTCTGTCTTTTTCCAGGAATGAATGGATGACTATACAGAAGGATGAGCAGACAAATGACTGAGGGAAACTGAATCACAGCCTGCTAGATACCGCACCCTTCCTTCTGCTGTGCCCAAACTCGCAATCTCCACTTCAAACCCCAGTAACTTCCTTAAAGACGAGGGGACAAGCAGAGAGTTTATTGAAGTTCATTGCTGAAGGTGAGGAACAGTTTATCACAGACATTTAAGCCAATAGAGCTTCCATGGTTGATTTTTTTAAAACAAATAAGTAGTCAATCATAATTCTAATCTTCTTAGACTATAATTTTATAACATTATTTTCTCAGCATGACATAAATTTCTTAAACCTGTTTCATTTTTAGATATGAATTTATTCTCTCTTATAACAGGCCCCCTTTCCTCTGCAGGTATAAAGGCAGGAATATTCTGAATGCTGGATACTCCCTGGAGTCTATCTCCTTTGTGCTCTCACAGCCTTAAGGAAAGGACTTCCCTGGTAGCTTAGCTGGTAAAAGAATCCACCTGTAAAGCAGGAGACCCTGGTTTGATTCCTGGGTAGAGAAGATCCCCTGGAGAAGGGCATGGCAACCCAGTCAAGTATTCTTGCCTGGAGAATTGCATGGACAGGGGAGCCTGGTGGGCTGCAGTCAATGGGGTCACAAAGAGTCAGACACGACTGAGCAACTAAGCCCAGCAAAGCACTGGCTTAAGGAAATGGAGCCACGATGAAGTTAAGACAGTTGTTCAAGGTCATACAATAAATTCTAGAAGATCAAACCTGCATCTTCTGTGTCTCCTGCACTGGCAGGCAGATTCTTAACTGGATATCAAAATGCTACAGATGAAATTTGCAACCCAACATTCTACTTCCAAAGTCTAAGCTGTTACATTTACATTTTATTCAGAGATTTCTTTTTTTTTTTTTTTTGATGACCTGTGGTAGAGAAAACAAAATTTCATAAATAAAATCTGGTTTCAGTCAAACTAGGCCAAAGCCAATCACATCAATTACATTAAGATTCATTCATTTGTAAGACACTAGATTATTTAAGCAACAATTTCATGTGTCTTGCCTTTGCTGGGGCTTATAATCCAGTATAAGACATATTATGCATACGTTGAGTCTGTGTGCTCAGTCGTATCTGGCTCTTTGTGATCCCATAGACATCAGTCTGACAGGCTCCTCTGTCCGTGGGATTCTCCAGGCAAGAATACTGGAGTTGGATGCCATTTCCTCCTCCAGGCGATCTTCTTGACCCAGGGATCTAACCTGCATCTCCTGCTTTGGCAGATACCATAATGTTATAATGAGAATGCTCATGTCCCCTACTGTCAAAATAAATATGCTGAAACTTACAGCCCTCCATGAGTGATTAGGCCATGAGAGCAGCGTCCTCAAGAACAGACCCCGTGCCCTGCCACAGAGACCCCAGAAAGACGCCCATCCTTTCCAGTGCAGCAGGGCCCACCTGTGACCCTGGAAGCAGGCTCTCACCAGACACCAACTCTGCCAGGGCCGTGACCACAGGCTTCCCAGCCTCCAGAACTGTGGAAAGCCAAAGTCTGTTGATCATAAGCATTCATGGTATTCTGTTACAGCAGCCCAAATAGACTAGAACATATGTGTTCATCCAAAGGTAGCAAGTTTTTACTCTGAATGGACCTGCTATTTGTGCCTGCGTGCTAAGTCACTTCAGTCATGGCCAACTCTTCGTGGCCTTTTCTGTCCATGGGATTCTTCAGGCCAGGACACTGGAGAAGTTTGCCACGTTCTCCTCCAGGGGATCTTCCCAACCCAGGGATCAAACCCCTGTCTCTTATGTCTCCTGCATTAGCAGGCAGATTCTTTACCACTAGTGCCACCTGAGAAGTCCATTATTTTGTTCAGCTCTCCCTTTTATTCTGTCTACATATTCCAGAAAGGCAACATAGAAACTAAACTTATATCTATCATAATTAATTCTATTTAATTTAATGGTAATATTGGGCAACCATTTTCTTCTCCAGGGGATCTTCCCAACCCAGGGATCAAACCCTGGTCTCCTGCATTGTAGGCAGATTCTTTACCACTGAGCCACCAGTTCAGTTCAGTTCAGTTCAATTCAATCACTCAGTCATGTCCAACTCTTTGCGACCCCATGAACCGCAGCATGCCAGGTCTCCCTATCTATCACCAACTCCAGGAATTCACCGAAACCCATGTCCATCGAGTCAGTGATGCCATCCAACCGTCTCATCCTCTATTGTCCCCTTCTCCTCATGATCCCAATCTTTCCCAGCATCAGGGTCTTTTCAAATGAGTCAGCTCTTCTCATCAGGTGGCCAAAGTATTGGAGTTTCAGCTTCAACATCAGTCCTTCCAATGAATACCCAGGACTGATCTCCTGTAGGATGGACTGGTTGGATCTCCTTGTGGTCCAAGGGACTCTCAAGAGTCTTCTCCAACACCACAGTTCAAAAGCATCAATTCTTCAGCACTCAGCTTTCTTTATGGTCCAACTCTCACATCCATACACAACCACTGGAAAAACCATAGGCTTGACTAGACGGACCTTTGTTGGCAAGGTAATGTCTCTGCTTTTGAATAAGCTGTCTAGGAGCCACCAGGGAACCCCCAATACATCCTAGAGCATTCACTTATTGTGAATATTTTCGTTCACTGTTTCACTGTTATTTTTTTCCATATTTCAATTTAGTTTTCTTTTACAACAGCCATGACACAAAATTCCAAGAAACGCCCCTGGAGTTAGCGTTGAGTGACACTGAGAAACAACCACATAGGAGACTATGCCACCGTTCCCATCACCAGATTAAATGAGATGTGTCAAGAACAAGGAAGATCCCATTTTTGCTATCTTAAGAGGCCTATACTTAGCACATCCCATTTGCACCATCCATTAACTTCTGAGATTTAGGCAAGGCGAGTCCTGGTTTCCATCAGTTTGGTGAACATTCTTACAAACTCTGTAAAGCAAAAAGAAATTCTGACTTCAATTTCCTCAAGAACACTCCCTGTGGAGCTGACATGGGCTCTGTTTAGTCTCAGCCTGATGTGACTGTTTCTTCTGGCAGGTTTTGCGTAAAACAAACCTAACTTTATATTTTCTTTTAATTCTCAAACATTTGGTCCTTGGAAAGGATGTAAAATCAGTTACTAATAGAACTGTGGTATTTTGGAAATGACTGGCTTTAAAATGGCAGAGAAATAAAATGCATATAAGTGATTGCAAGCAAGAAGATACATACAACCATACTTTATTTTTATAAGAAGCTCTGTCACTTTGAGCACTTATTATAGCCTATGTTCTGTGCTAAATGGCTTTACATAGATTATTTATGTAAACAATGAAGATATCCTTGTTCTCATTTTACAGGTGAAGCAATGGAGGCTTAGTGAGGTCATTTTTCTGAAGACAAACTGCCTTCTTAAGGAGTAGAGCTAAGAAGAATTAGCAGCCAGAGAGGTCTGACTCCAAAGCCCATGTTCTTTGAGTATATTACATCCTGGACCCATTCAAACACCTATCACATTGTGAGTCCCACTAATTTGAAAGAGGAATTGATGAAAGTTAAAATTGTCTCTGAGGAAAGGACTTAAATTTCCACATTCAAATAGCTGGGAGTCAGCAGATACAGGATTTACAAATGCAGGAAGCAGAAATTGCTTACAGCCTCAGGGAGAAGAAAGTCAGATACCAAGGTTACAGTGCCATCCCCAAACGGTAACACATAATGAAAAGGGATATCAGTATTGTGATAAAACAAGGGACATTATAAAATACTGCGGTTAATAGAGATTAAAGTGAAACTAAAACGAAGGAGAAGCAAACAATCGGTGGAAGCTGGCCCCACTAGGAGTCATGTCGGTAGAGATGACAGGCCTTAAGACTGCAACCTGAGCCAACAAACACATGAAAAGATGCTGAACATCACTAACTATTACAGAAATGCAATGCTGAACATCACTAACTATTACAGAAATGCAAGTCAAAACCACAGTGAGGTATCACCTCACATGGGTCAGAATGACCACCATCAAAGAATTTATGAACCGTTAAGTGCTGGAAAAGGTGTGGAGAAAAGGGAAGCCTCTTACACTGCTGGTGGGAATGTAAACGGGTGCAGCTCCTATGAAGAACAGTATGGAGGTTCCTCAAAAAACTGAAAATAGAGCTGCCGTATGAGCCAGCAATCCCACGCCTGGGCATATACCCAGAGAAAACCATCGTTCAAAAAATACCAGCACCCCAATGCTTATTGCGGCATTATTTACAATAGCTAGGATCTAGAAGCAATCTAAATGCCCATCGAAAGATGAGTGAATGAACAAGATGTGGTATATATAAACAACAGAATATTACTCAACCACACAAAGGACTGAAATAGTGTCATTTGCAGAGATGTGGACAGACCTAAAGAGTGAAGTAAGTCAGAAAAAGAAAAATAAATATTGTATATGAACGCATATACGTGGAATCTAGGAACACGGCAGAGATGAACTTTTTGCACAGCGTAACTAGAGACACAGATGTAGGGAACATACTTATGGATATCAAGGTGGGAAGAGAAGAGGGATGAACTGGGAGATTGGGATCAACAGAGATACACTGCCCTGCCTAAAAGGAGGCGTCCCTGGTGGCTCAGCAGGTAAAGAACCCACCTACCAATGCAGGAGACACGGGTTCAGTCCCTGGGTCCGGAAGATCCCCTAGAGGAGGAAAGGGCAACCTACTCCAGTCGTCTTGCCTGGAGAATTCCACGGACAGAGGAGCCTGGTGGGCTACAGTCCATGGGGTCACAGAGTCGAAAACAACTGAGAACACGCCACCAAATGCCTAACAGAGGTAACTAATGACAGCCTCCTGTAGGACACAGTGAACTCTACCCCACGCTCTGCTGTGATCTAAGTGGGAAGGAAGTCCCAAAAAGAAGGAATGTCCATGCTCAGTTGCTCAGTGGTGTCTGACTCTCCACGCCCCCACAGCCCGTGGCCCAGCAGGCTCCTCTATCCATGGGACGATCCTGGCAAGAACACTGGAGCAGGTTGCCAATTCCTCCTCCAGGAGATCTTCCCAACCCAGGATCAAACTCATGTCTCCTGAGTCTCCTGCATTGACAGGCAGCTTCTTTACCACTGAGCCTCCAGGGAAGCCCAAAAAAGAAGGGATACGTGTGTAGATATAATTGAATCAGGCTTCCCAGGTGGCTGAGACAGTAAAGAATCTGCCTGCAGTGCAGGAGACCCGGGGTCAATCTCTGGGTTGGGAAGATCCCCTGGAGAATGGAATGGCCACCCACTCCAGTAGTCTCTGGAGAATTCCACGGACAGAGGAGCCTGCGCTCAGTTGCTGCGTCACGTCTGACTCTCTGTAACCCCACGGAACCTGCCAGACTCCTCTGTCCACGGGGATTCTCCAGGCAAGAATACTGGAGTGGGTTGCCATTCCCTTCTGCAGGGCATCTTCCCAATCCGGGGATGGAACCCAGGTCCACATTGCAGGTGCATTCTTCACCACCTGAGCCAGCAGGAAGGCCCGCGGAGGAACCGGGCGGGTGCAGTCTATGAGGGCACAACGCGTCAGACAGGACTGAGTGACCCCCCCACACACACACACCTGAATCGCTCTGCTGTAAAGCAACTACACCCCACTTTAAAAACGAAATGTCCAGCCAGCCTCCCGGAGGGGCCCGGTGCTCAGCAAACAGCAGGACTGACCGGCGGTCCGGTCAGAGGCCACGGCGCCTCAGAGCGCGCAGCTTCTTGGCTGCCGTGACCAGCTTCTCACTTTCCAGCGTAGCGCTGCCTGTGATGTGAGCTGCTGCCTTGCCACGAGGCACACACACGTCTTGACTTGTGCTTCTAATTCGCATCCATTTCACTCCACTTACCGTGAGCCAGAGGTCACTGACTGACGCAGGACATCATAGAGATTGTCTCCAATTTTTCTTTGACTACAAATTTAATGGAAGCTCATTCTCTCATTGTTCCTTAGAACTGGGGTATTCAGAATAGCACAGGACTAAACAAATCTCTAAGAGGAAAACCTAATTTAGAAATAAGAGTAAAATATTCCAGTAATTAAATTATACACTGCTGGTGTGTAGTGGACCATGCAGATGGAATTATTCAAACAGTTCTAATTTCAAATAATAACGATAACTACTAAAATAATAATAATAGCCACTATCAATTTTTGAGCACTCCATACATATATAGCTATGATTTTAATTTTATATGTATGCTGTATACATTGAACATGCATATAAATATATGATTTTAATTTTCACAAAAATTCTATTAGTTCTTAATAATTTAGCTTTTTAACAGTGGAAATTGAAGCTGTATAAGGTTAAGTAGTTTAGAGCAGCAAAGTAGGGATGTAAACATAGGTTGCCTGATTTCAATACTCCAGCTTTTTGTAAAAATCATTTTCTATCCATTGTCCTTTTAAGCCGAGAATAGAAGCCCATGATGTTGCTTTGCTTTCTAGTACTCAGAGCATATGTTACCCAGCAACCATATTTCTAGTGGGTCTCAAAATCCTTCTGAGACACAACCTACCACTGGAATCTATGGTAGTTCGCTGGAGTTTTCTATCCCCGACAGATACACTCAAAATGATCTACACATGGTACCATTAGAGCACCCTGAACTCTGCTCTTAGGCTCATCGATGAGGTCAGAAGACGCATGGAAAACCCTGGAAGATGGAAGGTGAAATAGTCCGCCTGCTTTCCTTACACTGAGCCATCAGGTGAAGTGCTCTGCCCCCTTTTGGGTAGAGGGATTCTCTGCCCATGGGTGCCCAGGTGATGAGGAAACCTGGAGAGCTGCACTCGCCCCTCAGTGAGTGGAGACATCCGCCTTTACCTTTCTGAATCAATAAGTACTGACGCTTCCCACACCGTGCAAGATCCCCACGTGACACGTCTGTGATGAGCAGGCGTGCCCCGCCACGCTGAGAACATGCGGTCTCCTCACCGCCAACCTTCCCCACCCATCCGTCTCCCAGACGAGAAGCCAAGGCCCGAACGGACCCACAGAAACCCCAGAAGTCACATGGAAAATGACTGACCCTCAAAAGACACCCGGGAAGGGGCTCTGATCATAGACACAAGGAATTCGAGCGAGCCTTGCAAATTCATGGGCTGGTTTGCCCTAAATTGTTAAGATTATTTTTTGTGATTTTGAAAGGACATTAATCCCAAAGAAAGAACAAAACAGAATGAGTCAAATTGCTTTGAGCAGGAAAGCCTGCTGAGAGAGGCAAGTCTGTAAGGAGCAGCTTTTCTGAAATTGGCCCTGCATTTTCCTGAACGATTCTGATCTGTCCTGACTTTTCAAAAGTCATTACGCCTTCCAAGAACTCACTATCCATCTCTGTGTCATCAATGTCATTCTGACCTTGTCTCATCTATTCCTACAGTGTAGCAGCATCCTCACATACCTAAGCTAAGGGAAACACTTAAAATTTTTAAAAGTCTGTCATTCCTTTAACTCCTCTGAGTCCTTCAAGGTTTAGGGGAAATGTCACTTCTTCCAGCCTTCCAGGCTTCTTCTCCCCCAACCCTGTCCATTTAGCACCATAATCAATTTTCTCTTTCCCAAACTTCTACAAAATGGTTTTAAGTGGTTATTAGAACAGACTTTGTTATTAGAATTCTGAATCCAAATTCCAACAGTTTCATAGCTTAAGGAACTTAACAGTTTTTTAGTTTCTTCTTCTATAAATTGAGGAAAATAGCACCCAAATTTCAGAATTTCTATAAGATTATAGACAGAATATTTTTACAGAGGATGTACTAAATTACAGTAACCATCATTACTGCCTTTCTTATTTTGCTATATGTTGTTGTTTAGTTGCTAAGTAGTCAACAAAGTCAACGAAAGAGTCCGAAATGCAATATTTGGATGTGATCTCAAAAACAACAGAATGATCTCTGTTCATTTCCAAGGCAAACCATTTAGTATCACAGAAATCCAAACTATACCCAGACCAGTAATGAGGAAGAAGCTGAAGATGAACAGTTCTATGAAAACCTAAAAGATCTTCCAGAAATAATATCAAAAAATGATGTCCTTTGCATCACAGGGGACTGGAATGCAAAAAGAGGAAGTCAAGAGATACCTGGAGTAACAGGCAAGTGTGGTGTGGAATACAAAATAAAGCAGAGTGAAGACTAACAGAGTTTTGCCAAGAGAACACACGGGTCGTGGCAAACACCCTCTTCCAACAACACAAGAGACAATTCTACACACGGACATCACCAGGTGGTCAGTACCGAATTCAGACTGATTATATTCTTTGCAGCTGAAAATGGAGAAACTCCATAAAGTCAGTCAAACCAAGTCCAGGAGCTGTCTGTGACTCAGATCATGAACTCCTTATTGAAAAACTGAGACTTAAATTGAGGAAAGGAGGGAAAACAACCAGGCCATTCAGGTATGACCTAAATCAAATCCCTTATGATTATACAGTGGGAGTGACAAATAGATTCACGGGGTTAGATTTGATAGAGTGCCTGAAAAACTATGGACAGGGTTTGAACACTGTATAGGAGGTGGTGATCAAAACCATCCCATGGAAAAGAAATGCAAAAAGGCAAAGTGGTTGTCTGAGGAAGCCTTAAAAATAGCTGAGAAAAGAAGAAAAGCTAAAGGCAAAGCACAAAAGGAAAGATATGCCCATCTGAATGCTGTGTTCCAAAGAATAGCAAGGAGAGATAAGAAAGTCTTCCTAAGTGATTAATGCAAAGAAAAAGAGGAAAACAATAGAATGGGAAAGACTAGAGATCTCTTCAATAAAATTAGATACTGAGGGAACATTTCATGCAAAGATGGGCTCAGTAACAGACAGAAAGGGTATGGACATAAAAGAAGCAGAAGATATTTAAAAAGAGGTGGCAAGAATACACAGAACTATAATGACCCAGATAACCATGATGGTGTGATTACTCATCTAGAGCCAGATATCTTGGAGTGCAAAGTCAAGTGGGCCTTAGGAAGCATCATTATGAACAAAGCTAGTGAAGGTGATGGAATTCCAACTGAGCTGTTTCAAACCCTAAAAGATGATGCTGTGAAAGTGCTACAGTCAATATGCCAGCAAATTTGGAAAACTCAGGAGTGGCCTCAGGACTGGAAAAGGTCAGTTTTCATTTCAATCCCAAAGAAAGGCAATGCCAAAGAATGCTCAAACTACCACACAATTGCAGTAATTTCACATGCTAGTAAAGTAAAATTCAAAATTCTCCAAATAAGGATTCAACAGTACATGAACTGAGAACTTCCAGATATTCAAGTTGGATTTAGAAAAGGCAAAGGGGCCAAAGATCAAATTGCCAACATTTGTTGGATCATAGAAAAAGCTAGAGATTTCCAGAAAAATATCTACTTCTGCTTCATTGACTACGCCAAAGCCTTTGACTGTGTGGATCACAATAAACTGTGGAAAATTCTGAAAGAGATGGGAATACCAGACCACCTTACCTGCCTCCTAAGAAATCTGTGTGCCAGTCAAGAAGCAACAGTCAGAACCGGAAATGGAACAGAGACTGGTTCAAAACTGGGGAAGGCGTATGTCAAGGCTGTATATTGTCACCCAGCTTATTTAACTTATATGCAGAGTAGTACAGCATGAGAAATGCTGGGCTGGATGAAGCACAAGCTGGAATCAAGATTGCCAGCAGAAATATCAACAATCTCAGATATTCAGATGACTCCACCCTTATGGCAAAAAGTGAAGAGGAACTAAAAAGCCTCTTGATGAAGGTGAAAGAGGAGAGTGAAAAAGTTGGTTTAAATCTGAACATTCAGTAAACTAAGATCATGGCATCTGGTCCCATAGCTCCATGGCATGTAGACAGGGAAACAATGGAAACAGTGATAGACTATTTTCTTGGGCTCCAAAATCCCTGCAGATGGTGACTGCAGCCACGAAATTAAAAGACACTTACTCCTTGGAAGAAAAGCTATGACCAACTTAGACAGTATATTAAAAAGCAGAGACATGACTTTGCTGACAAAGGTCTAGACTAAGCTATGGTTTTTCCAGTAGTCATGTATGGATGTAAGAGTTGGACTATAAATTAAGCTGAGTGCCAAAGAACTGATGCTTCTGAACTGTGGTGTTGGAGAAGACTCTTGAGAGTCCCTTGGACTGCAAGGAGATCCAACCACTCCATCCTAAAGGAAATCAGTCTTGAATATTCATTGGAAGGACTGATGTTGAAGCTGAAGCTCCAATAGTTTGGTCACATGATGCAAAGATCTGACACATTAGAAAAGACTCTGATGCTGGGAAACATTGAAGGTGGGAGGAGAAGGGGATGACAGAGGATGAGATAGCTGGATGGCATCACAGACTCAATGGACATTAGTTTAAGCAACCTCTGGGATAGGGTGAAGGACAAGGAGGCCTGGTGGGCTGCAGTTGAAGGGGTTGCAAAGAGTCGGACATGACTGAGCAACTGAACAACAAGTCACTTCGTCATGTCCAACTCATTTGTGACCCCATGGACTGCAGCCCACCACGCTCCTCTGTCCATGGGATGTTCCAAGCAAGAATACTGGAGGGGGTTGCCATTTCCTTCTCCAGAGTATCTACATGACCCAGAGATCAAATCCATGTCTCCTATATGGGCAGGAGGATTATTTACCACTGAACCACCATGGATTATTTTATTAAAATGATAGGAAATAATGTATGATATTTTATTAATTTTTATTTTTTTGAAATTATTATTTAAATCATTAATCACTCTATGTCTCATGGGTCTTACTTTTTGTTTAGTAGTAAAGATATTTGGTTTTGGCTTGAAAGTTTTTAAAGGGGATTTTCCACATCAGCATGATCTTAATTTTTTTTCCATGATGCCTAAAATGCTTTGAACATTACAGGCACTCAAGTGGCCTTGAGTCAAAGAATGAATAAATGAATGGGTAAATAAGACATTGTTTCTTTGAAAGTTAATCCAAAGACAGTAAGTGGAAATGGCAAACTGTATTTAATTTCATTAACACCATTTGGTTGATTCCTATTAAGAACATGAAACATTTATTGCCGCCTGTTTTCAATGTGTGAGTATCATGGTGGTAGGAAATGGAAATAGTATTCTCAAAAGAGAGAAAAATAAAAAGGAAATAATAAGGAAGGAAATGGAATGATCTGGGGAAACAACCACATCCAAATCAGATATGTAGGTGACTCATTTGACCTAGACAGAACTGTTACTGAAACATCCCGTGAACAACATGGAAACTGTTCCCAAAGACATCCTACATGTAAATATCCACTCTTAAAGAACTCATGGTAACTCATAGTAGCATTTCTAGCTTTTAAATTGGAAAGTAACCAATCAAGTGCCTGATAATATCTGACAAAGCACTGCATGGAACTGAGACTAGCTCAGTGTCTAATGCAGAGTGGATACTTGGAACATAATAGCTGACTCTGCGATGGAAGCATTTAATACTATTTTTGGTCAGTGGGAACATGGACACACACTAACTCCTATCCACCCCTTTTTCACGGTTCTCAAATAGCTCACCCTCTCAGTCACCCCCTCCTCCACTCTGCCCACTTCTTCCACTCCGATGTACTTAGCTCATCCATTCTCTCTCACAAGCATCCATGCGGTATTTATTAGTGGCCTGCTCTTCTGAATGCACTGGCAAAGACACTGAGCCCTTTAAGTAAACAAAAACAAAAGCAATAGCAAGGGAATAAGCACAATATTTTTTCCATCCTGGTCTCTATGGCATCCCCTTTGGGGATGTTTTCTTCTATTTAACAAAACCAAGTCGTCTTCTGAACTATGAAGTAAAAGCAAGTGCAATGTGTTAATATTAGCGTGAAAGTGAGAGTTGCTCAGTCTAGTCCGACTCTTTGTAACCCCATGGTCTATACAGACCATGAAATTCTCCAGGCCAGAACACTGGAGTGGGTAGCCTTTCTGTTCTCCAGGGGACCTTCCCAACCCAGGGATCGAACCCAGGTCTCCCATATTGCAGGCAGATTCTTTACCAGCTGAGCCACAGGGAAGCCCAAGAACACTGGAGTGGGCAGCCTGTCCCTTCTCCAGAGGATCTTCTCGGCCCAGGAATTAAACCGGGGTGTCCGGCATTGCAGGCAGATTCTTTACCATCTGAGACACTAGGGAAGCCCAATATTAGCAAATATATTAACAAAAGCAAATGAGCTTCTAACTGGATATTGATTAGCCTCAACTTGGTCTTTCCTCCATTTTTTCACATAGTTTGAAATTCACTTTCTTTCATAAAGAGATACATGTGATGTTTACTTAATAGCATTAGATGACATTTTTGGTCAAAATGTGCTATGTTCTGGTATTCACATAGACTGGAATAAAGGCCACTCGATGTTATGAGTGACTTTCTCATCCATTCTTTCCTCTTACCACTATTCCAGGCATCAAAGTTTTAGATGGCATATCGGCACTAAGGAACAACTTGATAAAAATTGCTTATGGCAGTCTTGCCTGAAGCTGAAGAATTCAATTAGTCCAGCCAAAATTTTAGCTGGCTCTTTTTTCAAATCCCTCCACCCAAATCATGAGAGCTGCACAATTCTACAGAAAAATACCCTTTCTTCCCCATCCTTAAACACTAGTCCCTAGCTTATATGCTCTGTTCCCCACTGACAGACATTCGTAAACACAACCTTTCTTCAATGGCCACTGCCACAAAACCAGGTAGATACTTTAGACAGTTTCTATTTTTGTTTTTAATTTTAATTTCATTCTGATTTTCGTTTAAGTTTAATTTAAACTAAAAACAAAAAATTATTTTTAATTTTAATAAAAATTATTAAAATTTTTAATTTTAATAAAAGACAGTTTAATTGTCTTCCATTTTTCATTGCACTTGGTTACATTTCCACTTAGCTAGTCTGGGCAGGGTCTCAACTGATTGATACATTCCATTTATAGATAAAGCATAGTAGAACTGTTTGCAAAGAATGCAGACTCTCCCATCATGTTTCACAGTATTATACTATACACATATCGAAAGTTTTCCCCTGAAAATATAGAAAAAAATGTGATAAGGTAAATTTCCCCACAAAGTTAGCTATTTATAAGTCATATGTTCAGAAATCTTGTGTGAATATATTCTATGAGTAAAATCCTACATTTTTGGCACATGGGATACAAATTTGATTGGCATGGAGCAAATTATATTATTCATTATGTTTCTGGAAAGGTAAAGCCTGCACAATTGGTAAATTAAAAGTGATTATTTCAGTAATGAGATATTTCAAATAAGCAGGCTTTAATCTGCTAAAGGAAATGGCAGGGCCTACCTCTAGGGGCAAGCTTAGGAAAACTGGCTGTTCTTCAAAGAAACTCATAATACCAAGAGTACAAATGTACTTCACAGATAAAGTGGGTAGAAAAGAAACTCAAGGGGATAGAACAACAGCTCTGCGTATATTTGGTAGACACATAAAAACATGTATTCTGGAAGAATCCAAACTAAGAAAGACAAAAGTCAAAACAAAGCAACCAAACAAAAACAATCATGGATATTAATAGCATCACAAATTAGAAAATATCAAGATGAAGGATCAAACAAAAGGTGATTAAAGGAAAGAAAGAGAAAGAGATTTCACTGATGACTGATTCTCTAAAAAGGAAATGAGAAAAGGATTATAACATGAGTTGCATACTTGGAGTATGTGGAACCAATTGGTTGATCAATTAACCAGACGCCTGTGAAAACCTCCATTAAGTCAAATGTTTGACATCATTAAGTCCAGCCTCAGGAAGTAAGGATTAGCTCTATCCTGACTGTTGGACTGATTTTGGGAAGAAGGGTAAGTAAGGGAAGCAGGCCGCCTTTAATGAACTTCAAGCAAAGGCAAGGTCAGAAGACACACAATTCCATAGAACGCTTAACAGAACAAAGAGCTGAAGCCTGGACTCTTGGGGAGCTTTAGTTGTTTTGTTTTAAAAGAAGCCAGAAAGAGTGACAAAGTATGTTCAAACTTTAATAACTTCTGAAAGATGTACACAGTCTAATAAATATCCCAAGTAGAGAAACATACATGACTGAGGGGTAGGCAAATAGGAAAAGGGAAGAGATGGGGAAAGTGAAGGGTATTAGAGATGTTTGCCTGATGGGAAGACACTCAGTGTGACTTAATAACCTTCAACTATTTGAAAAGGAATATAGGAAGGATGGTGAACAGATGGTCTCCAGTTTCACCGGAGACATGCAAAGCGGACAGAGGACTAAAAGTAAAGAGGAAGGATAAAAGAATTATTTTAGCTGCAATCAAGTCTAGAGGAAATGACCCCCACTTTCAGGCTCCCTAATAGGAATTAGGGGTTCAGGCCCTTAATAGGAAATAGGTCAAGGGTTAATTCTTTTTAGGAGAATGAGTCCCTAAATCTCATGTGATTTTGTGAATTTATACGGAAAGATGTACAAAATCAGAACAAGTTAGAACTAAACGAGACTTGAGCAAACAGGTTATCTACTACCTGAACAAAGGTAGGCAAATTTTTTTTTTTTTTTAAGGAAAGGGCCAAAGAATAAACATCAAGTTGTCCAATAAGTTTGTTCAGTCATTTCCAGTAATGGAAAAACCCAAGTGAACTTGTTGGCCAAACTAATACTTTAGGCTTTGTGGGCCTTACGGTCTCTACTGCAATTCTGCCGCTGTAGTGTGAAAGCAACCACAGATAACATGTGAACAAAGGGGCACGGCTATGTTCCAATAAAATTGTATTCATGAAAGCAATCATGAAGCCAGATTTAGCTGTCTGGCACCAGCTCTTTGCTGACCCTGGTCTGAAGTGTTGGTTCTCAGATTTTAATGAGAATCAGAAACACCCAGAAGATTTGTTAAACAGACTGCTGAGGCCTACCTCTGCCAGAGTTTCTGACTGAGTCTTGACTGAGGGCTGCTCATCTGCATTTCTTACAATGTGGCAGGTCATGCTGATGCTCCTGGTCCAAGGACCACACACTGAGAACTCTGAAGCCAGAGAACAGAAATGAGAAGCCCAAGGTCCAGGTGAGCAGAATTCTAGGGTGCTCCCTAAGATTCCCAGACTCCCTGTGTACGCAAGACTGTGGATTCAGGGGTTATTCCCCCTGTAATTAGACTACGTTATATGACATGACCTCAAGATTGGGGGATTATTAAAATGTGACTGAGTTAATTACATGTGGACTTTCAAAGCAAAAAATATCCTTCTTCTGCTCACACAAGCATCAAAAGGATTCAGTGTGCTGTTGGAAGCCAGATGTTGAGGAGCTAAGTAATGGCAACTCTAGGCTGACAGTGACAAGGAAATTGAGACCTCCATCCTGCAACCACAGGATCTGAATTCTGCCAACAAGAATGAACTTGGAAACTGATTTTCACCCCAGAGCCTCCAGATGAGAACTCAGTCCAGCCAACATCATGATTTCAGCCTTACAATGCCATGAGCGGAGGACACAGTGACACCAGTAGTGGACTTCAGACCAACAGATCTGTGAACTAATACCTGTGAACTAATGAAATAAGTACATGTTTTCAGCCCCTGGGAGTTTCTGGCAAATTGATTTCACATGGATAGAAATCTACTACTGTATGTGGCACGTGTCCCGCCCTAGAGCTAAACCTCCTCGGTTGGACAGGCTACGTATCCACTGGTCAACACTAGTACTTCCCACGGTCCCCAGTACTCTGCCTTCCCACTGCCTGCTCCACACAGACGCTTCCCAAAGCATGGTTTCGGAAGCATCTCCCTTTGAATTAAAACATTCTCTGACCACTCAGCTCACTCTCTGCTTCTGGTCAGGGGCTCAAATAAACCACGGTAAGAAGTAGCTTCTAATTTGGCAAGCACAGCCATACTAAACCTAAAAATAGTTAATGATTCTTCTTTCCAAGGACAGTTACATTCTTTAGCATCTCATTTGAGCCAACCTCAACTATTTCAATGACAGAGCCCCTTTAAAAATCTTTAATAAGCCCCAAATTCACAAAAAGCTCAAAATACCCTCAACAGTTAAGTATTATAAAATACTATTAATTTAAAAGCATTACATTTTCTGACATTTAAAAAGTTTCTGACGTGGCATATCCATAGTTTGATTTTTCTAATGTTCTTATAAAGGTCATGTTTATGGTATAATAAGCACACATTTGCAAGGGTTATTAATCAGAGCAAAGCTAGGTTGCAAACAGATTTCCAAAGAATTTCCTATTTTTTATTCTGAGCATCTTAGCTACTTAAGAATGTCACATTTTTCAAGAGCCTACTTGGAAAAAAAATTAACAATTAATTTTGTTCAAAGGGATGTCTTCATTTTAAATGAAGAGGAAGTGCAGCTTGGGAAATAAATGACAGGATGCTTTCTGCTAGTTCAGCAAATTTACATGGCAATTTGCAAAATTATAATTTTTAAGCTCATGCTTAATGGCAGGTACATTGCTCGTTAGCAAGGAAACCAATCACATCTATAAGCCTCACAAAAAATCCAGTGGATACTGGCAACAGGTTTTTTTTTTTTTTTTTCAATTAGTATGTGATGGATGGAACATCTCTTATGAATGCTGAGAAATACTGCAAAATGAAAATATGTAAAATTTTATTTTCTTATGCAATTACCTTCCTGTTTTGTCTTAGCAAAACAGATTACTAGATAGCTCCCTTCTTGTTGAGTGCTTAAAAAATAGACTTCTTTTGCTTTAATATTCAACACATGCTAAGAAGAGGAGCCTCCCTGAAGATTCTGTGCCTACTGGCTATTTGGAAACATTATTTGCCTTGGTAACAAGAATTCAACCCACCCTTGAAATCTAAGCATGCTTTCACAATATTAGGCTTAACAAAAAGAAACAAACACACAATATGGCTCAGACTAGCAGTTCAGAGAAGACAGCAGAAGTGGCAGACAGCATCCAATTTTCAAATTTCTGTATCTCTTCTGTTTTTCCAGCTGAATGTCTCTAACCCTGTGTGTGATGAACTTGACAAACCCAACAGACGAGCTGGCACACAAAATTCTGCTTCAAGAAGAGGAAGCATCAGCTCCAAAGCATCACCTGATGTTTAACCCAAACACTCCAGTTAGATTTCCAGGGCTCCAAATAGCACGACTGAGAAAAAGACCAAGTAGAAACCCAGGAAATGATGAAATTAGTCATGAGCAGCACCAAATTACTAATGACAGAAGAGTTCTGCAAAACATTTCCTGCATAGAATAACACACATCGCCTCTCTTAATTTAGCAAATGAAGTGCTAGAGCACAAATGATCACCCACCCTGAGGTCAGGCCAAGGGACCAGGGGAGCAAAAACCACATGTGGCAGCAAGACAGGTGGGTTCCTGGGGCAATAATTCCTCAGCGGGGGCCATCAGAGCACAGAGAATGGGCCAGCCAAGAAGTGGGGAGAGAACGACCCTGAAAACTAGCAGGCAGACACCTAGACCAGCACAGACGTCCAGCCTGGATTTCTACACCAGCAAAGGACAAAAAGGCAGATCGAAACATTCTTGCCTTTCCTGTGACCCACATAAGAATAAGTAAAGATAAATCACACAGAATAAGGCAACAGAAACAATGGAAAATGAAGAAAGTAACTTTTTAAAACACCAAACAATCTGTTAGTGGTAAATATTATCATTGGCAGAAACGTGTACTCAGTTTGTAATAGTTTTATTTCGAAGTCTCTTCACTGACATAAAACCAAATCACTGTTGTGCTTGGCTTTTAAGGCTGCTCTAATTGCTTCTTGCCAGTGCAGATTACACTTTAGTAAGAGGTTTAAATATTGCATTTTGAAATTTGCTTCCCTGGTGGCTCAGCAGTAAAGAGTCCATCTGCCCATGCAGGAAATGCAAGAGACACCGGTTCAATCCCTGGGTTAAGAAGATTGCCCTAGAAAAGGAAATGGCAGCCCACTCCAGTATTCTTTCCTGGGAAATCTCATGGACAGAGGAAGCTGGCAGGCTACGGTCCATGGAGTCACAAAAGAGCTGGACACCACTTAGCAACTAAACAACAACTTTAAAACTACGTACAGTTCAGGATTTCAAATCCTGAAAGATGATGCTATGAAAGTGCTGCACTCAATATGCCAGCAAATCTGGAAAGCTCAGCATTGGCCACAGGACTAGTAAAGGTCAGTTTTCATTTCAATCCCAAAGAAAGGCAATGCCAAAGAATGCTCAAACTACCACACAATTGCACCAATTTCACATGCTAGCAAAGTAAAACTCAAAATTCTCCAAGTGAGGCTTCAACAGTATGTGAACCATGAAATTCCAGATGTTCGGTCTGGATTTATAAAAGGCAGAGGAACCAGAGATCCAAATTGCCAGCATCTGCTGGATCATCGAAAAAGCAAGAGAGTCCCAGAAAAACATCTACTTCTGCTTTGTTGACCATGCCAAAGCATTTGACTGTGTGGATCACAATAAACGGTGGAAAATTCTCAAAGAGATGGGAATACCAGACCACCTGATCTGCCTCTTGAGAAACCTGTATGCAGGTCATGAAGCAACAGTTAGAATCGGACATGGAACAACAGACGGGTTCCAAATTGGGAAAGGAGTACGTCAAGGCTGTGTATTGTCACCCTGCTTATTTAACCTATATGCAGAGTACATTATGAGAAATGCTGGACTGGCTGAAACATAAGCTGGAATCAAGACTGCAGGGAGAAATATCAATAACCTTAGATGTGCAGATGACACCACCCTTATAGCAGAAAGTGAAAAAGAACTAAAGAGCCTCTTGATAAGTGAAAGAAGAGAGTGAAAAATTTGGCTTAAAACTCAACATTCAGAAAACTTAATTGATCTAAGTTGAACTAAGATCTTAGAAAACTAAGATCATGGCACCTGGTCCCATCACTTCATGGCAAATAGATGGGGAAACAGTAGAAACAGTGACAGACTTTATTTAGGGGGGCTCCAAAATCACTGCAGATGGTGACTGCAGCCATGAAATTGAAGGACGCTTGCCCCTTGGAAGAAAAGCTATGACCAACCTAGACAGCATATTCAAAAGCAGAGACATTACTTTGCCAACAAAGGTCCATCTAGTCAAAGCTATGGTTTATTCAGTAGTCATGTATGTATGTGAGAGTTGAACTATAAAGAAAACTGAGCTGAAGAATTGATGCTTTTGAACTGTAGTGTTGGAGAAGACTCTTGAGAGTCCCTGGGACTGCAAGGAGAGCCAACCAGTCCATCCTAAAGGAAATCAGTCCTGAGTGTTTATTGGAAAGACCAATGCTGAAGCTGAAACTCCAATACTTTGGCCACGTGATATGAAGAACTAACTCATTGGAAAAGACCCTGGTGCTGAGAAAGATTGAAGACAGGAGGAGAAGGGGACAACAGAGGAGATGGTTGGAAGGCATCACAGACTCGAAGGACATGAGTTTGAGTAAACTCCAGGAGCTGGTGATGGACAGGGAGGCCTGGTGTGCTGCAGTCCTTGGGGTCACAAAGAGTCAGACATGACTGAGCGACTGAACTGAACAGTTTTCAGCCATGTAACCAAAAAACTCAGGATTGGCAGGAGGTATGAGAAACTATGAAAAGTGTCAATGTGTACCAATGAGGAACTATTGTATAGCATAGGGAACTCTGCTAAATACTCTGTAACAATGTTACTGGGAAAGGAATTTGAGAAAAGAATAGATACGTGTGTATGTATAACTGAATCAGTTTGGTGTACATTGTTAAAAACAAACATGCTCCAATATGAAATAATTTTTACAAAAGCATCAGTATACATACCAACACTGGTTAGATGCAATATAACGTGAACTCAGATATGTCACATGTGTGATTTTAAATTCCCTAGCAGCCACATGGAAAAAGTAAAAATTAACAGGTGAAACTAATAATTTAGTTTTATTTATTACACACAGAAGAGCATTACAGTGTAAGAGCAATCTAAAAAAGGAGCTAGTTTACACTCTCATTTTCTCTACTGAGCCTTGGTAAACCAGGGTATGCGTTGCACTCACAGCACACCTCATTTCAGACCAGTCCATGTTAAGTCTTCAGCACCCACATGGGCTAATGACGACCACATCTGGCATCATGGGCACAGACGTTAAGAAATCAAGGCTTTGGGATCACACTCTGAACTTAAACCCTATCCCCACTGTTAACTAGCTGCGACCTGGGAAGCCTGGTTAATATTTCTCAACCTAATGTCCCTTTTGTATGAAATGGGAAAAGCCATAGCACTACCCTTACAGTTATTCTGGTGATTAAATAATATAATTCATAAAAAATAATGTGAATACTGACAACGCTGAACCCAAACATTTCATATGTTTTAGCTTTAATATTGATATAATGTTTTGAAATAACAACGGAACTACTTATAGTCTCAAGATGTGAGAGCAGCAAAAGATGATTGATCGATGACTCTGGGATTCTGCCCTTGGTGTTTCAGTTATCCCTCTGACAAATAAGAGGAGAATGTGGCCTGGTCCCGTGAATCCCCCGCGGCCTGAGGTCTGCCTTCCCGACAGAAAAAGGCAGACGTGATGCTGTGTGCATTCCAGGGTCTGGGCCTCAGGACGCCTTTCTCCACTGCCCCTGGCTTCTCTGGTAAGCCTACCCAAGACCAGTAGGAAAGGACACAGGTCTATTCTAGTGAAGGAAGAGGGGTCGTGAAGAGGAGAACGAGGGTCCATGGTCAACAGCCAGCTCCAGAAGCGGGGGTGATGTCATCTTGGACCTTCCAGCCCAGGAGACTCTCCAGATAAAGGCTGCCAGGTAAATGACTCAGAAAATACACAAAGGAGGTGCCAAAACCCAAAGT
This sequence comes from Odocoileus virginianus, assembly GCF_023699985.2. NCBI lineage: Eukaryota > Metazoa > Chordata > Mammalia > Artiodactyla > Cervidae > Odocoileus > Odocoileus virginianus. The sequence continues at coordinate 8,822,873 of NC_069705.1, read as the reverse complement.
ATCACGAGAAACACTGCTACTGTTGTAAACCAGTTAGTTTTGGAGTTGGTTTGTTATGGAGCTGCTGCTGCTAAGTCGCTTCTGTCGTGTCCGACTCTGTGCAAACCCACAGACAGCAGCCCACCAGGCTCTGCCTTCCCTGGGATTCTCCAGGCAAGAACTCTGGAGAGGGTTGCCATTTCCTTCTCCAATGCATCGAAGTGAAAAGTGAAAGTGAAGTTGCTCAGTTGTGTCTGAATCTCAGGGACCCCATGGACTGCAGCTTACCAGGCTCCTCCATCCATGGGATTTTCCAGGCAAGAGTACTGGAGTGGGATGCCATTGCCTTCTCCATGTTATGGAGCAACAAAGAGCAAAACTATTACCCATGACCTGTGATATGTTTTCTTGAATAAAGCAAAAGGTACTTTTATACTCACAGGGAATCAACATAAAAGGGCAAAACAATGTTTCATCAGTGATAATCAAGACAGTTTTGATTTGTTCCAATTGAGAACTAGATAAATGGCTTAATGAAGCCTTATGTTCATTGAAAAACATGTTCAGTTCAGTTCAGTCACTCAGTCGTGTCCGACTCTGAGACCCCATGGACTGCAGCATGCCAGGCTTCCCTGTCCATCACCAACAGCAACAGCAACATCATCACTAACAAAAAAACAACAACAAACAAATGGAAAAAAATGGGACAGTATAAATAAGCATAAAATAGAATTTTTCTTTTAAAATCACTATAATCTCAATACCAGAAGTTACCTCTGTTATTTGGGCATCTCTACTATTTTGATCCTTGTTAAATCATTTTCTTCAAGGAGGTCAGACACATCAGTTTACACAGTACCTTATAAAAACAAAATCATTTGAAACTGCCTTTGTTCTATTGAGAATAACCATACATCTTAGCAAATATGCTTCTAAAATCTCAGTTGAAATTCTAACAATCACATTCTTTTAGGATTATACCATGACTGACAACCAAGGCCTCATCTTGAGCATTTATATATATATATATATATATATATATCTTCAATATTTGTCATTATAAATAAAGATGACATAAGCTAATTCTACAATCATAAATAAGTTATTTCAAATGAAATAAGATTAAAAAGCAATCAATATATTGGGGGAAGAGGCAAAGCATATCATGAAACACATAATAACATTATTCATTAATTATCTTTGTATAATAAAATTTGCAAAATGAGTCTTTATCACAGCTAGACATTAACTGCATTCTAAGTCTCAGTTGCTTTAAAAGTCTTTAAGCAATGTGTCTACTTCCACAGTGCATGTGTATCAATAAACTGTTTTTAAAATTCATGAATTCTGCCATAACTATTGTTACAATGGCAAGAGTGAATGTTGACATTCTAGGAATCAGAGAACTAAAATGGACTGGAATGGGTGAATTTAACTCAGATGACCATTATATCTACTATTGTGGGCAGGAATCCCTTAGAAGAAATGGAGTAGCCATCATAGTCAACAAAGGAGTCTGAAATGCAGCACTTGGGTGCAATCTCAATGTCCTAATATTCAATTAATAGCTCTAGAAATGCAATGGGAAAACTAAATACCAAGTCACATAATTTGTAAGATGACAAAGAGAAATTCCTCAGTTCCCACGCAACAGCTTTACACTCTAGCCATATGTTTATAAGATCAATTAAGAGCACAGCAGGATAGCTGAAAACAGCATGCGGACACTGTGAAGTTATTGTAATATGCTTGTTTTCCCAACAACACTCTGCAGTACCTATGGAGAGACAAGTAAACTACGAAAAATATGCTCCATGACAAATGAAAAGAACTCGCATATACAAATCTTAGACATTCCCATGGCTGAGGCTGTACAGTCCCCAATGGGGAGATATTTCGGGTGTCCAGATATTTACAATGACCTGGCCCGCCCTGCCTTCTTGAAGCACAAAGATCCTATCACATTTAAAGTGAACAACTGAATCTCAAACCCTCTGTGTTCTAATTACTGCACTATCCATGAAAGTAGAGGCCTCCAGAGAGACTTCTGCTGATTAGCTCTGTTGGGAGGACATGACCACCACACTGAACACACCTCTAGTCGCTGGAGACATGCGCTCTGTTGCGGGACAGCAGAAACCCCCCGAATTCACAATGGCACCACGGCCTCTCATTCAGAATGCTCAGCTTCCTTTTTCTCCCACACTCACCAAGTCACCTGCACATCGACTGTTACTTCTCAGAACCTAGAAAGGGTGGACTTGAAAAGCAGCTAGAAATAAAAGTCACCAAAAATTCAGTGTAGACTCCAGTGTTGTGTTGCTCAGTCGCTAAGTCGCGATCACCTCTTTGTGACCCACGGACAGTGATCGCCAGGCTCCTCTGTCCTCCACTGTCTCCCGGAGCTTGCTCAAATCCATTGCCCATTGAGTTGGTGAAGCCCTCCAACCACCTCATCGTCTGTCATCCCCTTCTCCTCCCACCTTCAATCTTTCCCAGCAGCAGGGTCTTTTCCAATGAGTCAGCTCTTTGCATTAGGTGGCCAAAGTGTTGAAGCTTCAGCTTCAGCATCAGTCCTTCCCATGAATATTCACGGTTGATTTCCTTTAGGATTGAATGGTTTGATCTCCTTGCTGTCCAAGGGACTCAACTACACATTAGCAATTAGACGCATAGTTTAGATTCCACCGGCATTGAGTTCGTACGTGTCAGACTTTGAGAACCAACTTGCAGCGACTTGTTGCAGTTTCTGATGAAGGGGAAGCCAGGCAGGTAGCATCAATCAACATGAAGCTCAAAAGCAGGGGTTCTCAAATCTGACCAGACTCACCTGGAAGGCTTAAAAATCAGAAATGTCAGGGCCCCATCACCTGAGGATCTGCATTTCTAAGATGTTCTGAGGTGACTCCAGTGCTACTTATTTGGGGACCTCAGTTTTTGAGCCTCTACCCGAAAATCTCTCCAGATTCCGTGGTGACAGCAGCTCACACTGGATTCTAAACAGACGTCTTCACAGAGGCGACGGAAGTGCTGGAGTGACGCTTCAGAACTGCTTCCTCAGGAAACAGAGCCTGAGTCAAGAACCGGGGCTTTCTTTGGGGGTGCCTGAGGAGGGCGCCGAGACTGAGGGAAGAGGGGCAAGGTGGGGGCAGGACGAGCCACAGGCGCGCGGCCGCCGCCTCGCGACGAGGGCGGGACGGGCCACAGGCGCGCGGCCGCCACCTCACGACGGGGCCACAAGTGCGCGGCCGCCACCTCAGGACGAGGGCAGGACGAGCCACAGGCGCGCGGCCGCCGCCTCACGACGGGGCCACAGGCGCGCGGCCGCCGCCTCACGACGAGGGCGGGACGGGCCACAGGCGCGCGGCCGCCGCCTCACGACGGGGCCACAGGCGCGCGGCCGCCGCCTCACGACGAGGGCGGGACGGGCCACAGGCGCGCGGCCGCCGCCTCACGACGGGGCCACAGGCGCGAGGCTGCCACCTCACGACGCGGGCAGGAGGAGGAGCCGCAAGCGCGCATGTCTCCTGACAGGCTGTTGGGAAGAACCGCGCGTGGAGCGGCAGGGAGACAGAGCGGGGGTAAAAGGCAGCGCGGCCGCCTTCTTTCTCCTTCCTCCTACCGCCCTAGGTGTGCCCGTGGCCGTTACTTCCGCCGACGGGACAGCAACATCGTCTGAGCCCAGGGAGAAGCACGTTCCACGTTGCAAGAGCTGCAGCGTTGCAACCCAAGGCTAGACGCGTCAGGAAAGGCCCCAAACCCAGAGCTTCGCCCTGGCCACACTAGCCGTTTACCCTCAAGCCGTCAGAGCGAGTCCCGTGACGCCGAGGGCAGCTGACACGGCGCGGGAAGCTGAGGGTCACGGAGATGAGGCCCCGAGGCTGTCCAAGGGAGACCGGAAAAGTTGTCTGTGGCCCGGGGAAACGGAAAAGCGCACCCCGGCTCACTGACATCTCCAGGGAGCAGGGGCCGCCCGTCCAAGCCTTAAATGACGGATCGTGTCAGCAATTCTGGGCTCAGTGAGCTTAGCCTTCACCCTCTTATATTCTTAATTTTCTCTTCTCCCTATCACCGCCTTCGGAGCCCCAGGCCATTTCCTCATGGTCTTTGGAAACTTCAGCCGCAGAACAGAGCATCCCTCCTTCACCCTCTGCCACATACACCACCTGCACCGGGAAGACCCCGGTGCCCCCAGCCGCAGGGTCTCCTCTGGTCTACCCCGGCCTCCAGTGGTTCTCAGTGTGGTCTCCAGCCCAGCAGGATCACCCAAACAGGGACTTGTCAGAAATGCGGTCACTGGCCTCACTCCGGATTCTTGGAATCAGAAAGTCTAACTAGAAGGCATGTTTAAAGAACCTCAGGTAAGTAAGTTAATCTGTATCATTTTTTTTCTTTAGATTCCACATATAAGTTATATCATATGACATTTGCCTTTCTCTGTCTGACTTACTTCACTTCACATGATAATCTCCAGGTCAATCCATGTGGCTGCGAATGGGACTATTTCATCCTTTTTGATGGCTAAGTAATAGTCCACTGTATATATGTACCACATATTCTTTATCCATACATCTATTAAGGGATATTAGGTTGCTTCCACTATGAACATTAGGGTGCACATACCTTTTCAAGTTATAAATAGACCCACAGAAACAGAAAACAAACATGATTACCAAAATGAAAAGGGGACAGAGGAAGAAATTAGGAGTTTGGTATTAACATATACACACTACTATATATAAAATCAACAATGACCTACTGTATAGCACACAGAACTATGCTCAATTATTTTGTAATAACCTGTAAGGGAAAAGAACCTGAAAAAGAATATGTGTATCTGTGTGTATAGACATAGTTGTACACCTGAAACTAACACAACATTGTAAATCAACCATACTTCAACAAAAAAATTAATTAATTAATAAATTAATTAAAGTTAGAAATAAAAAAAACCCTTAGGTAACTCTGATGGACCTGACTTTTGAGAACCACACCCAGCTGCATTCAGGTTAATACCTAGTCACTATCTGAAACTACTCTAGAACCCTGGCACTCTGACCTGTGATCACAATCCTTGTTACTTCCTCTTGCTTAAAACCTCTGATCGCTGAAATGCTTCCAGGAGTCCTCTCAGCCTCCCAACTGCATCTTCTCTCCTCTCCAGCTGGAACCACGAGGCTGACCGATTAAACTACATTCTCACAAGCATCCTCAATTCCCTCTCCTCTTTAACTTTTGACCACAGCTGTCTCACCGATGCCATACGCTAAATCAATCCCACTCCATGTTTCTCCAGGTTGTGTCCAGGTTGCCAAGAACTGCTCAGAAAAGTGGCACAGCTCTGCTCCCTGGCTCCGCTACAGATGTACTCTATCCAACCTCAACCGCTGGCTCTCTGCAACTTGGCAGTTCTTTCATCCTTCCTCAGTCTGCCTCCTTCGAACCAACAGCAGCTGGTCTACAACTTTGTGACTTTCCCCATGTCCCCAACCTTCCCTGGTGGTGCAGCGGATAGGATTCCACCTGCCAATGCAGGAGACACAGGTTTGATCCCTGGTCAGGGAAGACCCCACTTGCCATGGAGCAGCTAAGCCTGTGGGCTACAACTACTCAGCATGGGCTCCAGAGCCCGGGAGCCACAGTTGCTGAAGCCATGCACTCTAGAGCCCAAGGTCCCCAACAAGAGAAGCCAGCGCAAAGAGAAGCCGGTGCACCACTACTAGAGAAGGCCCAAGTGCAGCAACAAAAATGAATGAATGAGTAAAAACTATGCATCATCTAGCCAGAAAGGAGAAGACACTTAGAGTCAAAATTATTGATACTGTAAAACTTAAGACATCTTTTCAGTAGAGTCTGTTAAGGAGTACCTTCTGATAGAATAAGGGTCCATGGGGGAAACCATGAAACTTAGACACATTCTCAAGAGCAAAGTAGTAGGAGCTCCGATTAGGAGGTGTCACTTCTCCACGTGGCCTGAATCTGCTTTGTGTGAGCCCTTCCAGAATACTAACAGGCCCTAGCAGCCAGATGTGGACAGGAGGGGAGAATTCCTGAGTCTCAGAACATCCCACACTTGACAGAGGAAACAATTTGGAAACAAAAAGGGAGAGAAGTCATAACTATGGCAAGTTGAGTTCTCACTTGTGTACATCTAGAAAAAAATGTACTCGTGTATTTAAACATGTGACAATGAAAGATGGTAACTGAGAATGCTTCATGTGACGGATCTCAGTGAAGTAACTTGAAATCTACCTTACTTTGTAATTTACCTTACTAAGTGCACAGGGTCAAGCTGGTTATTTAACTCTATTGAGTCTACTTAAAACAAGCATAAAAAGGCTTTTAAAAGAGAGAGAGAGAGAAGGGGAGGAAAAGAAAATGAGGAGAAAGGGAAGAAGAGAAAAAAAAGGAAAAGGGGTAGAAGCAGAAGCTTGGCTTTTAAAGTCAGGCTGACCTGGGTTTGGATCCTAGCTTCACCAAAGAATTGCTTACTGTTTAACATAATATTTAACTCTTCTATAAAATGAATACCATATCTTGAAGATGAGATACATGGCATATAAAGTGTTTGGAACATAGTAGTTACATATAAGTGAACCTCTTATATCAGCATCATCATCATCACCATCTTTACAACTATTGGCATCATATCACCTCCCAGAATACAGAAGTGTGATGCTAAAGCTGAGAGTCAGGCATCCAGAAGACATCAAAAGAAGAGCAATGGAATGCAGTTACTTTCTCGTCTGAAGTAGCTTTTGCAAACTGCTTTTCTTTTCCCTTTTAAATTAATCTTCAGTGCCTCTGGAGATGGGTGATTCTCAAGAGTTGATCGAAAGTGAAGCTGATCCGAGGTATATAGTAATACCCAAGGGATACAGTCTGGTTTGCAACATGTATGTCATCAGCAAGAGCTATACCCTGAGTCATCAGCTACACCCTGTGTGGCTTCTTTTAGCTCCAAGGTTGCAGTCACATGTGATTTTAAGCAAGCATCTCTGCAGGACACAGTGTGTGTGACAGCTTAAGTAGAACTTGTCAACGGCCCATCCAGCTAATGCCAGGTCTCCTCCTCAAATAATGCCAGATGCTTCCATGGAAAGTATAAAAGCCATCAAATATTCTTCACCATGTTCTACATCATCAAAGAAAGGATTTCTTTTTGACCTCAGCTAGTCATTGAGCCATGCCCAGAAGCATGAGATCTGACAGCCCTACTCATAACTTCCTCCTTGTAGTCAAGCTGTAGATGTTATTTTATATATATATTCTACATAGATAGTCCATGGAAACTCCACTTTATTCCTCTAAAATACCCTCGTTCCAGATGTATAGAACAAACCCATGGACACCAAAGGGGGCCAGGGGATGGGATGGATGGGGAGACTGGGATTGACACATACAGGCTACTGACACTCTGCATAAAATAGACAATAAAGAGAAACGATTGTACAGCTCAGTGAAATCTACTCAACACTCTGTGGTGACCTAAATGGGAAGGAGACCCAAAAAAGAGGGGACATACATGTATGTATAGCTGATTCACCTTGTGATAGTAGAAACTAACACAGCACTCTAATGCAACTACACTCCAATAAAAATCTATTTGGAAATGCTCTCCCTTTCAATGTTAATTGCCGCTACCTCCTGTTGGGATGGGAATACGTGGTATAAAGAGAAACAGCATCTTATTCTCCTGAAGTACCGTACGAAATGCCATGCTTTGTAACCAGAGAGATGATTGTCATTACAGAGTCTTGCAAACACCAGACCCTGGGCTAAGCAAGTTTGACACACAGCCTTTCATCATAATAGTGCTAGTGGTATCAAAGTACCATTTTACAAATGAGAAAAGTGAGGTTCTCATGGGATACATCATTTCACCCAATTTCCTACTGTAATAAGTGGGAAACTGGTCTTAACAGCCAGATCTGGTCACGAGGGGAGAATTCTTGGGTCTTGGAAAAGCCCATACTTAACAGAGGGAGATAATTTAAAGAAAAAAGAGAGAGAGAGAGAGAGAGGTCACAACTATGGAGAATCGAGTGCTTATTTGCATACATCTAGAAAAAGATGGACTCTGGTATTTGAACATATGACAATGAAAGAGGGGACTTGAAATGTTTCCTATGATGTGTCTCACTGAAGCAACTTGAGATCTACAGCTTACTAACTGTACAGGGTCAAGCTGGTTATTTAACTTCACTGAATCCAATAAAACAAACAGAAACAGACTTCATAGGGGATGGACCTGGCTCTGTGTGGCTCCAAGGCCACAAGAGCACACCTCCTGTGAAGGAGCAGAGGGCCCTGGTGACTGTTTAACACTACTGGGAGCAGGGGGAGAGGCTGAACGTGGCCTCCGGATTCAGATCCTTCAAGTCAGAGCTTTGGTGGGTGACTGGTGCGACCTTGGCATCATGAGATGTCTCCCAGCCTTAGTTACTTTATCTGTGGAATGGGGATGGTCAACTCTCCGATCTGAACTAATGCTGAGCTAATGCCTGAGATTATCCCTGGTCCCGTCACATATGTTGCACAGGAAACATAACCCATACTGATGGCTGTTGTATCATTGTGTTGTGACAACACTTAGCCATTACCTATGGTCAGGTCCATGGTCATGAAACTGAGACGGTAAATCCAGCCACCATTCAGAGCATTTAAACATTTCCCTCTGAAACCACTGTATCAATGAATAGTAGGCTTTCTGATCTAATCAGCATAAATGTATGTCCACATGACCTGCCCACATCCATCAAACTACAGCTCTAGAAACAACCGGTTTTCTATCAAGCTCATTGCAATGCATTTCCAGAGAACTGTTCCACAAAATCATGGGAACCTAGCTTCTGCCAAACAATGCTTTATTGTGTGAAAAAATCTATTCTTTAGTCAGTCTCCCCGGAAATCAGCAGAGTGTGAATTACCTGAACCGGAAGGGAACCAGTCCTCTCTAGATATCTCTAAAGGACCAGACGTTATCATTTTATTATGCAGCTGTGTCTTGATAATATTCTTCTTAATTCTCTGTTTTTATTATGATCTGGTTATAATGTCCTAAGTAAAATTATCAGGAAAGCATTAGCAAGTGAGAGTATATCATTCTCATGAATATGTGTATGTTTTCAGTTCAGAAGAAAAGCTGACAGTAAGCTTGTGCTCTCAAAAAGCTGCCCGCCTGGGTGGAAACCCACTCACTAGCCATGTGGTTCCAGGAGAGGACATCTCCTGAGTTGCTGGCTCCTCCTTCTCTTCTTGCAAATGGGGGGGGTCAAAGCTGAACCTGCTGCCTCAGACTGCTATCCATCCAAGAAAACTCGGAGTGCTCACTGGGGAGAGGCACCACTCTGCATATGTTCATGCCCTTAAAGTGTTATATATATTATACACACACACACACACACACGCACATATATGCCTTATATATGTCTTCCCAGTGGCTCAGTGGTAAAGAATCCACCTGCCATTGCAGGAGATGCAGGAGACACGGCTCATCCCCTGGGTCAGGAAGATCCCCTGGAAAAGGGCGTGGCAACCCACTCCAGTATTCTTCAGAATCCCATGGACAGAGGAGCCTGGTAGGCTACAGTCCAGGGGGTCACAAAGAGTCGGACATGACTCAGCAGCTAAGCGCACACCGTGTTGTATATATACATACTATAATCACAGAAAGAAAGACAGTAAGTTAATAAATGGACATATAATATGCTAATCCCATGTGCTTACTGAGCTCTTAAAATGTGGCTGGTCCAATTTGAAATGTGGTCTAAGTGTCAATTCAATGTATTTACCAGATGTACCCTAAATTTAAGCACCAGGTTTTGAATGCTGAATATGAAAGGGGAATACAAAATAACTCATGAATCTTTTACATTGACTGCATGTTGTAATGATAATATCTGAGATATAGGAAATTAAAAGAATTATACGTATATCTTTTTGCTTTTTTAAAATGTGACTACCAGAAAGTTTTAAATCACCTACGTGACTTGCATCTGTAGCTCAAGTTATCCTTCTGTGTCTTCCGGGCTAAAGGGGGACATGGGCCAGGCCTGGGGCTGAGGATGCATAAAGCAGTCACGGCAACCTCTCTAAATAGTGTACCCTTGGGGCAGGACTGCAAGGAAGTGAAGGAGGGGGCCGAGTGTGTTCCGGGGAAGAAGCATCCACGCTGAGGGAGAGTCAGAGAGAAGTGGGATGATCTACGCCAAGCAACAAGAAGAGGCGGCGCCTAGAGGAGGAGCAAAGTTCAGCTCTAATGATTATTTGGGCTCTGGGAACCTGGACTGATATTTACAGCTCTGCATTTATACTACATGATTATCTTTTTTTGTTGGCCATGCAGCATATGGAATCTGAGCTCCCCAACCAGGGATCAAACCAGCGCCCCCTGTAACAGAAGCTCAGCTTCTTAATCACTGGACCACCAGGGGACTCCCACCATAGGACTGATTTTAAAAATTAGTTTTGAGTAATCTTCTTCCAAGAAGGAACAGCCAGGATTAACTCTAGGGATTATAGAAAGGCAACTGGACTGACAGAAGGCCTGAGCGCACTCTGGCTCTGACAACTTTGTGACCTTTTGACCTTCAGTAACTCACGTGGCCTTTCTTTTTAATTTAATTTTATTTTTGATTGGAGGATAATTATTTTACAATATTGTGATGATTTCTGCCATACATCAACATGAATCGGCCATCAGCACACAAGTGTCCCCTCCCTCGTGCACCTCCCTCCCCCCTCCCTCTCCACCCCTCTAGGATGTCACAGAGCAACAGCTTGGAGCTCCCTGCATCATACAGCAAATTCCCTCTGGCTGTCTCCTTTACAGAGGTCATGTGTATGTGTCAATGCTACTCTCTGGAATCATCCCACCCTCTCCTGCCCCCAGGGTGTCCACAAGCCTGTTCGCTGTATCTCCACTGCTGACCCTGCAAGTAGGTTCACCAGGCCCATCTGTCTAGATTCCACATATATGCATTAATGTATGATATTTGTCTTTCCTTCTGACTTACTTCACTCTGTATAATAGCCTCTAGGTTCATCCACCTCATTTGAACTGACTCAAATGCATTCCTTCTTATAGCTGAGTAATATTCCATGGAATCTACATACCATATCTTCTTTATCCATTCACCTGTCTGTGGACATCTAGGTTGTGTCCATGTCTGAGTTATTGTAAATAGTGCTGCCGTGACACTGGGGTGCGTGTATCTTTTTCAATTATGGTTTTCTCAGGGTATACGCCCAATGGCAGGATTGCTGGGTCACATGGTAGTTTTCTTCCTCCAGTTTTTTAAGGAATCACCTTGGTGTTCTCCATAGTGGCATTCCCCATTTGGCCTTTCTGAGCTTCATTTGAAGGATTTCACTGTTTTTCATAGTGACTGTATCAATTTGCATCCCCTACTTGGCGTTTCTGAGCCTCAGGTACTAGCATTAAAATGGAGGAAAGAGATGAATAAGAATTTTGACTCTTCCGTAGAAAAATAATGTGAAGCTTTAGAAAGTTATTTAAATTAGATGACGCAAGAGAAATCACACTGGAATCCTGAAATGACATACCCATGCTAACTTCATTACTGAAATGCACAGGGAGAAATTCAAACCTGTTCTCACTCACCGCCATTGGCAACTGCCTGCAATGCCTTCTGTTGAAAAGGATGTCCTTCAGATTTAAAGGGAAAAAATTCAATAACTGATCTGAACATTTGCTCTCTGCCCCTCACACATCCTCTTTAGTATTTTTCAGACTTTGCTATGCCCTGAGATGCTAACCTATGTGGACTATATCCAGGGCTCATTTGCCATATAGTGTCTGATAGCTCCGGCAAGTCACAAGTGATCTGAATGCAGAATAAGTTCAAACTTACAGGTGTTATTCCCTGATGGGTACCTCTGCCAACAAAACCTCCTCTGAGGCACCACCCTGGACACAGTTCAAAGATGTCCTTTCTTCTTGTCCTAGACTCTGCAGTTCTGTTGGTTTCCTGAGGTCCTACCCAACCTTTGTAAGTAGTCCTTTTACTAAATTATTTCTCAGTGACACAGTTTGAGTGTGCCATCTGCTTCTTACTGAATCCCTGACTGTCAATAACAAAGTATGTGTAAAATAAACTATTTAAATGAGAAAGCAGTCATTGCAACCTCATAAAAGTAACTTATGCTGTGCCTCCTCTCATGGAAAAAATCCAAGACCTCCACCCTCCGGCTCAGAGATGCCGCTGAAGATGGTGCTTTCCTCCTGTGGTCCAAGAGGCTGATCTCCAGGCTGATGAGCTGACTAAATCCGTTACCCGTGACCCCTCCCCTTTCTGATCTTTCGGTTTAACCTGAGCTGCTTGCACAGTAATTCCCCGCTCTCCCTTCACGGCCGGCTCTCATGCTCCCTTCGCCAAAGCACACACCCCTGCGCTGCAAAGGGGTGCCGTTGGCTCGGCACATGTGCCCAGCTCCCTGCAGACTCTGTGCCCGGCGCCCGCACCACCCGTCACCTGGGCTCACACCACCACTCCTGCGGCTCGCCCCGCTCAGCTCCGTAGCCAGACACAGACGCCAGAAGGAAACTGTGCAGTGCTGAGAGAAACAGAACTCACCTGTAAAAGACAAAAGGTCTGTATTTGGGAATCAGCGTTTCCCAGGCCTTTGGACCCCACGTAAGTTCCCTGGGATCAAACTCTTCTTAGTTTTGCGGTGGAGTGGCACTGCTTTTAAATTCAGCTTCTGTTGGTTTGCCTCTTCAGTCACCCATCAGAGTTCCTCTCTGTTCTACAAGATTGTACTCAGGTGCAATTTCTTGCTAAAAACCACCTCTCAACCCTGGAATCTGGGTTAAGAGCCCTACTTCGTGCACACACCGTATAGAAGTCTGCCCCACCCCTGCCCTGTGGAATATCTCCGTAACAAAGGACAAAATTTAACAAACACCAGTACCCAGGCTTGAAAGCGAAAGTGTCAGTTGCTCAGGTGTGTCTGACACTTTGTGATCCCATGGGCTATAGCCTGCCAGGCCCCTCTGCCCAAGGGATTCTCCAGGCAAGAATCCTGGAGTGGGTTGCCATCCCCTCCTCCAGGGGACCTTCCCAATCCTGGAATGGAACCTGGTTACCCAAACTTGGGAACTCCTTTAAAGACATCCAAAGCAACTTCTTAAGGTAGATTAAGAAACAGCAACAAATGTTCCTATATCTGTATTTGTTCAAGTTTTCCCTTAGAAGACACAAAGAGTATGAAGCAAAATGCCACTAATTAGAACTTAATTTAAAACAATCAAAACTGAATCTTCCGTGCTATAAACTCAGGGATCTCCAGGGTCCCATGACCTTCAAACTGTTTGTCCCGGGATCTCTTTCCTCGGGGGGGGGCACAGACCACAAGAGTCAGATGTCGCTCTGCCAGTCTCGTCTTTGCATGGCTTGAGTGCAGTTGAGGAAACTCGAGTAGAGCCTCACACTTGCCCGAGGGCTTGTAAGGGCAGAGCTGGAAGGGAACCCACCAGGCCCCGCTCTGGGATCCACCCGCACTGTGTGCCACCCCATCACCCCCACCGCGGTCCAGACCCTCTGTTCCTCCCCCTCCTCCATCCCTGGGGATTCCGCTTCTCCAACTGCCGGGTGCTTCCCTCCCCGCAGGACCTCATTGTTCATTTCTGCCCCCCACCAGCACCCCCAGCCCCAGGGTGCCAAAGCCCCAGCCTGGGACCTGTGCCCAGATGGGCTCCATGAGGTCGGAGGCAGGTGGGAAACCGAAAGGTGCCATCGCGCAGGCGCGGAACCACGGAGGCGCTGCTGCGCGCCTGCAAGGGTCTAACTTCCACGTGACTAGTCCTCCTTAAAACAGTTCCTCAGTGGGGACAGAACTAGCGGTGTTGAAACATCTCCTCGCTTCCCCCCAGGACAAAAACAGAACGGGGTCTGCAAGACCTTACAGTCTTGCACAAGCACACTTGTATTTAACACAGAGCTCCTTGTCATGCGATCAGCTTTTCTCTCTTCTTTTGCATAACGGTTTGATTGATGTATAGAATTCACACCCCATACAACCCATCCCTTTAAAAACACCCAACTTTTGATAGATCATGCATAACTTCTCACCCCGGAGGCAGTGAAAGACCACATATCCCCACAAAAAGGGGCATTTTCTTGTAGAAATTACAGGGAGGCCAGGGACTGACTTTGCATGAGTCACAACATGTTTATGATTTGAAGATACTAAAAAGAAAATCCAACGACTCTTTTCTAAGTTATTGTTGGCACCTTGAGTAGTCAGGAATTGGGTTCTGAGGCACATGGTTTCCAATTGATGTCTGTGTTAGCTTTGTAATCGTACCATCAGAAGTGATCATGAGGAAGTCCCTGGTGGTCCAGTGGCTGAGAACCAGCCTGCCAACGCAGGGGGTGTGGGTTTGATCCCTGGTCCAGGAAGACTCCACATGCGGCAGGGCAACAAAGCCCGCGCATCACAGCTACTGAGCCGGTGCCCTAGAGCCGGCACTCGGTAACCGGAGTGTCCCGGGCAGGCAGCACGAAGGAGAGCAGCCCCCGCGATGGGGAGCAGCCTCCCCCCGCCGCTCCCCCTTGCGCCTGCAACTGAGGAAAGTGTGCAGCAGTGAAGACCCAGCACAGACCAAAGACAAGTGAATACACAGAAAAATAAATAGTTACTTAAAAAGTGATCGTGAACCAGTAGGGTTTATTCCAGTTTCTAAGCTTTTCAGATGTCAGATAGTTAATCATAGTATGACCAACACCCAAAACCCTATTGCTCTGCACCTACCACGAGGCAGTTGCTAGGGTAACAGAGCCACAGTTCCAAAATTCCAGTCCTAGGGGAGCATTTAGATAGGTGATAAACAGAGAAGTTATAGACAGATAATAGGTAGATATTAATAAAGATTCTAATACCAGGGACAAAATCAGGTTTAGAGAGCTGAGGGTTCATTTTTTCCTCACCTCTTTCAAGTGGCTGCCTCAGCCTATGTTCCTCAATATGCATAGACATATCCAGAGATAATTTTAGAAGTTTTTAAAGTTTAAGTTCAAAGGCTTTCAGTAGCTTTCCTATAATAGAACACAAATGTGATTCAAACTCAGTGGGCTTCACTTGCCAGGAGTATTAGTTATTAAAGAAAAACAGAGCAGCTGATGACCTGGCTCCCACTCTCTGGGGAGAGAGATGCTTGGTTAAATAGTTATGATTCTTTTTAATAACTCCTATTTAGATTGGCCTCATTGTGTGGCTTAGAAGTCACATCATCTTTATTAAAGCTGC
Organism: Odocoileus virginianus; assembly: GCF_023699985.2. Taxonomy (NCBI): domain Eukaryota; kingdom Metazoa; phylum Chordata; class Mammalia; order Artiodactyla; family Cervidae; genus Odocoileus; species Odocoileus virginianus. The sequence continues at coordinate 8,807,621 of NC_069705.1, read as the reverse complement.
TTACAATATTCAACATGAAACGAGATTCCAAATGTGTGATTTATTATAAACTGTGCACAGGTGTGGGACTGTTCGAAGTCCTCTGGTGTAGAAGGAAGTTAAGCTTTCATTTATATCTCACGGTGCAGTAAGTGCCATTCTATTGTTAGGACCGTTACAAGAAGTCTAAAAAGCATGAAACCACTGTCAGTGCAGATCTGCTTTAAGACTCCACCACCACCACGAGACCACCCTAACGCCACTGCTAGTGTCTCTTTGTTAAAATCATACACACAGAAAACACTGAATTCCCTAAATGCTCCAAGGAGGAGGGGTAAAAAAAAGAAAAACTTCAGACTAGGGAAGTGCATGCTAATACGGGCAAAACCTGCAATGGACTCCCCTGGGCAAGAGGCATTTGGCAAGGGCAGGCTGAGCTGAGAACAGCTATAAATTTCCTCTGAAGGTGAGATCATCTGAGAATGCCCTGTCTCTTTGACTGTGGCTTGGTTAACGTTTCCCATTAGTAATACCTGCTCCCTAATCAGCCCCCAGAGACTGGAATAAGCACAAATTGTTGAAGATGACAGATCAGCTCTTTAAAATGTTAAAAGATGAGAAATGAGTGAGTAGAATTATATGTGTGTGCGCTTAAATGACCTGAAGTCACTGATTCCATGGTGACGCAGAGGAGCTTTGGGCTGGGAACAGACAGCTGGGTTTCAGTGTTGGCTCTGGTGCAAAATGCATGTGGAACCTTGGAAAGTAACAACCCTTCTGTGATTCAGTTTCCACATCTGTCCAAAGAGCAGCTGGACTTCCCCTCAGCACCCAAACTCTATGACCACTTCGATTATTAGGCCAAAGATCCTGAGAATCACCCTTAGAATTGTTAGTGATTATAAGGAAAAAAGGGGACAAAAATAACAAGGCACTTTGGGTTAATTTTGACTGCTAGTAGCAACAATGAATGCGGACATGGACTGCAGGTATGAAATTAAAAGACGCTTGCTCTTTGGAAGAATAGCTATGAAAAACAACGTATTAAAAATCAGAGATACCACTTTGTTGACAAAGATCCATCTAATCAAAGCTATGGTTTTTCCAGTAGTCATGTATGGATGTGAGTTCAGTTCAGTTCAGTCACTCAGTTGTGACCGACTCTTGGTGACCCCATGGACTGCAGCATGCCAGGCTTCCATCACCAACTCAAACATCAGTTTACTCAAACTCACGTTCATTGAGTCGGTGATGCCATCCAACGATCTCATCCTCTGTCGTCCCCTTCTCCTCCCACCTACAATCTTTCCCAGCATCAGGGTCTTTTCAAATGAGTCAGCTCGTCGCATCAGGTGGCCAAAGTATTGGAGCTTCAGCTTCAGCATCAGTGCTTCCCATGAATATCCAGGACTGAAGGGACATGAAGGTTGGACCATAAAGAAGGCTGAGCACTGAAGAATTGACACTTTTGAACTGTGGTTTGGAGAAGACTCCCGAGAGTCCCTTGGACTGCAAGGAGATCCAACCAGCCCATCCTAAAGGAAATCAGTCCTGAATATTCATTGGAAGGCTCATGCTGAAGCTGAAGCTCTGATACTTTGACTCACTAGATAAGATCCTGATAGGAAGGACTGAAGGCAGGAGGAGAAGGGGAAGACAGAGGATGAGATGGTTGGATGGCATCACCGACTCAATGGACGTGAGTTTGAGCAAACTTCAGGAGATGGTGAAGGACAGGGAAGCCTGGCGTGCTGCAGTCCATGGGGTCGCCAAGAGTCAGACACAACTGAGACACTGAACAACAAGAAGGCCTGTCAATCCAAGGTTTGCCTGCCTGCAGGGTGCAGCCCAACAGCAAGGCCTAGTCTGAGTTCCCCGGAGATGCGCTGACACTTGTCTCCTGACTCTCCGTCCTACGCCTCCATCCTCTGACGACTGGATCTCCAGCCCCACAGCGCAAATAGGTGAGGAGGGCCCAATCTGCACTGCGTTTCTGAGCTGGCTTTAAACAACCCACATGTTTTCCCAGTTTGATCCTCATTCCCTGGTGCCTCAGATGGTAAAGAATCCGCCTGCAGTGCAGGAGACCTGGGTTCAATCCCTGGGTTGGGAAGATCCCCTGAAGAAGGAAATGGCAACTCACTCCAGTACTCTTGCCTGGAGAACCCGGTGGACAGAGGAGGCTGGGGGGCTATAGCCCATGGGATCGCAAAGAGCCGGACACGACTGAGCGACTAAGCACAGGCGTGTTTGTGGCAGGACTTGCTAAATGATAGCTCAAGCCAGGAAGGGAACAGCTAATTCCACAGATCGCAGTGTGAGCAGTGACACTGAAAGTCCCCAAACCATCACGTCCAACCATCTCCTCTATGGGCTCCAAGGAGAGACTTCATGGGGGGAGGGTGGCCGGGAGGGCTCACTGCTCCAGAAGCGAGGCTGATTCATTCTTCCACAGTCTAATGTTAAGAAATTCTTCCATTAATAACCCTCACTCATTTCTCATGAACTAAAATACTCAAATCGTTTTGCTAATTGAAAGCCTCTCTAATTTTTCCTTATGCCTTCCTCTACCATAGCTATGTGACCTCTGTCCTCGGGAAAATGAACACTCCTGATCTGATTTCCCCTTCCCTCCAGATTTTCTAGAAATCAAATATATAATTCTCTCCTTCTGTAATGAACCCAGAATTTCTTATGTTCTATTAATAAGCTTGGAAAGATAGGAGAAACGGTTAGGATATTTGGAAAGACTTCACCTTTAACTCATTTCAACACTTTTTTTTTTTTTTAACAAGAGTAATTATAGGAGAATTCTATTATCAGTTAGCCAGTTTTGACACCCCAGAGTCCCTACACCAGTGCTATTCCGTCTGTAACTGTCATAGGGAGAAAAGGAACAGAAATCTTCCCTAAAAAACTCAGTTGTTCTGTCTTTTCAGATTTTTCAGCACATCCAAGTAATCTGGGCATTCATATGTAGCTTTAAGGACATATGCATTTTCAAAGAACTTAAAAGGAAAGTAAACAGTGATCTCTAAGAGCTGGGAGAGAAAATTCTGAGCAGGGAGGAGGACAATAGCCAGGGGACTGAAATTCCATTAGGAAAAAACATTTTTTCACCTTTCCCATATCACTGGGCATGAAAAAATATAGAATTACTGACCAAATAACAACCATCTTAAAAACCCACAGTGACATACAGGAATGTCATTTTGGTAGTTAAAAGCCTTCTGCAATCCCCTATCAGGAAAATGATACACAAACCTTTAATTGATGGAGCACTTGAGGCCTCTTTTAAAGGTCCCATCGCCATTCCCAGCCTGTCCCAACCTTCCACATGGCCACGCCTGTCCGTGACAATGGCCAGTACCTCCCCCTGAACTTGCTACGTCTTTTCACATCTTTGCACCTGTGTTCACTATGCAGTTCCACCCTAAGATATTCTTCCTCTTGCAAATCACTATGAATCTCTGTAGTCCTTCCCTCTCGCCCTTGGCCACGCTTGCTTCCAAGGCGACACTGTAGGGACGGGGTGTCCATGTTAAGGTAAGGAGCAGGATCCCTGCCCCTCCAGGCCGGGGGTCCTCCAGAGAGAGCCTCACCCACCCTCCAGCACAGCCCTGTGGCCAGCTGAGTTCACCATCTCTTCTTACTTCTTTACACGGAAAATTCCTCTCCCCTGGAGAAGGAAATGGCAGCCCACTGCAGTATTCTTGCCTGGAGAATCCCATGGGCGGAGGAGCCTGGCGGGCTATAGTCCATGGGGTCGCAGAGAGTCGGACACGACTGAGCGACTCACTCACCATATTTCAACCAACAGTGTCTACAGTCTGTCACTTCTTCCTGTTTGCTCTGCTTCAACCAGCAGGAAATAATGTTACTTTAAATAATAGAAAAGTACAGATTAAAGGGAAAGATTTCTCAATAATTTGGACACACTTGCAAAATCCTATTAAATAAAACTTTGATTTGGAGAAATTACTATGCACATTGGAATCCGACGTGAAGATTTCATGCAGAAGGAAATGAGAAGATGGCATATGAAGATTATTCAGGTTTGCAAATATATAAGCTCTTGAAAACATGGATTTTACTTTTGTCTAAATACATAAAATCTGTTAGCTGCCTTTATCTACTCTGAGCAAACAGAGCTTTCTTTACTCAATCAGGATTAATTTGTTTCTTGAATGCATCATATTCTCTCAGCCTCTACTGCCAATGAATTAATCCAATCTCTATTTGTCTCCTGAAATATTGCAAGGAACCCCTAAGTGGCTTTGAGGCTTTCAGTCTCGACACTACACACACCAACACACTTGGCTTTCCATTAACCAGTGGGGGCAGCTTTCTTACATATAAGGATCACTTTTCACGGTAAAAAGAATGTCCTTTCCCTTCCCCACTGTGCTAACTTGACCAACCTTGGGGCCTCCAAAGGAGAGAGCCAGGAGAGTACCCAGTTACATAAAGAAAGATGGCGCTTGTATCCTGTTCAGTTCAGTTCAGTCGCTCAGTTGTGTCCAACTCTTTGCAATCCCATGGACTGCAGAACACCAGGCCTCCCTGTCCATCACCAATTCCCTGAGCTTGCTCTAACTCATGTCCATTGAGTCGGTGATGCCATCCAACCATCTCATCCTCTGTCATCCCCTTCTCCTCCCGCCTTCAATCTTTCCCAGCATCAGGGTCTTTTCAAATTCTATTGCCAGAAACCAAATCTACACATGTGAATAAACGCTTCCCAAAGGCCCCAAGGAGCAATCCCCTAGCAAAGTGCAGGCCAGCCTCCTTCCAGAGAAAAGCTGGTGGCTCTGCAGGCCCCCACGTGTCCACACCCCAGTCTGGTGGCGTGCTCCATCACTTAAGTCCTGTCTGACCCTCTGCGGCCCCACGGACTGTAGCCCGCCAGGCTCCTCTGTCCACGGGGACTCTCCAGGCAAGAACACTGGAGAGGTGGCCGTGCCCTCCTCCAGGGATCTTCCCCAGCCCTCTCTCTTACGCCCCCTGCGTTGTCAGGCAGGTTCTTTACCACCAGCGCCACCTGGGAAGCCCAAGGCAGCCTCCCAACTCTATGTGCTCCTGAAAGGCTCTTTTTCTAAGTACATTTTTAAATATGCCTTTCTTAACTGACTTATGTGTCTGCGCCAGGTCTTGGCCGTGGCATTCAGGGTCTTTACTGTGGCACTGCAGGATCCAGTTCCTCTACCAGGGACTGAACTCAGGGCCCCTGCGTTGGCAGCGAGGAGTTTAGCCCCTGGCCCATCAGGGCGAGGGCCACCCCGGAGGACCTCCTCTGTGTAACGCTTCCCTCCACGCTCTCTGCACCGAGGGGACCCTGGTCCTTACATGTGGAAGGTGTTTTCTCTTCCCATCTCCTTGTCCCCCAGGGCCTGGAGCTGGGGGACCTGTTCTCCTTACCGCCAACCCCAGGCACTCTCCCTCCGCACCCCCAGATTCAGTGTCACAGCCGTTGGGAGCAACCACGGTCAATCCACTGCTGCTGTGCCACGGACCCCAGGGCCTACCTCTGAGGCTGGAAATGCAGCTCCTGTGCGCCGGTGCCAAGCTGAATCTCAGACACAGAGTTTTGGGTGAAGGAAGAAAGAATGTTCTTGCTTTGCCAGGCAAAGGGGGACACAGCAGCTCATGCCCCCAAAACTACGTGTCCCAGCCTGGGGATCTGGTGAGGAGTTTCACAGCAAGGTTCAGGGGCAGAGCTGCTGACAAGAATCAGGGTGTGTGCTGGGCTTGGATGCCTTGAGTCCGGACTCAGATGGTCTCCTCCTGAAGAGTTCCTCTCCTTCTGCGCTGTGCTGTGCTAACTCGCTCAGCCGTGTCCAACTCTTCGGGACCCCATGGGCTGTAGCCCCAGGCTCCTCTGTCCGCGGGATTCTCCAGGCAAGAGTCCTGGAGTGGGTTGCCATGCCTTTCTCCAGGGGAATCTTCCCAGCCCAGGGATCGAGCTCAAGTCCCCCACACTGAAGGCAGATTCTTTGCCGTCTGAGTCACCAGGGCAGCCCTTCTGCAGGCTACCAGACTGTGGCCTCCTCTCTGAAATGAAGAGGGCTTCCTCAGAAACCCCTTCCCTTTGGTGGGGCTTTCTTTCTGCAGAAGAGCTCAGAGATGCCGTCACGTGGGTCTCCCGAGGGGAACCAGGACCGTCCCGTGGCCACACGGGGCCCCTGACTGCTCCTCCCGTGTTTCCGCATCCCCTCCCTTCCCTGATGAGCAAACGTCTGCATCTGCTTTTTGGAATCCGGGGAAGGTGGAGGCTGAAGTTTTCCCCTGGAAACAAAGGACAGGGGACCCAGAAAGGCTCCATGGCCTGGGGCCGCGCAGGGACCTTCTCCGTTTCACTTTTTCTGTTCTCGATGGTTTCAGCACTTGTTTCTCTACCACTGTCCCCGGTACTATTTTTTGATGCACCTTAGGATGATTTCAAGATACCCACTGCCAATATTTCCAGTTCCCTGGAGGTTCCCTCTTTGGCGTCCCCGTCTCCAACAATCTCATCTTCCACTCAATTTAACCAATCCTTCCCACGGTCATAGGCCGGACTGTGTCATTCTCAGTAACTGCAAGGTCACCATAATCTCAGGTTCAAACATTTGGGCTGCAAATGCCACCGTCCGTCCTGACAGGTCCACCTGACTACAGCAAGCCCAGCGGCCCTCCAGCCCGTGAGGCCCAGAATCTGCTGCTTCCACGGGTTCAAGTCTTCACCCAGGTCACGCTTTTCTGTCCTTACTCAGCTTAATCACTCGAACATTCCTGCCTGTATCCTCAACTGCCCTGCCCTTTTCTAGTTCATCCCCTTGACTGGATGAAACAGTGCTTAGATTTAAATCTTTGCATACCCTGATGGATGTGTTCATGCAGCTGAACTGGGCAGGAGAAATTAAATGTACCTTAACCACTGCTCTCAGTTTAAACCCAGGACCATTTCAGTAGCAAGTGGGCCACTCATTCTGCCCAGGAAACAATCTTTCTCAAGTTCATACAGTCGCCCTCCTTCTCTCCTAGACAAGTATTTTATCTTTTTCTGCTTCCTCATGAAACTTTCGGTACCTCTTCCCCAACCCACCTCTGAGCAAATGCCCTTGCTTCACACTTCACGGAGAAAACAGAAGCAAAAAGGGGTAAATACCATACACTGTCATAATCTCATCTGAGCCTACATCCCAGCACCCCTGCTTCTAAGAATGAACACTATTCCGAGCTAAGGCCGACCCTCCTCTTGATCCCTGCCCTGAGGTCTGCACACACATCACTCGTCCCTCTCTTCTACATCATCAGTTTCCCTCCCTCCTACATCAGTCCTGTGGCTCTTTACAGGTTAGTATCTCTTGTCTTTAAAAACAAAAGCAAGCAGAAAAACTTCCTGGCCCGACACCCTTCTCCAGGTAACACTTAATCTCTCCCTCCCTCTGCAGCAAAGCTCCTTGAGACATTTGTCTGTTTGCTGTCACCAAAATCCCTGTTCCTGTTCTCCCTTAATTCCGCTTCAACCAAGCCACTGCTCACATCTCATCATAGACACTCTTACTAAGTCCACTAAAGACAGTGCCCTGGTCTCATGTCGCTCGACCTACAGAACCCTCCTCTTTGGCTTTTAGGTACAGTAAGCCCCCTACACACGAAGCTTCGAGTCGGGAACTTTGAAAGATGCGAACGTGCATCCGGTTCCAGCAGGAACCAGAGCCCGCGCCGTGGACGTCAGCAGGGGCCCCGCTGCGGCCCTGCCTCCGTCTGCGCAGAGGGTCCCTCGGCTCCACCACCTCCCACCCCACACCCCCACCCAGTCAGGGCTCTTCCTGCCTGTTCGCCCGATGCCAGCCCTGGGTGCCGGTTGCTTTCCTGCACTACGGTGCTTGTCAAAGTACTATGCGTATGTGTTAGTCACTCAGTCGTGACTGACTCTGTGACCCACGGACTGTAGCCCGCCAGGCTCCTCCGTCCATGGGACTCTCCAGGCGAGAGTGGGTTGCCATTTCCTTCTCCAGGGGATCTTCCCAACCCAGGAACTGAACTGGGGTCTCCAGCATTGCAAGCAGATTCTTTCCTGTCTGAGCCGCCAGAGACTACACAGTGAGGTTAAAATGTTTTATTTATTTTGTGTGCTTGTTTTTTATGTATTGTTCGTGTGGAAAATATTATAAATGTATTACAGTACAGTACGATGTAGCTGATTGCGTTAGTTGGGTACCTAGACTAGCTTTCTTGGACTTACAAACAAACTGGATTTACAAAAGTACTCTTAGAACAGGACTTGTTCACATGTAGGTTGCTTTTCAGGTGCTCAGTCATGACCTACTCTTTGCAACCTCATGAACTGCAGCACATGCCAGGATTCCTTGTCCTTCACCATCTCCTGGGGTTTGTTCAAACTCACATCCATCGAGTCGGTGATGCCATCCAACCGTCTCATCCTGTGTTGTCCCCTTCTCCTCCCACCTTCAATCTTTCCCAGCATCAGGGTCTTTTTGCATCAGGTGGCCAAAGTATTGGAGTTTCAGCTTCAGCATCAGTCCTTCCAATGAACACCCAGGGCTGATCTCCTTGAGGATGGACTGATTGGATCTCCTTGCAGTCCAAGGGACTCTCAAGAGTCTTCTCCAACACCACAGTTCAAAAGCATCAATTCTTCAGTACTCAGCTTTCTTTATAGTCCAACTCTCACATCCATACATGACCACTGGAAAAACCATAGCCTTGACTAGACAGAGCTTTGTCAGCAATGTAATATCTCTGCTTTTTAATATGCTGTCTTGTTTTGTCACTGCTTTTCTTTCAAGGAGCAAGCATCTTTTAGTGTCATGGCTGCAGTCACCATCTGGGCTTCCCTGGTGGCTGAGACTGTAAAGAATCCACCTGCAATGTGAGAGAGCTGGGTTCAATCCTTGGGTTGGGAAGATTTCCTGGAGGAAGGCATGGCAACCCTCTCCAGTATTTCTTGCCTGGAGAATCCCATGGACAGAGGAGCCTGGTGGGCTACAGTCCATGGGGTCCCAAAGAGTCAGACACGACTGAGCGACTAAGCACATAGCACACAGTCACCATCTGCACAGTGATTCTGGAGCCCAAGAAAATAAAGTCTGTCACTGGTTCCGTTGTTTTCCCATCTATTTGCCATGAAGTGATGGGACCAGATGACATGATCTTAGTTTTCTGAATGTTGAGCTTTAAGCCAGCTTTCTCACTCTCCTCTTTTACCTTAATCAGGCTCTTTAGTTCTTCTTCACTTTCTGCTATAAGGGTGGTGTCATCTGCATATCTGAGGTTATTGCTATTTCTCCCATCAATCTTGATTCCAGCTTGTGTTTCATCCAGTGTGACATTTCGCATTATGTACTCTGCATATAAGCTAAATAAGCAGGGTGACAATATACAGCCTTGACGTACTCCTTTCCTAATTTTGGACCAGTCTACTGTTCCATGTCCAGTTCTAACTGTTGCTTCTTAGCCTGCATACAGGTTTCTCAAGAGGCAGGTAAGATAGTCTGGTATTCCCATCTCTTTAAGAATGTTCCAGTTTGTTGTGATCTACATAGTCAAAGTCTTTAGCATAGTCAATGAAGCAGAAGCAGATGTTTTTCTGAAATTCTCAAGCTGTTTCTTTGACCCAACAGATGTTGGCAATTTGATCTCTGGCTCCTCTGCCTTTTCTAAACCCAGCTTGTCCATCGGGAAGTCTCGGTTCCCACAGCACTGAAGCCTGGGGGACTTAATGCCCTGGTTTCCTTCCCACTGCTCTGACTGTCCTTCCTTATTCTGCTTCTGTCAGTTCTGCCTCATCTCCATGGCCTCTAAATGTTGAAAACCTTCAGAGTCTGGTCCTTATACCTTACTGAAATTCCATTCATATGTATTTATTGGCAGTCTTTTTCAGTCTCATGTTTTAACCATTTACACCTATGTTGAAAATCCCCATATTTACTTCTCTAACCCAGACCCTAAAGTTAGACTCTGCACTCCGTACCTCCAGCTGCCCTCTCCACGTTTCCACTGAACATCTCACAGGCATGTCAAGCCTTACACGTCCAACACCTTGCTCTTTGCCCTTCAATCTGCTTCTCTCAGCATCATGACCATCTCACGAAATGCCAGCTTCATCCTTCCAGCTACTCAAGCCCCCAGCTTTGAATCACCCTCAGTATCCCAAACCCAATCCCTCAGCAAACCCTGTCAACTCCAGCTTGAAAGCAGCCATTCCCCACCCCCTCTGCCATGACCGCCCTTCTCAGGTGGGCTGTGATGCTTCAGCTGAAATATTCTGAGAGCTTCTTAATGGATTTCCTGCTCCCATCCTTGCCCATGTTCAAGTTACTCCCAGCACGGCAGCCAGAATGATCTTATTTAAAATGTACCCTCTCCTCGGAAACTGTCAATACCTTCCCATCTCAGAGTTAAATCAAGGGTCTCATAATATCGGAGGGTCACCTACAATCGCTCTGTCATCTCCCTATATGATTCCCATCACTACCACCTTCTCCCTGGGCATCCGCCCCCTGCAGTTCTCTCGTCTGCCAACACGCCAGCCACACTGGGCACCCCGCCACGCCCCTTACACGTCGGGGCCCTTCTCCCTCAGGCCTCTGAAGTCTGCTGCCCCTGCGCCTAGGACGGTGTTCGCCCAGGTGTCCACCTGGTTTGATTTCCCAGCTTCCGAAATATGTTGCTCAAAGTTCATTGTTTCCTTGAAATCTTCCCTGATCCCCCTCAACATGTCTCCTCATTCTTCCTTCCTTTATTCTTCTACTTACAAATTCATTCCTAAAATAGAATGAAATTATTTCATTGCATGCACATGCCATGTGCAGCAACATGAACTCAAAATGATCATGTTAACTAAAGTCAGTCAGGGAAGGACAAGTATCCTGTGAGGTCACTTGTATGTGGTACCTAAAATATGATGGAAATGATGTATGAGACAGAAACAGACGCACAGACAGACAGAACAGACTTGTGACTGCCAAAGGGGATGGACAGACGGGGGTCTGGGGTTAGAGGGGCAGGATGTTATAGAGAGAGTGGGTCAGCAAGGTCCTGCCGCACGGCACAGAGACCCACATTCGGCATTCCAGAATAAACCACAGAGGAAAAGAATCTGAGAAGGTGTCTATACACACACTTTATATATTATATAATTACATATAATAACTACATATTAATTGTGCATATGTATGTATTATGTGTATTATATAGACAGTGGGTCAGCAAGGTCCTACCGTACTGCAGAGATCCATATTCAACATTCCAGAATAAACTACAGAGGAAAAGAATCTGAAAAAGTACATATACACATACGTTATATATTATATAATTATATATAATAATTACAAATTAATTGCTGTAGTTGAAAAGAATCTGAAAAAGTGTGTATATATATATATATATACTTTATATATAATAATTACAAATTAATTGCATATATGTATGTATTGTATATATAAAATACTTCTATAGCACAGATATGTATACATATATATAAATATATATATACACACACTCACTGAGTAACTTTGCTATATAGCAGAAATTATCACAACACTGTAAAACAATTATATTTCAATAAAATAAATTGAAAATGCATTCCTATACAGCACAGGAAATATTTTACTTATTTAACTTATTCCATCTCTGTCTCTCCACCAAAGATGTAAACCCCATCAGGGGAGAGAATTTTATCACTTTGCTCACTCTTCTGCCTCCAGTACCTAGAAAAGTTCCCAGCACAGAGCAAATCTTCATTAAATATTGAATGAATAAATGTTTTACCTCCAGCTCTCATTTGATTGATGAAATACATGGCAACAAGCGCTTATAAATGCAATTATGCATTAAATAGATTTTGCCTTTTTTAACCACAAAATCATCTGGTACATTCAAAGGAAGGTAGAAGGGATGTGTGCAAGAGAGTATTTGGAGCCACTGGGATTTTCAGACTCGAAGAGGATACACAAAACTTTGTGACACTGTCACACCCCTTGTGATAACTTCCGGGATTTCTCTGCAGCCCCAATGCAGAGATTAGAGCCAACGCTTCACTCACTCTTCTGCCAACATGATCATTCCACAGTATAAGAGCCCGCTTATATCATGTCTCTGGTTAACGTCCTTTAGGGCTGCCTATGCCCACAGCAGTGCTTCACGAATTTTCACTTGCATTAAAAATACCTGGAGGACTCCTTAAGCCACAGACAGTTGAATCTCATACCAGAATTTCAAATTCAGTCCTTTTTAGGTGGAAGCAAAAAATCTGCATTTCCAATGACTTCTCAGGAGGCTTGGTTACTACTGGTGCTAAAACCACAGCTCTGGAACCACTGGGCCAGCAAATGAACACGTCGGCTCACCCTGTGAGGCCCACAAAGTACCCCCCAAAACTAGGCAATCCAGGCTCTTCCCCAGGGAGCCTTCCGGGGATGCCAGTCCCTCCCACACTGCTCCCCAGACAGCCCCACTCTGCAGTACGATCCCTGCGGTTGATTCAAATACAGTTCTTTTGTGGTCTCCTGAGAGGCCTTTTCAGGGACCTTTCTGACAGCGGAGTCAAAAGTGAGTCCTGGGAACCCCTGGTGCCCACACTGGTCAGCCAGCTACGGCCACCAGCAAGGCAGAACCTCACTACTCAAAGTGCAATCTGGGAACCAGCTATATGGACCAAACCTGGGGACTCTTTAAAAATGCAGAATAGAACTGCCATATGACCCAGCAATCCCACTTCTGGGCATACACACCGAGGAAACCAGATCTGAAAGAGACACATGCACCCCAATGTTCATCGCAGCACTGTTTATAATAGCCAGGACACGGAAGCAACCTAGATGCCCATCAGCAGGCGAATGGATAAGGAAGCTGTGGTACATATACACCATGGAATATTACTCAGTCGTTAAAAAGAATTCATTTGAATCATTTCTAATGATATGGATGAAACTGGAGCCCATTATGCAGAGTGAAGTAAGCCACAAAGATAAAGACCATTACAGTATACTAACACATATATATGGAATTTAGAAAGATGGTAATGATAACCCTATATGCAAAATAGAAAAAGAGACACAGATGTACAGAACAGACTTTTGGACTCTGTGGGAGAAGGCGAGGGTGGGATGTTTCAAGAGAACAGCATCGAAACATGTATATTATCTAGGGTGAAACAGATCACCAGCCCAGGTTGGATGCAAGAGACAAGTGCTCGGGCCTGGTGCACTGGGAAGACCCAGAGGGATCGGGTGGAGAGGTAGGTGGGAGGGGGGATCGGGATGGGGAATACATGTAAATCCATGGCTGATTCATGTCAATGTATGACAAAAACCACTATAATATTGTAATTAGCCTCCAACTAATAAAAATAAATAAATAAATAAAGTGAAAAAAAAAAATGCAGAATCACAGAGTTCACTCCAGACCTGCTAAGTCAGAATCCACTTTTTAACAAGAGCCCAGGAGACTCTTACTTACTTGATGCTAAATTTCAATGCCAGATATGTCAGTAAAGAACCGTTATGTGGTGACAGTTCCCTGGTCCAGACATCAGGAGACCAGTGCACACAACTGGCTGGATGATCCTGAATGGTCTCACTGCTCTCAGCCTCCATGTCCTCACCAGAAAAATAAGGAGAAGGGTGGACCTGGGAGAGTGGCTTTCAAACTTAGCTGCACACTGGGATCATCTGGGAATCTCAGAAAAAACAAAAAGATTGATGTCTAGTTCTCAGCTCTAGGGAATCTAACTGGTCAGGGCTGTGGCTTGACTGGACTTCCCAGGTGGCACTAGTGGTGAAGAACCTGCCTGCCAATGCAGAAGATGTACGAGACGCGGGTTGGATCCCTGGGTCAGGAAGATCCCCTGGAGGAGGGCATGGAAACCCACTCCAGTGTTCTTGCCTGGAGAATCCCGTGGACAGAGGAGCCTGGAGGGCTAGAGTCCAGAGTGTTGCACAGAGTCAGGCACGACTGAAGTGACTTAGCTCGCACGCACACACACAGCTTGAGAATTGGGATTTTAAAAACGCCCTTAGTTAGGGGAGACGCTGATGGAAACTGCTTACCCCAGCCAGGCACCACAGTACCCATTTGCATGAGTTATTTTACAACAGGAAATCCTGGTTAAGAAACATGGAACTAATGAGCCACCACCAACTGGAAGAGTCGGGAAGAGATGAAATGAGACAGGGGACACCCGTCCACGTGTCCTCCCAGAACCCTCCTTGCTGGAATCCCTCTTGGCTGAGCCATGCGTGTGCCACCAGGAAGGACCCTGCATGAGAATGAGCGGCCACAGAAAACCCGGAAACTGACCATCATCGTGAACCCAGGACCGCGAGCCTCCTGGCAGAGGTCTTCTCCTGGGTTCCCTTACCCTATTGCTCTCCACCTGAGCACCCCTGTCCAACAAAGTCTCTTGCTTGTCAGCACACAGGTCTCCTGGGACAACGCATTTCTCCTTGTTAGACAAGAGCCCATCCTCAGGCCCTGGAAGGGGTCTCCCTTCCTGCAACACCTTCAGTGGCTCAATTGTTGGGAATCACTGGCCTGGGATGGAGGTTTAAAGCATCTGCCTAAGCCAGCAGCATCAGCGGCACTTGGCCACTGGTGAGAAAGGTATATTCTTGGATTCTACCTCAGATGTGCTGGATGAGAGGCTCAGGGCAAGGAACCCAGGGGTCTGTGGTCCACAAGGCCTGCGAGTCTGCAGAGACTTACAGGCTCCTGTGCACACCCCAGTTCTAGAACACGGCTCTGGAGAATTATCACCGTCCCTTCCTTCTATAGAGCTGTAACATCGGCATCTATTTCTGATGGGAAAAAGTCAACTGTATGTTTCCCCCATGAGGCCCAAGACATCTCACTGGAAGACCTCCCATTTGTGGGTGGGGGATGAGGAAGAAAGAAGAGATCTTCAGTAAGATTTCCAAATGGGGATGAGAGAGCCGACCCTTTGAGACCCCTTGGACTGCAGCATGCCAGGCTCCCCAGAGTTTACACAAATTTATGTCCATTGAGTCGGTGATGCCATCCAGCCATCTCATCCTCTGTCATCCCCTTCTCCTCGTGCCTTCAATCTTTCCCAGCACCAGGGTCTTTTCAAATGAGTTTAATGAGTTGGGTCTTTGCATCAGCGCCAAAGTGTTGGAGCTTCAGGATCAGTCCTTTCAATGAATATTCAGGGTTGATTTCCTTTAGGATGGACTAATTTTATCTCCTTGCAGTTCAAGGGACTCTCAAAAGTCTCCTCCAGCACCACAGTTTGAAAGCATCAATTATTCAGGGCTCAGCCTTCGTTATGGTCCAATTCTCACATCAATGCATGACTACTCCGACCTTACCTTTGACTATGGATCTTCCTCAGCAATTACTGGCACCTTTCTCCTGTGAGGTGAACGTCACAATGGAGGGGGCCTGAATAGCATATGCCCATCTGCTGAAGGACACACTTGCTTAGAAGTCTGTCTTTTGCTTTTAAACATCTCTCTCATTCTCATGAGAAACTACAATGGAAACTTTTCTAATGAGCAGGCTTTAATGTAAATAAACTCCCGGGGCCTCTATTTCTGGAAAGGGGCCTATCCATCTCTCCCTCCTTGCTTGGATGGCTGCTTTCAAGTCCTCTGTAAGTCCCAGGTGTCGGCACACTCTGCCTGTTCCAAGACCCACGATCGTCAAAGAACTTAACCCTCCCACCATCAACCAGAGAGTTGAAGCCAGGTGTGTGAGATCTGAACATAGCTGGACATTCATAGAGCAGGGAGAAATCTTCTAAGAGTCCAGGGGCCCTGCATCTCCAGGATTTAAAGTCTGATGATCTGAGATGGAGCTGATATAATAATAACAGAAATAAAGTGCACAGTAAATGTAACGTGCTTGAATCGTCCCGGAACCATCCCTCCCACCCTGGTCCATGGAAAATTGTCTTCCATGAAACTGCTCCACGGTGCCAGAAGGGTTGGGGGCCGCTGCTTACAGACAGTCTCTTGGTGGTCCAAAGCATCCTTCCCATGGTTACAAAAAGAAGTCATCCAGAGAAGAGAGCATCAAATGTTGGCACAGCCTAAAAGGACTCCACAAAACAAGAAAATCTCCATCACTTCCCTGGGCCTTGAGTTTCTTTGAGGTTTCATAATCAAAACGAGGACAGGAAAATCCTATTTTGGAAAGTACCTAATTTATTTGAAAATACTTTTGATCCTTAAATCCCTTAGCAATTATAGCGATATTAATTCAGGCTATGTTAGGTTACGCAAGAGAACGGTTACACTTTATAGAAAAGATGTGTTTAGGAGTACACAAAGCCTCTGAACTACATTTTATAAAGATCAGCATGGGATCTGGAGGCCAGCCTGGCGTTTTCAGTCCCATCTCCTAGAGATATTAGCCACCAGATAATAGGGCAAGGGATGGGTATCTGGTCCCTGGGGGGACAAGCCATAAGTCAAGGGCCACCCCAGCCAAGTGAGGCTTCCAGCAGCCCCTGTGGTCTGGCAGAGAGCTGTGGACAGAGACCCCTCCTTAGACACCGGTGTGTACAGTTAGGCTCTTTGGAGGATATCCTCTCTCTGCCTCTCCCATTTACCCTTGAAAAACAGTGCTTTCAAGGACTTCCCTGGTGGTCCAGTGGTTAAGACTCTGCGCTTCCAGTGCAGGTACTAAGGTCCTTCTGCCCCAGGGAGTGAGAGAATGAAAGTCGCTCAGTCCTATCTGACTCTTTGCAATCCGAAGGACTATAGCCCGCCAGGCTCCTCTGTCCATGGGATTCTCCAGGTAAGAATCCTGCAGTGGGTTTCCATTGCACCTCCAAGGGATCTTCCCGACCCAGGGATCGAACCCAGGTCTCCTGCATTGTAGGCAGATTCTTTACTGTCTGCACCACCAGGGAAGCCCTATGCCACAGGGCGTGGCCGAAAAAAAAAATTGAACTTGAAAAAAACAGGTTTAAAAAAAACAAAACAGAAAAACAAAGCTTTCAGTTGTCCTGTACTTAGGTTCTCTGTCCATCTTGCCTTTTCTGTTTATCCCCAACAGGAAACTCGGTGGCCCTGACCTACCAGAGTCTAGATTCTGAAGCCCCAGGCCCCTCCCGCTGGAGGAATTTAGGATTTCTTCCTGCTCCCAGCTAACTCAGAGGGAGGCCTGGGGCCTCTGTGGCCGCTGAGAGCAGCTTGGATTCTCCATGCTCTCCTGGGCCCTGCAGGAGCCCAGGTCTCACACTGTGACCCCCCTCTGCCTCCTGTAGCCCGGTGTGACCCAGATTCTCCATATCCAGGGGACTAGATCCTTTTCTCCAGGTTTCAAAGCAATTTGGAAGCCTGCTGGCACTGAACAATGGTCTGAAAACCTGTAAGTAAGCCAGGCCCTTCTCCAGGGTATCTTCCCAATCCAGGGATCAAACTTGGGTCTTCTGCATTGCAGGTAGATTCTTCACCGTCTGAGCCACCCTTCCGTGTCAGCATCAGTAAGGAACCCTAACTGCCTCCAAATGTACACTGTTGTTCGTCAGAGTTTCCCATCCTCTCCAAGGCCGTCCGCACACCTCTGTGGACTTGCTGTCCCTGTGAACGGAGGCCCCTGACCTGGCTGTCCTGGGTCAGCTTCCCGGGCCCACGTGGTCCTGATTCATTCTTTGGCCCACCCAGCCTGGGGAGGTCAGGACCCAGGTGGATCCCAAACACGCCGCATGGTGAAAGGAAGACAAGATCCAGTGCTCACCCACGCAGCACCCTGGCATGTACTCCCCCAGGTTCTTTAACAGAGGAAAAAAAAAATCCAAGGTTTTGTCAGGTCACAGAAGCTCAAGGTCCATGTGTTACCATCCCAGAACATGTATCCACTTAAAAAATGCATTCGATTAAACACTTTGACCCACTGTTTTCTTCATTTTTATTGGAGTATGGTTGCTTGACAATGTGGTGTTAATTTTTCCTGTTCAGCAGATGGGTCAGCCGTGTGTTTGCACGCCCTGTGTGTGGATCCCCTTCCCAGCCCGGTCAGCGTGGAGCGGGGGGTGGCATCCCCTTGGGGCACGGGAGCTCTCATCACTTACCCACTCTGCACACACTACTGACAGTGTCTGAGTGTCAATTCCAATCTCCCAGCTCCTCCCCCACCTCCCTTTTGGCATCGATATGTTTGCTATCTCTCTGTCTATTTCTGCTTTGCAAACAAGTTACTTATCACTCTGAAACAGAAATTGAGACTAACTGAATGGGTCATAATAAAACAAGTCATAAAACACTACAGCTTTCTGAGGACCTAGTACAGGCCTGCTGCTTTGTCAAAGTTTGTTTGCCCTTTTAATTGTCGACAGTAAGTTAAATATTTTTGCCACTTCATAGGTGAGGAAACAGCCTCAGTGTGGTCAGGGGTCCTGTCCAGCTGACTCAGCAAGTCAGTGGCAGAGAAGAATTCCAACTCATCCAAACTTGGCTCAGACATGACCTTCCCCACAAGGCCCCCTCCTGCACGCAGGCCACCCCTCCCCTGCCCAGCTCTGCCAGAACCCTCCTGAATTGCACTTCCCACCTAGTGTTTACCACAGTTTACCTTACTGTATGAAAATTAAAAGATGCTTGTGCCTTGGGGTAAAAAAAGCTATGACAAACCTAGACAGTGTATCAAAAAGCAGAGACATCACTTTGCCGACAAAGGTCCATATAGTCAAAGCTATGGTTTTTCCAGTGGTCATGAACAGATGTGAGAGTTGGACCATAAAGAAAGCTGAGCACCGAAGAACTGATGTTTTCAACTGTGGTGTTGGAGAAGACTCTTGAGAGTCTCTTGGACAGCAAGGAAATCAAACCTGTCAATCCTAAAGGAAATCAGTCCTGAATATTCATTGGAAGGACTGATGCTGAAGCTGAAACTCCAGTACTTTGGCCACCTGATGTGAAGAGATGACTCACTGGAAACCCTGATGCTGGGAAAGAATGAGGGCAGGAGGAGAAGGGGATGACAGAGGATGAGATGGTTGGATGGCATCACCGACTCAATGGACATGAGTTTGATCGAACTCTAGGGGAGATGGTGAAGGACAAAGAAGCCTTGTATGCTGCAGTTCATGGGATCGCAAAGAGTCAGACACGACTTAGCAATTGAAAAACATACTTAATTATGTTTGTTAGTTAATGTCTGTCTCTTCCCAAGAAAATGGGCCTTCTGCAAGGGCAAGGACCGTTGCTTTGCTCACTGACTTACCCACAGTGTCTAGAAGCCTTGGCCGCCCTCAGCACGGAGGGGAGGAACCTACTCATGAAGGGGTGATGCCACCCCTGCCGTGCCTGCCACCGCCCCCCTGCCCCACCGCCACCCGTGTGCAGACTCGGAAATTCCATCCCCGCCTCCCATGCAGAGTCACCCTCCGAGTAATGATTCACCTTCCAGCCTCACCAACAGCAAAAATCCAAGTAATAACATTCAAGTATGCCTCATACCGTGAGGTGTAAAGATTTATAAACAATCAGACTTTAAAAGCAATAAAAACCTAAACATGAATCTCTCACAAGGGCATAATTTTTTTCTATTTTTTAAACGTTTTTTTTTAATTTTTCTTTTTTATTAGAGCGTAGTTGATGTATAATGTGTTATTTTCAAGCGTACAGCAAAGCGATTTAGTTATGCATATACACATTATCTGGAGAAGGAAATGGCAAGCCAGTCCAGTGTTCTGGCCTGGAGAATGCCATGGGCAGGAGAGGAGCCTGGCGGGCTACAGTCCGTGGGGTCACCAGGAGTCGGGCACCTCTGAGCTGCTGAGCCCAGCATAGCACATACGCAGTATGCATGTCCGTCTATTCTTTTCCAGACTCTCCTCCCGTTTAGGCTCTTACAGAGTATTGAGCAGAGTCCCTGTGCTGTGCGTGGGTCCCTGATGGTGATCCATTTCACACGCAGCGGTGTGGACAAGTCCATCCCAGGCTCCCCATCCATCCGCCTCCATCTCGCCCCCTCGGTAACCGTGAGCTTTTGTAATTATTTAAACAGTGGTTTCCCAGTCATTGGCTAACACGCCTTCATTCGAGCTATTTTAAGATGAAGAAGAGGCAACGCTTGCTTTATAACCCTGGTTGAAAGTGGATTATCTCCCCACTCCACCGTCTTTGAAGATAAGACCGTCATTTCCAGCAGCAGTGGGAGGCGGCGTGACTCGGGGCTCCTGAGATCCTGTCACTGCCGAGCACTCCCCCTGGACGGAGGCTTCTGTCTCCCTGGGAGGCTTTTACAGATAAGGTCCTGGGCTCTCCCAGCGCCTTCCCGGGGGGGTCTCTGTAATCTCTCAGAGCTCAGCCCTGAGCTGGGCTAGCAATCGACAGGATGAGAACTCTGGCATCTGGTGAAAACCCAGGGGGTTCTGGAAGGAGCCCAGAAGGAGAGGAAACACCTTCCTGAGCCTGAGTGATGAAGGTAACCACGACCCCTGCAAGGACCGGGCCCTTCGGGGCACCAGGGAACGGGGCTAAGAAGGAGCCGAGCCCCAGCTCTCCTGGTAGCAGAGAGGGAGCAGCCTGCTACTCGGTCCGGAGCAAATCCGCAGGTGAACTCTCAGCGGCTTCCCCAGAGCAGCGCGGGTGCAGCACAGTCTGGGGCCCCGTCCCGCAGGATGCTGCGCCCACTCGCTGCCTCTCCCCTCACTGGGCGTCCGCCCTGATCCTGACTCTCCGAAGCTGCTGTCAGCTAAGAAGACTGCACCATGTACCGTGTGGTGGTGTTCAGTCACCAAGTCACATCCGACCCTTTTCTGACCCCGTGAACTGCAGCCCACCAGGCTCCTCTGTCCATAGGATTCCTCAGGCAAGAGTACTGGAGCGGGTTGCCATATCTTCCTCCAGGGGATCTTCCAGACCCAGGGATCGAACCCGAATCTCCTGCCTGGCAGGCACTTCTTTACCACTGAGACACCTGGGAAGCCACGCTCACGTCTCATTTAAGAAGCGCCCGAGAGGAAGCTGAGATGCACGCAGGAAGGTCTGGCCAGAGCCACTCTGTTAGCAGGCACGGGAGGGGCCGCACTTACAGAGGCCTCGGGACAGAGGGTTCCGGCCACACAGAGTCCTCCCGTGGGGAAGGGATGGCTGCCAGGGCAGATGGCAAAGGGCAGCACACCCGGCTCGGGCCGAGCAGGGCGTCTCCTGGGGAGCTTTGACATGAACCTCACAATCCTCTTAAATGGATACAGTTCTCAGAAAGAGGAAAACAAGTATCGTGCATTAATGCATATCTGTGGAATCTAGAAAAACAGTATGCTGTTCAGTCACCAAGTCATGCCTGACTCTTGGCGACACCACGGACTGCACCACTCCAGGCTCCCCATCCCGCACTGTCTCCTGGAGTTTGCTTAGATTCATGTCCATTGAGTCGGTGATGTCATCCAACCATCTCATCCTCTGTCATCCCCTTCTCCTCCCACCTTCAATCTTTCCCAGCACCAGGGTCTTTTCAAATGAGTCAGCTCTTCACATCAGGTGGCCAGAGTATTGGAGTTTCAGCTCGAGCACCAGTCCTTCCAATGAACACCCAGGACTGATTCCTTTAGGATGGACTGGTTGGATCTCCTTGCAGTCCAAGGGACTCTCAAGAGTCTTCTCCAGCACCACAGTTCAGAAGCATCAGTTCTTCGGGGCTCAGGAAAATGGTAAAGATGATTGTATTTGCAAAGCAGAAATAGAGAAGAAACACACATATGGATACCAGGCGGGGAGAGAGGTGAGGTGAATCGGGAGACTGGGATTGGCCCATATACAGGATCGATACTATGTATAAAATAGATGAACTAATAAATAATGAGAATCTACTTAAAGCCCAGGGAACTCTACTTAACCCAAAAAAGAGGGGATATAGGTATACATACAGCTGATTCAATTTGCTATGCAGCAGAAACTAAGGTAACCATGTAAAGCAACTATAGTCCAAGAAAACTAATAAAAAATAATCCAGTTCCTGCAACATGTTTGTCAGCGCAGAGGAGCAGGAGGAGAGAACCGAAAGAGTGGCTCTTAGGACAAAGGCGACCTTCGATGAGAAGAGCAAAGCAAGCTGGTCACTCCACGTCCAGCCGCGAGGCGCCTCTGATTCCTGGGCACAGAGCAGCAAGCGATCTATTCCCTGGCCCAGCGGAACATTCTGGCTGCACAAGGTGACTTAAGGAGCGTAAGTGCTGCCCAAAGCCGACGACTGCTAACGATCCACACTGATGGAGACACTAGAGCAGATCCTGTACTGATGTTCACTTCCATTGTTTCCAGTGTGAGCTTTAAAAATCCACCCTGCATTAAACCTCCTGAGTCATATGATGAGAGAGCTCTGGGGAATATGCAGTATGTTTCTAGTAATAAGCTTGTTAGGGTAAGAGTATTTGGTATAAAAAAAATAAGCATATAGAAATATTATTGGAGTATCTTGTGCAGAGTTCAAAAAAGATGACTTCCTTTGCGTACAACTGTGTTAAGAGTGGCTTTTGTCATACCCGGCTTTTAAAAGTTTACTAATCTCCCAAATAATGACTATATATATATCCCATCATTTCTGTTTGTTATGATGATTGAAAATGAGTGTAATTTTCTATTTTCACTGGCAATATATTTTTATTTGTAAAGTATCTGCTCATATTCTTCATTTTTCTTTAGTAGTCTTTTCTTATTAATTCTTACAAGCTCTGTTTAGTAACTAAAGAAATTAGCCATTTATCTGACAATGATGTTGAAATGCTATTTTCCAAATGTGTTGTTTTTATTTTTCACTTAGCTCTTGAATTATTTTTCCCAAACACAAGTTATTAATTTGATGCAGTTAGATTTATCCTTTCTCTCCTTTATAGTATGGGTTTGTGTCCTGATTACAAAGGCCATTTCCATTAGGAGTATAAATTTATTCACCCAGGCTTCCTTCCATAAATTTATGGCTTTACCTTCTATGTTTGAATCTTTGTTCAACCTATAATTTATTTTGGTGTAAAAAGTAGAATAGGCATCTGTTTTATTGTCTAAATGTATATCCTGTGGGACCCAAACCACTGATTTAATAGTTCCTGCTTTCTACAATGAATTTTAATATCATTTTTATCATAACTGGCACTTCCTTATACCTAAGTATTAAGGTTTACTTCTAAAAGTTCTATCTGTATTTTATTTATTTATAATATACCTATTATTCAAAACCAAAGTATTTAATTTTTATGGGTTGATGACATGATTTAGGATAAGTCTCTGCTGTCAGATCAATCTTTTTCATAATTTCCAGAAGCATTTCCTTATGTTTCTTCTTTCCAATAAATTGCATCATTCCGTCTAGTTCACAATTAAATCCTATTAGTAGTTTCTGCACTACTGCATTACCTTTCTGGGTTTCTCTGCAGAGAGCGGATGCTCTCATGGTATTAAATTGGGGCAAAGTTGAAAATACATCCATGGTCTCTTCCCCTGCTTTTCCGACTCAGGAAATCCAGAGTGGGAAGCAGGACAGAGGCCTCTAAATTCTCCAGGTGTCTGCTCAGACGAGTTTGGGAAACACCCTACACGGAAATTCAGAACAGAGTGTTACTCCTTTTATGAAGGATTAGATGGTCTTTAAGAAAAGGAGGTACATTGACAGCAGACTTTCATGAAGAATTAGTAAGATTATGTTTTTATTAATACATAGAACATTTAAAGGGCATTTTAAAGAAAAAAAAATGAGTGAAAAAACAATGGGTGCTTAAAGTTTCAGAGACACAGAGGCAAAAACAAACATGAGTCGGGCAAGAAGGACAACTTGGGGCAAAAAGTCTCAGAAGGGCGAGAACTAGGAGTGGTTCTGCAGGGCCAGACTTGGGGTGGGAGGAGGGGACTGCAGCAAAAAGGAAACAGCAGGTAACCGGGGCCAGAGCACGGGCTGTCCTGACCACCTGGAGACGAAGCTCCGGAGCTCGGAATGAGGACATAATTACAGCGGGCATCCGTGTGTGTGTGGGGAGCGGGGTGGCTATCGGGTCTGCGGCTAAGCCTTGGCCTAGCAGAGGTGTGTGAGTGTGTGTTGGGGGGTGTGTGGTGTGTGTGTCTGGGGCCATCAGGTCTGCAGCTAAGCCCTGGCCTAGGAGAGGGGTGTGTATGTGGTGTGTGTGTTTGTGTGTGTTGGGGGTTATCGGGTCTGCAGCTAAGCCTTGCCCTAGCAGAGGAGTGTGAGTGTGTGGTGTGTGTGTGGGTGTGTGTCTGTGCCTGTGTGTGCGTGTGTGTGTCTGTGAGTGTGTCTGCATGTGTGTGTGTATCTGTGTGGTGTGGTGTGTCTGTCTGTGGTGATTGTGTGATGTGCATGTGTGCGTGTGTGTCTGTGTGCAGTGTGTGATGTGAGTATGTCTATGTGTGGTGTGAGTGTGTGTGTGTGTCTGTGCCTGTGTGTGTGTCTGTGTTTGCGTGGTGTGTGTGTGAGTGTGTGTGAGTGTGTGCCTGTGTGAGTGTGTGTGAGTGTGTGCCTGTGTGTGTGTGTGTCTCTGCCTGTGTGTGTGTCTCTGTGTGTGTGGTGTGTGATGTGAGTGTGTCTGTGTGTGTGTGGTGTGTGGTGTGAGTGAGTGTGTGTGCCTGTGTGTGTGTGTCTCTGCCTGTGTGTGTGTGTGTGAGTGTGTGTGTGTGTGAGTGTATGTGTATGTGTATGTCCGTGTGTGTGGTGTGTGTGTGTGTCTGTGAGTGTGTCTGTGTGTGGTGTATGTGTGATGTGCGTGTGCCTGTGTGTGTGTGTCTGTGTTTGCGTCGTGTGAGTGTGTGTGTGTGAGTGTCTGCCTGTGTGAGTGTGTGTGTCTGCCTGTGTGTGTGTGTGTGTCTGCCTGTGTGTGGTGTGTGTGTGAGTGTGTGCCTGTGTGTGTGTGTCTGCCTGTGTGAGTGTGTGTGTGTGTCTGTGCCTGTGTGTGTGTGTGTCTGTGTGTGTGCGCGTGTGTGCGTGCCGGGGCTGTCGGGTCTGCAGGGCTCCGAGCTGGGAGCAGAGGAGAGCCAGGCCAGGCCGGCGGGCGCAGGCGCGCTCGGCCCGCGGAGGACCTGCACCGCAGCCGGCGGGGTGGGAGCGGGTCTGCCCGGGCCGCGGTGACTTGCTCCGGGGAGACCCGCCCTCTAACCCCGCGGCCACGGTAGGAGCAGAGAGTCGCAGGGCTGAGCGGGGCCTCTGAGGTCCTTTAGAGGCCGAGACGGGCAGGTGGTCCCACCTAGAAACCCCCGCTCGGGCAGCGGGGCAGCCCCGCCGGGAAGCAGAGAGAGCCAGGAGCGCGCCAGTCCCTTCGTCCTAAGGCGGGAGAGCGCTTCAGAAGAACCACCGCGCCTCACCCTGAGCCGCCTGTCTCGGCCGCTCAGCCGCGTCTGACCCTCGCGACCCCCCGTCAGTATCCCGCCAGGCTCCTCTGTCCAGCATCCTCCAGGCGGGAACACTGGGCTGGGCCGCCACCTCCTTCTCCAGCACTGAGGACGAGGGTCGCTTGGTGCAAGGAAGGAGTAACCTGCATTCCAGGCAGCCCAGCTTCCCCACTCGCTACTGACTCCCCGGGGGTTCGGGCCACACAATGAAAGCCACTAAATTCCCATGTTCTGCCTCTCAGGATGAGGATGCTGGGGGTCAGATGAGATGGGAGGCGCTATCCAGACTAGGAGGTCCTGCTAATACATATTTCACAGGGCTCGCGTCACTGCTAGGATGAGAGAGAACCTTAGACGCCCCGAGAACAGAGGGAAGCGTAATCAGGACGCTTGAGAGTGAGTTCTGCCCAGGACTCCTAACTGGCATATAAGAACGTGCAGTGATCTGCTGATCTCCTTGACGCTAGGACGGCTCAGAGAGACAGCAGGGAACAGAGGAGCGCGTCTCTCCAGCGGAAGAAGAGACGGCTGGTCTCCCCGCTCCCCGGAGCCCTGCCGACGGGCTCTTGGTGCTGCTTACGCTTCATCAGGGGCACTGCTCATCAGACCCCCCCACGGCACGGACTGGAAGAGTGAGACCCTCCATTCCACAGAACGCCCCCGCCTATCAGGGTTCTACAGAAGGGCCTCCGGACTACTCTGCCCAGCAGAAAATCCCAAACAACGGCGGCAACCCTTGGCACCCAAGACATCCCATCACAAGGCCCTGGATTCGAATCCCGTGCCTGCCATTTTCAATCTATTCAACTTTGGACAAGAAATTGAACCTTTGAGGGAACCTTTCTTCTTTTGTAGAGAGAATGACATAGAATGATATCTCATTCACTAAAACAGGATCACTGCTCTAGGGAATAACTGAACTTATGTTTGTAAACAGCTCAAGGGTTCAATAAATGGTGATCATCATTACTGCTTAGAGATATGGGGGCTTCAATAAACATGGCATTTTTATCACAGAGATATGCAATAGACAGTCCAGATTATTTCTAGGTCTAATGCTTTCTAAATCATGATGCTGAAAAATATGAAGAAGAACATGGGAGTTAGGAATATGTAGAAGGAAAAAAAACCTTGAAATATGGAATTATGCAAATGTGTTTTTACCTCTGAAGGCACATGGGCTCCCGGGAAAATGAAGCTTCCAATAGAAGTTGAATTTAGCTCTAACTAATTCAGAGCTCTTTCGAGGATCAACATTCTAGTTTTGAGGTGGGATGGCACCGCCTCACTTAGAAGACCCATTCTTTCCATTGCATACACCCCCGTTCTGAAAGCACAGGGCATCTTTTGACTTTACAGCACCGTTGCTTTCTTCAGTATTGAAATCATACCCACATGGAATTAGCACAATGGAGTTAGGTGGAGGAACAGACTGGGGAGGAGAAGGCAAGGACGGAATGCAGGAAGTCACTCATTTCGTTCCACTTTGAAAATTCATGCTCTGAGAAGGTGTCAAGACCATTTTCACATCAACAATGCACTAGTTTGGAAGCAGCTATTCCCTCCTTTGTAAGAGAAATATATGCAGAAATCGGTCAATAAGAAATTTCCGTGAGATACTCTGGCAATACCTGTGAGAATTAAATATGCCTTACCCCCTAAATTCCACTTCTATAAACTTACTCTATGGATATATGTGAACATGCATACAAAGGACTATGTATGCACAATGATATTCATTGTTTTTGTTAGAGAAATGTTGAAAATTTATTTTTCTTTTAAAAGGACCAGTGAAATCAATCACAGTATGTTCCTACATTATAATATCATTTAGCCATAAAATTTTTTAAAAAATAGAAAGATCAGTGTATGCTAAATAAAGCAATATGAAAAACAGGGGACATGGTAGTCTTCCACTCCATGTAAAAATAAGAGGGGGTGTATACATACACCCTTCCATAGAGCTGATTTTTCCAGTTTTATTCAGATATCATTGACATGTAGCATAAGTTGAAGACATACAACACAATGATCTGATGTGTGCGTACCCTGAGAAATGATCACTACAATAAATCTTGTTAAAATCTATCACCTCTCATGGTTGCAAGTTTTTCCTTCTGATGAGAACTTTTAAGATGTACTTTTCCTCAAACTCTTAAATACCCAATACAGTGCTGTTAACTATAGCAGCCACGCGGTACATGACACCCCCGGGAGGCTTTTATCTTATAACTGGGCCAGCCTCATCCACCCTCCCCTTCTGGAGAAGTCGGTCTCCCAGATAAACGAAAGCAACCAGAGTCGGAGGGAGGAGATCTCGTTCTCACTATTTGAAGCCCTTTTACAACATTCTATTTCAAAAATGGCACATGCATTAGCTTTTCAAAAATTGAAAATATTCTATATCGGGTATAGAAAGATGCCACGGTCTCCCTGGTTCCTGGTGCTCTATAGACTGACCCCCAAAGGTTCTGATTATTATGCAATAAGAAAGCCTGGCCCGCATCGAGCACTTTGTGTGGAATCAGGAAGGAGCCGGGGAGCACAGACACGCTGCTCTGCCGGGAGGGGGGCGGCCGCTGGGTCAGGCACCCAGAGCCGGCCCCGTGAGCTACTGTGAGCTCTGGTTTGCAGCACTGCACGCCCCATGAACAAGGCTTCCTACCCCGGACCCTTGTGCAGACTTTCTGGAAGGAGCGGGAATATTCCCCTGCTCTCAGCCTCAGGCCCCACCCCCAGGGGGTGGCTTGGCCCTCAAGCTGCGGTGCACTCTGCTGGCGCATCGGGCCGCGCGTTTGCCAGTGGCCTGCTTCTCCCTGCACTCTGCGGTTTGCTCAGGGCTCTGGCTTTCAGAGGCTGAGCTTCTTCAAGGTCACACCGGTGTGGCCAGGCCGCCGGGCTCACCGCGGCCTCGCTGCTCACCTCTCTGATCTTGGTTTCCTCGTCTGCAAGCCAGGCTCACTGATCGCCCTCCCTACCAGGCTGAGCCCTGGGGACAGCGGTTGGCAGGCACCCCGCACTAACACACCTCGGCTATTTTTAGTACTTAGAAAGCTGCCTGATGAGTTACCACGTTCTCACTTTACTGATTTGGAAGCTGAGGCTGCGGCCATTCTTCCAAATTCACGCCACTAGGTCAAGGCTTGGCTTGTGAGCTCTACATGGAGAAGGGCACTAGCCAGACGCCCGCGTTTCCCAAAGCACACGTCTACGAAACGGAGACTGACTCCATCCATCACAGGGCACACGCCAGAATGGAAGACGCTCTGACTACAGCAAGCAGAGATGAGC
The DNA here is from genome assembly GCF_023699985.2 of Odocoileus virginianus. Lineage (NCBI taxonomy): Eukaryota > Metazoa > Chordata > Mammalia > Artiodactyla > Cervidae > Odocoileus > Odocoileus virginianus. The sequence continues at coordinate 8,779,044 of NC_069705.1, read as the reverse complement.
CCGGAGATAAAACCTCCTGATTTTGCCTCCAAGATGCTCACCAGTGAAAGTGCAGCTGTGTGGAGACTTCCCTACAATCATATTTTAGGCCTGAGGAAAGCAGCAGTAGCTTCTGCTCTGTTGCTCATTTGTTTTCTTGTCTGAAATGCCAGTCGGCCGCAGTCCAGGCCAGATAACCCCTACCGTGGAATAATGTGCTGCCTGGAGCAGACCTACTTACCACACATCACAGAAAAACAAGTGCACCCTGCTTCGCACATGATCGTCACACGGCTGCAGACTAGGCGCTCCCATAACCAGGTGGCAATTGACAGGTGAGTGAACTGGCTTTCCCAGCTAAGGGAGGGCAAGGCTTGCAGCTCTCACCCAAGGCCAGCCAGCCGAGCGCGGGCATTTCAGCGGACGCTGCTTTGTCTGTCTGTGCGCCTGTTGTTTTAAGACTATTGATTGTTACGACCGGGATGGGTCAGGAGATGGAGGAACAGTCATTAGCGGCAGCCGCCCTCATAAGCTGTTACGAGGCTCAGAGCAATACTAATGGATAAACAAGGTCAACGGGGACACGAGCAGCCAGTTCACCATGGCCCGAGGTGGCCAAGCCTCAGCCAGGCCTTTCTTCCCCTAAACAACAAACAAGATCACCAGGATCGATATTCGGGGTAGGCAGACTGCACACGGAATGAAGAATGACTTCACCCAGCCTGCCCACCGTATTTGAGGGCAGAAGGTAACCCACGAACTGCCCTCGCTGTGGACAGCTGGTGCAATAAAGGTGATCCATGGCCTCTAACACTGGGTCTTCGGGGTGTTTCTTCTTCCCAGTGATGGATGGGAGTGCCGAGCCAGCTCCGTGTTCAGCAGGAGCACGGGGACAGCAGGCTCTGTGGACACCAGCTCATTCCATCCTTATCCTTGTCACAGGCGGTTTCATTTACTGTTCTTGTTTCACAGACAGGGAAGTGGAGGCTCCAAGAAAGCAGGTCACTTGCTCACGTTCTCTGGGAGGAGCTGGGTCTTGAACGCTGAAGCTAGGATTCGAACTTGAGCTAGGATCTGAACTTGAGCTAGGACTCAAACCTGAGCTACTGGGCCCACGGGGAACAATCCATCCCGGCCTGCGTGAGACGCCCTTCATGCCGGCACTGCTGAAAGGCCCACACCCGAGGACCCCCGCTCTCTTGTCTCAGGCAAAAGCAGGGTGTTTGGTCCCCCCGCCTGGAGCGCTAACGAAGGACCCTTCGTTATCTGGTGCAGTAGAAACAGAGGAACTTAGACTAAGGAGGCAGGCCTGATTTTTCACATCGGCAGAAAGCCACAGGTCCACTGGACCATCACTGAAGACTTCCTACGGAGAGTGTGGTCAGACAACCAGCAGCGCTGACATCTCCAGGAGCTCGCTGAAAGGCGGGATTCCAGGTCACCCCAGACCTACGGAATTGAGACCTGTTTTCTAATAGGATCCTCGGGGTGTTCGTATGAACGTTAAACTTTGAGAAGCAGCTTCTAGAATCCTTTTCAGAACCGTACCTCTGTGACCCTGACTCAGTGAGCCAGCATGGAGTTCTCTGGGGCGCCAGCTCTACAAGGGGCCCCAAGGGCAGGAGGGGGCTCATCCCTAGGACCACCGGTCAGAAAGCAGGGGGCAGCACAAAGCCACTTGCAGTGGGTGCAGACCTCACGCCACGGGCAGACTTCCTTCCATGAAGGCAGCGTGTTGGGGGCAAAGGACACAGGCTCTAGACTGAGACTGAACTGGCTGGGGGTCCTGACCAGGGTGACCCAGCCGCTGGGCACTCCTGGGTGCTGTCTTCAAGCTGGCTGTCCTTCAGAATCAACTGGGGCATTCCAGAAGAAAGGCAGGTGCTGGGCCCCAGAGAAGCAGACTTCATCCACAGGGCCGTGGCCGGAGCACCGTTCCAGAGTCCCCAGGGGACCCCTCGGTGCTGCCAGCACCCAGACCCCCAGGCGGCCTCTAAGGACGGTGCTGAGGGGCCAGTGAAGGGACTCACGTCAGCGTCTGGCGCCAAAGCGGCAGCCGCGCTCCTGGAAGCTCCCTCCTCCATCAGCCGGGGCACTGCTCGCCACGAACCGGGCTGAGGAATTCCCCGAGGACACCAAGAGCTCTGTAGGGTCCATGGCTTGGCCTTCTCATGGTGATGTCTTTACTCATTGAGCATTTTGTTATATTTTATGTTGCTATTTATTTTGGCCACACTGCACAGCTTGTGAAATCTCAGTTCCCCAACCAGGGATTGAACCTGGGCTATGGCCGTGAGAGCCGAGAATCCTAACCACCGGGCCACCAGGGAACGCCCTTATTAAGCATTTACTTTTTATTTGTTTGGCCAGGTCGTGCAGGCAGCATGGAGAACGTTGGTTTCCCCCTGCTCAGCTGCTTCAGTCCGGTCTGACTCTTTGTGACCCGAGCGACTGGAGCCTGCCAGGCTCTTCTGTCCCTGGAATTCTCCAGGCAAGAGTACTGGAGTGGGTTGCCATTTCCTTCTCCAGGGCATCTTCCCGTCCCAGGGATCAAACTCTTGTCTCCTGTGTCTCCTGCATTGCAGGCAGATTCTTTACCCCTGAGTCACAGGGGAAGCCCTACCAGGGATCAAACCTGTGTCTCCCACATTGGGAATGGGGAGTCTTAACCACTGGACCATCAGGGAAGTCCCATGAAGGATTTTAAAGTTAGGAAAAACCAGGCAACAGTGTGAAAAAAGAACTAATTTGCCAGAAGGATAGTATTCAGGATCTTATGCAACTTTTTTTTTTTTAGGAAAAAGAACATGTTCTTTTTTTTTTTTTCCATTTATTTTTATTAGGTGGAGGCTGAAAGAGAACATGTTCTAAGCAATCTACTTCTAAGGCACCATTTAACTGATAGAGCTTCCTTAGGACATGGCTCCCCAAAACCCCCACAGATGTGAGATACAGCCCACGCTTCCTGGGGCTGCAAATGGAAACACGTGTGGTGACCACATGCCTGCCAGGCTGGGCATCACAAGGCCACGCTCCCTGCCAGTTACCTTCACGTGACCACATAAGGGCACCTAACGTTACAAACCATCGCAAGGCTTCAGGAGTCAGCTTTGAGAACGATGCTAACGGTCCCATCCAAGAGGGGCAGAATGCTGGGCCTTCCTTTTTTTTTAAATTTTTTCCTAATAGCACAGCCAGTCAGCCAAAGAAAGCCGTGTTTAAAAGTCAAGCAACACAGGGAAGGATAGATAAAAATCGATACCAAATCCTTCTTCCTGTCCCAGGCAACTATTAATAAACTCCCTCAGCTTTCAATGTGTCTGTCCCCATTAGAGTCTCGGGCAGGAAGGAACACGGGGCATGGAGCCCTAATAGAGATTTCCTGGCCTGCTCATCTCTCTCCTGCCTCTGCTCCTAACGTTTTCCTTTGTTACATCAGAACATAAGGACAAACAGCAGATCAGCAGTGGCCTGGGTGGTATCTCAGGTCCAGAGGACCAGCGGCTGCCTGAGGGGTAACACCCGGACCCTTGCCCCGTGACCCCAGACACTCCTAGGGGATGCTCACCAGCATCACTCAGCACGTATTTCCAAACAGTTATTTCTTCAAAATCCACTTGTCTTCCCTAACTTTATTTATCTATTTATTTCTGGCTGTGCCGGGCCTTCCTTGTTAGGTGGGCTTCCCGTTGCAGAGCAGGGTCTTCAGCAGCTGCAGCCCGCGGCCTCAGCGGTCGGGGGTCCCCGGCGGTGGCGCAGGGGCTCAGCTGCTTCCTGCGGGTGGGGTCTTCTCGGGTCAGGGGTCACCGGCAGGCGGACTCTTTAGCACTGAGCCAGCAGGGCAGCTCCCACTCTTGTCTCTGTGGTCCATCTGTCTGTCCCACCGTCATGCCAGGGCCCACTCGTATGGTGCTTTGCAGATTATGAAGTTTATTTCAACCTCGGATTGGATCTCTCTGTCAGATGGAGCCTTCAGCCCACTGTATAGACGGGAAAACTGAGGCAGAGAGAGATCCACTAGTGTGTCCAACGCTACACTAGCCGAAAGTCACAAAGGAGGAACCTGAACGCAGAGGATTGGTGAGGAGCTGCTGAACGCCCTTCACCTATATTCCCTTCCCTCCTACCTGCAGCTCCCCCAAGGAACACCACACTGATACCCAAGATACCTTTGCAGAGACAAGAGGCGTAGAGACACAGATGCAGAAGAAAAGCATAGATGTCAAGGGGGGAGGGGAGGAGCTGGGGGAGGAGTGGGAGCCGGGGACTGAGGTACTATGTACACAGTCCACGGGGCTGCAAAGAGCCGGACCCCACGGAGCGACCAACACTTCCACGTTTGCGCAAAGCAGATAACAGGCGCCTACTGCATACCACAGGGAACCCGACTCAGTGCCCTGAACTGACCCAGATGGGAGGGAAATCCAAGAAAAGAGGGGATCCATGTATGCACGCAGCAGGTTCACCTTGCCGAACAGCAGACACAAATGCAGCATTGTGAAGCAACTGCGCTCCAGTGCAGATAAAACAAATAAAGTGCTGCTCATACCCCCCTCCGGGGCCCCTGGCCAGTCTGCCCTGAAGTCCACCTCTCAAGCTCTCCCGGGACCATCCAGACTCGGACCTTGCGAGATGCACTGCACAGGCGGCTTTGCCTGCTGGCCTCTGTCTGGGCCCCACCAGCGAGAAAAGAGAAAAGGAAGCTCAGTCGTGTCCGACTACCCCATGGACTGCAGCCCGCCAGGCTCCTCTGTCCACGGGGTTCTCCAGGCAAGAATCCTGGAGTGGGTTGCTATTCCCTTCTCCAGGGGGTCTTCCCGACCAGGGTTGGAACCTGGATCTTCTGCTCTGCAGAGGGACGCATTGCCCTCTGAGCTGCCAGTGGGAGGCAGAGGCGATGCTCGGGAGGGGTCAGGACATCCTCCCAACTCTGTGCCTGAGGCTGAATCCCCACCTCCACCCCCATCCCCAGGGTCTCCCTTCAGCCCGCCAGAATTCCAGCCCTGAGCAGGAGCCCAGGGTCCTGGCCTCCAGGCCCCCTCTCCCCTCTCTCTATCTCCCAGCCCCCCCGTTGCCCACTGCCGCTAAGCCCTGGGCGCCTCCCGCCTCCTGGACGGGCTTCTCAGCTTCTTCACCCACAGAACAAACGATCAGCACTAAAGTCCTTCTTGGTGCACTAGCTGACTCGGTTCCTGTTTTCTGGTTTGACCCTGAAAGATTTCATCAGTTTATTCAAGGTTTATACATTTGTATAGTGGGTTGGACATAGAGGGAAAAAGCAAGAAAGAGTCAAATTTTACTGACAAGGGATCACCGGGGACTTCCTGGGGCTTGGCACTTTTATATGCCTGTATATTTTAGTCCTCAAAATAGAACTGTAGGAAACATATTAGCATTATTCTCCATTCGTTCACACACACACACACACACACACACAAAGTAACAAACTGGATACCAAAATGTGAGGTGACTTGCCCAAGAATACAGAGCCAGTAAGTGGAACAGCTGAAATTCTAACATGGGTCATTTTTGCTTCTTTATCAGTTGTGGAAAATGACCAGGCTGGGACTCTATCTTGAACAAACACTGGAGATAATGTTATAAATATGAAAGTGTGTAGCACAAATGACTTGCATCATTTCTGCAAGCCCTGAGTTAAATCATGAAACAGCAGGTATGTGTAACATAATTAATACAATCCTCAATATCCAACAATACTTTGGAAACACTGTAGCAGTGGGAAGTCTGGGCCAGAAGTCAATTCATGCCTCTCAATAGATTTTTTCTGATTACTTGATGTGAAAAAAAAAAAAGGCAGAATAAATAAAAGTGTGAATTAAATTCAGATTTCTGTTTTTGTGATTCCACAAAGTCAAAACACAAATATATCTTAGACCTCAATCATTTGTATTCATATCTTTTAGAAATTAGCTGGAACCTTCACTCTAGCATTATTATTATAAATAGTCTTCCATTCATAAAAATATCACTCCATGCTCTGCTATAAAGAGAAAAGGACATTGAAATCAGCTCCAAAGAACTGAATCTGAGTCTTGGCCTTGACACGTGTGACCTTGAGAAAGCTGTTTCAGCCATCTGAAGCTCAGATTCCTCATCTAAAAATAGGAATAATTGTATTTTGTCTACCTCCTGCAATAGGTCATTTTGAGGCTAAAAAAGCACAATGTAGATGCATTTTAAAAAATACAAATTTCTCTACAAGGTTCCTGTTTATTAAGGCACGTTTACATTCACTCCTGTGTTTTTATCCTCAGAGCAATCTGCCACAAGTGGGTTCCTTCATCAGCAAAAAACACGAGTAAGTAAAAGGTTTTAAGTGTGAAGAACAATTTTATGAAAGCCTTGCAAACAGCAGACAGATTATGTCCATTTTGCCCAGCCTTAACAAATGGCAATTTTCAAAAACTGGTGGCCCCCCGCCGGGTACTTCTGGTTACCTATGCATAAGGAGGTTCCTTGCCTATCCCAGCCCAAAGGCCAGAGGATGCCAACATCTGGGGAAGCACCTAGGAGACAGGTGCAGCTGAGAACTGACGTTGTGACCAGGCAGGCTGACGATGGAACAATTCTATCATCCCATCTGAAGGTTCCACACATTCTTCCAACACATTCGAACATTAGCCTCAATCTTCTGAAGCTCTGTCCCTCTCCTTTTTACACTGCAGAGTCCCATGAAGAAAGAAGCAAGCAAAAAGAAAAGAGGCTGTGGAATTCCACACCTTTATTTAAAGATCTAATTTCTAAGGATGAGTCCTGGCTTTGACATATTGAAGAAAAGCAGCTACCATTTCAGAAGCAAAGGGGTGCGTTTCTCTTGTCAACACACAGACACCAGCTCTGCTAGGGAACATCAGCCTTCTCGATCCGCTGGAGACTCCCTCCCTCTCTGATCTCCAGCGCGCGGTCCATCTTGCAATCCCAAGGCCTGACCCTGGCTGCGGTCCGCACCGCCCTCCGGCACCCTGGTGCTCGGGTGGACGGCATCGCTGGAGCCCAGACTGCTGCTGCAGGTTCCTGTGACCTTGGCCAGGTAACTCTCCTCCTTCCTCCCGACTTACAGAAATGGGATTATTGCAAGTGGGCAGAACAGAAAGAGAAACTTAAAGGTGAAAAAGAAGAGGCTCAGTGCCTGCCATTCAGCACTCTGATACAGGTTCATGTGCATTCCAGGTATCAGAATCCAGAGGGTTTCACGGAAAAGCCTTCAGTTTTAAAGGCGGTGCAAGCCTGGGGTTCACATTCAAAGGAAGCCGACTTCCAGCTGCTTTATAAGGATTTTGATGCTGCAACACAGCAAAGCGTCTTCCTATTTTCAACCCTAGCAATTTGGTTCAAACATGATCTCAACCACTTTAAGCTCTGATATTTCCAGTCGCCTCTTACGCTGTATTTTCTCTTAATGCCACCAATCATGTGTGAAATTCTGTTGCAAAACTAATCTTTGTGGGAAATGATATGTAATGACTTCTTTAAAGAGAGACGCACTCAGAGAAAGGGCAGTGACCGTGACCTTCGTTGTTTTTCAACATGTTTCTCATAGTGTCGCACAAATCGAAACAGCTCCTTCTCAAGGTCAAAGTCGAAATAGTTTTCTGCTTATACAACCATCACTCTCTCTTAAGCAGGAGAGGCCACAAAAATTATCCTTATGACTTGACTTTAAAAACCTCTAAGCGATATAATGGTTGATAAACTTGAAAGCCAGCTGTTATCAAAATATAGTTTCATATCCATCTTATTAAATCAATTCTTAAAGTCTTGCATTGCAAAGGATGTGAAAAGATTTAGGAATCCACAAGAGATGTGACTGAGAAATGAATGTCAGGGTATTTATATAACAAGGCACTATTTGATGATCCAGTGTTACACACACACACCCCACATACACACACAAACACACACTACACACACAGTCACACGCACACACACACACACACTCACCACCACCACCCTCCGCACACACACACACTAGCCAACTCTTCTGGTGATATCATGGGAGGTTTCAGTCAAAAGCAGCTGTGACCAAATACTCTGCAATGGAAGTCAGAAACCACTAATTTAAATTTTTCATTTGTTTCTTGGAACAATCATGCCACCCACAAAAGGGCAACTTTGCGAGTCGTCATTAGCTCATGAATTTGGAACACATCCCTTAAATAAACCCATCTCATCTCCATATAATTACAGCCACTAAGAAGGTCCTGAAAAACAGAGAAGAGCCTAGCTCGAGATGTAAGGGTCCTCGTAAAGAGTCCATGTTGCCGACACGCTGATCATACTGGAACTTCGGCTTCTGGAAGTGAGAGAGGCTCCGAACTCTGGAGGAAAGGTCCCTCAGCTCTCAGGTGAGCCCCTCCCCGCCAGGTCCTCCGCCCCGTTACGTGGAGATTGACTGCATGCCGCTTGGAAGCATTTGTAGTGACACACAGCGGTGATGGCTTCAAACCTTGGAAAGGGTGACCTGGACTCACGGATCCCTCCTGAATTATCCTCTGCCCTGGAAGCCTAGGAAAATAGAAGCCTGTCCAGTGTGTTCGAGAGACTCAGGTGGACCTGATCCCCTTAACAGGTCACCCATGCAGACTAATTAGGATGAGTTAAATGTTTCCCCTGAAAACGTACACCAAAAGAAGAATGCTTTTCTCTGCTGCCTGCTGTTTTCTGCTCATTCCTTCCTCCTACCCTTGCCGCTTAACTGTTTTTCTAACATACTGCTTTGGAGGTGAAACTTCATGGCCCAACCGCAACCAAAAGTATAAATGCTGACTAGAGAATGTTTTAAACATCCCAGGGGAAACAGAGTCCTTCCTATGACAGTGTACAAACGTGTCTATCATAGGCAGGGGAACAGGCTGCTGGTCTAGAATTTTCCTGGAGATATTTTTTTTTTCCCTAGCTGTTATATCAAAAGCTTCCTCCATCAGTGATAGGCACACCACACAGGTCTTTTTCTGGTTTTCCTCAGGCATTTGAAGGGAGACAGCTGATCCACAGTTAACACCTCTGCTGAACTTGAATGGCTGGTTGGCACTTTCTCAATCTTGCTCGCCCTTTTTTTCTGGGCTTAATGACTGTGTCAACAGTACCAGCATCCAGAGTGAGCTCTACTGTTTGCCTCCGAGTTCTGCTCACTTGTGGAAGGCGCATCCTTCCTGTTTCTCACAGCAGGGTCCTCAGGAAGCAAGCCCCGGGTCCTGCCTGGCGGTGACCTCCCCGGGGGCTCCGTCTGGTTGGCCACACGGAGTCTCCTCGATGTCAGAAGTCTCCCGCTTTCTCTGCGGACGGCAAAGCCTTGGGACAGGACAGCTCTCTGGCCAACTGGGGACCACTTGTGAGGCTGGCAGGGCCGGGCGGCCGCTCATCACTGTGGCCGCGGAGAAGGGCGCAGGGCAGATGGAAAGCGGCGATGATGAGTCAGACCGGGAGCCTCGGGCAGGAAGGCCTCGGCCTCCTGCAGATGCGCCGCCCAGACCTCAACGTGACCGGCTGGCACAGGGCGGGCCTGCAGAACCCACGAAGCCCCGAGCTCTGCCCTCCTCTGGGGGAGCCTCTCAGCTGCCGGCTTATACTTCTGGATCTGTTATTATTATTATTATTTTTTTAATTAATTCACTGTCGCTAGGCCTCATTTGCAAACTGAGGATCGCGGTTCTAACATTTGTTATCTGTCCACACAGCTCGTGGGATCTTAGTTCCCTGACCAGAGATTGAACCCGTGTCCTCGACAGGCAAAGTGCCTGACCACTGGACCACCGGGGAATTCCCTATTTCCGGATCAGATACTAATGGCTCCTCATCCTTGGCACACGTCACTTTTAAGTATGTCAAATACTCCCGGGGGTGAGGAGGGTAACTTCAGAAGTCTTCCTGATTTTTCTCCTGCTTTTAGAGTAAATTCCAACCTGCCTACTCACTGGGATTTTTCCTCCCTCCTTTCTTGTGGGTGAACTTGATTTTTAACTCCAAGTAATGAATGCAAGATCGATAGAATAAGGAACAAAAGTATCCACGGCGACTGACAGCAAACTCTTAAATCACAGCACGGTAAGTGCAAACACGCAATTATTGAAAACACAGCACTAAAATTTCAGTAGGAGATAAGAGTGAGGCTTAAGTCATTAAAAGACTCCATTAGTCTCGTGAGTCTGAGACACACGCAAAACATCAGCTGTTCTGGAGAACTGGAAATAGTGCATCTTCCACCAACACGCACACACACAGCTGACCGACTGAGAAAGACAGGGTCCGGGCGTCCCGCCCCTAAGGGCAAGGGGTCTCCGGAGGGGCAGAGGGCGGGCCAGTGCGTCCAGGCGATGGGTCCTCGGTCATACCTGAAAGGCGGCAGGCAGGGGAGCACCACTGACGAATCAGATGGTTTGTGTGGGAAGTAAATATCCTGCCTGCATATCAGTTCCCTGGGTGTTTCAGCATCACCCTGCTCTCGGTCACTCCCTGCTGGGGACACAAGAAAAGACTTCTGACACCACGACCCCATTCCCACAAATCACCAGGAAGGCCCGAGAACGCAGCCCTGCCTTCCCTTTGTCCCTGTCCTCCCTGACTTGAGAAACACTTGACAGCCGAAATGTGAAGAAGACAGTCACGGGCAGCCAAATGGCAAAGTGAAAGCACTGTTTTGAAAAAAAATGCCCTGAAGCAGCTGCATACACATAAATGCACGTGTGCGCCTGCATGCATGCATTCATACTCTCAGGGAGGTGCACCGTTAAATGCTATTGAGTCTTAACACGCCTGGCTTGCACTGTCAATTCTGGCCCGAGATAATGGGCCATACATGTCATGACAGACAGCTGTGCTCCCCAAGTTCCGGATGTCAAACAGCCCGAGAGAGGGGGTGCACAGCAGAACCTGAAAGAAACAGCATTCCTAAATACATAGGATTTTCTCTGAGAATAGAAAAGCATATCTCCTGCCGGGACTGTGGTAAGCCCGAACCGCGCTCATGACACAGAGAACAACCTTAGCCTTTCCTTTAAAAGAATACAATTTCATCTCAAGCAGGACATCACATTTCAGGGTGAGCTATTAAAAACTTGAATTGCACAGTGAAACTAATTGCCCTGTGAATCACCCTGCTTTACAGACGGCTGGACGATCATGCAGTTAACAATACGTGCCAGCCCAGTGGATACTTCTCCAAGAGACACAGGAAAATCCAACACAGCACAGATGGCCTTTGGACCACTACTTGAAGACCACACTACTGCTCCGGTTAACGCTACATCCTTACCACCATCACCTCAGGCATTACTGCAAGACGCTGAAAACTTTAATATTATAATCTTCCTTTCCATCCCTCAAATACCATTACCGGTGATAATATGTTATTTTATTCAAAAGGCAGGTTGTCTTTACAAGCTTTTGCAGGTATTGAAAACATATTCACGGTAAACACTTGCTATTTTATGAACTGCCAATAAAGACGCTTACCACCTCCATCAATATCACAGCCTGGAGCATTAACACTGGATTCTGCTTAAATCTGGCTATGCAATGAGCCTTTCCTTCAAATCATCGTTAGTTATTTTTAAGCCGTCTTTTCTGATATGACACAAATTATAGGGAAATCAAAACTGTGATCAAGACAATTAAATGAGCGGTCAGCTTTTGCATACTTTCGCAAATGTTTCAAAGGCTCGAGCAAACAATACAAGTACACACCGACAATAAACACCCAAGAAACTAACACTGCCCCAACGCAAGTTAATCCAAATACCTCCTTAACTGAAAAACGACCCTAGCTTTATTATTTCCAGCAAGTCAACCAATCACCCAGAGCATCAGCACCTTGAAGTACCCCCTCCCCGGCCTCTTAGCGGCTCTCAAGAGCGGTTAATACCGGATAGACGCCCTTTGGCGCTGACGCGGGATGGCACTTACAGAAGGAAAGCATAGCTCCGGGAGGAGGACTCGGTGTCCGTCTAACCCTGGGCTTGCAGTTCAGGGCAGGGCTCCGCCGTCCCCCCGGCCGTCAGGCGCCGCGTTCCGGTGCAAACGCTCGGCTCCCAGCCCACTGACATCGCTCCCCAGCGAGCCGAGCTCTAAGTCAGCCTGAACATGCTCTCCCGAAAGGCAGGCGGCTCCGGGGAGACCTACGGGAGGTTTCCAGCGCGGCACGCAACTCAACTGCACACACATTTAACGGCTCCGAGCCCTCCAGGGGTTTACAAGACTGTGCATTCCGTGCCAGGCGCCGGAGCTCGATGGAAAACCGGGAATGGGGAGAAAGGCTGTTCTGAGCGGCTCGGGCAGCGCGCACCCGGGGCTGTCCTCCCGTCCTCCTCGGAACCGGGGGCACGCCGACACGCCTCTGAGCCGCGGGCACGGCCGGCTCCCAGAGCATCTGCAGGACCAACTTCGCCTGGCACCCCAGCAAGTTCGCCCCGGACTTTCCCACGCCGCCCCCCGCCCTCCCCTCTGAGATGTCCGCCCCGCGCACACGCGGCGGGTGAAGTTGGGGCCCCCCACGCCCGGCTCTCCTCTCGTCCAACAGACTCCCCCACGCCTTGCGCCCGGCCCCGCGCGCGGCAGAAAGGCGCTCGGGGGCCGCGCGGGTTCCCCGGTGCCCGCCGGCGTGGGGGTGGGGGTGGGGGTGGGTCGCCGGGACGGATCCCGGGGCTTCCCGCGCCGCGGGCCCCCCAGAAGGGCGCCTTGGGAGCGCGCACTCACCGAGATACATGCTGCGTCTCCCGGCGCCCGGCCGGAGCCCCGGCGGCGCGCGGGGCCTGGGCGCTCAGGCCGCCGCCTCCCCCGCGGCCCGCGGTCCCCGGCGGCCGGAGCGAGCGCCCGCGCCGCCCATCCCCGCCGCCCGCCGGCTCCGCCTCGCGGTGTCCCCGCCGCGCCTGTGACATCAGGGCCCGGAGCGCGGCGGGCGGCCGCCCCCACCCCGCCCCCGGCCCGCGCCCGCGCCGCCCGGACCGGCCTGCAGCCCCGGCGGCGCGCGGGGGGGGCTGGCTGAGCGCGAGGACGGGCCCCACGTCCGCGGAGGCGCGCGCGGGGGACCCCCACCGGAGCCGGGGGTCCGGGGGGCGAGGTCGGCCCCTCTCGCGAAATTCAACCCCCGCGCGCCCCGCCCTCCCGCGGGAAAGGCAGCGTCCTCGCCGCAGCCAGCCGCCCCTCCCGAGCTGAACGCGCGGGGGAGGACCGTGCCCCGCGCCTGCACCCCCGCGGCGGGGGCTTCAGGGCTGGCGGTGGGCGGTGACGTTCACCCTAAAGACTCCAGGGGCCACGGCTAGGGTAATAGAGGTCTCCACGGAGCGGTGATCAGGTCACAGACCCCAGCAGCCGGAGAAGAGTTACCTTTATTTCTCGAGTATTGGCTGAGCTGGGTTGATCGAGAAAGGTACAGGAGAATAACTGGTGACAAAAGTCAACTGGCACGTTCAGATCACGTTTGCTGTGTCTCCCTGAGCAGGCACCAGAAGGGCGCTGAGCCTGAAATGGCCCTTCACCCCTAAGGGGGACGGACATTTCGGCCTGAAAAATAACCAAGATTGCGGCATAATTTAACTCGGGTCACCAGTGTGATACACGCACACCCACTCCCCTTAAATCTGAGAGGGGCAGTCAAGAGAGGCGAAGCTTAGCAAAGCCTCTGGCTCCTCCAATGGTCTAATGAACTGCAGTCCTTATCTTACATTAAAAAAAAAAAAAAGATGTTTGAAAGAAATCCCTGAACAGTGCACTGATTAATACTTAAACGCTCTGCATAGAAAATAAACCCGTAGAGCAAGTTTAGTTTCATAAGCACTCATCTCTTTGAGACCCAGCTTACCTACTGGACCATTTAAACGTAATCATTTTCACAAAAATCCATTAAGCTAAGAATCGAAGATATTATTGATAAGCCATAATGGAAACGAATGTAAAAAAGAAAACGCAAAGAGAAAGGAAAAAACAAAAAAAACTGAAGATAAAGAAAGAAGGGCGGTAGCCTGGGGCACTTGCCATGTTTTACAGGCGTTTGGATACGCCACGGCAGCGGATGTTTCTACACTGTGATATTAAAATTCTCCACGGTCTTTCCTTGCATAGTTCTGTATGGTCGGTGGATTTAATGCATCTTGGAATTGGGGGGGGGGGGGGGGGGGCCGCTGGAGCTCCTAAGAGCTTGCTCTGCAATCTGACAATGGATTTGGTGAATGCGAATAGGTTATGATACATAAATCAGAGACTTTAGATTGAGTCTCAGCACAAATCTGGTGCTCTTTCAGAAGTATTCTTCATTTAAAGCAATTTGGAAGAAGAAAATGTCAATAGTACAGAATATTTACTTTTCTTTCTCCTATTTTTAATTTAAAACTAAAAAGAATGTTACAAGAAATTCCTGAAGAAAACATAAGTGTTTTTCCTTTTGGACAGATGGAAGGCATCCAGAAGTACAATTAATGGCCTTTCCCTGAGGCAGGAGAACCATCTGTGGTCGAGCTTCTTCATGAAGCTCGGCGGCTGTCCTGACGGCCCACGCGCGCTAGGGGGCGCCCAGGGGTAACGTTCGCGTTCTTGGTCCTTTGACTTTGTGTAGGTAGAAGGTGTGAGAGTTGAGAGTTGCCTTTAAGGCAGGAGATTTATTTTATTTTATTTTATTTATTTATTTATTTATTTATTTTTCAGGATTGCCATGGTTTTTATTTTTTTATTTTATTATTATTTTTTTCCATTTATTTTTATTAGTTGGAGGCTAATTACTTTACATCATTGCAGTGGTTTTTGTCATACATTGAAATGAATTAGCCATGGATTTACATGTATTCCCCATCCCGGTCCCCCCTCCCACCTCCCTCTCCAGGAGATTTAGGAGAGCAAAGCGCTATTTTAAATCATTAACAACACTCTTGAATTTGCATGGCCTTCTGCAGTCACAAGGTCTTTTCACTTACATCATCTTTCTTACTAACAAGCTGAGATCTCAAAAGGTGTCTGTTATAATCACGATTACCTGAGACTCAGAGACATCTAGGCAACTTTTTCAGTGACATCAGTAAATGTCTGCCCAATACAGTTGTCTTGCTATTTGTATGCTGAATTTATGTTCCAGCCCCTAGCAGAGCACTTTATTCATATATAAATTCTAATTTCCCCATTTACAGTGACCCACGTAAACTCCTTCTCCAATCACATTACGTCGCTGCCTGTTTCAGAAAAGTGTGTGCATCTGTCGTCGTGCTGTGAAGAGAAAGGCAGCAAGTATTTGGTACGAGAACATTCCAGCCTATGCAGGGTCGGAGAGAGCCGCGTGTAGCCTCCAAGGAGTGTGGCATCCGGGAGCAACTGAAGGCTACATTCATACCGTGGAATTCTGTTCAAACCAAAAACAGGAGGTGTCTGCTTTATTTAAACATGCATGCCCCACCCACCTGCATTTCAGGGTCATCTGGAATGTCAAGACCTCAGCGTGGCTTATTTCTAGATGGAAAACAAGTGATTTTTATTTTCATTGTACACTTATTAGCGTTTCTTTTAAAGTGACTTTGTGTGTATAGATTATAGAGAAAGAAATGCGACGGTTTTTATTTGGAAACAAAATGACATCTAAATAAAGACCCAGCTGAGGCTGGCTGGACGTGGGGTCGTGAGCCTCCCAGTCGACAGGGAGCCGGCCCGAGGCTCCCAGGGAGTCCGCACTCACAGCCGCGGCCTTTTCGTCTCTCGGAGCTTCTGAGGAGCCAAGAGGTTCCTAGCAGGAGCTAGGTCGCTGCTCGCCAGGTAGAAATAGGCCGCTCGCCGGTAAGACCACAGACGCCCTGAGACGGGGCGCACACCCGGAGTGCAGACCTGGGAAGACGTGGATTTTCTCTCTGCTCAGATGAACAGAGAGCTGCCCGCGCGGCCCGCCGGTCTCCTCCGAGTCTTATTCCAGGTTTGTGTGCGGTCTCCCTGTTCTCTCTTTGTCCGTTCAGACAGCCTCCGACCATCCCGGCTCTTCTTCGGCCGCTTGCTCCGCTCTGAGTCTCCGAAGCACTTCTCACCATCCGGGCAGTGCTGCGGCATCTGCTTATTTTGATCCCTCTTCACTGGAAAGCGATCTACAGGAGGGCGTTTGGTCGTTGTTCACCGCTGTCTCCACCGGCCTTCCAAGGGTGCGCGCCGCTTGTTGCTTCTCGGGAAACATCCGGGAACGAAGGAATGAACACACCTGAGTGCACCCGTATTGTGTGTAAAACATCGCACTTTTCCAAGTGTCTGCAGGCATTTCTCTGAGACGGATGGTGTTTGGTGCAAAGCATCTACACAAACCCAGTGCGTCCACGCCTGGCAGCAGGGCTTCCGCCTGCAGCGCTGGAGACGCAGGAGACGCGGATCCGACCCCCGGGTGGGGAAGATCCCCTGGGGGAGGGCATGGCCACCCACTCCAGCGTTCTCGCCCGGAGGATCCCACGGACAGAGCCTGGCGGGCTCCAGTCCATGGGGCTGCAGAGTGGGACACGGCTGAGGCGGCGGAGCACGTACGCACCGTGCGGAGCAGCAACTGTTCCTATTCCAGCGGCGCAGACGCCAGGGGGCCCTGCAGACCACCGTCTGTGAGCGGGGCTGGCCCCGCAGACCACCGTCCGTGAGCGGCGCTGGCCCCGCAGACCACAGTCCGTGAGCGGCGCTGGCCCCGCAGACCACAGTCCGTGAGCGGCGCTGGCCCCGCAGACCACAGTCCGTGAGCGGCGCTGGCCCCGCAGACCACAGTCCGTGAGCGGCGCTGGCCCCGCAGACCACAGTCCGTGAGCGGCGCTGGCCCCGCAGACCACAGTCCGTGAGCGGCGCTGGTCCCGCAGACCACAGTCCGTGAGCGGCGCTGGTCATGCAGACCACAGTCCGTGAGCGGCGCTGGTCCCGCAGACCACAGTCCGTGAGCGGCGCTGGTCCCGCAGACCACAGTCCGTGAGCGGCGCTGGTCATGCAGACCACCGTCCGTGAGCGGCGCTGGTCATGCAGACCACCGTCCGTGAGCGGCGCTGGCCCCGCAGACCACAGTCCGTGAGCGGCGCTGGCCCCGCAGACCACAGTCTGTGAGCGGCGCTGGTCATGCAGACCACCGTCCGTGAGCGGCGCTGGCCCCGCAGACCACAGTCCGTGAGCGGCGCTGGCCCCGCAGACCACAGTCCGTGAGCGGCGCTGGTCATGCAGACCACAGTCCGTGAGCGGCGCTGGCCCCGCAGACCACAGTCCGTGAGCGGCGCTGGCCCCGCAGACCACAGTCCGTGAGCGGCGCTGGCCCCGCAGACCACAGTCCGTGAGCGGCGCTGGCCCCGCAGACCACAGTCCGTGAGCGGCGCTGGCCCCGCAGACCACAGTCCGTGAGCGGCGCTGGCCCGCAGACCACAGTCCGTGAGCGGCGCTGGCCCCGCAGACCACAGTCCGTGAGCGGCGCTGGCCCCGCAGACCACAGTCCGTGAGCGGCGCTGGCCCCGCAGACCACAGTCCGTGAGCGGCGCTGGCCCCGCAGACCACAGTCCGTGAGCGGCGCTGGTCATGCAGACCACAGTCCGTGAGCGGCGCTGGCCCCGCAGACCACCGTCCGTGAGCGGCGCTGGTCATGCAGACCACAGTCTGTGAGCGGCGCTGGTCAGGTTCTCACACCTTAGCACGCAGGCACTCAGCACTGACTCTGCGTGGCTGGTCGAGTCTTCCACTGCCTTCCCCGGAGCCTTCAATTTGTCCACTTTCATCTCTTATTTGTATCCCAGCAAGAACATTTTATCCAGTGCTCCCTATTTCAGGCTTGCCCGTGTCCAACCCATTCTCCATAATAGATCCATTAGTATCTTTCTAAATGAACGTGATCAAGTCACCCCCTGGCCCAGACTGCTCGCGTCTATTTCACCTCCCCAGGCAGTAGGCCCTTTCACAACTAGCCCCGGTAATGCCTCCATCATGAACGCTTTCCCCTCCACGGGTTTCAGTCCGGCCCACCCCATCTAGAGGTCCTCTGAAGACTTCATTCCTCTCTCCTCTCTTTCCCTAACAGCTCTTATTCAACCTATGTGTCTCTGGGTAACGACTATTTCTGCTGAGAGCCTTTCATAACCTCAAGACTGAATGAGGTGCTGATACGTCTTCTTCATGCAGCCTATTATCTAATTCCTGCATTAGCACTTAAACAGTGTGGGAATTTCCCCGTCTCCATCTCCTAAGTGAAAGGGGGTGATCTTCTTTATTTTAATCTCCAAGACCTAGTACAGATCAGCATTTAATGAATGGCTTTTTTATCTTTGCATTCATTCCGTATTTATTGAATAAAGTCAATATCTTTTGAAGGTCTACTTCATGCCGTAGGTTTCACTAGAGATAGATAAAGAACATTGAAGAAAGTACACAAGGCCATGGGCACACCCCTGCGGGCTGCAAGAAAGAGCAGAAAGACCTGCCCGTGCAGAAGGGGGTATAAGGAGGATGCTAATAGCTGAAGTCGAACAGGTCGCATGGAGCCCAGTTCAGCAGGACACTGGTAGGCTGCATCATCGGGATTTAGACGTTCATTCTGACTCACATAGAATGCCTTTGCAGCAACATAATTTGACATGTTTTAACAGGTTCACTATAGCTACTGTATGGAGAATAGATAAAAGGGAGCAAAGGAAAATGTAGGAAGACTTTGTAATAATATAGAAAGAAATGGTGATCTGGACTGGACGAAGCAGTGGATTCGAGTCTATACGTATGACAAAGTGGGTCAACAGGATTTCTTGATGAGTTGGGAAAGTGATGGAAAAGAAAAAAAAAAAAGAAGCAACAGATTATTTGACGTTTGGGGACTGAGCAATTGGAAGATAAAATTTCTACTAACTGATAAGAAGACTGTGGAGAAATACGTCTGGGTGGGGTTAGAAGGTAGGCAATGTGGGGCATATTTAATTTGAGTTCTCTTATGTATTCAAGTGAAAATGTTCCCTCCCTGGGAGTTTGGCTTATGTGACTCTGGAGTTCAGGGGCGATGCCTGAACTTCATATTTAAATTTAAATTCGTCATTTGTATCATTTGTTTACATTCCACATATGAGTGATGTCATATGATCTTTGTCTTTTTCTGTCTGGATTCCTTCATTTAGTGTGATAATCTCTAGGTCCATTCATGCTGCTAGAGACGGCATTGCTTCACTTGTTTGAGTGGGTAATGTTCCATCAGGCGTGTACACTGCATCCCCGCCCACTCCCGTCCACAGACACCGAGGTTGCTTCCGTGGCCTGGCTACTGCACGTGGTGCTGGGGTGAACACCGGGGGACGTGTGTCTTTTCAGATTATGATTTTCTCTGGACGTGTGCCCAGGAGTGGGACTGCCGGATCATATCGTAGCTCTATTTTTAGATTTGAAGGGACCTCCGTAGTGGCTCACCCCTTCACACTCCCACCAGCAGTGTAGGAGGGCGCCTTCTTCTCCACACGCCTTTCAGCATTTATAATGAACTGATTTACAAAACAGAAGTAGACTCACAAACACAGAAACAAAAACCTCTGGTTTCCAAGTTAGGACTATGGGATTAATATATACACACTACTATATATAAAATAGAGAACCAACAAAAGATCTACTGTATAGCACAGGGAACTATAATCAATATTTTGTGATAACCTGTAACAGGAAAGAATCTGAAAATGAATATATATACATATATATATATATGTATATATAATCATGCATATATGATTCAGCTATGTCTATATGTATGTATAACTGAATCATTTTGCTATGCACTTGAAACTAACACACTGTAAATCAACTATACTTCAATTTTTTTTTAAAAAGAGGAGAAAAAAGCAATAAAAAAATAAAGTTGTATTTTCTAATTAAAAAGTCATAATCTTACAAATGGTGATTAATCCATGAGCCCAGGTGAAACCTTCAAGGGAATATAGATGGAAAAGCAGAATAGGGTCAACAATGAACCCTGGAGAATTATACATGCAAAAGGTCTATGTGTGGAATCAGATGATGGAATATTTCTTGAAAGCACAACAATCTGTTGAATGGATATTTGTTGACATATGAATGACATTTGATGGAAAGCTATTTATTTTAAGCTTGAGTTTGCCTCTGTCTAACATACCACCACCCAATGTCAAAACAGTTTGAAAAATGAAGAAATAAGTAATTTATGAACAAATGACTAGTTCAATGGATCCATGTAGTATAGTGATCAGAGTTTTTTTAGATTGTATAGATACAACTACAAACTCATAAATCATTTTTACTCCTTGATTTCGACTTGATGCTTCCATTGAAATTAAATGCTTAGGGACCTTACTATGGAAAATTAATGCCCTATAGTAAAAGAAGTGTTGATATTGTGATAATAATAAATTCTTTAAATTTTAAAATTCTATAAATACTAAAATATTCTAAAATTCTAAGTAGCTGAATTTTCCCAACTTCCGAGACATCTAATAAATCCATTCTATATGTGATCAATTAACAGGGCTTTTTTAAAAAAATAAGGTTTACTAACTGGCATTAAGAACCTTCTTAGAACCCTTAACCTTGGAGGTGGCTATGACCTAGGCATATTTACTCATTCCAAAAAACAGTTCCTGGGTACTCATGTGCCAAACGCTGTTCTAGGTGCCGAGGTACAACTGATGAAAACGCAGAGTCCAGGGCTTGCATTCTTGGGATGTCCACAGCCTCGTCTATCTGGTAGGATTTGGAACCTCTTCTGCCTTTGTCTCACGCAGGGGAAGACTCATAGCGTCCTTCATCTCGTTCATTCATTGGTTACAGCTTCCTGCTGCTTTGTCTCCGATAGAATGACACGCGGGCAGGGTACACCCACCCTGCTCACGCTGCACCAGCACCTCAAAAGGGTCTCAACAATAGGAGGCACGCAATAAATATTCATTTTATTAATTTATCACTTATTTGAATGAATGAATATCTTAGAAGTCTTCCATATGATGCCCCATCCTGATTCCACTGAGAATACATGTGTGCATGCTAAGTCGCTTCAGTCATGTCCCGCTCTTTGAGACCCTGTGGACTGTAGCCCACCAGGCTCCTCTGTCCGTGGGATTCTCCAGGCGAGAATACTGGAGTGGGTTGCCATGCCCTCCTCCAGGGGATCTTCCCCACCCAGGGATCGAAACTGTAGCTCTTATGTCTCCTGCATTGGCAGGCAGATTTTTTACCACTAGCGCCACCTGGGAAGCTGAGAATACGGTTGTATTCTATCAGGAACGTCCTTTGCTATTCCCCTTTAAGTGTCAAGATAGTTGCATTCATCACCCAAAACAGCTAAGATATTTTGTTTTCTAAGAAGTCCTCCCTGGGCTTATTTCTGACTCATGTTTCACTAAGATATTTCCAAACATTGTTTGTGTCACTTTATTACAATGTATTTATGGCTCAACAGGTAAAGAATCCACTGGCCATGCAGGAGACACAGGAGATGAAGGTTCGACCCCTGGGTTGGGAGGATTCCCTGGGGGAGGGCATGGAACCCCACTCCAGGATTCTTGCCTGGGAAATCCCATGGACAGAGGGGCCCGGTGGGCTACAGCCCATGGGGTGGCAGAGGGTCGGACACATCTGAGCACCTGAGCACGCAGCACGCACGCATTTCAGTGACTGGTCCAGTTATCAGTATTCCTAAAGTAGAATGAAGGTATTTGGGAGTCATGGAAAAATAGATAAATATTAATTCCTTCAGCATTTTAACATATCTCAGAATATAGCAGAAATGCATGCCAAGGATTTGGCAGTTCGGGTTAGTAACTGGAGCATGCCATTAACACCCCTGACTTGGGAATCTGCAGCCTTTGCTGAGACTGGAGGTGAGTATCAGAACTACCCAGACAAGGAGGCGACCCCACGAGCCACCTCAGAAGGGAGAGTGAGTCGCAGAGACGGAGGGAAGGCCAGCAGCACCCAAAGACTCGGCAGCCAGGAGGCAAGAGATGGACCAGAGCTGTGGGGAGCAGGTCAGGAGCCCAGGATTCCTAGAGTCAAGGACACAGAGTTTAGGCAGAGAGGGACTTGGGGAAGTGATCAAAACCCCGCTCTCACAGGTGGCGTTTCTCAGCACTCCCTCGAGGGGTCCAGAGCCCTGACTCCCTTATAGCAGGAGCATCACAGGCTCCCTCTCTGAGGGCGCTCAGGCTAGCTCCCTGCCACATCTCTCTTTCTTTGTATTTTCTCTTTTCCCCCTTCTAAAGCCCTCCAGGGATATGTTCATATTTTTATCTACTTTTCCATAAGGTTTACATATATCCACACTTTTTATATTTATCTAAATATTTTCTTCAAAAATCAATGGACATCCCCTAGTTTTGTGCCTTACTCATAGTAGGTTAAATTATTATAACTATTATCATTTCTGTAAAAAAGATAAGTGATGATTCTATATAACAGGACCCTGAACTGAAATATTTAAGCTACTGCTCTGCTCCTCCAGGCACTCGTTGTCTTATTTAAGATGATGATGCTTTCATACAAAAAACAAAAAGTAAAAACAAAGGCAATACTATGCAAATGGTAAGAAAACTCTAGGACACACCCGTAAGGCTTTGATAAAGGAGGAAATTGTAATGGCTTCAAGGCAAACCTGGAAAGCTGAAGAGAAGAGGAGTCACTTAACTCAGTCTTTATTAGTGGCCAGGATGGATGAAATGCAGAACCAGTTGGCAGAGGATACAATGTGAGAGTGGAACTGTGAATGGTGTGTCTGGGAGACAGAGAACAAAGAAGTGTTCAAGAGGAAGCCTCGTGAAATGTGTTCATGCAAAGTGAAGCCAAAGAAGGAAACAGGGTCCTTGTTAGATGCGATCTCACATCCCAGCTGAAAGCTTTTGAGTTTAATTTGAATCATGATGCAAGAAGTGTTTCCTGAATGAATATGTGAAGGAAACGCAAAGTGCTTCCAAGGACAGAAATGTAATAATATGCCTCCCAAGATGTTTGCTGACACCCTAACATGAGTTAATACATCTTGTATAGCAGGTTGAAAGATCTTATACACTCCAGAGGTTTCCAATTTTTCTTAAAATAAAATTCATTTATGGCTCCTGGGCAACAATTTAAGGATCAGCCCTTTCCCCACCCAGCCCCACAAGAAATGTGCTTGCAAACCAAATGGAAGAAGAAAACAACATCATATTGAATTTCGTCTTTTGCTTTTTCCAAAAAAAAAGATCTTTCAAGATAAATTGAGCACAGCTCGAGTAAATTTGGATGCTTTAGGTCACGGGCATTCCATTTTTATATACACTGCGATAATAACTATATAGAGCTAGCAGAGAGACAGTGAAGCGCACCCCAACATTGCAAGAATTCACAAAGTAATTGAAAGTGTTTCCAAGTGTGCTTAATTCTGTGCCTCCAGTCAAATACTGTAGATGGAAATTTGTTTGGCTCCCTCTGTCAAAATGTCTAAAACACATAAAGGGAATGTGTAAATGGAAAACAAAATATTACAGCTTCAACATTCTTTTAATTATGTCTCAGTTTCCATCTTGACTTGGCTCAAATGCAGTAACAATCCTAAGGGCTCATCTCTGATCTTTTTTGGTGGATAAAATGACCGAATGTGATTTTTACCCTTGACTCAAAAGTGTCAGTTCTGGAAATCTACAGTATTTGTCACCATGAATACCATTTAACTGCGGCAGTACCCAGAGGAACTCTGCACAGCCATACGTGAATACGGCTGGAGGAACTTAATTAATCTTGCTGTCACTTCCATGATGCTTTTCATTAGTTTTGCTGCTATCTGATCAGCTGGCCTGCTCTGTACTGCCAAGGGCTACCCACAGCCTCTTGGAGAAGCATTTTGAAAAGGTAAACAAAGACTCACCTTCGTGGTAGGGAGTTCTTATGCAGACAGACATTATTGCTGCTACTCTAATATGGAAGTGACCCTCACGTTTCCTATTTGAGATCATAAAGTCACAGAAAACATAAGTATCTATTCTGTCCCCAGCTGAGAAACTGATTAAAAGTCTGTACACAGAATATATATTTGAAATAAAAGGTCATGTTTTTCTTTCTATTCTTTTCATGAACAGACATGCTTAATGCATTATCATGAACTGTCCTAATGAAATATAGAATATAAAAGCAGAAGAAATCTAGACATTTTCACTGAACACTGGTAAGAGGATGAAAGTTGGACTTAATTGATAGAATGAAGCAAGTGGATATTCAATGATAGTATCGCTCTCTCTGTGAGTCATAGTTTTGAGAGATCAGTTTAAAAATGTATGGATTCTAAGTATAATGTTACTTGGATGCATTGCTTTGCATTATTGTCCCATGCTGACCACAGTTAATTTACTAAAAGGAAACTAGGGAACGTCACTGGCAGACTCCACGCTCCCAAGGCAGCAGACAGGGGCTTGTTTGATCCCTGCTCCGGGAACTAAGATCCCACATGCCACATGGCGTAGCCAAAAAAAGAAGAAGAAACTGGGATGATTTTGTAACATGTCCTCATATTCCGACCGTGCGAATGTCGGCTCAGTCTTGTGGGCTAGGCATGGGGTGCTGGAAAAGGAAGTCAGCAGGGGTTCTCCTCGGTGGTGGCTCTGACGCAGAAATACAAGTCCCGTGCTCCTTCTTCCCGCGTGGAAGCCGGATGAGGTCGGCACAGGCGAAGCAGCTCTGGGGGGTCGCGTCCTCTGGGGGAGGGGCGCTGCCACGCCGTGGGGACACTCTGTGAGCCCGTGAAGAGGTGCAAGCCAACACCCATCACCCGCGTGCCAGGCCGGGGAGTGAGCCACCTTGGAAGTGGACTCGTCAGCCTGGGTCAAGCCTTCACACACCTGCTGCTGTGAGCAGCGTCTTCCGTGCAACTCACGATGGGGGCTTCCCAGGAGGGGCAGTGCTAAAAAACCCACCTGCCCATGCAGAAGACGCAAGAGACTTGACTTCCATCCCTGGGTTGGGAAGATCCCCTGAAGTAGGAAATGGCAACCCGCCCCAGTGTTCCTGTGGGGATAATCCCGTGGACAGAGGAGCCACAAAATCCAGAAACACTGCGCAGCTTCATTCCTAAGTCAGGGGCTGACCAGCAAGGACGCGCGTTCTCCAGGATGATCGCTAAGGTCATGATTAGTGACTACGTTTCTTATGCCTCAAGAAACATTACTTATCCCTTTATAAAGTTCCCGGGTGTGCCTCCCTGCCTCGAGTGTGGGACCTTGCTTGGAAGGATTAACGTGTCTCATTTATTTAATTATCATCACTGGGTGTTTTTGCAATGCCTGCCCATGAACGCACCTCACAGATCTCCCTATGATGAGTTCTTAACTCAGCTGCTAGGAGTGCTTCAGACAGAAGGCCCTTCAGATATTGTCTCAGCTGCTAGGACCTGCATTGCTAAGGTTTTTCTGCCCTGTGTGTTGGACCACATCAGTGATCAAGGTGGAAATAAAAGGTCTGGCCACCTCAGACCAACTTGGAACAACCTGGTCACGTTGGGCCATTTCAGCGCCGGAGTGTCCGACGCTGCCTCTGGACTTGCATCCCAGCTCGACTTGCTTTTCTCCCCAGCCCCTTTCCTCTTCTCCCTTGCACACTGCGGACGCAGAGAGTTCCTGGAGAAACGCCCTGCCTGCAGACCATCGTCCCTGTTTCCCGACAACCCATCGCCTGACACTGTCGACGAGGAGGCACTCAGTACATACGTGGTGGTATAACTAAGTCCCAAGTACCTAAGGTCAAACAAGACTGATTCACAAGGAAGAAAGCAGGCTGACCCCCCAAGAAGTCTTTGCAATTGCCAGATAATTGAGAAAGAAGACCCACCTTTTCTCCAGAGACTTGTTGATTTGGGAATCAGTGTGAAGAAAGGAAAGCCCAGAATTTAAATGAATGCCCTGGTCCACGTGCCCTGTCTGAGTGACAGTGATGGCTCAGAGCTGTCAGGCTTGCCAAGAGGGGCTCGACCACGAAGCTCTCCTCCTTCTTTTCAACAGAGGTAATCGCTCAGCATTTTATCTTTTCTAGAAGGTGCCATTTCTTTGAAAAGACATTGAGATTCTCACAGAGGTTTCTACGTAGTGGCATGCTGTCTCTTCACCTTCAATTAAAAAAAAACCTAGAGGAGAGACCCTAATTCATTGGAGCATGAGGAAATAGCTTTAAGGAACTTGCATCATTTTGAAGTATAAAAATTTGAGGGGAAATCCTTTTAAGTTGAGTAATTTATCACATCCTTTAGTTGCTAAAATACACATCACATATCGTTGAAAATAACATTGCATCAGTTAAATAACCAGATCACTCTTTCTGGAGGTAAAAAACAACAACAAAAATATTTTACTTAAAAAAAAACTGTGAGGCATAAACATATGTGCAGAGTCTAAAGAAATTGTCAACAATACCCTCTGAACCTCTGATGGGCAGAAAGGGAGGGAAAGTGAGCATGCAGCGGAGTTAGAGAAGACTCATGAGCATGTGGCGTCTAAAAGAGTGTAGATCATTTCACATTTGATATGAACAGAGAGCAAGTGTCCTAGGCATAGTTAACAGCATGGGGAAAAGTCCAGGGGGGAAAAAATGAAAAAAATGAAGCATGAGGCCAGGGCTGAGAGAGGCAGAAAGTGGTCCAGAGTGAGTGAGTCGGCGACGGGGAGGCCGTCAGGAACCTGCCGCGAGGATGCAGGAAGCTCCCGCAGAGGGAGGCGCCAAGTGGCTGCTGACTGTCCAGGTGCCACAACAGCCACCCACCACGCCTTCTGCGGCAACAAGGCACTCGTATAACGCGACTTCGAGAGAAGCGCATGCAGAAAGGCCCTGAATCTCCGACACACGCCCGCTTCTCCTTGTTCAGGGTTTCTGTCTGTACGTCATCCAGGGAGACACAGCAGACAGGACAGAGGAAAAAAGGGGTGTTTTGCATGACTGGCCTTGTCTAGTTTGGAATCACTAATTCAACCAGTTTCAGGGTAAGACAGCTTTTTCAGCTGTCATGGGGGCTGAGCATTGAACACAAGGATGAAAACTGAAGAGCTGACTGTTTGACAATTGACCTAGATTAGCCTTCAAATGATGGAGTCCGTGTGTTGGCTAGATGGGAGTCTGTAGTATTACACATATACATATTATATGTATGTAACTGTGTATATACATTATATATATGTAATGTATAGTGCATGTACAATTCATAGAAAAAATGGGAGCAGTGACACTTTGAGTGTCATGAGTGTTTATGTTCATGCGCCAGTTTTAGCATACTTCTACATTTCTGGCTCACAAGCCCGAGTTTTTTAATTGTTTACTTCCCTTCGGCCTGCAAATTCCATAAGTAACATCGCTCACATTAAGGGCAGCCTTGTTTCTGAAGCACTGAACTCAAGCACTGAAGAGTATTGGGAGGCCGTCCCGCCTCTGGTGGCCTCGAGGAGATGAAGTCCTACATATCTGCAGCGGCCGGGAATGTTTTGTTTCTTCTGTAAATTTCAAAAATGAGTGTCTTTCTAATCACAGCAGTATTTTCAAAAGATAAGCTGGTTATTGCATTTATTTCTGAGAAATAAAGGCAGCCACTTCCTAAATGTTATGTATGTGAGCCAGCTACATGCGCACACACACACTCACACACACACAAGGAAAACCAAGTGCCGGAGAATCGATGCTTGCAAATCGGTAGTGCTGCAGAAGATGCTTGAGAGTCCCTTGTCAGCAAGGAGATCAAACCAGTCAATCCTAAAGGAAATCAACCCTGAATATTCGTTGGAAGGACTGATCTTGATGCTGAAGCTCCAATACTTGGCCACCTGATGGGAAGATCTGACCTATTGGAGAAGATTCTGTTGCTGGGAAAGATTGAGGGCAGGAGGAGAAGGGGACGGCAGAGGATGAGATGGTTGGATGGCATCACCGACGTGATGGACATGACTTTGAGCAAGCTCCGGAAGATGGTGAAGGACAGGGGAGCCTGTCATGCTCCAGTCCATGGGGTCGCAAAGAATGGGGCACAAATTAGCAACCGAACAACACAACAACTATATACATAATATACATGCACACACACATATACATGCACACACACATATACATGCACACACATATACATGCACACACACATATACATGCACACACATATATACACATATATACACACACATATACATGCACACACACATATACATGCACACACATATATACACATATACACACATATACATGCACACACATATACATACACACATATATACATGCACACACACATACATGCACACACATATATACATGCACACACATATATACACACACATATACATGCACACAAATATACACACACACACACACACACACACATTCATGTATGAGTTTTCACTGTCTTACTTTCCTAGAAATACAAGCAAGGCCTCAATCTTGATAGAAACACAGGGGACTTGGATGTATTTCAAGGTAGCTGCCAAGTCATCTTCCTCTCTGGGGAAATTCTTTTTCCATATGAAATATTCAGGGTTCACTCACCCCTGGACATGACTGATTTGATTACAGTGACCTTTGAGTAGGATTTTCTGAGACCTATGACTGGTATTGCCTGGCTTGAAAAGAAGAACTGAAAGAATCATGTTTGTTCTTGAAAACATAAACTAAGAAATGGAGAAGAACTGTTCATTAGGTGATGGACCCTGGAAGTGGGAGGTCATATAAACCCCAGTCCTGTGGGTGCCTGTGCACAATGGATGAGGCAGAAAGGCGGGAAAGAGACGGAGAGGCAGAGGCGGAAAGAGAACAGCTGCTGTATGCCGGATGGAAAGAGAGGCTCGTCCTTTCTGTGTAGGCTTTGGCTGTTCCACGGCTTCTCCTCATGTGCACCTTTCAAATAATTCCATTTCTCGCCCAAGGCAACTTGAATAAGTCTGTTCCTTCAGTACTAATATCTCTTATTATGCCCTCAGTTAACTGGAGGAAATTCCATAGAGTGACAATCAGAGGCGTCACGGTGACGTTCTGTTCTTGGGGAGGGTCTTGTGACCATTTGTCCTGAAGAAGAGAGAGTGATAAGGCAGCTTGGTGAAGGGGGAAGACAGTGGTCCAGGGAAGGAGGAAGGAGTCATGCTGTGGGACCCCAGGGTACTCAGGGGCTGACTAAGAGCAGGCGTGGGCTGATGGTAACGGTTTCTAGAAGGGGTAACAGCAGTGTCTAAGTCTCCAGATCAAAGAGCTGTTCTCATTCAACCTTTATTTTCCACTAACGCTTTGTGAAGATGTGATTGTGAAGAACAGAAGTAAAGGCTTTTGACTCTGAGAATTGATAACGTAGCTTGTTTTCCTTCTGCTTTTATGTAGTGTTTTCCTGATAATCAAACATCTTTAATTACCAGAGTGACGAAGAGCATTGAACTTTCTCAGCTAAATGATTTCCTGTCTGTTGTGGATGAGTGACATGCTTACTGTGTTAGAACCCAAATCATGACTTTGGCCCCTGTACTGAGTCATGCTCAGCACCCTTTCTAGAGACGAGTTTGTGTTTCCACAGAAGTAAGGGTGTGACCCATAATTGGCCAGGAGTAACATGGATTCACTGATATTCTCCTTTATCTCTATTTCTGATCATTCACAACAGATCTACCAGATTTGCTGTATGATGCAAATCTCAGAGGAAATCTTGCAAGAGGACAGAGAAAGTCTTATTAAACCACTCTGGAAAGTCCATGAGAGGATGAAGTATAACAGATAAATAAATAGTAAGGTCAAGACAAGTAAGTTAGAAAAGGTGGAGTTTGAAAGAAGGTATATTAAAGGGGCCAAAGGTGGAACAAGAGGCTATAAGGAGTTGGAAGGCAGGATGAAGTATTGGAGATCCGTGAAGCAAAAAACACGTAGTTCAAATAATATTTACCAGAAAAATTGTTTGGAGTTGAACCAGAGTACTTGAAAGGACTTGTGGCTGTGGGTAAAGAACACAGCCAGATGTGGTTCTATTAATATAAACCTTCTCTAATCCGATGCTTGACTCAAGCTCTGGGCTCAGTGACCACATTTAATGCAGCCATCAGACATTAAAAAAAGCCACCAGACTTTTCAAATCCAGTCTTTTTTGTTGTTGCTCATGAAATGTGGCTAAAGAGATTGTGCAAACACTTCCCACCACACACACAGGCACAGCCAGCGACTTCTGTATCAGCCTGGACTGGCGTGGACTTTGGTGGCAAATATAACCAGCTGGAGTCTCACAGAAATCACAGGTCTTGGAGAATACCAAGATGAGGTGAGAGAGCCATCCCCTGCCCTTTTCTTGAACTCAAAGTTCAGCATTTTGTCTCATTTAAATTTCTATCGGAGAATAGTTGATCCACAGGGTATCAGTTTCAGGCACAGCAAAGGGGATCAGTTGAGCGTGTACATATCTCCATCCTTGTTCAGATTCTTCTCCCATATAAGCCAGCACAGAGCACTGAGTGAATCCCCCGTGCTAACAGCGGGTTATTACCAGTTGCCTCTCTTATATACAGCGGCATGCATGCGTCAGTCCCACTCTCCCGATTCACCCCTCCCCAGCACTCCCTGCTAACTCTGGGTTTGTTTCCGACATCCATCACTGCACTTCTGCTTTATAAGCAAATTCTTTTGTACCTCCCCCTTTTTTTAGATTCCACATATAAGCAATATCATATGATACCTGTCTTTCTGGAGAAAGCCACCTTTAAACAAGGCTGAATCTACACATGCATCTTAGGTTTGTATAACTATCTTACAAAATACATACACCTTTCTCACTCAAGTCGCTCCTGTTTCTGACAAATATCACGCATGTGACCTCCAAGCTCAAGCCGCCTCTTCCACAGCGTCTCATGGCTCTGCAGAGACCCCCCCGCGCGCCTCCTCAGCACACTCTCCTTGGTGGTGATGCATCTGTGCTAACTGCCTGGGCAGGTGCTTTCACAGGACTGCAAAGCTCCGCCCGAAGGCGGGTACCCCAGTGAACTGGCCACGGCACCTCCAGGGCCTAGTGTGTGGTTTACGGTGAGTACCCGGCACATACCTGTTAAATGGATGGATGTGTGGATGGAGGGATGGTGAATGCAGAGTTAGGGTGGAGCGCGGGGAAGCGGGAAGAGAGACTTAGAGAGAGGAGCAAGGAAGGAGTCCACACCATGATTAAGCATGTGACCTGAGAGTCGCAGCGATAGATATTTGGATAACAGACAAATAAGACCTTTCTTTCGGAACATTTTAGTAATGACAGATGAGAACTCTCTTTATGATGCTGGGGTCAAGCACAAAAGTAAAATGATAGTTTTCTATCACTGTGAACCCCCACTGCATATCCAGTGGACTCGCCCTTTGGCATAAATTCTAGCCAACAAGGAAAAGATACGTGAATTCCTACCTGAGGACAATTTGTCCAACGATCCACGTAAGCACACTCTAAACACGAGAGGATAACGTGAACACGCTCGTCTCCATTTCCAGCCTCGCTCCAGGTAATAAAGGGTCTCAGAGGGAGATATCTTAGTGGTCTACGAAGCTCCTTAGGGGGCTAACGAGCGAATCCCCAGGACCCTTCTTGCCATGTGACGTAAGCCTGCCTTCTGGTGACGGGCAAAGACGAAGGATCTTCCAGAAGGTAGAGTCATGACCCATTTCATCAGCAGAACCGAGCATTGAGAAAAGAGTGCTATACTATGATTAAATACACAAAAAGGGAGCTGATGATTAAGTTCTTATTAGAACTTATTCTTAAAGCCAAAGTACTAATTTTTTCCTTGTTGCCTTCTATTTCCTCTTTATCTCTATTTAAGGAAGCAGAATCAAGGTACAATTAACAGGTCTGCTCATACCGGGCAAGGTCATCTTATGGAATAAAACTCTAAAAAGAGTCTTCTTCCACTACCCTTTCCCCAAGGAAGATGCAAGGCCTGCATCTTTCTCCACCAATGTCGACCTAAAGACAGATTTCCAGTGTCTCTGCCCGCAGTGTGTCATTGATGAGATTTGCCCCTGTCTTTGCCTTGCCCGTGTCTGTGCCCCTGGATTCCACCGAGCTGTCCACACTGACTTGGCGATAGATGTTCGTCCGGTGAGCGGATGGATGGATGTGGGAGGGAGTGAATGAACAAACTCCAGAGGAGGAAGAGTCATCACTGGCCATGTGGCTGGGCGTCTACATTTTCTTGGGTGAATCTCTGGCAAAGATGGTAAAGGAATGTTGGGGCGTGGGATTTTGCCATGAGAAGCTGTTGTGTTGTTTCGCTTTGTTTCTGCCAAAATAGTAATGTACCATCTTAAGATAGGAAACCCTTTTGCCAGCAACTGATATGCCACCGTTTCCCATCTAAGATCTTCTCCAGTTCCTTACACTATTTAGTCTGCAGAAGAGAAATATTAGTTAGATAATTTGTTGTTCTTAGGAAACACAACATCAGATCACAGGAAGATGGAAAGACTTAAATGTTTATCCAGGTCACTGGGAAGTTTTCGGCAAAACTCCCATCCCATGTCTTTGACACTTGACACCATTAAAGTTTAGAGTCCCACTCATCTGGACAGTGCTGGACAAATATCGCCAAATTTGAGTCCCTTATTTATTACTATTTAACTACAAAATCCCATAAATCACTTTATTACAGTATTCAGATGTAGAAATTCCACATATCTTAGTTTAGGTGGTGGTCACATGAGTACATTTGCCAAACTAAATCAATTTTAGACTTAAGAATTGTGTTTTTAAATCACATTCCGAAGAAAAAAGAAATGGAAAAAAAATGCTAAGCACACACACAGAAGAACTGGATTGGGTAAACTTAAGGTTGAAAGTTGGAGTTAGCTATATGAGATGGTTAGAAAATAAAAAATCAGAATGAATCCTTAATCTCCAATGGACTCGAGGCAAGATTGTTACGAAAACCAGGGACACTGGGGCCCGAGGGCTTTGGCAAGACAGGACGTTACAGCAGAAAGAAGGCAGCTTCGGCGCCGCCCTGCCCGAGGACTCCGTCCATCCAAGCACTGCCTCTCAGCAGCTGTGTGACCCCAGGAAAGCTCCTAACCTTCGGAGATCCATCTCCTCATCTGCAGGATGGGAGGACGACCCCTACTTTGCTTTGTCATGTTGAACAGTTGGCTCATTGTAGGCACATAATAAATAGCAGCTCTCATCCTTATCAGGGCTTCCCAGGTGGCGCACGGGGAAAAAGGCACCTGCCAATGCCGGAGCCACAGACTGGGTCCCTGAGTCAGGAAGACCCTCTGCAGGAGGAAAGAGTAACCCACTCCAGTATTCTTGCCTAAAAATCCCATAGGCAGAGGAGCTGGGCGGGTTATAATCCAAAAGGTTGCAAAGAGTTGGACAGCAAGCACAAAGCGTGCATAGTTATTATCCATGGCCTTAATAACATCATGCTGCTCTCTGTACATTTAAAAGGGTTATATGAATATGAAAGAGAAATTTACTCTGTTGTGCTTTCATGCCTGGCCACCTCAGGCTTCTCTAGTCTCCTCCTCCCTCAGATGAGTTTTCTCTGTTAAAAATGGGGGTCAACAAGAACTGACACCTTGAAATAAAAAAGCCCTTGATGGAAGGGAAAAGGGGAACCAAGAAAGATGTAACTCAATTTTGTGGTCTCCTAAAGCCCAAAGGCTTATGAGAAAACAAACGGCAGTCCACAGAAAGGATATTCTGATAGGCACAGAGATTGAGTGGAGTGGATTAATGTGGAAACATTGAAGGGATTTTGTGGACTGGCTGGATAAAGGATGATGGTGCTGGTAGGGCTGATGACGTGGATATGATTAGGAATAATGTAGGCTGTTTCCAGTTCAGGACTTATTATTGATATAGGCACCTGGGGGGAACCCTGAAGATGCCCACTGTAGGCGGAGAGTTAACAAGAGTTGGTTAAGATCTTTGTGGTACTTTTGACACAAGGAAATAAAAATGACCTAGACAGTTGAGCAAAGGGTCTGAAACAGGGGATGGATGGAGGCCAGAGATACTCTGGGAAATGTTTAACAGCTGGTTCTCCAGTGAGACAAAGCCCTGATTTGTAGCTTTAGTTGATCTCCATGGTTTAAACACTCTCATCAAGACACCAATTTCATGGCATCGATACAGCCAATAGAGCTTCGGAAGAGACATGCACGCCTGGCTCTTGCAAAGAGGTGCAAACCAGTTTCATCACATGAAGGCTGACTCAAGAAGGAGGAAATAGTCAGAGGCATGAAGTAGTCATCAAAGGTTGAATTCATTTCTCTGGCTGAGGGATGGCTTCACAGATCATTTGCTTCTGTTTCACTTGCGCTTCCTTCTATATTATTGTAACTCTTTAATGCCCAGTTGCTCAGTATTTGCAGGAAGACTTGGCATTGGTTCCTTAAATCGGCATAGAATGTTCACTGTTGGCATCTGCAACACCCACTACTGCCCAAGGTCATCTGAAGCCTGGAGTAAA
Source organism: Odocoileus virginianus (assembly GCF_023699985.2). Classification (NCBI taxonomy): domain Eukaryota; kingdom Metazoa; phylum Chordata; class Mammalia; order Artiodactyla; family Cervidae; genus Odocoileus; species Odocoileus virginianus. The sequence continues at coordinate 8,744,689 of NC_069705.1, read as the reverse complement.
CAAGATTGCTTCTTGTTACTTAAAGAGAAGGGGTGAGGAGGGCCCACAGACTGATGTCACGGTTCTGTTTTCTCTAGTATATTCTAGACTCTCTGTGACCCTATTCGTATCTATCTGAAGTTTGTTCCTCTGCTTATGGCCTTCAGCAAAGTACCTTGTATGTTCTCTTGATTTCCAAGTTTAAATCTACAATTTTGTCATGACTATTTTGATTATATGTGCATCTTTTCTTCCTCCCTATATATTTGCCCTTTTGGTATCTCCAGAAATTAATTTTTTATGTTGAAATACTACAGGGGTTTCTTAATGAGAGAGGATTAATGAATCATTTTCCTATTGATACAAGATTGTGATTCTTGAGAATATTTTTGGATTGTCTAAGCTAAAAATAATATAGCTTTTTTAATAGAGCTCATTTTTTTCAAAAGTGCCATTTTTTGCTAATTATGCAATTTATGACATGCTCCTGTTAAAGAATTTGCAAAATTCAGAAAAAAAAGAAGAAAATAAGCATTCATAATCCTTTACATAAATATTATTGATAGTACTATTTCCTATCATATAGTCAACTTTATAACTAATATTCATAATAGCATGTGTAATATACATATTAAATATTTATTATAGTATTTATTTGTGTTCTAAAATTTTATTTAATATTATACTAATCAACATCTTCCCCATGTCATTAGATTCTGCAAAATATAATCTTAGGTGCTGAACAATATCTTCTGTCATGATTGTGCACATGTACTTAAATATTCTACTTTTGGACAGTTAATTGGTTTCCAAGTTTTCATTATTGTAAATTGGATGGCAATGGACCTCCCCTTCCACTGGTTTTTGTGCTTCTTACTCTTTGTTTCCTTAAATAAAGTCCTAGAAACGTAACTATTGGGTTAAAAGGCAAAATCTCTGAACAGAGCTTTGGTACACAGTGTTCAGTTGTGCTCACAAAAGGTTTGTACTGACTTACAATGTGTGTATGTCCTGACTTACAATCAGCATTGTGTGTGTCTATTTTCACTGTACCATAACCACCACTGGTTGTTTATTACCGTTAAGAAAGGGAATGCACATCGATGTGTGTCTGCCTGTGTACACGTGTGTGTGTATCCCATCAAATAAACATTGATTATTGTTAATTACTTGTATTTTTTTAAATTGGGCTTCCCAGGTGGCACTAGTGGTAAAGAACCTATCCGCCAATGCAGAAGACGTGAGAGATGCAGGTTTGATCCCTGTGGATCGGGAAGATTCCTGGAGGAAGGCATGGCAACCCACTCCAGTACTCTTGCCTAGAGAATCCCATGGACAGAGGAGCCTGGCGGGCTGTAGTCCATGGGGTCACAAAGAGTCCTGTGTATGTGTGTGCATGTATCCCATCAAATAAACATCGATTATTATTTCTTGTATTTTTTAATAACGTAAGTTAATGTTTTTATGGAACAATGTGTGTGTGTGTGTGTGTGTGTGTGTGTGTGTATTTCTCTTCTCATCCTTTGCTCATTGTTTGTTTTGTTTTTTTTTTTTGGTTAACACCTCAAACATGTATTACCAATGAACATGGCCTAAGTTTTTGTTTTTTATTGGTACTCACTTAAGAAACTTGAATCCACAGATATAAGCAGTATATAACCAGAAAGTTACAAGTAAACACAGATTAAACATGCAAATTTCTGTTCACAAAGGTCACATATGCAAGTATATGAATTAGAAGCATGCATCTAAGATTATGGCCAAACTGTTTTTAAAATGCAGAAATGTAAAATTTTTTGCTCATTGTTTAATTGGCGTTTAGCATTTTACCTTCCCTAAGGAATTTGATGTAATTCACAGGTAACTGAAAGAACAAGTTTTATTTGAACTTTTGGAAATGTAATTTCTAAGTGGGGCATCAGAAATTACCATAAAAGGGAAAATGAAGCTAAATTGGGAAAATGATAATACAAATCATAATTAAAGAGAGCTAAAACACACGTTATCCCTCACAGTTACGGGAACTCTCTGTGAGAAGCTTATTTGCTACACTTCCGGCCAGAGACGGAAGGTCTCACCCTCGGTCCGTGCACGCGTGTGGACTCTGGAGTAACGATGAGGCTCAGAGGCTCTCCAGTCCTGCCCCATCACTGCTAAACGGAGCCGCAGAGGATCCTTGCGAACGATCGCCATGAGCTTCAGACACGACTCTCGAGCTCTCCCTCGGCCCCCAAACATGCTATTTCCTCAGTCTTTTCACCACAAGGGATCATGTTGCCAATAACGTCTTTGGGATAGATTTGAATTCATCAGGCCTGACTTTAATTACATTATGTAAACTAGAAATGTCCCCAGTAGGCTTTGAGGGAGCCGCTCCCGGATGCAACGGCAACATCCTGTTTTGTTGGAAATATTTGCATTTTGATAAATCCACTCTGACTCCAAACCGGGTTTTGATCTTTGTCAAGAACTCATTTTCATAACATCAATCTGAATTTACTTTCTTCCCTTAATAAATATTTGCAAAATTTGCATAAGTTCCTTCCCTCTAGTCCACCTCCTCCCCACACACCTCTCTCTTTACCCAGGTTGGAGCAGGACGGTGAGAGGAGGTGGGCAAAATGTCTTTTTCATGGGTTATCGGAGCAGGGAGCGGCAACCCACCACTGTGATCTTGCCTGGAGAATTCCATGGACAGAGGAGCCCAGTGGGCTACAGTCCACGGGGTCTCAAAGAGTCGGACACGACTGAGCGACTCACACGCGCACACACACACACACCCCAGCACTGTGGAAGTGGGCATGTATCAATCAACTTCTGCATAGAGAGTATTCTGAGTGCAGGGAAGAGAGGCTCTCAGAACAATCAAACGAGGAAAGAAGACTCATTTGAGACCTTTCACGGACTCCACACAGGTTCATCATGACGTCTGTGAAGGTGCCCGTACGAATCCCCCACATCGCATCATGGGCCCCCAGTTCTTACGCCTCCCCATATCCACGCCCTTTGCCGTGTAACTATGTTGTCCCTCCCTCTAATGGATATATTAGATTTCAACCAATGCCTTCTACTGGGCTTGGTTGCACGATCAGTTTCAACTCACAGGATGGAGTGTGGCGTATTTGAGCCTAGCTCTCTTGCACTTCTGGAATCGCTATGAGGAAATCCTCCTGTGGCGAGCCTGCTGCTCGAAGGAGAATGTGAAGCACATGGAACAGACGTGACTCTGTGTTCAAGAGGAAAAACAGCAAATCACGGTTGTTTTAAGCCAACGAGGTGGTTCTTTAGCAATGGAGACGCAGACAGAGGAGACTGGTGGACATAGTCGGGGAAGGAGGGGGGATGAATCGAGAGGGTAGCATGGAAACATACTCATGGCCGTATGCAAAAGAGACAGCCACGGGAATTTGCTGTTGACACGGGGAGCTCCACCTCATGCTCCGTGACAAACTAGAGGGGTAGGTGGGGCGGGAGACGGAGGAATGTTCGAGAGGGAGGGGACATGTGTGAACCTATGGCTGATTCTTGTTGATGAATGGCAGAAGCCAGCACGGTATTGTAAAGGAATTCTCTTTCTATTAAAAAAAAAACTAAAAAAAAAAAAAAAGTGATAAAATATTTTGGACTTCCCAGGTGATGCTAGTGGTAAAGAACCCACCTGCCACTGTAGGAGACATAAGAGATGCAGGTTCGATCCCTGGGTTGGGAAGATCCCCTGGAGGCAGAAATGGCAACCCACTCCAGCGTTCTCACCTAGAGAATTCCACGGACAGAGGAGCCTGGCGGGCTATGGTCCATGGGATCGCAAAGAGTCGGACGCGACTGAGCGACTAATACTTTCACTTTTCACTTTCAAAATGCCTTTAGAAACTGTGGAAAGTGCCACTTCCACACTCCGTGCAACACTTAAGAAAAGTAGAGGCCCCGCAGTTCCGTCCGTCAGCGCCCCCCACTCGGGACCGTGCTGTCCCCTCTTCTCAGGCTCTGGCTCATGGCCCCTGAGATGCGCCTCTCACTGGAAGCACTTCTTTAAAGACTGTATTGAAGTATAGTTGATTCACAATGTTGCGCTAACTTCTGCTGCGGGTTATACACAAACATGCATCCTTTCTCACATTGTGCTCACCACAGGATGCTGAGTGTGGTTCCCTCCACTACACTCCAGGACCCCGCTGCTCATCTGCTCTCTGTGCTGTGACCGTTTGCACCTGCTGACACCCAGACTGTCCCCCCATCCCTCGCCTACCTCCCCGTCTCTGGAAACCGTGAGTCTGTTCTCTGTACCAGTGAGTCTGTTTTTGTTTCACAGATATGTTGATCTGCAGCATATGTTAGACCCACGTGTAAGTGATAGCATATAGAGTTTGCCTTTCTCTTTCTGACTTATTTCATTAAGTATGACGATCTGCAGGTTCCTTCATGTTGCTCCAAATGCCATCACGTCATTCTTTTTGATGGCTGAGTAATATCTGCTGGAAGCATTTCTATTTATTGGCTTTTTAAGAAGCATTTCTCACTACAAACTTTTTTTTCCCCTCAACACACCTAGTCATTGCTCTTCAAATCTCCCAACTATTTCACTCTTTCCCTACCCACAGAGATGCAGAGAATCTGAGCTAGGTGCAGTGATGGTTGAGTTCAGAAATCAAGTGAGCCTTTCCATTTCCTTTTCATCTCGCAGGGTAACCTAAACACTGACGCTCTCCACAGTCAATCAGGCCAGCTCCCAGCGCCAGCTCTTGAAAGATGCAGAGAAACAATTGTGATTCAGGACATGGCTCATGACAAGGAAATCTACAATCATGAAAAAAATATACGTACACATGTCTCAAATGAGGCAGAAAAATCACATCCCTTGTCTTCATTACTGACTTCTCGCAATAAAGACAGGAACATTTTTATGATTTAATTCAAAATAAAATTTTAAAAATCAAGTCCAAACTCTCTTTTGTCCATGGTATGAATCAATTTTTACCAGAATCAATAAGCCACTTGTGGCTAAACATTTTATAAAGAGTCAGCAAACTCAAGGAAAAACACTGTGATGAAAAGACTATTTTAATAAAACAAAATGACTGTCTGGCACATGGTCTGGAACATTACTATATGTGGACAAGGTCCTATTAATATCCCTGCTTTTCTAAGGACAACAAACCTAGTTTATTTCTTCAGGCAGAACTCAGTTTTCCCCATGCAGAACCAGGTTGGAAGAGAAGACTATTTCAGCAGTACTCAGGAAGAGGGGCTCCAAAGGCAGATGCAGACAGAGGTATATACCATTTTGCCTGGAGCAGAAAAAGATCCGCCACAGTTATGACAGGGAGACGGACAGAGGCCTGGGGATTAAACGCCCACACATGCCTTTCTCAACAGCAGTGACGAAGCCACCAGCATCAGTGTAATTAAGGACCACTGTGTGTTTCAGGACAGAAACATTCAAAACACTCGATTTTCTGTGATTCTAAGAACTACCTCCTGGACAAACATCCAGAGCAAACCGCTGAAAGGATGCATGCTCCCCATTGTTCGTAACAGCACTATTCACAACAGCCAAGACTCGGAAGCCGCATAACTGTGCATCGACAGATGAATGGATAAAGAAGACACAGTGGACTATCACTTAGCTGTAAAAGACCATGAAATAATGCCTTTTGCAGCAAGATGGACAAACCTAGAGATGGCCATACTAAGTGCAGTAAGCCAGACAAAAACAAATATCATATGATACAGCTTATATGTGGGATCTAAAAAGGATGATACAAATGAGCTATATAAAAACAGAAGCCAACCCACAGACACAGAGAGCAAGCTCACAGTCACCAACGGGAAAGCGGGAGACAGGGATGAGTTAGGAGTGTGGGGTTAACACAAACATGTCAGCATATATTGATACAAAATAGTCAACCAAGCCCTGCTCTATAGCACAGGCAACTCTATTTTGTAATGACCTATAAGGGAAACTTCCCGACCCAGGGGTCGAACCCGGGTCTTCTGCATTATAGGCAGATTTTTTACCCTCTGAGCCACCAGGGAAGCTCATAAGAGAAAAGAATCTGAAAAATTATACACATATATGTACATCTGAATCACTTTCCTATGCACCCGAAACTAACATTGTATACCAACTATACTTCAATTAGAAAAAGGAGATTATGCACACAAAACTGCTTTCCATCTCCATGATCATAAGCTCCAAATGGTTCAAATGTTCGCATTCAGAAATGCATCTACACAGCCCATATGGAGAAATAGATTCATATTTCTAAAAGCTTTTAAAAAATGTGAGGAAAAAATTAAAAAATGGGTGATTATTGCCTTTCTATAAATTGCATAGCCTGAAGCATAATATTTAATTATATTGTGAATATGATAAAGAGGCAATTAAACATCTATTATAATTAGTGAACTTAGCACATTGAATTTATACAATAGCTCTTTCTGAACAAAAAGCTACTTAAAAAAAGCATGATTTTCCTGACTTTAATTTCTACCTTGGAGGAAAAGAAAGGGGCATGCACTCACATTGACTGAGCACTTTCTTAGCAACACCCAGGTGACATGTGCGTCCATTCAGCGTGGTCCAGTCAAGACATCCATGACAAAAAAGCAAGTAGAATATGAAAGACCTATTTAGAACCACACGGTCTCACATATCTAGATACGTTTATGTTAATCTTCAGCATGGCCTTGGATTGAGCAGATTCTGTATTCTGTTGAGTTGGTAGACGCATCTACTACTTCTGTTGAGAAGTATAAGTATCTACTAACAATTACTCAAAATAATGTTTGTTCTCCTTTTTGTCCTCACTAAATATTTACTTAGAGTTAGCCCGAAAATTAAATGTACACTAAAAAAAAAAAAAAAAGGACTCAGAAGAAACCGTCATTCCACACATCATTTCCACGCCTTGTCTTACAAGGCTGACCTGATAATTGAGAAGAACAAAGAAGGGTGATTTTACTTATTTTATGTGAACGTGGCTTGCAATATTGAGTACGTTCATACACGTACACAACCATCTAGATAGGAGAGAAATTCTTCTGGAGCGCCAACACCACCACGAATAACAAAACCATACAGCGCTTACCGTGTGCCAGGCGCTATTCTGAATACGTCACTTCTATTAACTGTTTTAATCTCCCTAAAATTCCTGTGAGACGAATTGCACTCACTTCAAAGCACGGCAGCAGCTTAGCAGAGTGCTTCCGTCCAGAGGCTCCTAGACACACGGCCCGCGGCGGGCGCCAAGCGGGGTGCTGCGGGGCGCCCGGGCGGTGCGCCCCGGTCCTCTGACGATATAGGCAGCGGCCTCGGTCCGCCTCCACGACCTTCCCGAGCTCCAGCGGGCAATTCAAGGGAGCAGGGACGAGGACCCGAGAGACACAGCCGAGAGAAGGCGCGGCGCCGCCTCGGGGCGCGGGTTCCCCAGCCGGGGCGCCTCCGGGGGCCCTGCAGCCGCGGATGCCCCCCAGGCGGGCGCGCAGCCGAGGAGCCGGCGGTGAGCTGCCCCCGCAGGCCGGGCGCAGGCCGGCCGGGGCTGCAGGCTGACGGCGCTGCCCCCGCTGACCTCGCCACCGGCCCATCGGAAGAACGGCCAGGAGTGATCGCGGCCTCGCTGGCCCCCGACTGTAACCGTCTCACTGCGCCATCCTCTCCGAGCGGGGACACACGCTGTTTTGAGGCTGGAGGCCGCCGTGTCCCCCTTTGCCAGGCGGAGTAATAACGCTCCCCTTGTCGATCTCTCCCCAAACCCTGTCTCTGAGATTCGAGTCGGCCTCGGTGTGTAAGCCGCTGAGCTTCCAGCATCGCGCCGCGCACGTCTGCCAAGGGCGCCAGGGCGCCGCTGCCCGCGTTCCCCTTCAACCTCACTCTTCCTCTCCCCGTTGTCCCCGTGGCCCAGCCCGCGTCCTCGTCTGTCTTTTTATCCATGGATAGAACGGGCATCTACACTGTTTATTGGTACTGTTCATGGAAAACATGAATATGTTCTCTTTTTAAATCTCAAGAGTGATTTGGCCGAATGCTCACACTTCCTTTCTCTGAATTCTCAAGATGTCCTGCGTGAGGGACGGAGGCAGTTCTCACGGGGCCGCAGACACACAGACGTCTGTGTGTCCACAGGCGCAGCGCGGGGCGGGTGGGGGGCTCACACTTGGGCCGACCGACTCACAGGACCTCCCGGGACCTGCTGCCTTGTCCCCAAACCGCTTTTCTCCCCTTACCCCAGATGGATCTTTTTCTAGGACCTTCTCCGTCGGGCGACGAATAAGAATATCCAGATATTAACAGCAACCACAAAACCAAGGGCCTTTTGGGAGATCCATTCGGCATGCCTGCTGGTTGGGAACTTCTAAAGCGGTCACGGCAGTTACGTAAGACGTGAACATTTGAAGCAATCAGCTTCAGATGCACTCTATTTGAGAAATTTTCAGGTAATGCTTCTAATGGGTTGCCTCAAGTTGAGAGATTGTAACAGAGAGGGAAGGCGAGAGGGTAAAGTCAGCTACACTAATCTTTCAGAAAGTGAAAGAAAACGGCACAAGATAAACATGAAGTCTAGGAACGGGATAATTGTTCCTCGTTTGAAAGAAACACCGGAAAATGAACTTCAGCAAGAGAAAAAACATTGCACTTTCAAAGAAAATGTTAGATGGAATGAGAGGTAGAAATTGAATCCTCCTTTACCTTAATAGATGATCACCTCTCTACAACTAAAATAGATACAGTGCCTGAAATACACCACCAATTCCTAATTTATTTCAACTCCCTCTAGACCTCCTTTGGAAACAAATCATGAGCAGCAAATATTCAATGTATCAAAGGCTGTGCCAAGGACTGTCAAGGTCTTGAGTGTCCATGAGACATAAAATATTTTGAGAAAATTAGGAATTCTTTATAGAGATCTTTTTGAGTAATGATTCCTTTACAAGTGTTTTGGGGCAAGTGTTTCATGAGTCACGGCTCTAATAATTCTTTGTCTAAATTCAGGCCGGAGAATGACCAAGGATTCCTTGCTGTTCTTGACAATGTGAGCCAAACACCTTGGACAAACACTGCAGTCTTGTTATTATTATGACTCCTAAGTTCCGAGTATGGAAGGTTACAGACTTGAAGCAATATTGGTTTTTGAGACTCCCTCTTTTACCAGACTGGCAGACAAATTTTTTTAAAAAAGTTAAGCATAGTTGATTCTCAATGTTGTGTTCATTTCCGCTGTACACTGTGACTCAGTTACATGCACACACACACACACACACACGCGTCTATATACGTGTATGTGCGCTTAGTCGCTCAGTCATGTCCGACTCTCATGACCCCCGTAGACTGTAGCCTTCGAGAATCCTCTGTCCGTGGGATTCTCCAGGCAAGAATACTGGAGTGGGTTGCCATGCCCTCCTCCAGGGGATCTTCCTGACCCAGGGATCGAACCCATGTCTCTTAAGTCTTCTGCATTGGCGGGTGGGTTCTTTACCACTAGCACGACCTGGGAAGCATATACAGCATATATATTTATACACACATATATATTCTTTTTAAGTATTATTTTACAGTATGGTTTGGCAGGAGATACTTAATGTACTTCTCTGTGCTCTACAATAGGATCTTGTTGTTTATTCAGGAAAATTTCTTTGAAGTAGATCTCCAGCCCACAGGTCAAAATGAATCAAATACTTGACATCCCAGAAATGGCATTTGACCCAGAAAAAAAAAAAACAAAACAACCCTTAGTGAGAGCCAAAAGGGCTAACTGGGGGTGGAGTGACCAATAACTTTCATCATGTGCAAACTGATGAAAATCGCCTCTATCAATAAAACAGGCACCTCAGCTTTTTCTCATCTCCACCAGCAGAAGACTCACGCACATGGTTTACCCTCTGCTCTCTGATGCTTTTCTTTAACGAAAAGCAACTCATTTCAGGACCTGAAGCAAAGACTGAAGCTCTCTCATCTCATCTAATGCACCCCTGGCATGACTCTTTCTGAGAAGATAGGGCTCTGCTTTCACGCCAGTCCACAGCTCCTGCGAGAGCCGTGTGTGCGTGCGTGTGTGTCTGTGTGTGTGTGTGTGTGTTCGTATCCGGGCAACCCTTGGTGATGCGTGCCAGCTAGAGAGCATCATGGAGCTGAGAGAACGTATACGTCACCTGGAGGGGATTTAGGGACCAGAGTAAATATAACACATCGTTTTAAAATACAGGAACTGAGGCTGGGAGAGATGGAGCAGTCTTTTCAAGGTCACCACCTGACTCAGGACAAATGAGTTTCTAATTCAGGACCTATTTATCTAGACTCTGATCATTTTAATTTTCATACTATGGGTAGATGATCAAATTAATTTGTATCTTTTTCAACCTTTTTTTCAAACTTTAAGTCTCTAAAGATTCGCTGTGTGACTTTGACCAGGTTAACCTCTCTGAAGTTATTTCCTTATAAATAAAACATGAATTATAAGACACCTGACTAATATAAACTAGTATAACTAAGATCAATATTCTTAGGATTGTTGAGACAATGAAAGAAGACAACACTTGTACAAAACATGGTCTATTACATATTATATTTAATGCAATGAGAATATGATGAATATTAGTTCCCTGCCATTACTCTATGGGTGAGGGAGGGTGATAAAATGCATTGAAATAACGAATATGAGAGTTAAGGTGTGCTTGAACACAGGTTAAGGGGGAGAGTGGACAGGGACTTGATTTAACTTTGCATCCTGGATACTTAGGTCCCCCTACCGGAAAACCTGCTCTGAGGCTCGAATCGCATCCAGACTCAGTGAAGCAAGACCTCACGGCAACACGCATGCCTCACCTGCACTCCTGCTCACACGCCTGGTCTCCCTACGGAGTAAGTGGTCACTAATCCTCCTGATCTTTAGTTCAATATTTCAAGATCGTCCTAGGAGGAGAATACCACATTCCACTGAAAAACCTCATCTGGGAGCCCCCACACCTAGCAATTTTCTGGTGGTGTAACTAGGTGGATGTGGGAAATAACCTGACATAGGAAAGCCCTGAAGAGGTGGAAAAGAGCCACTGACTCAAAGTTCTCTGCGTAAAGGGTTTTGTTCGTCAGGGTTTTTATTAAATCATATTCAGAATCAAGCTCTCCCAGAGATTCCCAAGTGAGTGAAGTGGCTCAGTCACATCTGACTCTTTGTGACCCCATGGACTGCAGCCTGCCAGGCTCCTCTGTCCACAGGATTTCCTAGGCAGGAACCCTGGAGTGGGTTGCCATTTCCTTTCCAGGGGATCTTCCCAACCCAGGGATGGAACTCTTGTCTACTTGTCTCCTGCATTGGCAGGCGGATTCTTTACCACTGAGCCACCTGGGAAGTGTCACTACACGTGGCCGTTTGGCAAAAGCATTTCCAGAGAGGCCTCACTGCCTCGCCGGCCCTCTAGAGCAGGGTCTAAAACAACGTGCCCAGCACAGGTTTCCGCGCACGCATGCAAGCACCGCGCTGGGGAGGCGCCGCCTCTCCCCCATTCACCTGAACCCGCAGGTTCTCCAGCCTTGTTCCCACAGCGCAGGCCCCTTCCCTGGCCTTTCTGCGCACAGGCGCCAGCTGAAAGATGCTCTCTGCAAAAATAAATAAGGAAATAAAATAGCAGCCCCCGGACAAAGCCTGCTGATTTTTCCCTCACGAATGTGCGGATATTTCTGTGAATCAGGGCACATTCAAAAGCTCACAATATAGCTGGGGAAAGTTAAGCCTTTCCTAAAATATCTTGATCGACACCCACTTCCTCTGACAAAACTAAAAATACAGCATGTAGTCAAGTCTTCCAGAAAGAAAGTTGTGGCAGTGACTTTTTTTTTTCTTTTTTTTTCCCTCCTTTTCCATCAGACCTCAGAGACGGCAGCACCGTTATCAGCATTGCCAGACTCGTTCTGGGCAGCCAGGCCTCGCAGACGCAGGCTTATCCGTCTCCTGGAAGAAGTCTGTCGTTTCGTGCACTACGGGTATTAGGACCAGGCTAGTGGGAGCGAATTCTGCCAAGAATAAACCTTTCAGAATCAGCCTATAGAGAGAAAGAATGTCATTATGGCTTCAAAATCCAAATATTTAAAAGGAAACTAGAATCAGCCTTTGGATGGGTATTCTTAAAAATGGAAACCTGCCTTCCTAGCAGACTATCAGTGTGGGCTACTTACTTCCCTAGAGATCTATCTTTGGGCGTCACACTCCACAAATACCAACACAATCACACTCACCGTTCCGTCGGCCCGAGAGTCTCTAAGGGGGTGGCACTTCTGTTCCATCTACCTGGCTTCAAGATGGTTATTTCAAATTAGTGGATGCTATAAAGAAATGCCAGTCTACTTGTTTAAACTTTTTTTTTTTTTAACCACACCCTGAGGCACGAGGGATCTTAGCTCCTCAACCAGGAATGGAGTCCACAGCCCCTGCACCGGGGGTGCAGCATCTTAACCCCTGGGCCCCCAGGGAAGTCCTTCAAATATTCTGTCTTTAACACACACACACACACACACACACACACAACCTCTTTTCACCTTTATGAAATCCTTCTACAGCATCCACACCTTTATTATTCAAAGAGGGTCACTGAGGTTCCTAACCTCTCAACATCACAGCCATAAACGGGACTCACATTCAGTTCTTTCTGACTCTCCTTTTCCAGTGTTCCTCAGGCAGAAATTTACAAGCTGCTCCGAATGCCAAGTGAGATCCTGGTGTCTGTTCCAGGCAAGGACAGGCCACTGTGTCCCAGGCACCGCGTACCAGCTAACATCCTACCAGAGATGCTTCTGACAGTCTCATTCCAAGAAAGTGAAGCAGGGCTTGAAACACACTACTTCTCTGGGGAGTATTACTTATTTATTTATTTTTAATCTTCAGTGTTTGCTTTGGCGTATTTCAGATGTTAAATATACACAATGCACAGTAAATGGAATATAGCGCCTGCAGCAAGAATTATTCAAAAAGCTTTCATCAGAAATTTTGCTCGCATTCCCAGTGCCCTGAAACCACATAACCTGTACATTATCTCTGAATCAATCTATGCTGGGCCATCATGGAGGAAAAACAACTCTCAAATGCCTCCCATTTTGCAAAAACTATGATCTGAAACAGTATAGCCTCAGTGGTAACAGGAGCCATCTTTACTTTTCTGATTGATGGAACCAAGTTCCATTGAAGCCATTTTTTCTTTCTTTTTTTTTTTTTTTTTTTTAGCATTCAGCTTTGCAATGTCTGTGGACATATGCTAATGAATGAAATGAACGGATTTTTTTTTGTATATAAATGAACCTTATCTTTTAAACCAGAAACAAATTCTCAAACCTAAACCTCCAAATATATTTCCCTGAGCCCCATGTGAAGTAGCACATTATGTTATTTCAGGACTTACACTACCAAAATAAAGGAGAAAGAAAAAATTATATTTATTTAAACCTCATGACAAAACATAATGGATTGAACACATGTGTTTATCTTCATTCTTGCCTGAAACCACACTCAAATGACAGCAAGAAAAAAAGAAAAATATAAATCCATACAGGTAGAGAAATGAGAGGAAACAACAATACATAAATGATGTCAACTCAATTTGGGGAGATGAAGAGGGAATGGAGGAAAATACGCGATCAAGCAAAGCAGTGGAAGCGGACACCGAGGGTCCACAGGAAGCGGACACCGAGGGTCCACAGGAGATGCTGAGGGGAGGTCAGTGCGCCGCGCTCCGGGCTCTTTGAAAGACTTGGGAACTGGAGCTGTGAGTTTCCTCCCCAGATGAGGGTAGGAGAAGCGGGCCTTCCTCCTCTGCTTTTGCAGAAGAAAGGAGACTTCAAAGACCACACGTCTGTGAGGCACAGAGGCAGAGTTGGAGAAAATAAAATAGAAACGTGCGGTGCAGTCACGGGAACAGCGCCCTCTGCCCGAGGCCTCTGCTCCGGCCCCGCGTCCAGACGCCGGGGGCCGGCACCCCACCCCACCCCTGCCCCGCGGGGCGCCAGACGCTCCTTCTCAGGAGAAGCGGAAGGACCCCCGGAAAACGCCCTTCCGAGACTGGCACTTTGGAAGCTGCCAAGAAAAGGCCAGCTTTCCACCTGATCACCGCAGCTCCCCAGCCCCCCAGCCACACTATCCTTGGAACGCGTCATTCTTTAACATGAATGAGCAGAAAGACCAGCACCTATCTGAGGAGGCTCTTCATCATGAAACGCAGAGACCAAGAGGCTGAGGATACCTTTTTCAAAAAAGAAAAACCACGGTTAATAACTTCAAAGATGTGCTTGTTAATATTGCACCATACAAAAAGAAAAAGAATGCCTTGAAAGGAGGCAATCAGATGAGAAGAGCATTAGGAAATTAAACTATGAAAGGAGTGATCACATATTCAGTAGAAGCATTAGAAGGGAAAGTTAAGATGTCTTGCAAGGAATAGAAATAAAAAAGATAGAAAGTAAGAGAGAAATGATAACAAAATTAGAGACTATATATATATATATATATATATGTATATATATATACACACACACACACACACACACACAATTTTCTATTTGCGTAATAGTAAATCCAGAAACAGAGTTAAGGAGAATAAATTATACATACATACATACACACGTATACTATACATATAAACACACACACGTAAATACACCCGAACATACACACGTGCGCTTCCCAGTGGCACTAGTGGTAAAGAACCTGCTTGCCAATGCAGGAGACTTAAGAGATGCAGGTTTGTTTCCTGGATCTCCAGGAAGACCCCCTGGAGGAAGGCAAGGCTACCCACTGCAGTATTCTTCCCTGGAGAATCCCATGGACAGAGGAGCCTGGCGGGCTACAGTCCGTGGGGTTGCAAAGAGTCAGACAGGACTGAAGCAATTTAGCATGCACACACACACACACGCACACACACACACACATATCCCACACAGAAGAACATGTGTCCAGAGAGAGGGCCCAAATTAAATTTAAAAAATGGGAAGCAGGATCCTCACTTATAACATCATGCAGTGTAAGGGCAGACTAAAACCGTTTTTAAGACACTGAGGTTTCCAGCGAGCGACCTCTTCTCTCCCGCTTCACAGCAGGAGGCGCTACGTTGTAAGGAGGCCACGCTCATTCCACGGAAAGCATAGGACCCAGGGAACAGGAATCAGGGGTTCCCATACTTGCTAGAAGTCTGGAAATTTCCAAGGTGATGACCACTGTTGTGAAAGCACAGCCACGCAGAAGACTCGAGGGCTGCTGTCCTGGAGTGAGGTGGGAAGTCGGAGGGCCTCAGGAAGGAGGAGTTAAAGGAGAAGGGATCATACAGAGAATCTGACAGTCCGGGCCACGTGCTCCTGAAAAGTGTGGGGATCGCTGCAGTGTCCCTGAAGCCCTGAGCAACTGAAAAAATTCAAACCATGTTTCACTCCAGGAAATACAAGAAGAAATTAGACAATAAAGTAAAAGTAATTATAGTCCCTTATTTGACTTCCCCACAAACTCTATGCCAACAGGCACAATAAAGAAAACACAAAATACTGAATTAATTAAATCCATAATACAATTATCATTGGAGGATTGGGGGGATGGTGTGCGTCACACACTAGAATTGAAAAATACAGGACACACTGTCTAAAATTATAAATCAGCCCAAACCAATATACTCCCTGTTATTGGTTAAAAGAAATTTTATTTTATTTATTTTTTTTAGCCAGAAAGATAAAGACCAATACAGTATACTAACGAATATATATGGAATTTTAAAAGATGGCAACGATAACCCTATATGCAAGACAGAAAAAGAGACACAGATGTACAGAAAAGAAACTTTAAAAAGAAGAGACGCATAGGAGGACTGAAAGTGGTAGGTTCTGTTGAGCAGAACTTAGGAAGGGGAAGAGTTATGACCAAATATTGGTTTGGATGTTGCTGTAAATCTTAAAGATTGGTGAGACTCTCAAAGTATGAGCATGTGTTCATTTGTTAAACATATAAATTAATAACAATTTTTCAAAGGTTAATAGATGCCTTTGACCTGCATTCCTGCAAAGGACTCTCCGTGAGGAATGAAGGTAGAAATCACTGACATACAAAGTCAGAAAACAGCCTTATTTATAGTCTGTCATTAGAAAATTCTGGATTTGTATGATTATGTTAAAAATAACTACATAATGCAAAATGAGAAATTCAGTTAAACACTAAACAAAGATGCAACACACTTAGAAGTATTTAGTAAGATTATTGCATTTTTATTGCGTTTATCACATCTCCTGTGACAGATTTTGGATGTAATTAATGAATATTCTATGACCTTCATGTGTAAGATTTCTTGGCTTCTTTCAGTTTTTCAGTTTTGTCAGA
Source organism: Odocoileus virginianus (assembly GCF_023699985.2). Classification (NCBI taxonomy): domain Eukaryota; kingdom Metazoa; phylum Chordata; class Mammalia; order Artiodactyla; family Cervidae; genus Odocoileus; species Odocoileus virginianus. The sequence goes on along the minus strand of NC_069705.1, from coordinate 8,728,376 downwards.
ATATGGCAATAAACTCAAGGGACTCAGAAATCTTCAATGGGAAATTGAAGGTATGCTCAGACCTTAAAATGAAACATTTTGCAGCTGTTACTGGGTTGAGACACATCTATTTGTAAAGATCTCCAGTATGTAGAGGTTTTCATATTTATTATTTACATATGCTAAGTAATAAGGATTTGGATGTAGAGAGCGGCGTGTATTCCGTGATTCCCTTTGTGCACACATGTATTTGTACACACACGTATTTGTACACACACGTATTTGTGTTTGAGGATGCACAGGCTAACTGGGGAGAACAGGATCCTTATCATACTGTTGAAGTGTCCGCCTTTCACGGGGAAAATTCGTATTTTCATCCCAAACTCTTGAATAACCTGATTTTTTAACCTTATGCATATGTGGTTTACTTTCACAAAGGAAAATAAAATGCCACTGCTTACCAATACCACCACTAAAATACATGGTTTTGAAGAAGAATGGAAATGGAATGATCTATCAAGTTATACAAAGTGGGGGGGGGTGGAGAATATGATCATTTTTATGTAAAAGTAACACCCTGTTGGTTATGAGATGGGGAGTGAGATTTGAAATGAGTGTTGTTTCTTATTTCATGTTTTTTTTTAAGTTTACAGTTTCTACGGTTATCTTTCTATTGCTTTTAAAATGAAAAAAAAAAAAGAAAGAGGAGAAGATGGCATCCCTGTATCAATTCTCTAGGGTGCAGACGACATGCAGCCATAGTGTAGCATTTCTGGGAGGAAGAGTATGCATCTGGGTGTTACATTGCAGATGGACTTCACACAAAGCATATGGTAGATTTTCTCAAAGAAAATTGTTGCTGTGGAAGCACCAGTTGCTATTTAAACCTTGGCAGACTCGGTTCTTCTTATGCTTGACTTTTCTCTTTCCAATATGTGATTTCAGCATCTGCTCAGATTTTTCTTAAGGGGTTCCCTCACTACTGAAATCAGTTTCTGTCCCTTTGCTGTCCACCTGAAATGGATGCAGCATTGTTGATCAGCTATACTAATTTAAAAAATTTGAAAACAGATTGGTCCAATCCAAGTTGCATAGATTAAACAGATCTAAGGCACATAAAAAATGCCATTTTCAGCAGCATGAATGGAGCTGGAGATTGGCATACTGAGTGAAGTGAGTCAGAGAAGGAGAAATATCACATGACATCCTTCATATGCAGAATATAAAAAGAAATAAAATGAACTTATTTACAAAACTGAAGCACAGAGAACAAACTTACGGTTGCCAGGGGAAAGGGATGGTTGTGGAGTTTGGGATGGACGTGACCACAGAGCTGTATTTGACAAGGATCACCAACAAGGACTGCAGGGTGCTCTATAGCAACGGGGTCCTGCTCAACCTCACGTGGCAGCCTGGATGGGAGGGGAGTTTGGGGGAGAACGGTGCATGTGTTTGTGTGGTTGAGTCCCTTCGCCGTGCACCTGAAATTATCACACATTGTTAATCAGTTGTGTATATGTACATACAGACAGATAGATCGATCGATCGATAGCTATATATATAGCAGATGAGCAATGTTGTTAATATATATAAAAGCTGTTGTTATATGTATACAAAGATTAGTCCAATACCAATTGCATAGATTAATTTAAAGCACTTAAAGTTAATTTTTCCTTTTTTTTCTTTGTAAAGATTGTAAATTATAGACTAGGAAAATGTGAGAGCTTACATGGGTGGGGGTGAGGAGCATAATTTTTTCACTTGTCCTTTAGGCCTCTTTATTTTTTCTCTCTGCTCCCTGAGTTGCCAGATATGTGAAAACAAGGGCTAAGGACCCAAAACAACACCCACAGCACAGTAAAAGACACAATGAAGACAATCACAGGACCAGCGGTCCTCCAGCCAGCACACATGGTACCATCGCGAAGTGACAAGAAGCTTCATTCTCCATCTACCAGGGGTGATAGCTCTGAGACTCACAAGTACTTTTCACGGGAAGTAAATGCCATTATAAAGGTCAACACGGAATTTAACAGTTTTATTGCATGTTTTCTGTCTTTTTCTTATGTATGTAAAAGGAACATGATAGAAAGTTGTTTTTTTAACATCTTTTCTATAACACGAGGAGGTTAAACTACTTTGCTTCCACTTAGCACATTGTTTTAATCTCCGGTAAATCCATTTTTTTAAAAAAGACTTTTATATGTGGACTGCTTTAAAGTCTTTATTGAATTCGTTACAATATTGCTTCTGTTTTATGTTTGGTCTTTCGGTCATGAGGCATGTGGGATCTTAGGCCCCAGTCCAGGGATTAAACTCACTCACACTCCCTACACTGGAAGATGAAGTCTTGACCCCTGGACCCCAGGGACGTCCCTCAAGCAGGTCCATTGTTAACAACACCCTGGCTTAAATGCAGGCAGGGAATGAGAAGCATTTACCCAGGAGCAACGGTGCCAGATGGGAGGGGTCGCAGCAGTGTCTGCACCACAGAAAATTGGCCATTTAAGTTTAGGGTTTTCGGCTGAAAGTTTTAAGAGATGCCACTTTTCCCAAAGCAGAAATCAGGCTCCTTCAATTTCCCCTTCTGCTTTGGAGACAAAAATCTGGAACTCTGCTAATGCTTGTGGTGTCCCCAGGGGTTATTTCACAAAACATTAGCAATGCTAATGGTTTCTATTATTTACTGATTTCTATCAGGCTGCAACTGAATGATAACTAAAGCGAAATTTAGAAAGTTTTAGGCTTTGATAACTCACAGTCTGTATATTGGGCCTGAGCTCAGTCACTTTCATGATTCCCTTTGGCCTTTTCTGCAACAGATATTTGATAATCAAAAGATTGGGCTTCCCTGGTAGCTCAGTGGTAGAGAATCCACCTGTCAAAGAAGGAGATGCCCCTTTGATCCCTGGGTCAGGAAGATCCCCTGGAGAAGGAAATGGCAATCCACTCCAGTATTCTTGCCTGGAGGATCTCATGGACAGAGGAGCCTGGTGGGCTATAGTCCACGGGGTTGCAAAAAGTCAGACATGACTTACTGACTAAACAACAATGACAAAATCAAAAGACAGGGACTCAAAACTTTAAGCTTCTTTCATAAGGTATATTGTTTTGAACCATTTGCTTCTCTGGGCCTTAACTTTCCATATCTACAGAATAAGTGATGCATGCATGCTAAGTCACTTCAGTTGTGTTCAACTGTTTGCAACCCCATGGACTGACTGTAGCCTGCCAGGCTCCTCTGTCCATGGGATTCTCCAGGCAAGAATACTGGAGTGGGTTGCATTTCCTTCTCCAGGGGATCTTCCCAACCCAGGGATCGAATCCACGTCTCTATGTCTCCTGCATTGGCAGGCAGGTTCTTTATCATGAGTGCCAAGTGATGGGTCAAATAAATTCTGATTTCCCTCCAGACTTTGACATTGAATGAGGAGGACTTGGATTTTTTTTTTTTTTTTTTGGTTTGTAGAGCGCTTTCCCCCTCTATTAAAAGAAAGACATTAAGAATTTATAAAGTCATGACAACCACTCTCTGCCTCTAGGAAAGTAAACGTTCGTCTTCACAAACCTTTGTAAAGGGCAAGGGGTTGGCATGCTTCAGCCCTCTGTCGAATCCAGCTGGTCGTCTGAGCACAGACCTGTTTGGCTGGCTTGTAGTGTGTGACTGCGTTCAGGCTGCGCTGGCAACTCGAGTACCCACAGCAACACCGCCGGGCACGCAAAGCCTAAGGTATTCACTGCCTGGCCTTTGCCAGGAGGAGTCAGCCAACCCTGGTCTAGAAGCTTCCTAAACTGCTAGGGTCTTTCCTGGCCCCTTGGAATGGTGGGACCTAGGAGGTGCCCAGAATCTTTAGGTTAAAAGACAAGCTCTCATCAGAAACATGGGGCTTCCCTCATAGCTTCCCTCACGGCTCAGTCGGTAAGGAGTCTGCCTGCAGTGCAGGAGATCTGGGTTCGATTCCTGGCTTGGGAAGATCCCCTGGAGAAGGGAATTGCAAGCCCCTCCAGGATTCTTGCCTGGAGAATCCCATGGACAGAGGAGCCTGGCGGGCTACAGTCCATGGGGTCGCAAGAGTTGGACACAACTTAGCGACTAAACCACCACCACCATCAGGAACATAATCTGTGTGTTTATTAATTCAGGTGCATTCAACTCTTTGCAGCCTCGAGCACTGTAGCCCACCAGGCTCCTCTGTCCATGGCATTCTCCAGGGAGAATACTGGAGTGGCTAGCCATTCCCTTCTCCAGAATATCTTCCCCACCCAGGGACTGAACATGGGTCTCCTGTATTGCAGGCAGATTCCTTACTGTCTGAGGCACCAGGGAAGCCCAAACATATTGCTATTTGATGCCAATTGATGTTGTCTTTCAAAAATGCTCTAAATTAGCCTTCCTTTTTATATTTTAACAATCTCTGACCAGGACTCAAACTTTTTGGTTGGTCACTGACCTGTTAGAGAATCTGATTAAAGCAATGGACCCTCCCACAGGAAAATGTGCTTGCATAATTCACACAAAATCTTATATTCAATATCCTGGGAGGGGGGTGGTTCACATTAGCCTAAGACTTCAGAACACATGGCTACCACTGCTTCTAAATGTGATCCTTTGTATAATATTCCAAAGATAAATATACTACTATATAGGATTGAATCCCAATGTGATATAGCAGAAAGAATATCAGATGAGGAGTCCAAAAAACAGGTTTATGCCATGTCTCTGCTAGTAATGAGACAGGGCAGACCACTGAGGAACTCTTGGCTTTGGATCCATCATTTACTGTGTGTGATGTCACTCAGTCGTGTCTCTCTCTTTGCTGCTCGATGGACTGTAGCCTGCCAGGCTCCTCTGTTCACGGGATTTCCCAGGTAAGAATACTGGAGTGGGTTGCCATTTCCTTCTCCAGGGGATCTTCCCGACCCAGGGATGGAACCCACGTCTCCTGCTTGGCAGGCAGATTCTTTACCACTGAGTCACCTGGTCAACTATAATCCAAGATAAAATAAAAATTAAAAAAAAAATTATGCGCTCACAGAGTTCACTACCTAGGCAAGATAGACATAAACAAACACAACATCCTATGGGAAGTTTAGAAACAGTTGATCAAGATGCAGAAATCTTCAGAGTTGCCATCTGTTACTATGTGGTCATGGAACTGTTCTCAGGGCAAGCTGGAGATTCCTAGATGATCTCTTTTTATCTGCAAAGTTGTCATTTGGGAAGTGGCATGTCTGTTTCCCTCTGATATCTCATTGAGATGGGGTAAAAGCAGCGGGGGGAAACGTGTAGGCTTTACCGGCGACTTCCCCTACCACACAGCACTTCTTCCTCGAAAGGCAGAAGCCCTAGAAATCAGCAAGATCAGGACAGGACATGGAAGAGGATGCGAAGAGAGGAGCAGAGAATGACTGGGGCTGTTGAGACAAACAAACAAACGTTGCTGCTGACAGTAAAATCAAGAAAGTAATTGAGAGAGACTGGATGGGGAGCCGCGTTTGTCTGGGTGACAGAGGAAGGCACCTTCCCTTCCCATCCTCTGCCCCAGCTGCAGCTTGGCAGGCTCGGCATTCAGGGCCACGGGCAGCAGACGGAAGTGGGGAGGGATGGAAAGTCTTAACCGAAGAGAACTTCCCCTGATCGGTGAGATGGGCGGGGCTGAGCCAACTGGGAACCTCTGGACCTTCCTGAGGGTTTCTAGGTTCTGGGCCATCTCTCCTCTTCAGAGCTAGGGGTGCTGCTCCAGGAGACGAAAACGGACAGTGGGCTGAGAGGCTCCAGTTCAAGTTTGAAGGAAAGGAAGCTCCCAGGTTGTCCAGCTCAGATCACCAAGGCGAGGGAGAAACCAGGATTCAGAGCAGGTCCCACAAGTCGGGTGGAAGTGTTTTCCTTAAACTGTTTCAGAACCCTGAGCATGGTAGATGAGAAAGGAAGGGAGAAGGACTCAAGCTGAGTGGATTTAAAGCATTGTAACCTTTGCGGACTTCCTTGGCGGTTCAGGGGTTAAGACTCCGCACTTCCACGGCAGGCAACGCAGGTTTGATTCCTGGTTGGGAAACTAAGATCCTGGGTGCTGGGCCAAAAGATAGAAAAAAGAGAAAGAAACAAAGAATGATGACCTTTGAAACTGCTGCCGCTGCTCACTTTGAAGTGTAATAGAAAAGGCAGAGTGTCTTGATTAACAGAAGCCTGGGCTTGAGTCCCAGTTCTGCTCATTGCCACGGCCGGGTGGTTTTATGCAAGCCCCATCGACCTCTCTGAGCTAACCTGCAGACCACGCATCCGTGTCAGACACACGTCACACTGGGGCTTCCCAGGCGGTGCTGTGCTAAAGAATTTGCCTGCCAATGCAGAAGAGTTCAGAGACCCAGGTTTGATCCCCGGGTTGGGAAGACCCGCTGGAGGAGGCATGGCCACCCACTGCAGTGCTCCTGCCTGGAGCATCCCACGGACAGAGGAGCCTGGGGCCTACAGTCCATGGGGTCACACAGAGTCGGACACGACTGAGCGACTTAGCAGGCAGGCACACGCACGTCACACGACACTACCCTGACAATGCCGTGGAAGAAGCACTGCACGCGCGGGCGCTGAGAGTGCCTGCCTCACATCCATCCCGTCTCCGCCTTCCCGCGAAGGCGCGGTTTGCTGACCCGGTGCCCACTGTCTGCTTACGGGGGCATCCGAGACTCACTCAGGATCCTTCATTAAAACACAACGCACGTGTGCAATAAACCAAGTCTACTGCTGCAGGTTGGGAGTCCCCGTCCTGCTTGTCCTCAGCTCACCCTCCGAGCCTGGCGACCCAAGCCTGCTCGAAGCTCACCCAGGGCGCTTGGAAAAGTCACCGTGCGTGTAACTACGGGCACAGTTGCCGTGGACCTCATGGGCCCCGAAGTCGCTCTAACGAAAGAGGAGCCTGGAAAGTCTGTGCCTCCCCAAGCTGCAGCCGTGGTGGGCCGGGCCTCTCCCCAGTGACAGATGGCTTTATGAGGGGCCGCTGCCAGACCCTGGGCTCCGGGGGAGCACGTGGTCGTTGGCGTCTGTCCCCCTCTGGTGCAGAAGAAGCAGCCGTGTGCGCACGGAAAGCCGGGTCTGAAAATAATTGACAGCGAGGGAGACGATGCCCTTTATGCCACCCAGGGAAAGCACGAGCTGGAAGGGATTAGACAGAGAACAGCTCCTTTGACCCCGAAGCCCAAATCACCGCAGTATCTCCCTGGAAGAGGAAGGTCTCTCCCAGCGGGGAGAAGGCAAAGCTGGGAACGTGGGACGCAACGGCCACAGGTGCCAAGACTCGCTGAACAGAGAAGATGAACTGGCCGCGGCTCCTTGGCGAGCACGTTTAGAACAAGCACAACCCAAAGCCCTCGTCCCCATCTTTCAGCTGTGCAGATTACAGGCGCCCAGATCTGGGGAAGGGACAACCATCACGCAGCTTGCCCCAGGAAAGCACGCTCGGAGGCAAGTCCAATTTTTTTTTAACAGAACCGAAAGTCTATGAATATTCATATTTAAGACCTGCAAAGCTTTTGTGTTCCAGGTAGTTAGCCACAGAGACCAATAAAAGTATTATATTTGAAAGATCTAGCAGTCTACGGTCAGCCACTCAAACAGAAGCAGATTCAGAGCAGCGGCATCGCGGCAAAGCCCAGACAGCACTCCCTCTCTCGGCATCGGACGCGTGCACCGGGCCAGCAGCGCTGCGGTTGTCCTAGTCAGGGCGTGGGAGGGTTCCCCAGTCCCCTGGCGCTTTTCCTGAGTCAGAATGCCGTAGAGAACTTCACTCTCAGTCCAGTTTAGTCGCTCAGTCGTTCTGACTCTTTGCGACCCCATGGACTGCAGCACGCCAGGCCTCCCTGTCCATCACCAACTCCCGGAGTTTACTCAAACTCATATCCAAGTCGGCGATGCCATCCAGCCATCTCATCCTCTGTCGTCCCCTTCTCCTCCTGCTCTCAATCTTTCTCAGCATCAGGTCTTTTCAAATGAGTCAACTCTTCACATCAGGTAGCCAAACTATTGGGTTTCAGCTTCAGCCTTGGTCCTTCCAAAGAGTATTCAGGACTGATTTCCTTTAGGATGGACTGGTTGGATCTCCTTGCAGTCCAAAGGACTCTCAAGAGTCTTCTCAAACACCACAGTTCAAAAGCATCAATTCTTCGGTGCTCAGCTTTCTTTATAGTCCAACTCTCACATCCATACATGACCACTGGAAAAACCACAGGCTTGACTAGATGGACCTTTGTTGGCAAAGTAACATCTCTGCTTTTTAACATCTTAATTTTCTTTCTCTGGTGATGAAGGACCACAACTGAAGCAGCTTAAAAACAGCACAAAGTCATCATCTCCTCTTTACAGACAGGAGCTTGGGCACAGCTTGGCTGTTCCCTCCGCTAGAGGCCCCCCCAGGCTGAAACTGAGGCAATGCCCAGGTTCAGGATCCTCTTCCAAGCCTACAGGTCGTGGGCAGAATTCACTTCTTAGTCTGGACACTGAGGTCCGCGTTTTGTTGCTGGTTCTAGACCAGGAGCCACGGTCGCCCTTCCAGGCCGTGCTCAGGGACCTACCGCCCAGCCTCCTCCTTGCTCAGCACGGCAGCTTCTGTCTGCACGGCCAGCAGGAGACTGCCTGCTGCAGCAGCTTGTCTTTGGGAGTGGCTCATCCGATCAAGTGTTTGTTTTGTAAATTCTTTTGAATTCCTTAGGATTTTCTATGAATAAGATCATGTCATCTGCAAATAGAGATAGTTTTACTTCTTTGTTTCTAATTTGTATGACTTTTATTTCCCTTTCTTGCCTAATTGCTCTCTAGAACTTCCAGTATTAGCATCCTTGTCTTATACTTGATCACAGGGAGAAAGCTTTTTATTTCTCTGATGACTATATTATTAGCTGTGGGTTTTTCATAATGTTCTTTACCAGGTTGAGGAAGTTGGAGCCTATTCCTACTTTGATTGTTCTGTTTTTGTTTTTAATCATGAAATGGTATTGGATTTTGTCAAATGATTTTTCTTCATCAGTTGAGATGATCATGTATATTTATTTCCTTTTGTTCTATTAATGTGGTGTATTATAGAGATTGATGTCATTGAATTGAATTTTATTGAGTTGAATTGCTTTTGCTTTGTTGGGATAAATTCCTTGTGATCCTGATGTTTAATACTCTTAAAGGCTACTGGCTTCAGCTTGTTAGCCTTTTCTTGATGATTTTTGCATTAATATTAAAAATGGTTATTCATCTATAGTTTTCTTCGAATATGTCTTTTTGGGCTTCATTTATTATCAGGGTAATGCTGGCCTTACAGAATGAGTTAGGAAGTGTGCCTCCATCCTTGATTTCCCGCAGAGTTTTAATAGTAGAAGGATTGGTGTTAACTCATTTAAAATGTTTGGTGAGGTTCACTAGTGAAACGATCTGGTCCTGCACGTTTCTTCACTGAGAGGTTTTTGTTTCTGTTTTACATTAGCAATTTACTCTCGTTACCTTTGCATTTATCTATTTTTAATTATCAATGTCTAGCTGATGTCATTGGAACTTAACTGAGACACTGTTTCCTTTCTCTCTTTGGCCAAAACACTGGCATCATGAATCCACTGAAGCAAAGTCATCATTTTGTTTAACGGGAAGACCGCGTCAGAGTGCAGTGGGATCCAGCAGTTCATGCAGCTGCCGCTGCTTGGAGCCAGAGAGCAGAGAAATTGCCAGCTCGAAACTGGGAGCTACAGAAAACTGGTACTATTACTGTCTTAGAAGTATGGAAGCTTGAGTGATCTAGAAGATAGGGCAACTATAAGAAATTAATGACTGTCTCATAAACACTAAAAGGAAGACAAACAATCAATAAAATGTACCTCTCTCCATAAAAGGGAAGGAATATAAATTTCAATTTCTCCAAGAGACTGGATCACTATCTCAAACTAGGTCATCCGCTAGGCAGTCAGCTACAGAAATATCTAATAGATACATTTCCTTAAAACAACGTAATTGTGGATAAAAATCTAACCTATGGCTCATGAAAATGATACCCATGATCCAACATAAATTATAATTCAAATTTGCAAAATTACAATATTGTCCAGGAGCTTATTAAACTTATGAAGGAGTCAGCATATATTAAATCTTTTTTTTTTTTTTTTCAAACAAGAGTAGACAGTAAGAAAGGGTTTACACTTCCATCATGGAGATGGAGTCATTTCTGTGACGAATCCAATCTCTGTTTCAATAGGGAAATAGACTCAGTCTATTGGAAACGATTTCATGTTGTTTCCAAAACAACTTTTCTTTTTCTTTGCCAAGACTCCTTAAGCAGAAGGTTCTGAGCCCTTTCAAAAGCACAGAGTCAAAGCAATGTTTATATAATAGATATCTTCAAATAAAACACTTGAACCAGCATCTTGTCTTGCAGAAAAATAACTTTATCTGCAGACTGGATCCATTCTGGTGGACAAAGGGTAGCGGGTGCAACCTGAACTGCACGTGCTCGGGTGATGGCAGGGCCGTCCACGCAGACCAGCTGCATCACGATGACTTTCCTACTCTGGAGGCTGAAACACACGCACTAAGAGTGTGGTCCGGGCAGGGTCGTCTCGCTCTGTGTGGACCCCAGTCAAGTCACTTAATTTCTGAGCCGCTCGTATTAGGACAAAAATGCTCATCTGCTCATTCGACAGATGAAAAACATAAGGTTGACAAAATGCTCCGAAAGCCACGGACATAAGCAAAGTCAAGCCTGCGAGGATTTATATGCAGTGATGGGTGGGGAAGCACTCCTTCCCCTAAGAGACAAGGAAGGGAGTAGGGCAGAGGTGGGGCAAGCTTTAGGCAAGGCTGATTCTGGGGGAGCTGGAGAGCGTTACCGAGGCCAGGACGCCTCTGGTCTCAGGCAAGACGGCAGACGGTCCTTGTTCAGGTCCCCGCCACGGGCTGTCAACCCCGTAGGTGCTCCAGTTTACTGGGCGCCAGGCAGCTCCAGGCCAGGACCAGTCCTCCAGAGAGCCCTAGATGCAGGTGGCGCCTTAGAGACAAGCCACCCAACCCGAGGCAGGGAGGGCGGTTGCTCCAAACAGCAAAACTGATCTGCTAAGAGTGTCCACCGTAACCGCCTTTCCCAGCATTCCCTCTCCTTCCCAGACTTCCATTTTTTAAATCTTCTAGAAAATTGTCTAGACAGCATTGTTTTATCCTGTAGATATAGTCACTGCTATTTAAAATCAGGATGTTTTAATAACTGCAAACCAATTATGGTTCCAAAACTCAGCATAAAGCTTAAAGATTCCATAACAAAATAGCCTTTCAAAATGTTTCCATTTTTGGCTTAAGTTTGCAATAAGAAAAAAATATTTTTCTTTAAAACTACATCAGACAGATGTGAAAACAATTTAGACAATGTACAGGTATGCTCTAGTAAATGAAAGATACATGTACCATCCCTGTCATAATTCAAGTAAAATATAACTTGTCCAGACAAGCACATCAAGGGAAAAAAGCATGCTTTTCAAGCTTAACCATTTTTTAGGCTTCCTGAAATTGGACACTTTCAAGTTTTTTAGTGTCTCCATATGAGATAGAGTTTGAAGGGAATCATTTATCCCAAGAGTCTTAGGAAATGAGCTAGTGGATGGGGAGAATGCTTCACTGGGTCCCTGTGGGGTAATTAATCATCACTCATTTTGGAAGTGTGCTCAGCGTCTGTGGCAGAGTCATTTGTGGATGAGAAATTCAGTACTCTTCAACCTCAGTGCGGATACTGTCAAGTTCTGTGGAATTTCATTTCAGGTGTAGACGATGACGGAGTTTTTGCTAGAAGTATCTCAACTCATCAAAAATCAAGGGTAGGGAATTTTACGAAGATACAAACTATTTCCATTGAAAAACTAGGACTGTCCCAGGACAAATGGAAAGCCCTGCACATTCTCACCCGGAATAAAATGGCTGGGGTGTAATGACGACTAAACTGAAAGGTTTGTGCCATTTTGTAGGTGGTCTTGTTTGCAGAGCAGAAATAGAGACCCGGACGTAGAGAGCAGACACGGATACCACGGCGGATGGGAGTCACCAGGAGCCGGGGTCGGTGACACCACGCGGCATGGGTGAAACCGACAGCGGAGAGGAGCCTGCTGCAGGGCTCGGGGACCGCTGGGCTCCGCGGTGTCGGAGCTCGAAGGGGCCCAGCAGAGGGAGGCGTGCCTGTGGACGGCTGGCTCAGTTTCCTGAACAGTGCAAGCTAACGCACCATTGCAAAGCACCTGCGCTCCAACAGAAATTAATTTGAATAGGAAAAAATATGACAGGGTAGGGCGTTTTTATGCCACATGCCTAACGCCGACAATGATTGTCCTCCATGAGTTATTCATCTGCTTTCTTACAGGATGATATGGAACTGCCACCTTGATTGGAAAAGGCTAAATCGACCTCTGTTTGCAAGCTGCAATTAAACTGAGCATGCGGTGGTGATGGCAGTTACCCCTGGAGAGGAAAGCGTTTAAGGAGCCAATCAGGTGAAACATTAAGTAAACCGACCACAAGGAAGTACTTAGGTTTCTCCAGGGTGTGCAGAATGACTGTGAGAAAGAGATGATTCAAAAGCAGAGGGAGTGATGTGTCTCTTTCATTCTTCAAGTCTGGCCCAGCCGGTGAAAAGCTCACGTGCCCCATCAGAAGACAGGTGTGAATTCCAGCTTCCCCTTCTGAGCTGTTCATCCTGGCACAGTTCATGTCAGCATCTCTTGTCTTCAGATTCTTCCTAATTTACCTAACTTAAACTTTTAATTTTTATTTACATCACTTATTTATACAGATGAGGAAACCGAGGATCAGAGACACTAAGTACTTGGTCCAAGATGGTAAATGATGAAGTTGGATCCTGTTTCAACAAGATTTTACGTCAGCTCTTTCCACTGTCTTATCCTATTTACTTCTATCACTCGATTATTAAAAAGAATGTGGCTTGGAAAGTCACTGTTAAGGCTGAACATTTAATAATTATCATAATTTCTTCTTTGAGATATTAAAGTTCAAAACACAACAAGACTCTCTGGAAAATTCTAGATAGAGTGATGTCATCCACTATGACAGCCACCAGTCACACATGGCTATTTTAATGTAAATAAACTCATTTTTTAAAACGACAAACTCCTCACTTGCAAGAGTCGTATTTCAAGTGCTCAAGAGCCACATATGAGTCCTGGCTACCATATTGGAGAGCAGGAATAAAGAACACTTTCCTCATCACAGAAATTTCCACTGGACATTGCAGGCTAGAGTCTGGAGTCAAGGCTTGCACCATTGTATTTTACAGTCACTGATGTTTGATCTGTGTGCTGCTGTGTGTTACTGCTAGGCGTGGTATTTCAGCTTACTCTCACAACCATAGATGACAGTGCTCATCTTTAAGCATTCTGTCAGGTATGTAGCAACATAGAAACAACTTTGCAAAATAACAAATAAGCCTAGTGGTTTGGAAACACAGACATTTTCTCTCATTATTTGAGAGGCCTGGAAGACTTGCTAAAATGAAAACTCCAGGCAAGAAGCTGCTTAGAGTCTCCTATAGACAAGAAGACAAGAAAATAAGACACCAGATATTAAGACAATAATTACTAGCTTTTCCCACCTGTTGCTTCTTTTTTTATACAAGGGAGAAATGTGTAGGCAAAGCAAGCGCCACTTTGGACAGGAGCAAACATCTGTTTCCTATTGAGGCCTGGAGGTGGAGGGATGGAGGTATCTGATGCTCATGGAGGTGGCTGTGTCTCCAGGGGTTTGAATGTTCAAGCTGTTCAGAGGAGACGCTCCTCCCCATCTTCTGTTCACTGGACCACCTCTTCCCCTTCGACATCAGTCATGTGGGAGAGCAGTACCACGTGCCGATAACAGAGGAGCAGGGAGTCTGTTGGGTGGTGGTGAAAAATTAGGTGATTATTCAAATTGGATGTGTGTGTGTGTGTGTGTGTGTGCGCGCGCCCCATGCATGTGCATGCTCACAGGAGGGGGCGAGAGACAGCGAGATTACGTGCTTGTGTAAGTGGTGTGTATAAATCCATTATCAACGTGGGTGTAAATGCGGGTGTTTAGGTATGCAATCTGGTCACTGTGTGGACTCAAATACAAACCAGACTCTGAAACGTAGTACTGCTGATTCTCAATGATTCATGTATATAGATATGAAACCCACAGGTTAATAGTGTCCATTCAACCCAAGTCAAACAGCCGACTCGCTGCGATTAGGAGAAATCATAAAAGAACACCCCATGGTCCAGAGACTTGTCTCTGCCCATGTGACCTAGCCCGCTGGCTCCCTGGAGGCCTCTGTCGTTTATAAAATGAATAAGCTGAGCTCTCCTGGGCCATCCCACCTCTGACTGACGTTTGGATTCCTCCCTGCCACAGATTTCTGCAGAGCTGCCCTGCGTCCAGGAGTGTTGACAAGACTGGATTCCTCCTTATCCTCGAGCATCTGTCAAGGGGAGGTGCTGATGAGCAGGGAAATGGCCCATCACACGGACGAAGGGAAAAGCAGGCAGTGGCTCAGAGCGTGAGATCTCACAGAGCATGAAGCACTTTCCCTGCATAATGAGCATGCGGCGGAAATGCCTGCTGCATGCTGCTACTGTTTACCTCCCCTAGACCTCGAGATGGGAATCTGAGAGACGTCACTTTCAGTATGCTTTGGAAATCATAAAATACAATGCCTATAAATCAATAGCATTGAATATACAACCTTGCATGTGCCCTTGTCCTCATTTGCCCAGAGAAATTGATATATCAGCTGCACGGCAAAGCTTATTTGTCTGTTACTCAACTGGGGCTTGCCTTCCTGCCTTCCTTCCTTCTCCCCTTCTGTTTCCACCATCCTTCCTTTTTTCTTTAGTTTGTTACCAATCTAGACTCCTTTTACCTTTCCTACCTGAAAAAGGATGTTAGCACACAGGTGCCAGGAACACTCTTGCTGATACAGATCCAACACGGCTTCATCAGAGCCTTGCTCACTCTTGATAAAGTAACATGAGAATCCCTGGCAAGCCCCTCCAAGAATTCCAATTTACCAGAATTCACTTCCTCCGTTAAATATAATACCACCATTTTATACTAGTTAATTAGAACTGGAAGAAATGATATGGGCCGGAAAGAGGTTATTTTATGGTTCACTACGGTCATAATAAAAGTATACGTGAAGGTAGTGCTATTTTTACAGGAGAATAGCGCTGTCATTCCGGAATTTCTTCCTCTAAACCACACATGCTTAATTTTTTTATAGATTTTGTTGTCAGTGCAAAATCTGTGTCATTTCACAGTAATGACAACTAATTTTCCAATTGACTCAGAAAAATTTGTGTTTTTATCTCCCTATATTAGTGGCCTCCCCACCCTCATGGCCAGAAAACTTACCTGAGCCTTGTTTTTAAATATGCAAACCCTGCAATCTTTCCCTTGACCTGAAATAGGACTCTCAAAGACAGAAAGCTTAGACTCTGCCTGCTCAGAACATCAGCAGTTATTCTTACAAGAAGAGCCAAGTTTGGAGATCATTCATTTATCTCCAGAATGGAAATGTCCCTGCCCATGTGTGCTTTTTCTGAAATCAATGCCAATCTTCCTCCTGCTTTCCTGATGTGAATCTAACCCTTTCCCTGGTCCACACTGTTGTGGGAAATCAGAAGAAAGAGTAAATGGAGGAGTTAGCATAGTATTGTCCAATAAAAACATGATGCCAACCACATGAGTAATTTTCAAATTTGCAGAAGCCATAAAAACTGAGGAACTAGTTGAAATTAATTTCAACAGGATGGTTCATATAACTCAACATATCCAAAGCACTGTTGTTTTAAGATGTAAATAATAGAAAAATATTGAAATGCTTTGCATTCCTGTTTAGAACAAAGTCTTGAAGTCTAATTTACACCTGGCGCCTAGTTCTACTTGGACTTTCCATTTTTTAAGTGTCTGATGGTCCCTGTGTTCAGTGGTGATTCAGAATATACAGGTTTATGACATGATGGAAGCAAACAATAATCCGTATTTATCCCACTCATTTACCTTGGAAAAAATCACAGCAATCTGTGGGCATTCTAATGATGATTTGACTTGCTAAGTTTAGAAATAAAAAGAAAACAAGGAACAGATAACAGAAACCACATGGTCTAGCTTTAGAGTTTCTTATAGATAGTATTTCATTGTCATCACTTGAAAATCTATGCTGAGTTAATAAATATAATAGAGAATACATTCCAACTTTAATTATCAGGTATTAGGTATTAATTCTTACCATGTCAATAACATGTGCATGCTAAGTCACTTCAGTCATGTCTGACTCTTTGTGACCCGTGGACTGTAGGCCACTAGGCTCCTCTGTCCATGGGATTCTCCCGGCAAGAACACGGGAGTGGGTTGCCATTCTCTCCTCCAGGGGATCTTCCTGAGCCAGGAATGGAGCCCACATCTCCTGCACTGGCAGTCTGATTCTTTACCACTAGCACCACCTGGGAAGCCCACCAATAACACATCACACTTAGCATATACTTAAATAATTATTCAGTATTTGTGGGATGGAACCATGGGGAAAATGTTCCTTAGAATATTTCACATTCTTCTTTTGTTATATGTTTAACAAATTATTAGCTCTGTTTATATTTTTCTTAAGTTTTTCAGAATGCTAGCATCTGTTTTTTGATGTCATCTCTAAACACACTGGTTTCTGACAAGGTCCACTTCTGACAGGGTTTGCGGAAAGTCTGAGATGCTGTCACAGTTTTTACAACAGCTACTTACTCAATCCTCATATGTGATCCTAAAAATGAGGCCCGTTCAATTTCCCATAATTATTTTATTAAGATGAAGTAAGAGTACAGACCAAGGGAAAACGTCAGGACCTGGACTCGTCAATGCCTTTCCCTGGTAATACGTGGAGACAAATTTGCTCCTTGGGCTATGCGTACGCGTGCCTGCTCAGTCGTGTCCAACTCCTTGTGACCCCATGGACTGCAGCCCGCCGGGCTCCTCCGTCCGTGGGGTTCTCCAGGCAAGAATCCTGCAGTGGGTTGCCGTTTCCTCCTCCAGGGGACCCTCCTGACCCACGGATGGAACCCCCGTCTCGTTGGTCTCCTGCATTGGCAGAAGGATTCCTCTCCACTGTGCCACCTGGGAAGCCCTGCTCCTTGAGGTAGACAAAGTCAAAATAAGCTTGAGCTGGTCACAGGTATCTTGTTTCTTACCCTGTTTTTAGGATATAAGCTAAATTTACAGAAGAAAATAATTTCCTTGACATTTGTAATATGCCAAATATTCAAATCCTATTTTCATATTAAATCTAACCTCATGTATAGCCAAATGTATTTCAGAAGAGAGTAGGTCAGTATTGATTTTATTTTTGCCTTTTCTCCCCGATATTACAATGACGCGATCATGAGATGGGATGACAGAAGCTGGGTCAGGAAGAAAAGAACAGACAGGCTCTGGCAACCAAACATCTCTCTGCAGAAACTACAGCGCCTGCAGTTTCCTTCTTGTTGCTGCTGCACACGTGCTTCCCCAGTTCACCTCAGTCACTCAGGCGTGTCCGACTCTTTGCAAACCCGTGAACCACAGCACACCAGGCCTTCCTGTCCATCACCAACTCCCAGACTCCACCCAAACCCATGTCCATCGAGTCGGTGATGCCATCCAACCATCTCATCCTCTGTCGTCCCCTTCTCCTCCTGCCCCCAATCCCTCCCAGCATCAGGGTCTTTTCCAATGAGTCAGTTCTTGGCATCAGGTGGCCAAAGTATTGGAGTTTCAGCTTCAGCATCAGGCCTTCCAATGAACACCCAGGACTGATTTCCTTTAGGATGGACTGGTTGGATCTCCTTGCAGTCCAAGGGACTCTCAAGAGTCTTCTCCAACACCACAGTTCAACAGCATCAATTCTTCAGCACTTAGCTTTCATTATAGTCCAACTCTCACATCCATACATGACCACTGGAAAAATCATAACCTTGACTAGATGGAACTTTGTTGGCAAGGTAATGTCTCTGCTTTTTATTTATTTATTTTTATTTTTTTTGTCTCTGCTTTTTAATATGCTGTCTAGGTCAGGCATAACTTTCCTTCTAAGGAGAAAGCATCTTTTAATTTCATGGCTGCAGTCACCATCTGCAGTGATTTTGGAGCCCAGAAAAATAAAGTCAGCCACTGTTTCCACTGTTTCCCCATCTATTTCCCATGAAGTGATGGGACCAGATGCCATGATCATAGTTTTCTGAATGTTGAGTTTTAAGCCAGCCTTTTCACTCTCCTCTTTCACTTTCATCAAGAGGGTCTTTTAGTTCCTCTTCACTCTCTGCCATCAGGGTGGTGTCATCTGCATATCTGAGGTTATTGATATTTCTCCTGGCAATCTTGATTCCAGCTTAAGCTTCCTCCAGCCCAGCGTTTCTCATGATGTACTGTGCATATAAGTTAAATAAACAGGGTGACAATATACAGCCTTGATGTACTTCTTTTCCTATTTGGAACCAGTCTGTTGTTCCATGTCCAGTTCTAACCGTTGCTTCATGACCTGCATACAGGTTTCTCAAGAGGCAGGTCAGGTGGTCTGGTATTCCCATCTATTTCAGAATTTTCCACAGTTTGTTGTGATCCACACAGTCAAAGGCTTTGGCATAGTCAATAAAGCAGAAATAGATGTTTTTCTGGAAGTCTCTTGCTTTTTCGACGACCCATTGGATGTTGGCAATTTGATCTCTGGTTCCTCTGCCTTTTCTAAAACCAGCTTGAACATCTGAAAGTTCTCAGTTCACGTATTGCTGAGGCCTGGCTTGGAGAATTTTGAGCATCACTTTACTAGCGTGTGAGATGAGTGCAATTGTGCAGTAGTTTGAGCATTCTTTGGCATTGCCTTTCTTGTGATTGGAATGAAAACTGACCTTTTCTAGTCCTGTGGCCACTGCTGAGTTTTCCATATTTGCTGGCATATTGAGTGCAGCACTTTCACAGCATCATCTTTCAGGATTTGAAATAGCTCAACTGGAATTCCATCACCTCCACTAGCTTTGTTCGTAGTGATGCTTCCTAAGGCCCACTTGACTTCACATTCCAGGATGTCTGGCTCTAGGTGAGTGATCACACCATTGTGATTATCTGGGTCATGAATATATTTTTTTGTACAGTTCTTCTGTGTATTCTTGTCACCTCTTCTTAATAGCTTCTGCTTCTGTTAGGTCCATACCATTTCTGTCTTTTATTGAACCCATCTTTGCATGAAATATTCCGTTGGTATCTCTGATTTTCTTGAAGAGATCTCTAGTCTCTCCCATTGTATTTCCTACTTTTTCTTGTATGTCACACACACACTCATACACAAACACACCTGTAATAATAAGGAAAGATAGTCACACATCTCCTGAGGTCCTCACATGAAGGACATTTAAGTAGTGATATCAAACACAGGGGCACATGTTTGGACTAACTTTCCACGCTCCAGCCCTCCAGCTCCCTCTGCAAATGGAAACACAGTGAGGTGGGGTGTCAGATGTTTCCCAGCCCACCGTGAAGTTAGGGCTGACTGTGTGACATGGTGACAATCAGTTAAGTGTAAGCAGAAGTTTCTGGTTGGGGCATTTAGTTAAGGCCCTTACCGTACAAAAGAGCGACTTGGTTTGTGACTTTTTCACAGCACTTCATGTTTCTTTCGTTGCTGAGACTGTTTAGTTGATGCTTGGAGATAAAGTATTAATAGCTCTTGATTGTTGGCTCAAATGTCTACAGAGGGCAGCTGGCTCCAAGGATGGGGATGCACAAAGTCAAGACAATCTGAGAGCCTGCTGGCATCATGCATCACCGTTCCCATCTCAGCCTTCCATCACTAAAGCTGAAAGTGGTCCGTTTAGTGACTTGC
The DNA here is from genome assembly GCF_023699985.2 of Odocoileus virginianus. Lineage (NCBI taxonomy): Eukaryota > Metazoa > Chordata > Mammalia > Artiodactyla > Cervidae > Odocoileus > Odocoileus virginianus. The sequence continues at coordinate 8,708,526 of NC_069705.1, read as the reverse complement.
TCTGAAGATCTCAGACAGTCTTGGAACACACTGAAAAACTCTTCTGAACATGTGAGAATATTAGCATTGTTTTCAGAAGTAACAGGGAGCTCGCTGATAAAATCCTCTCCTGCATGACAGCCTTCTGCATCTAGTCAGAAGCAGGTCTTCTGGTCTCCTGCGCTTTCTTGTCGTTTGTTATGGACATTGGCTAGTCTCTTCTTAACACGGGGCATGATGGAATTATGGGTAGGAATCCATGATTAGGAAGAACTCTTGGCAGGTTTGACCACGGAGACTAAAGCTGCTAACAGGGTCGTCTTGACTTTGCAAAGTTCGGAGTCGAGAATACCAGCAAGCAGTTCGCTTTGACTCAGAATGTCTCCAAACGCTGTCAGAAACTTCTGGCACCGTCCACAGACAGAAGCTGCATTGTGCTGATAAGGAATAGAAAGTAATTTCTTACATATAATATATAAACTCTTTAAATTGATTTTTAAATCTGCTCTTTCCAAATCATCTGTTCCTGAGCTCAGCCTGATACTCTCATTGCCCAGAAAGTCGATCGTGATGGCCAGCACATGCCACGCACACAAGCTTGCCTCCCCTTGACTTATAAGAAAACACATGATTGCCCCTCTGCTTCAGACGCAGAAGCTTTATCAGATGCTGGGGTCCAGAAAGACGAGAGCTGCCGTCAGTCATTAATGTTCATATACATTTTCTGAAGTGGGTTTTGCTACAACCCCCTAGGTCTCTTTTCAAAGGAAACAATTCATCTAGATAATTTTTATAAGGGAGGGAAAATATTTGTAGAAAACCAAAAGTTTCAGAGATAAAGAACAAGTAAATAATTAAGAAATACAGTAAACATGTTAGGGAAACATAAAAAATTATGTAATTGAGCCTATTATCACATATATTAATAAAATAGTATATGATATATGCAAACATATAATTTATGAAAACATCAACATGCTAGAAATCAAAGATAAGCTAGTGGCTGAATATTTTAATACATCTATTTTAATGTGACTAGATTAATAGTAATGTGAGCTATATTTTACATATATGTATATACACATATATATGGAGTAGGAAATGACAACCTACTTCTGTATTCTTGCCTGGAAAATTCCATGGACAGAGGAACCTAGTGGGCTACAGTTCATGAGGCTCTAAAGAGTCAGACACAACTGAGAGACTGAGAACATATACACACACACATATATATATGTTACACATATATATGCAATTGTGAGTATTAAGCTTTTAAAAATATGTATACAATAGCAAAATGCTATAAACCATGAAAACCATGATGATTTTTCTCAAGTAACTTGAATGTTACAGATAAAAGCTAGAAAAAGTTAAAGAGCTCACCTTATTTATTAAGGAGCTTAGTTTTTTAACTTAGAAAATAAAATGCCCATCTACTCACTCTGCTTGCATGTGAAATAAAAGTGACACAGTATCAGCAAAGGTGTATTGGAATTATTTCAAATGCATGGGAAAAAAACACAAACTTGAAGGATTTAATTAAATAAATACAGGCAAACTTGTGTTAAAAAAAAGAAGCTGTTCCATAAAATCAGTCTCTTTACAAGAGGGCCTGAGGGTTCAAAGCCTGCAGCCTTGCCTGCCCTCCCTGGGCAAGCCCCAGAGGCTGGGACCCCTGCTCCCTGCTCTGCGCTGGGGCCTCCGGGAAGGTGGGCAGTTGTGCGTGAACCATCCCTGCCCTGTGCCAGAGACAGGCATCCCTCACACACATGCACACGCACGCACACACCCACACCCCCGGGCCCCGCGCGCGCACTCACACACTCCCCCCCCCCACCCCGGGCCCCATGCGCGCGGGCGCGCGCGCGCACACACACACACACACACACACACATGCACGCGCGCGCGCACACACACACACACACATGCACGCGCGCGCACACACACCCACACACACCCACACCCCGGGCCCCGCGCGCGCACTCACACACTCCCCCCCACCACCCCGGGCCCCATGCGCGCGGGCGCGCGCACACACACACGTACGCGCGCGTGCACACACGCACACGCACACACACGCCCCGGTTCCCGCCCTGGCAGAGGCCGTTAGGAGAGCTTCCTGACTGGCCGCCTCTGCCCTGCAGTAACCGAAGCAAACACTTCCCCGGCCCTTGGTCAGCACTGGGGCGACACACACCGTCCCGGGGGGCTCGGCCCACTCTTCCTCTCCGGGCCGACACTAAGGGCAGCGAGGGGGCAAGTCGCCGACTCTCCCAGCTAGACAGCGGGCAAGGATGATGCATCGGGAGGATCTGGGTGAAGCAAGGCTTTAAGTCAGCGTGAGAAGTCGCAGGGCACACCTTGGAGCCGCTCCTGCGTGGAGCCAAGCAGAACCAAAACAGCACTAGCCTGGAGACCTGAACACTGCCCAGCTGTCAGGCCAGCCGCTGCTGAGCGCGCAAGTAGGCAGGCTAAAACAAACAGTGCTTCAAAGGCTTTTAAAATGAGATCGCTGTTTGAACCACAGCCCACAAAGACACGTATTCTAAACTTCAAGGGGTTGTTGGCATGCTGCAATAGATGACTTAAATAGAAACCAGAGTCTCATAACCTAAAATGTCCGGGATACAATGAGAAATTGCTCATCATCTCTAGAACTAGGAAAATCTCAACTGGGATGAGGAATGATCATCAAAAGAGGCCAAGTGCCATGATGACTCACACGCTGGAATTCTCTGATGAAGACCTTAAAGCAGCTATCATAAAATGCTCCAGCAAGCTATTACAAATGCTCAGGGAGAGGGAAAAAAAAAGGTCTCAGCCAAGGAAAAGTAATTGGAATTGAGGAACATGTCGATAATAAACAAAGAGCAACAGAGGCAGTAAACACAAAAACTATTCTTACTTTAAATTTAAAAATTACTTTCAATGATTAAAATCAAAGATTATAATACTGTCTGATGTGGTTTTCACTGTATGTACAAGTAATATTTAAGGCAATTTTGTTATAAAGGTGGAAGTGGGAGAGAGGCCTCAAGACCGGTAAGGTGGTTACATTCACCTTGTGTGACAACTTATTGAAACAAGATCATGCATTGTGATAACGTGGAAAAGTATGTGACCTCTAGAGCAATCACTAAAACCACTGTGCAGATATACATTCAAACACACTGAGGACAAGTGAAGACTGAACACGAAAATATTAACAAGGAGGCAAAGGACAGAACATAAAACACAAGGGGAATAAACAGGAAACCAATAGATAGCCAGAACAGAGCTATAAGCAGGAAGGAAATTAACTTACAGTAAAAAACAAAGCTTTCTGAAATAAAATATCTAGGCACAGATTCATACATTATTCACTGGAGGATTCTCCCAAACATTTCAGGAAGAAATAACTCTATTTTACACAATCTCTACCAACAAATAGAAGAGAAGGGGATGTTTCTCAATTCATTTTATGAGACCAGCATGGCCCTGATACCAAAACTGACAAAGACAATACAAAAAAAAAAAATACTGACTGATATCCACCATGAACATGAAAGAAAAATCATCAATAAAAACCTGGCAAATTCAGCAATATATGCAAATAAAAATACACCATGATAAAGAAGAATTTATAGCAGGAATGCAAGGCAGGAACAATATTTACATATCACTTAATCTAAAGATGAAAATGACACAATTGTATCAATTAATGTGGAAAAAGGACTTGTTATTCATGATTGAAAAAAAAGATGCTGCTTTTATTTTTTAAAAGCCTATATATCTGTATGTATGCATATATACATACTATACTCACACAAATATGTATTTATATTAAATAATGAAAATGTATATGAGAACTAAATCTGTTTACCTATGGGGAAGAAATGGAACACAGTGGAGAGAACAGAGATTAAAGCTGGATTATCTGAATTATCCTTGTTTACCAATTTGGTTTTGCATCCATGTAAATGTTCTGCATATTCATTAAACAAAATGACTCAAACTAGCTGTATGTCAAGCTGGACACTCACCTATGCTAATAAGATTTATTTCATTGAGTTTAAACAAAGGGCTTTGAGTACACATATCTGGTGAATATAGTCAAAGGATCTATTTGCCACTTCACTGTATAATCATAAGGGATTATATTTAGGTTACACCTGAACAGTCTAGTGATTTTCCCTACTTTCTTCAATTTGAGCCTGAATTTTGCAAAAAGGAGCTGATGATCTGAGCCACAGTCAGCTCCAGGTCTTGTTTTTTCTGACTGTACAGAGCTTCTCCATCTTCAGCTGCAAAGAATAAAAACAATCTGATTTTGGTACTGACCATCTGGTGATGTCCATATGTACAGTCATCTCTGTGTTGTTGAAAGAAGGTGTTTGCTGTGACCAGTGCGTCCTCTTGGCAAAACTCTGTTAGCCTTTATCCTGCTTCATTTTGTATTCCAAGGTCAAGCTGGCCTGTTATTCCAGGTATCTCTTGACTTCCTGCTTTTGCATTCTATTCCCCTATGATGAAAAGGATGTCTCTTTTTGGTGTTACTTCTAAGAGGTCTTGTAGGTCTTCATATATCATTCAACTTAAGCTTCTTCAGCATGAATGGTTTGGGCATAGACTTGGATTACTGAGATATTGAATGGTTTGCCTTGGAAAGGAACAAAGATCATTCTGTCATTTTTGAGATTGCAACCAAGCACTGCATTTCTGACTCTTTTGTTGACTATGAGGGTTATACCATTTCTTCTAAGGGATTCTAGACCACAGTAGTAGTTACGATGTTCATCTGAATTAAATTTTACCATTCCCATCCATGTTAGTTCACTGATTCCTAAAATGCCGATGCTCACTCTTGCCATCTCTTCAACCACTTCCAATTTGCCTTGATTCATGGACCTAACATTTCAGTTTCCTGTGCAACAGTCTTCTTTACAGAATAGGGACTTCGCTTACATCACCAGACACATCCACCACTTGGTGTCATTTCTGCTTCGGCTCAACCGTTTCATTTTTTCTGGAGCTACTTCCCCGCTCTTCCCCAGTAGTGACAGCACATCTACTGACCTGAGTGTTCATCTTCAGTGTCTTATCTTTTTGCCTTTTCATACTGTTCATGGGGTTCTCAAGGCAAGAATGCTGAAGCAGTTTGCCATTCCCTTCTCCAGTGGACCTTCCCTGGTGGCTCAGAGGTTAAAGCATCTGCATCCAATGCGGGAGACCCGGGTCCGATCCCTTGCTTGGGAAGGTCCCCTGGAGAAGGAAATGGCAACCCACTCCAGTATTCTTGCCTGGAGAATCCCAGGGACAGAGGAGCCTGGTGGGCTACAGTCCATGGGGTTGCAAAGAGTCGGACATGACTGAGCGACCTCACCTTCACTTTCTCCAGTGGACCACATTTTGTCACAACTCTCCACCATGACCCATCCGTCTTGGGTGACCCTTACAGAGCCGGCTCATAGTTTCATTGAGTCAGACAAGACTGTGGTCCATATGATCATTTTGGTTTTCTGTGATTGTGGTTTTCATTCTCTGGGCCCTCTGATGGATGAGGATAAGAGGCTTGTGCAAGCTCTCTGGTGGGAGAGACTGAAGGTTGGACCATAAAGAATCTGAGTGATGAAGAATTGATGCTTTCAAATTGTGGTGCTGAAGAAGACTCTTGAGGGTCCCTTGGAATGCAAGGAGATCAAACCAGTCAATCCTAAAGGAAATCAACTCTGAATATTCATTAGAAGGACTGAAGCTGAAGCTTAAGCTCCAATACTTTGGCCACCTGATGTGAAATTGGCTCATTAGAAAAGACCCTGATGCTGGGAAAGATTGAAGGCAGGAGGAGAAGTGAGAGACAGAGGATGAGATGGTTGGAAGGCATCATCAACTCCATGGACATGAGTTTGAGCAAACTCTAGGAGATGGTGAAGGACAGAGAAGTCTGGTGTGCTGCAGTCCATGGGGTCCATCTCATTTCTTTCATCCCCTTATCCTCCCACCTTCAATCTTTCCCAGCATCAGAGTCTTTTCCAATGAGTTGGTTCTTCACATCAGGTAGCCAAAGTCTTGAAGCTTTAGCTTCAGCAACAGTCCTTCCAATGAATATTCTAGGTTGATTTCCTTTACCACTGACTGGTTAGATCTCCTTGCCATCCAAGGGAGTCTTCTCCAGCACCACAGTTCAGAAGCATCAGTTCTTCGGTGCTCACCCTTCCTTACAGTTCAACTCTTACATTCATATATAATACTGGAAAACTCATAGCTTTGACTATAATGACATTTGTTGGCAAAGTGAAGTCTCTTCTTTTTAATATGTTGCCTAAATTTGTCATAGCTTTCCTTCCAAGGAGCAAGCTTCTTGAATTTCATGACTGCAGTCACTGTCCACAGTGATGTTGGGGCCCAAGAAATAAAATCTGTCACTACTCCCACAGATTGCTAATATATGGCACTAATTAATTACTCTGAACACTGATAAAGGAAAGGAGATTGGAATTGACATATGCACAGTACTGATACTGAGTATATAATAGATAGGGCTTCTCTGGTGGTTCAGCTGGTAAATAATCTGCCTGCAGTGAGGAGGCCTGCGTTCAACCCCTGGGTTAGGTCGATCCCCTGGAGAAGGGAATGGCTACCCACTCCGGTATTCTTGCCTGGAGAATCTCACGGATGGAGGAACCTGGTGGGCTATAGTCCATGCGATCGCAAAGAGTCAGACAGGACTGAGTGACTAACAAAGACACACACAGACCCACACATATAACAGATGAGAGCCTGCACACACATGTAACAGATGAGAGCCTGCACACACATGTCACAGATGAGAACCTGCACACACATGTAACAGATGAGAACCTGCACACACATGTCACAGATGAGAACCTGCGCATACATGTCACAGATGAGAACCTGCGCACACTTGTCACAGATGAGAACCTGCGCATACATGTCACAGATGAGAACCTGCACACACATCTAACAGACAGCTCATGAGAACCTGCACACATATGTCACAGATGAGAACATGTGCATACATGTCACAGATGAGAACATGCGCATACATGTCCCAATGAGAACCTGCGCACACATGTCACAGATGAGAACCTGCACACACATGTCACAGATGAGAACCTGCACACAGATGTCACAGATGAGAACCTGCACACACATCTAACAGACAGCTCATGAGAACCTGCACACACATGTCACAGATGAGAACCTGCGCACACATGTCACAGATGAGAACCTGCGCACACATGTCACAGATGAGGACCTGCACACAGATGTCACAGATGAGAACATGTGCATACATGTCACAGATGAGAACCTGCGCACACATGTCACAGATGAGGACCTGCACACAGATGTCACAGATGAGAATATGTGCATACATGTCACAGATGAGAACCTGCACACAGATGTCACAGATGAGAACCTGCACACAGATGTCACAGATGAGAACCTGCACACACATCTGACAGCTCATGAGAACCTGCACATACATGTCACAGATGAGAACATGTGCATACATGTCACAGATGAGAACATGCTCATACATGTCACAGATGAGAACCTGCACACACATGTCACAGATGAGAACCTGCACATACATGTCACAGATGAGAACATGTGCATACATGTAACAGATGAGAACCTGCACACACATAACAGATGAAAACCTACACATACAGGTAACAGATGAGAACCTGCACACACGTGTAACAGATGAGAACCTGCACACACATGTAACAGGCAGCTGATGGGAACCTACTGTATGGCTCAGGGAACTTACTCTGAGCTCTTTGGTGACCCAAATGGGAAGGAAATTCAAACAACACGAGGTATGTGTCTATCTTGCCTTTGTGTGTAAACTGTATTTCAGGAAACCAAGCAACTGATGAGGAACAGTACCTCTTAATCAAGGAATTCCAGCTAATTAATGTAGAAAGAAAGAACATTACCTTTCTGCAAACTCTGATGAAATTATATACATAGACAATGATCAATTTTTCCCAAATTATCTAGAAAAAGATTTACTGATGATGAATTGTATAATGAATATCCATTTAGAATGAAAAAAAAAAACTAAACCCATTGATCGATTTTAATATGATAGAAAAAGAGATGATGAAATATTTTATACCTTCTGATAGAATACAGTAGAAAGTACACAGAAGCACCTACAAAATATTTTGGCCAAAAAAAAAAAAATCAATCCTAAACCTCATTAACCCTATAGACATAAGTACTAACTTAAAAAATACACAGAGCACAGAGGAAGAAATCAAAAGCCACCAAAGGAATGGAATCACTCAATCTGTACACACAGAAATAACCTGATTCCTTTAATTAAAAAAAAAAAAAAGAAACTCTTATTGATAAAAGAGATCTATTAACCAAATGCTATGTTTTGGTCTTGTTTGAAATTTCATTTAAATAATCCATTGTCAAAATATATTAATGGGATAATTGGAGGAAATTTGAACACTAACTGGATATTTGATGGCATTAGGGATTATTTTTATATTTAAGTGTGATCATGATAAGGCATCACTTTTTAAATAAAGAGCCATTATCATTTAGTTATATTTTGCATTTTTTCTAGACTAAAAATGTAATACATTTTTTTCAAGTAGCTGCTTGAAACAATTCTTTAGGGCATATGGGATAATGATATGACCTCTATTAGGACACAGGATCATATTGGGGGAGCTGGGTAAAGAGCATTTGTTATATTATTTCTTCTTTTCTGGGTATATTATTTAAGATTCTATATTAATAGAAAAAGCCATACCAGGTTGAAGAAGATGCCAGAAGGAAGGAGGGAGATTAAAGATGGAATAATGGACAAAGAAATTGAGAACAAGGGGATGGATCTAAACCAACATTACATTAAGTGATAAAGATATTTAATTTTTCACATTAAAAATAAAACAAAAGAGAACTGAAGTCATGGCAGAGAACTGCACATAAGCTATTAGAAGGTGACTGTCATTAATAAATTCTAAGGGGCTTATGTCTGTCTGGAATGGAAATAATTTAAGTGTATACTTGGTTATAATGAATGTAGCTTCCCCAGTGGCTCAGGGGTGAAGAATCTGCCTGCAACGCAGGAAACGCAGAAGATGCAGGTTCGATCCCTGGGTTGGGAAGATCCCCTGGAGGAAGAACATGGCAACCCACTCCAGTATTCTTGCCTGGAGAATCCCATGGACAGAGGAGCCTGGCGGCTACAGTCCACGGGGTCGGAGGGAGTCAGACACGACTGACGCAAATGAGCACCCAGCAGGCACATGGTAAACATGCTGTTAAATTGTTTTCAAGTAACCACTAAAAAAGCAGAAATGAAACAGAGAAAAGAGAGTCAGAAAAAGGCAAAGAGAACAGAAACATAAAAGAAGCAGAATAAATAAAAAGGACATGGATGTGATGTTAGAAATGAATTCAAATGTATCAATAACCACAATCAATGAAGATAGACTAAATTCTAGAATTAAAAACAAAGATTGTCAGACAAGACTGGAAAGCGAAATAGTTACATGCTTTTTAACAGAAACTTAAACCTAAGACAAGATAATACAATCAGTCTGAGAGTAAAATGATGGTAAAATAAATACCAGCCAAATACTAAATATAAAGAAAATCTGCTCTTACAAAAATATAAGAAAAATTATGCTACACAAAAATATTAATAGACAGTAAAACATACTACATAAATGCAGACAATTTCCCAGGAAGAAACAACTCAGATAACATAAAACATCAAATTAGAGTTAGAAATCAAAATTTGAAACAAATACAAGAAGAGACCAACCAATCACCATAACACAGAACTATGTTATATAAATGTACCTTTAAGTAATAGTAGGTTAAACATATAAAAATTTTTACATATAAAATTTTATGTTTAATATAAAACATAAATATAAGATATCAAAAATTTTAATATGTCTGATATTAAATATATAAAACAGATTCTCTTTTACTGGTAAAAATAGAATGTGTGAATAACATATTTAATATGCTTTATGAAATGGATATATATAAAACACTTTATTTACAAACTGTAGCATATGCATGCTTTCCACCCACAGTATAAACAAACAGTATTAGAGATGACTCAAAAATTAAAAACCTCAATAAACTGACAACAATGAACAAAATTGAAACAGTCATTTAAAATATTTAAATGGGCACAGATGGTTTCTCAAAAATGTCTATCAGACTTCAATAAGTAGGTAATTGCTATCTTGTATAAATTCTACTTTTACATAATATTTTACAGGGAAAAATTCTAAGTAATTTTATGAGACAAGGATAGTAGGAGGCGTTTGTATTACAGGACAGTCAGTCATGTTAGATGAAAAAATTCTTCAACAAGGAGCACACTTAAAAATGTAAACTATCATAAATAAGTTGGTTTTATCTCAGAAAAGCAAGGTTATTTCAAATGAAAAATTCATATGTTCATTCTAATATTGAAAAATTATTAAGCATTTGACAATTTTTAACTACACTTACATGAAAAAAACCTTCAACCTACTAATATCTGAAGGAAGCTCTTTCTAGCAATAAAAAGTATTTAAAAATCTACATCAAACATCATGCTAAGTTGCTTCAGTTGTGTCCGACTCTGTGCGACCCCATGGACAGCAGCCCACCAAGGTCCCCTGTCCACGGGATTCTCCAGGCAAGAATATTGGAGTGGGTTGCCATTTCCTTCTCCAACATCCAACATCAAACTTAGTAACAAAATGCAAAACACATTCACTTTAAAAACGGAAATAATAATGCTGACAAGCCGAATGGAAAATTTGGCAGAAGGTTTAAATGAGCATCCCAGAGAAGAATAAAAAATTATACCCAGGTTGTGTGCAAAGCTGTTTATCTTCATGGGTAATCAGTGAGAGAAAAAGGAAAGTGAAAGTGTCAGTTGCTCAGTCCTGCCTGGTTCTTTGCAACTCCATAGACTGTAGCCCACCAGGCTCCTCTGTCCATGGGATTCTAAAGGCAAGAACACTGGAGTGGGTTGCCATGCCCTCCTCCAGGGGATCTTCCCAACCCAGGGATCAAAGCCCAGTCTCCTGCATTGCAGGTGGATTCTTGACTGTCTTAGCCACCAGGGAAGCCCTTGGTAAGCAGGAAAATGCAGATTCAAATTATAAAGAGATGCCACTACATGCTCACCAGGTGGCCAAAATTTAAAAGTTGGCTAAACAAGTGTTGGTGAGTTGAGGATCACCCTCATGCGTCGCTGGTGGGCATGTACATTTATACAGTCATTTTTTCGAAACAATGTGTCATTACCTAGAAAAGTGAAAGACGCATGTATCCTATACCCAGTGACACTATTCCTAGGTATGCCATCCACAGAAACTTGTGTGAAGGTAGATCCGAAAAAGGCAAGAAAGGGAGGAAGCCACGGCGACCTGCATCGACTTGGGTGAGTCTCAAAAACATAGCAATGAGGGTTAAAAAGGCAGTGACAGAAGAACGCTCGTGGAACCCTGCCTGTGCATAAAGACCAAAAGCAGGCAAAAACTGCAGAAGTGTTGTTTAGAGATACATGCCTATGTTACAAAGATACAAAGAAAGGAAAGAAGTGGGTCATGACAGGTCAGGCTTGCAGTTACCTGGCGAGCGAGCAAGAGGAGGAGTTTGCAGTCAAAGAGGGTAGCTCAGGAGCCTTCAAAGGGACTGTGATGTTCCTCCTTGCCAAGCTGCAGAGGGGATACACAGGTGTGCTTTCCATGGTCACACTGCATCCATACATGATGTGTATTTTGGGGGCATTAATGGTATCTTGCATAAAAACCTTCCAACACTGTATAATTAGGGAGCAGGAAAAATCCAAACATCCCAATTCATGTGGTTGCTTATTCATGCCAAACCTGATGTTATACAAATGAGTAACATACCACCTGGGGCAACTTCAGACTTCAATCGTTGCAGCCAAATTTTCACCATGACATTTCTTTGGGTAATGGGAATTCTTATTTTTACCCCAATCATTGACGTATTCAACTTGCATTCATGACCTGCCCACCACCTACACCCCCCGAAACGCACACACCATGCGTATGTAGCATATAAACACATTTTGTTTTAATTCACTTCTCTTTTCGTCAGACATTACGGGCCCTCTCCTGGGATGCAGTCAAGCGTTTCTATGTTCATATGAATTTTCTGGCCCAAGGAGATAATTTTGCGCACAGTCAATAGCAATATCCCAGAAGTGAACCAGAAAACTGAACGAGTGAAACAAAATTCAATAGCAATATCAGAGCAGAAAAACCCGTAACCACAGAGGGCATGCTTCCTAAAGAACACGCCGGTGAAGGCAAACCGGGCGCAGAAAAGCAGCGTGAGATCCAAGTTGCTGGGGCCGCATTCATCAGGTAAGTTTGCAACAGGAAACAAAAGAATCATCCTGCCTCCGTAATCCCAAGGGGTCTCTTCTTAAGTTAAAAAACTCAGCTTATGATCACGGGTCACACAGACCTGTACATCAAGCCTGAGGTGAAGTTGTCACTTTATTGAGAACCCATTCAATTGTTCTGTCACATAACGATGCATGAAAGCAAGATGCAATTGTGAAGAAAAGCATGTTGGGTACAGACTGAGTCAGGCATGCAACACGGTGCATCTCCGCCTGCTCCCCACATACAGAGCGGCCATCTCTGCAAACCCAAAGCTAAACGGAGAGGACAGAAGGTGGCTAATTAAAACACGGATTGTTTCAAGATTCATTTTGTCACATACAGAGCATCACCTGAGGCCCTGGAAATTCTGAGCAGAACAGCCAGGGCTCACCCCTCACGTGGTTTGAATTAACTTCATGTTTCAAACAAGATATCTATGAGAATTTTATTAAAATGACTATAGATCAGTGGTGTTTTATGGGAAAAAACATGCATTTGTTTACATGCATGAGTAAGAATATGTATAGCTATGAAAATTCTTAGTACACAAAATCAAGAAAACACAAATCGTGCTTTTTAAGCAAAGCTCACACACACACCTCTGTGCGTGCATGTATGCATGCGCTGGTGCTGTCGTTGTTAGTGGCTCAGTCGTGTCTGACTCTCTGCGACCCCATGGACTGCAGCCCACCAGGCTCCCCTGTCCGTGTCCACGGGATTCTCCAGGGAGAACGCTGGAGTGGACTGCCGTTTCCTCCTCCAGGGGGTCTTCTTGAGCCTGGGATCGAACCCACATCTCCTTCACTGGCAGGTGGACATGCACATAAACACGCCTTCATATACATACATGTATATATACGCGCCTCACCTGGTCCTAGATCATATACACACACGTGTGTGTGTGTGTGTGTGTGTGTGTGTGTGTGTGTGTGTCTAAAACAGGTTATGAACATCCAAACGAACTTTCGGCCAACCCCATATAACTACCTATAGCTCTATACTCCATCTGTGTAACTACGTATGTGTATAGTCATGTAGACTATATGTATATATATCCTGGGTCGTGCCTTAGGAACTTGATCCAGGCAGCACATGTATGACTGCCTGGCGTTGTCCTACGGCCGAAAGCAACACCACATTGTAAAGCAATTACCCTCCAATTAGAAAAACAAAAATAAACAACTTGATACGGAGCGGCAGTAAGACTGAATCAGAACTAAAATGAACCGGAAATGATCCCCCTCCGTGGCTGTCGCCAACATAGATGCTCCAATATGTGAAAAATATTAGCAATGGGTGAAAATGGAGCAATTTAATATCTTAAGAAATAATTTAGAGAATTTAAGGAAAAACTAGAAATTTTCTAAAATTGACAACTGAGACTCGGTGAGGGATTTTCCCACTCTAAGGAAGTGGCAGGGAAGTGAGCTTTCTGCACCATAATGCTGACGGTAACTATAATATGGTAATGTGGCATTTCAAACAAAATTACTGCCACTGACAATGTTATGAATAAGTTCTTCTTAGGAAATTAATATATTCATATTTTTATGGTGCTAACAGACTTTCCTATATCATTTAAATATTGATTCAGCTGTCTATATGAGGTCTTTTTCAAACTTTGTCATTAACTGTACCACCTAGGTCATTCATAAAGACACATTTTTCTTCTAATATTTACATCTTCTCCAGCTGCTAATATTTGATGAATGCATTTCGCTGTTGTTCAGCCACTCAGGCATGTCTGATTCACATGGACTGCAGCACATCTTCCCTGTTCTTCATGGTAAATGTACACATCAATGCAAACAAGAAAAAGAACAAGACAATTTCTTTTAACTATAATGTCAAAAGAAACTTAAGGGAAATTCCACAGAGCTCCATGAAACTTATATCAAACTCCTTTCTTACTTACAGCATGTGTTGCCAGAACTAGTTTGCCACCTGAATACACACTACTTTGTATTCTTCTCAAATTATTTCTGGTATTTCTGGTTCGTCTCCTTTTATCACTCAAATTGCTTTTGTGAAACTAAATTTGGTTAAACATTTTATATTGTTTGAAAGTAACAAAATGTATAGCGGTTAGGTTGTCCTAGGGTTCTCTCATTGGCTTACCAACCTCATGAAACATCCGGATTCTTGATTTCCCTGTGCATTCCCCAGTTCATTAGTGCTATCTTTGTTGTTTGATCGCTCAATTGTATCCAACTCTTTGTGACCCCTTGGACTGCCAGGCCTCCCTGTCCATCACCAACTCCCAGAGTTTACTCAAATTCATGTCCACTGAGTCAGTGATGCCATCCAACCATCTCATCCTCTGTCGTCCCCTTCTCCTCCCACCTTCAATCTTTCCCAGTATCAGGGTCTTTTCAAATGAGTCAGCTCTTTGCATCAAGTGGCCAAAGTATTAGAGTTTCAGCTTCAGCATCAGTCCTTCCAATTGATATTCAGAACTGATTTCCTTTAGGATGGACTGGTTGGATCTCCCTGCAGTCCAAGGGACTCTCAAGAGTCTTCTCCAGCACCACAGTTTGAAAGCATCAATTCCTCAGCACTCAGCTTTCTTTATAGTCCAACTCTCACATCCATACGTGACCACTGGAAAAACCATAGCCTTGACCAGACGGACCTTTGTTGGCAAAGTAACGTCTCTGCTTTTTCATACAATGTCTAGTTTTGCTGTAGCTTTCTTCCAAGGAGCAAGCTTTTAGTTTCACGGCTGCACTCATTGTCCGCAGTGATTTTGGAGCTCAAGAAAATAGTCTGTCACTGTTTCCATTGTTTCCCCAACTATTTGTCATGAAGTGATAGGACCACATACCATGATCTTAGTTTTAAGATCAGTTCAGTTTTAAGCCAGTTTTTTTCACTCTCCTCTTTCATCTTCACAAAGAGGCTCTTTAGTTCCTCTTCATTTTCTGCCATAACAGTGGTGTCATCTGCATATCTGAGGTTACTGGTATTTCTCCCAGCAGTCTTGATTCCAACTTGGGCTTCATCCAGCCTGAAAATTCACATGATGTACTCTGCATATAAGTTAAATAAGCAGGGTGATGATATACAGCCTTGACGTGCTCCTTTCCCAATTTTGAACCAGTCCATTTTTCCACGTCTGGTTCTAACTGTTGCCTCTTGACGTGCATACCGGTTTCTCAGGAGGCAGGGCAGGTGATCCAATGCAATGTAGAGGGTGTGGGTTTGATCCTCAGTGGGAGAACTAAGATCCTACATGCCAGGCCCTGTGGCTAAATAATTTTTATAAAAGTTTGCTTATGTCTCAAGAGGGCTTCTCCTGTGGTTCAGCTGGTAAAGAATACAACTGCATTGCGAGAGATCTGGGTTTGATCCCTGCGTTGGGAAGATCCCCTGGAGATGGGAAAGGCTACCCACTCCAGTATTCTGGCCTGGAGAATTCCATGGACCATTCATGGGGTCACAAAGAGTCGGACACGACTGAGCAAATTTCAGTTTCACTTTATGTCTCAAGATGCCACATGCTATATTAGATCAGTAAAATCACTTATTGAACTGAATCCATGTAAACAGCTTATATTTCATTCAGAGTTCATAGAGGAAGGAGATTCGTGATCACACCCACAGCCTCTTTATATTACTATATTAGAGTGCCTCTGTTTTGAAGTATTATAAGTATTTTTTGGATTCAGAAGGAGAACAGATTACAAAAAGATGAATTCTCTCAGGAGTTACAGCTCTCAAAAAGAAGTCTTTGAAATGTGCATGGCATTTGGCTCTTCATTCAAATGCAATCTCTGACCCTTTTGAAGTTTACTTTTCCCGAGTTGAATAGATACTGCAGGAAGAAAACAGACTGCAGTTGTAGTATGTGTTCCTCTAATATTGGTAAAGGGCTCAACATTAATCTTCAGCTTATTTACTTAGATAAATGCCATTATGTGTCAGTCGTATTGGATATTAAGAGTAACCTGACTTACCGTTTATACATTTTCTTCTGATTGCATTTCTCCTTCCCTGTACTTGGAAATAAGCCCATGGGAATATCATGTCAAGACACTAATCAGAAACGTAACGGACACCATGTATTTTCCAAAGAGACAACTCCACGCACACCAGTGTTGGTCATAAATTTTAAAAACCAGAGCCATATTCCACCACAGCTGTTCCCTTTGTCAGTGTGTTCACCTGTGCTGAAAGTCTGTTCCTTTAGACCCATATATTTCACCCTGTACATGCTAATCTCTGCGGATCAGTTCCAAGCAGTCAGGTAAGTGTTCATAAGCAACTCACAGGAAAACTTGAAGCTGTCAGGGGTCATATTTTAAATGTCTTCTGAATGATACAATCAACATGTGGCTCACTATGCTTTGCTGCCCACCAAGAGAAATAACCAAAAGAGAATGGGGAGGGGACAGTCGCAGCTTTTTAAAACAAGTGGAGCCTGAAACGACAGTCTTGCGTGTACACAGTCTAGATCGCTTTGGCACTCACATCTTCCCACAGGAAATTTCAGCGTGTGGTCTACCACTTGTTTGCTTCACAAATATTCATTGACTATTTGCTATGTGTTAGGCAGGTATGGGCAGGATAGATTCAGCACGGGGCAAAGCACAGATGTGCCTTAGTTTCACGTTGCTGCCCTAGAGAAGAAGCACAATGATACGTATCTGTTATCTTACAGTCACGAAGTCAGCAGTCTGAAGGTAGTCTCGCGGGACTAAACTCAAGGTGCCCTCAAGGTGAGCTCTTTCTGGAGACAGGAGGGGGGCTTGGTTTCCCTGCCTCTGGGGGCTCCCAGGGCCACCTGCTCAGGGGATCAGCTCTTTGTATCTTTCTCATTTGCATCATCACCCCAACCACCTGCTCTCTCTTCCACTTCGTCTTTCCAACTCTGACCTCCTGCCTCCTCTTCAACGGGCCCTTGTAGTTACACTGGGTTCATCTGGATAACCCAGAGAGCTGTTCCCATCTCAAGATGCTAACTTAATCAGGACTTCAAAGGCTCCTTTGCCAGGTAAGGGAACATATTTACGTTTCTGAGGACAAGGATGCTGACGTCTTTGGGACATTATTCTGTCTCCTACACCAGGCACCTGCTCTAAAGCAGCTTACCTTCTAAGACGAAGCCAACAAATATGAAACCAAGTCAAGAAACTGCATAATTTCAGAATGAAAGTGTACTATGGAAAGTTGGAAATGGTGATAGGAAAGTGAGTGACTGGCATGGAGGAAGTGGCTGTTTTAGCTGAGCCAGTCAGAGGAAGCCTCTGAGACGGGAGACCTCAGAGCTAAGTGATCAGAAGGGGGGGAGAGAACTTTCCAAGTGCAAAGGCCCAGCGTTGGTGACACGCTCGGGTGTTTCAGGACAGAGGAGAGGCCACGGTGCCGGAGGAAGACTCTGCGCTGACCAGACAGACCCCCGCAGGTCATACTCAAACGCTTGAATTTTATCCATATCAGAAGAAAAAGCAAAGGGGAATGTTAATCAAGGGGAAGGCATGATACAGTTTATCCTTTGAGAAGGCCAATTTGGCTGTTACTTAAAAGTGTGGACTATAGAGGGTGAAGCTAGTAGCGGTGAGGGGCTGGTTGGGAAGAGAAGTTTCAGCATCCAGGAAGGATACCAGGGTGTCTTGGGGAAGATGCTGAGAAGTTACTGAAATATATAGTGCTAAGTCACTTGAGTGGTGTCTGACTTTGCAACCCTGCGGACTATAGCCCACCAGACTCCTCTGTCCATGGATTCTCCAGGCAAGAATACTGGAGGGGATAGCCATGCCCTCCTCCAGGGGGTCTTCCAGACTCAGGGATCCAATCTGTGTCTCTTGCGTTTGCTGAAATGCTAGCGGATTCTCTGCCGCTGAGCCACCGGGGAAGCCCTGAAATATATGGAATACCTTCTAAACAATTTGCATTTACACTTCCAATTACTCTAGCAAAAACACAATCTTCCCATGCACCAAATCGCCACTGTGTCTCCTATGTAGATACACAACAGGCCTGAGTATTGGTGGATGGCTTCCTAGTTAACTCAGTCTGGCAGTCGATTTGACTGATATTTGTTTAACCAAGTTGACCATCCGTTTGACTGAATGGATTGGATTGATCTGCTGTTTTAGTGATGCCGAGAAGGCTGTCACCATCTCTGGGTATCCTGGGCTCTGACCTCACATTCCTTTGATATAAAGCTACTTGGAAGCATCTTGGTTGATATTTTCTTGCTACACTTGGGGAAATGCCTCTGCATACAACTTTTTGTGATGGTCCTTTGATGTCCAGTTGACTCTGTAGCCAAAACCCCGTTTGCAGAACCAGTCTTACTCAAACAACGCAGAAGTTCGTTTGCTTGCCCTTTTCACATCCCCGGCCCTCTGTCCATGATCGGGGCAGGCTCCGGCCAACATCCTGCTCACAGCGGCTCTGTCAGCAGCTCTGGATGCGACTGTCCAGTTTTCAGTAGGTGTTCCCTGTTTGTGAGTTCTTTTCCTCAGCAAATATTTGTGTCTGGAAATTTTGCTTGGGGAACAAAGAAACCTTGTACGCCTGGAGAGGGGAAAAAAAAGCACGTCCGTATTTGCTGTGTCCTTGGGATAGACAGAAACCCTGGAATGCATCTGGAGGACAAGATTCATGCAGTTTGATCTCATTTATTTGCCCAAGTTCATCAGAGGGTGCTGTGTCAAAACTGGCATTAAAAGCTGATACATGAAATGTTCTGTCAAAAAAAGCCTAGTATTTGGGTTTCAAGAGTAAAGCTTTATAAAACTAAGGAGGCAGATTCCAGGACTTCAGAATGTATGCACACAGAGGCTGCAGACCAGATCTGAGCAGGAAGGGAAATGTTTTCTTGACATTTCTTTTTCAAAACAAATCAACACTCGAGGTTGTTTTTCGAGGCCCAGTTCAATAACTGTGTAAAAACAGTTTTCTTAAAAATTTCCTCTCCCATGCAACCTGAAATGCCCTCTCTCTTATGTTTTGTTAGTTTTAAAATTTAACTGTTCCAGGAATCTTCTTGATTTAACCTCACTTGTGGCAGGGAGGGATGGAAATCACACCTTACAGGATATTATATGCAAAAGAAAATATATACCGTTATGTGGCAGACACAGAGGCAAGCAAACGTATTATGCATTCGTATTTTTTCAATATTGCTTCAGCCCTTTTATAGTTAATTGATTCACTGACAAATTGTTCTTAACGAAAGAACCCAAGACTGGAAATAAGAAAACTCAGCTTTGTTCCCAGCTAGCGGCAGTTGTTTGAACATAAACCCAGACCTTTCCACACTCAATTCAGAGATTACCCACCCACTTCACTACTCGTTTAGTCAGAAAATATTGACGGAGATTCAGTCTGGTTCAGATCAACCTGATTCAGTTCATAAATGCAACCTTTGGGAACACAGGCCCAGAAGAACTGAAATACTACTCTAACCACACAGAAGGATGCCTTCCCATCTGAGGGGCGTAAATGTGCACACCATTCCTCCACAGCCCACGTTCCAACACCGCAGTCAGACAACTGAATCCGATCAAGTCTGGATTTTTCTGCTGGGTTTTGCCATGAAGGATTTCAGCTATCTTCATAATGTGTTTAATATTGAAAAACTTTGTGCTCATGCCAAAATAACCTGCAGTTTGAAAATATTCAAAGAAGCGTAAATGCATGTCTTTATGCTTAAACATCATCTTAGGAGAAATGGGGTGGGAAATGTGCTCTTAAATTATAAACATTTTGACATTAAAAGGCACTATCCCTTGAACTAGCCTGGATACTGATGTTCCAGATTTCCTTATAAAAATGTTAAAAATCAATCCAATCAATTTGCTAGGCAGTGTTGTTAAATAATTTATCTTTTGTTTGTTACTGTCTTGTCTCCTCCTTCAAGCCTATATATCTGCATTTTTTTCTTTTATTAAATTTTACAATGCTGCATGTGTTAATAAACCACATGTCTTGTTTGATTCTTTTCCCTTCACATCTACTTTCATTTTAAAAATGATTCAATAAAAATATGAAAAATAATTACAGTGTTTTCTTTAATGTAATAACTCTTATAGCAGATCACCTCGTCCCTATAATGTTCCTGCCTTCTAGCATTTTCTATGCCAGGCTCATTCACATGCTGTCAGGGTTTTAGGATAAAAAATAAACATTGTTTTCAATCAATAATTTGAAAGTCACTTGGTGCTGGTCCTTTCTTCTGAGTAGAAATTACCTAACATTTCATAGAGGGCCCAGCATTCTCATGGATTAGGAAAGCAAGTAACCTCATATGATCATAGAAATTGACAAAATGGGAAGCTGGTCTTCTCTGCTAGGAAACACTACAAAGACTGAACTTACAGGAACTTCCCTGGTGGTCCAGAGGTTAAGACTCTGCCTTGCAATACAGGGGAGGTGGGTTCGATCCTGGGTCGGGAACTAAGATCCCGTACCCAGAGGGGCAACCAGGCCCGCAGACCACAGCGACTGAGTCTGTGCGCCCCGGCTGGGGAGCGCGCGCGCCGCGGTGAGCGACAGCGCATGACCGGCGGAGAGACTGCATGCCCGTCTAAGGGCCAGCTCAGTCTCATTTAAAAAACAAACAAGCAAATATGTTCTTAAAAAAACAAAAGGACTGGGCTTGTGGCTGCCCTAGACAACACCTGTGTAAGTCATCGCATATACTTGCTATTAGTTGGTCTTCACCCTCCTGGACGAGTCCGATGTAACCTGGGCTGGGCAGTCAGGCGGTGTGATCCTTGGCTCTGGGGCATTTAAACGGAAGCTCTCTGTTTCCCAGCTGTGATTATTTGTCAGTGGGTGTGAAACTGGGCTAGACGGTATTTCAGGCCCTTCCAAACTTGAAGACGGTCTGACTTTATGAGGCCCTCTGCTCGTTTTATGCTTTCTTTTATTTCTCAGCCGTCACAGGGAGAAGATTCACACGGCAGCTCTTCTGTTATGTCCCTGACTTCACTTGGGCATTCTTGTGGTCAGAACTTTTTATGAGACTATCAATTCTTATAGAAAATAGTTCCCACATCCTCAGCTATCCTTTCACCCATAGCTTCTTTTCCACAGTAGGGCACCTCCTACGAGTATCAGGACACTTTCCACTCCCATAGACTGAAGTACTATTCATTTATTCATTCAACAAATGTTACCTGGTGGCTGAGATGGTAAAGAGTCTGCCTGTACTGCAGGAGACCAGGTTTGATCCCTGGGTCGGGAAGATTCCCTGCAGGAGGGCAGGGCAATCCACTCTGGTGCGCTTGCCTGGAGAACCCCATGGACAGAGAAGCCTGGTGGGCTATAGCCCATGGGGTCGCAAGGACTCAGACAGGACCAAGCGACTAACACTTTCACTTTCTATCAAACAATGTCTGGTGCTACATACTAGGAACTCATCAGAGATCGAGAGAGACCGGAATTTCCTTTTAATCAGGCTTTTAGCCTGGAATGTTTAGTTGGCTGAAAGGTGGTCCCAAAGACAGGTCTGGATCCGAGTTTCTGGACCCCATGATTATTGTCTTCTACAGCAAAAGAGTGAATATCACCTCATGGGGCAAATGGTGCCAGGGATCTTGGGGAGAGGAGTTTTTCCTGGATCTTCCAGGTGAGTGCTAAGTGCAGTCATCTGCATCCTTCTAACAGAGAGAGGACGGTCAACTCCACACAGTGGAGAGATGATGTGGAGTTGGAGCAGAGACAGCGAGATGCTCACAAGTCAGGAACACCGCACCCGCCAGGCCCAGGAGAGGCGAGAGGGAGGGTGGCCTCGACGGTGGATATGTGGCCTCCAGAACGGGGGAAGAGTGCTTTCTAGTGTCTTAAGTCCCCAGTTTACAGTCACTTGTTACAACAGCTCCCCCTAAACAAAACAGCACAGAAAGTCAAAACCAAGGCGCCTAAGCCTTCGATGTTCTAAGCTGAGTGGCCTAGTCACGTGCAGGGTCCTTGCAGACCACTTCCTCTCCCCAGCTCGCGGGTGGCTGACTGATGTGATGGGAAGACACCGCCTACTTTCTATTCCATCGCTGACTTAAAAATGAGCATGTGTCTGAGCGGTGAGCCTAGACATAAGATGCACGCAGTGATTCACGCGTTTGGATATTAGAGCCTGCGGGCTTTCTTCCGAGTTATGAACCTGCCATTTCATTTCCTAGTCTTCTGCAGTCACTGTGATGTCCCCTCCCCTTCTTTATTAAACAAAAACAATAGAAAAAATGTTTAAAGATTTGCCTCTGAGCCAAATGTTTCAACACACTGATTGTTACTTTTTCCCCATTTCTCTTCGGTCATCATCCATAGACTTTCTCTGTTTTCTCACCACTTCGGCGTCTTGCGTTGGGACACGTTACAGAGCGCCTCGTGTGGTCAGCGCGCACGGGCGACCCCCGGGGGCTGCAGCGCGCCAGGCTCCTCTGTCCACGGGGTGCTCCAGGGAGAATACTCATGATTGCTTCCAATGCATATATACTATTTAACTGAGTCACCATAAAATTACCACAGTTTACTTAGCCATGACTTTTTACCTCCTCTTTGAAAAGTTTCAAGAATGTTTAATCATGTTACATTGAACATGTGTAGCTTTCCCCCTTTTCATCTCCTTTATTGAGGTAGAATTCAGATACCATGAGATTCGCCCAGGTAAGGGTACAATTTGGTGGTCTTAACTAGGTTCACATGAGATTTTATGTCAACTACACATCAATTAAACAAAGGAGGGGATTACAAAATTCCACACCTGGAGAAACGCTCCCCAGTGTTGCCCAAGGCTCCCGCCCACTGCACTCACCACGTCCAGAATGCACTGGGCGTGTCCTGCAAGGAGCTGTCGTTTAGAATGGGCAGACGGAGAGGGGGCCTCTCCCCGGGCCTCGGACAGTGAAGAGTCTGCCCGCAGCGCGGGAGGCTGGGGGTCAGTCCCTGGGTGGGGAAGATCCCCTGGAGAAAGAGATGGCACCCCTCTCCAGTATTCTTGCCTGAGGAATTGCACGGATGGAGGAGCCTGGCGGGCTATAGTCCGTGGGATTGCAAGCAGTCGGACACAACTGAACAATTCACACACACACACACACACACACACACACACACACACACAGAAAGAGGAATGAGTCTCAAATACGTGCTACAGTGCAGATGAACCTTAAAGACATTGTGCCAGGTGAAATTATCCAGACACAAAGGACAAAGTTAGGCCACTCCCTCTGAGATGAGACATCAGAGAGACAGAAGCAGGATGGGGTTTGAGAAGGGCGCTTGGAGGGGAAAGGGAGTTGTTTTTGAGCGGGTGCAGAGTTTCTGTTTGGGAAGATGAGAATGATGTGGAGATGGATGGTGGTGATGACTGCATATTTGAATGTACTTAATGCCATTGAACTGTAAAGTTTAAAATGGTAAATTTCACATTATACAGATTTTAGCAAAGTTTTTAAATGGGATAAAAAGACCCCAAAAGACAAATTGCATGAGTCCATTTATATGAAATGTCCAGAATAGGCAACTCTAGAGACAAAAAAAATGGATTAGTGGTTTGGGGCAAATGGGAAGTGATTCCTAATGGGTGTGGGATAAAGAAAATGTTCTAAAATTGGTTGTGGTCAAGGTTGCACAATCTAGCCAGCAATCATTTTAAACATTATATAAGACAGTTATTTTAGAGTTCAACTGAAAATAAGGGAAGGTCACTTTAGAATTACTTTACGGGTGATAATGAAATTAATACCTACAAAATATTTTATCTGTCACCTTTGTTGGTTACAACAACAGTATAAAGCAAGCCAAAAAAGGAAAAAGGATGCAGTTGTTCGGTAATATTAGTGTTACTCTATATCATACACATAGAGCTGGGTCAAGTGGATACTGGACACATATTTCCTTCTCTTTCTTTCTGAAGTATCTTAGTTATGTTCAAACAAGCACACAGCCCATGAGACTCACAACTGACCTCTTCTCATCCTGAGCCTCGAGTCTAAGCATTGAAACTCCATCCCTGTGCAAAGGATTGGCCTGGGAATGGGTACCAAAACTCCATCCCTGTACAAAGGATCGGCCAGGGAAAGGGTAAATGTCACAATATGACCAACGGCCCACAAAAGACCTGTCTGTTGCGGTCTTCTTAGTAAGTGCCTCCTTGTTTACCTTGGAGAGATGGAGCTCTCTTTCTTCTATAGTAAGAAGCAGTGACCCTTTTGTCATCCTATGACATTTTAGGAAGAAGGTGGCACTTTGGACTATAGAATGGAGACAGGATTAATGATTCCAGCACTGATCTTTTGAATCAGCCAACACTGAGCTTCACCCTGCGTGTGCATTTTCAGCTAAGAAAGCCAACAAAACAGTTCATTTTTTTTCCTTAGGCAATTTTGTATTATACTTTCTATTACCTGTATATATCCTGAGTGATAGACCAACCTAAGAAATGCTCAGTAAATGGCCCTACATAAATCCACTTGTCCACTCACAGTCATGGCTTTAAATAAACATTCATTTACTGCAGCTCAGTTATTATTCAAATTAAAATCTAACACAAGCAGTGCCGTATGTGAGACCTGACCAAAAAGCAAAAAATCTCAACAGCTAAGAAGTAAAGATAAAATGTAGTGAGCATATCTATAGCTTTCTGATTTCTTTGGGTTTGGGGGAAATAAAGCAAAAAGAGATGTAGTTCTTAGTACTTAATAGATCTATATGACTACATAGCAAATTGTTCCTGTTCCTTCCATTGTAAAATCTGAACACTTTTCACTCCAGAAAGGTGTTATAATAATGTATGTTTCTTCCAAAATTCTCTCATCAGATAATGCTTCCTGCTGAACTACTCTTAGCCTATTCAAGAATGTGGTAAACACAATGTAATTTGGGAGGTGGATCAAAGCGAGATTACTTTCAAAAACTACCTAACCCAATACATATGTTCACAAAGGTAAAATACACAAGTAATAAATATGAGCATATGGTCTAATAGGAAAAGATAAAAAGAAATGGGGAAAGAGGCATGCAGCCCAGAAAAGGGAAGCTTTTATGTGTTATTTAGGAAGTTCCTTGGTAACAAGAAATCATGCTTGCAACTCTGCAGTGATGCGGGGAGAACACTCACTGGTCTTCTTCTCTTCCACTCCACGCAATGGTGTGTCACTCCCAGAAAGCAATGAAAAGCTCTTCCGTGTCTAACAATGATTGTTCCTCTAACCAAATGTGTCCCTCGGGATCTCTTTGTATTCTGAGATTACATCCCATAATGCTTCAAACTGTTGTAGAAGAAGCCACGTATATGAATGAACCTGAATATGACTTTAAAATAGTGCACAGGATGATTTGGGAGCACCTGTACATTAGGGTGGGAAGGAGTCTGCAGTCTGGGAAGGCCAGGCAGGCAAGGTGTGTCTCGGATTTTCACTTAGGTATTTATTTACCAATTGTCAATGACTTTGTCACAAGACGATCTGTTGAAGACTTTTACTTGCTGATGATGGAAGCAAATATGAAAGAAAAAGTCATTCTTTGGGGCTAATGCTCTTAGTGGTTTGGTATTTCCACCCTTCAAAAACCGCTCTGATCTATAAACAAAAACTATATTTAAAAGAAGTATCAAGAAGAAACATATAGGAGGTTTTTTCCAAGTCACTCCTTCTATTTTATCATCAAGCACTTCTTCTGTGGTTCACCCCTCTGTTGCTCTGTCTCTCCCACCCTCAGCGTTTCCCCTAGTGGAGGACCCTCACACCTTTATACTTCTCCACGTTAGACCAGCAAGCTGTGAGGCCTGTGAGGATGAAGGGAGAAATCAGCTGGGTGTGTTTATTTATGGATTCACAAATACTGCCTTGGGATAGAACACATGACTGCAATCTAGAAAGAAAACGCTCAGATCTGCATGCTAGACCAAGAGTTAGCAAACTTTTTCTATAAAAACCCAGGTAGCAAGCCTGTTAGATTTTGCATGCGACCTCCTTCACAACTGCTCGGCCTTGCTGTTCACTAAACAAGTAGCCTTAGACAGTACAGACCTGAAGGAGCATTACTGGGTCCCCATAATGATTTATGGGTGCTGGACTGGGAATTACATATAATTTCCATGTATCATGAAATATTCCGATTCTTTTGATTTTGTCTGTCAGCCATTTAAAAACTGTAAGAATCACGATTTGCTTACAGGTGTACAAAACATATGACAGGTAGTCTTGGCCCCTGGGCCATAGTTTCTGACCCTGTTCTAGATCACCCTCTTTTTAAACGTCTTAAAATGGGAAAAACCAGGAAGCATCACACCTTATTCTAGGATACTTTCTGCTTCTTGAGCCGATCGGGTCAATTTTGTACGTAACAGAATGAGAAATCTTAAATGGGGACATGAAGCTTGTCTGATAAGCCCATGATCATGGTTTTATGAACGATGCATAAAACAGTCGAAGCATTCATTGTCACAGCTCTGTTAAGCCTAAAGTCTTTCACAAACACTGGGGTGGCAGGAACAAAAGTTCAGCAAAAAGCAAAGATTTTTTTCTCATGTTTTATCGTCAGATTTCTTCCTACAGGCCTTCTTCTCTCAGTCTCTAATTTAGTGACATGTGTTTTAACTACTTTCAGTCCTACCTACCGGTGTGTAAAATCCACTCTAAATGTAACGTCTTCAAAGAACAACCGTCTATGATGTTTGCAGTATGGTGGCTGGCCGTGGGTTCCTTGGCTGGTCTCTCCTGAGGCTCCTTCATGCAGCTGGGTTCAGCTGTGAATTCCTGGGTTCTCCGGGGGGGGGGTGGGGGATGGGTCTCTCTCACTCACTTTTCCAAACATCCTCGTGGATGGAAGCTTGGGGCAGCCTCTGACATGAGCACAGGTAGAAGACGCAAAGTGTCTTGAAGCTCAGGCTCCCAAATTTCCATGACATGCCATCATTTTCTCCAAATTCTATTGTTCTGAGCAGGTCAGAATACCAGCCTAGATTCAACAGGGAATTTGTGGTGACTGAACGATTATCATATCACACTTATCTCAGGGCTTGTGGAAGCTATGGGTGCAAATTATACCTTTTATTTTGAATCATTCCAGCTTTCGTAACTGAATATTAAGAGAAACCACTCTAATGGCATGGTTACTAAGCTTCGTGATGAGATTTCAAGAAGAACACAGATGAATACCATTTATAAGGCTAGACTTAGTCATAAAATTGGTTTGTCCTGGCCCTCATCATTTTGGTAATAAGGAAAGCTCAGAAAGACTGCCTGTGGAGAAAGTGCAGATGGTGCCCACACAGGAAGCCTTGTGGGAGCCCCATCCAGGTCAGGAAAGGCTTTGGGACAGGCACCTGCAGGGTTTTGGAGAAAGGAAGCCGTGTACGGTAAAGATTGTTGAAACAGAGCATGGGATGGCTTTGGTCGTGGACACAGCCAGAGCAGGGTCAGGAAGACCGCCTAGACGCTGTCCTAGTGAACCTGGGCATGAGTCACAGTTAAGTGACCAGCTTCCTTGTTAGAGTCTTTTTAGTTCAGGTTTGACACTTTGTTAAGAATATCACACCATCTTTTGTGACACTGGAAAACATATTTTGGAAGATCACTGGGAAACCACTGGGGCTCTGAGTTCCCACAGTTCCATTGATGGGGAGGAGAAATGCAGGCAGGAATAGTACTGCTCCAGGATGGCAAACTGATCCCAGCCGTCGAGACCCGATGCGCAAAACAGCCCCATTCTGAAATTGTCAATGGTACTAGTGATAATCTCTTTCCTCACACCTAAGTGCCACCTACTGGAAGTTGCATCCTGATTTACATGCCATGCCATAAGATGCCCCAGATTACAAGATGCATCCTGACTGATTTCAGAGGTAAGTTGGGAGTAAACATGCTTTTTTAGAGCTGATGGAATTATTATTATTACTCAGTAATAACTAAAACACAAACTAAATGATGAGCACAGGAGACTGCTAAGTATTTTTCATTTTTTTTTCTCTATCAATGCCTAACAGTCTGTGAGAGAGTTTCTATTACTCTAATTCCTAGTATATGAACAAGGCAACAAGAGATTTGGCAACAAGAGGCTCAAGAGATTTGGTCATTTATTCAAGGTCAAGGCCAAAATACAGGGGATCTTCCTGGCCCAGGATCGAACCCAGGTCTCTGCATTGCAGGCAGATTCTTGACCATCTGAGCCACCAGGGAAGCCCATTCAAGGTCAGATGGTCAATAAATGCAAAGCCAAGACTCTGTCCTTGGTCTTTGTAAGACCAAAACCTGGTCTGTTCATCCGTATGCTCTCTGACTTCTTCTGCATATTGGTCATGGACGTGTAGCAGATATCACTCAGTTAACTCTCACAAAAACAAACAGAGCAAATAAAGACTTCAAAGACTGAAGATCAAAACAGAATGGAGAAAATCCACAGGCCAGTGGGAACCCTCTAACTTTTCTATCTCTCAGAGGGCAGGGTAAATGATTTTTGATCATTACGTAGAAGGCAGTGTGCTCGCTAGTCCCAGACATCTTCATTCATTTCTTTTCTCCTTCTTATGGTTGCTAAAGTCCGGGCATCATCCTCCAGTGAGTCAAACGTTAGCAAGCATATGGATGACTGTATTTGAAATCCTGAAAGTTCTGTCCTTGATGAGCAACTTTGGGCACTTTCAAGAAAGGCTTCATTTTCAGTTGCTGTCAGTCACAATGTATTGGGGATTTCATCGCTCAAAGGGGATAAGACTGCTTAAGCAAGAAAGTACCTAGCAGAGAACACTGTCCGGTATTCGGTGATGTTCCATCTAATTCTTACATTCTACCATTACTTATTTAGATACGAATCTGGGGAATGTAATTGGACCCATTACTTTTTCATCAATTCAATAAAGTTTGATGGATCACCCTTATATCACATACCATGCTGGGGATGCAGAGATGATTCCCTCATTTCAAGGAGTTAGTAGTCTCGAAGAAACCAATGGTTGAATAAATGATTGTGACTGAGGTCTGCCCAGGATGACTTGGTAACAAAGGTGATTAACACATAGCTCACCTGGGCTGACCGATTTAGCTTTCCTGGTGAGCTGAGGCTCCTGCTGAATATTTCAAAACTGCAAGAATTAGACAAGATAGATGATGAGAAATGGCTTCTAGGGAAGAGGGGTGGAACAAGTGAAAGGCAAAGAGGCAAGACTATTCAAGAGGAAGGAAGGTGCCAACTCTCCATGATACCCTGAACGTGTGTTTCCCACCACACATCAGTGCACAGCCTGCCAACCAGGGTTAACAGCCCTAGCTCACGCTTTCCAACAGCCCCATGGGAATCCTACATATTCAGCCTGTTCCTCCACTGATGGACCTTCAGGTTACCTCCAGGGTTTTGCTACTACAGACAATGTGGCCATAAACAATCATTTATGTATAACTGCAGGCTTAGATACTTTGATTTCTCCCAAGATCAGTTTCCAGATCTGACATTGTTGAATCAAAGGATATCACATTAATTTTTTAAAATGCCAGACTACCGTATCAGATTATCTTCTCACCTAGCCATGTAGGTTACAAATCTTAATGATTTTGGCTAATTTCATAAGCAATGGGCTTGAGTTTGAGCAAACTCAGGGAGACAGTGAAGGACCAGAAAGCCTGGCGTGCTGCAGTCCATGGGGTCACAGAGTCGGACATGACTTAGAAGTGGGATAACAATACGCAGAATAATCAGTCTTCACGTAATTGGTGCTCTTCTGGCCACTGATCAGGTTGAAAATGTTTCCTTTTCTGGGATTACCCTGTTTGCCTTCACTGGACATGCTCCACAGTGTCTTTCCCTTGTCATTTGAGGGCTTCTTTTGGACACTTCGGTTATTGGCCGCTCTTTTTCAATTACAGGAAGTCTCCCCCCAGTTTGTGCGCCGCCTTTTGCAGAGCGGCCCTGCCTCTCCTGGCGTCACCTGTGATGCGTTTCGCGACCGCACTGTGGGGGGAGCGCTCGTGTCCGGCTGTGTCACCTGCCGCGCTGTGAACAAGGCCCTGTCACAGCCGAGATCGCCGCAGCCCGCGCGGGCACGTCACCAGGCACCTGCCCGGCGCTGGGCTCCCGGGGAGCGAGCGCTCTGCCCGGACGCGCCGCACCATGGAGCCCCAGCGGCGGCCTCGTGTCCGTGACCCCCGGGGCTGTGTTACGGCTCCGTCACGGCTCGGCCGTGGCTGGGGCTGTGCCGGCGACGTCAGCCTCTCCCCGGCCGTGCAGCCAGGAAAGAGGAAAGGCGCCCGCAGTCCGCAGGCTCCTGGGCTCCGGCCGCCTCTGGGCTCAGCGAACAGTGCAAACGGCGAGGCAGGCAGCGCCGCGAGCAGGGTCAGCAGCACACACGTTAGTTTTAATGTTTGTAAATTCCTATGCGTTTCTCTATGATTTTATACATTTTTAAGTCTCCGATCTTCCTCAAGCAAGTTCCCTATACCTCATGGATGCACAAATAAGAACTGAAAATTTATTCTAATGCTTTCACTATTTCTAAAATTTAGATCTTTTGTGCACCTTAAATATATATATATATATATAATCTTTCAGATTAAAAACAAACAAAAAAACACAGAGATGTGACTGGCTTTGATACGAATAATAAATAAGTAATCTTCCTCTCCACTGTAGCTCAGCTGGGACTCCGGTCTACCTTGCTCTGGGGTCCATGCTAACAGAAGAGCCTCGACGTAGAATAATATGACTGAAATCTGGAATATCACTCCTTTTGGATGGATATGCTAATAAAGGATTGGGAGATGGAGTAAGACAGGCAGAATGGATTTTATCTCAAATTCTGCTCAAATTCTGATCCCCATCAAATCTGATTCATCTTGGTGCGGTTTAGTTGCTAAGTCACGTCCGACTCTTGGTGACCCCATGGACTGTAGCCCGCCAGGCTCCTCGGTCCATGGGATTTCCCAGGCAAGAAATCTGGAGTGGGTTACCATTTCTTTCTCCAGGGGATCTTCCTGACCCAGGGATCAAACCGGCATCTCTTGCATTGGCAGAAAGAGTCTTAACCACTGAGCTACCTGGGAATCATTTTCCCAACCTTATTTCCAGCACTTTGAATTGAATTTGATCCATTTGTGAAAAGCCAGGCAGTAGTTGGCAGGCACAAAAGACAAGTTCAAACTCAATTTGATCAACTTCTTTGGAGCCCTGGTGGATGATTATGGTGATGCTTTTTTATATTAATGCTGTAATTAGAGCTTTGAAATGGTTGCTTATATATGAGTCAGAGGATGTGAATTTATATCCAAAGGATTGTTTTACAGTTGTAAAACACTGAAAGTGGAAAGTCTTTTCTTGCTTAATTCAGCCCCATAGTCAATCCATCACGTTTTGAATGCCAAAATGGTGCAGAAATGCAATACTTTTCAGCTTTGGTTACTTCCACATTTGATCTCCTGTCAAACAGCAGTTAAGCTGATGCAGGAGGATTATTTTGATAAGGCCATTACTAAAGACAGAATTCAAAACAAGAACATTATGGTCTTCCCCATTAATGTCAAATAAATGGTATTCTGCCAGACACGGTTGGGGAACTTCTAAAAATCTGTTCTCTTTCAAATTGTGCTGCATTCTATTTTCTGAAGAATGCTTGGTTCTTGTTTGAAATAGTTTAGAGTAGAAAGCTTTTAAGAACAGTTTCTTAGAAGTTGGGTTGGTTTTTATTGAAAACCGTGGCTTATCCTAGAAAGTAGTTCCCGGATAATTGCTAAGGGATGATCGTGGTTCTGCTTCAGAACAAGCCGAGCAGGACCTCCCCTGTGTAGAGGGCTAGGAACCATTAGAGGATGCTGTCAGGATGCCAGCTCTCGGTGTGGGAGAAGGTTTCAGAACGTGCAGGCAGAAGCACTCAAAGGTCAGACTTACTTCCTTTTGCACTTTGCCTTTTGCCGGGTCCTTGAAATGCACCTCGCCCAAAAGGTCTCAGGGTGCTACTAGTGGCTCAGGAATTATGTTGGCCCTTTGAGTTACCCCCGAGGCTATGTTTCAGCGCAGGAGAAACGCAAGCCTATTATCGTGGAAAACTGAGCTCTGGGACACAAAACCATTTATGTTTATTACTCTTTGTGGTCCAAGCAAGCCAGAGGTCGAGTCTGCTTTGAAAGAGGCAACAATTGAAAATATCAATTTGTCAGTTCAACTAAAATTGATTGAACCCTTAAACATACAGGGCATTGGACTAAGCTCAGCAGGAAGGCCCAGAGTTCCCGAATGCTGCTTGCAGATTAAAGTCAGAGTGTGGCACAGAGGAATAACCAAGGAATCACCAATTTTTAGAGAAATATATTTTATTCCCTGAGTTCTTTTTTAAAATTGTATCTGTTTATTTTTTAAATTGCATGTGTTCATTTTTAGAATTCTATGTGTTCGTTTTTTTGTGTGTCTGCGCGGGTCTTCCTTGCTCTGCATGCCTTTTCCCTCGCCGGGGGAGCAGGGGCTGGGCTGCTCCCTGCAGGGGCTTCTGCTGTCGAGGATCACGGGCTCCAGGAGTGCAGGCTCCGCTGCGGTGGCGCACGGCCCGAGCTGCCTCACGGTGTGTGGCATCTTCCAGGACCAGGGATTGAACCTGTATCCCTTGCATTGGCAGGTGGATTCTTAACCACTAGACCAGCAGGGAAGCCCCACCAAGTTTTAAAAGAAAATAAATCCCAACAGATGGTGAATTCTTTTTAAGTTCTTTTTATTTCTTTTTATCTTTTGGGTGGCGGGGGGTATAGCTGCTTTACAGTGTTCAGCATACAAGGAAGCCAGAGACCAGGGATTTGGGGAAATGGGTACATCTGACCGCATTTCTACTGTGTCATCTAACCGTAATCTGAAAAGCATCATGAAAGGTAGAGAATACAAGTCAGGCAAAGACTTATTATCCCCATTTTGCAGGTGAGAAAATCTGGGTCGAGAGAGGAGGGTTTTGTTTGGGACTGACACACACACACTACTAAGGACGAAATAGAGACCAGCAAGGACCTACTGTGGAGCTCGGGGACTCTGCTCATGATAACCTGTAAGGGCTTCCCTGGGGCTCAGCTGGTAAAGGATCCGCCTGCAATGCGGAAGACCTGGGTTTGATCCCTGGGTTGGGAGGATCCCCTGGAGAAGGGAAAAGCTCCCCACTCCAGTGTTCTGGCCTGGAGAGTCCCATGGACTCTGTAGACCATGGGGTTGCAGAGGGTCTGACAGGACTGAGCGACTCTCACTTTCTATGAGCCAAGTGATACGCTCCTCAGTTTACCAGTGAGGAAGCTGCAGATGGGGAGGGTCGAACATATCCGCCCAGGCTGCAGACCTAGAGCTAAACCACAGGTGCGCTGAGCTCGGCGTTCCCGCTGGGTGCGCAGAGCTACAAAGGCATCTGCGGTTCACACGCACGGCCCCAGTATATTTCAGAGGCACAAACAGAAGCAAAGTCCCACCCAACTGCCCTTCATGTATGTTCTTTAAGTGCAAACGGGGCCGGATAAGGAAGTAGAAACTAAATTAGCAAGGTCTCAGAGCCACATCCGTGTCAGCATCTCTGCCCATTGTGTAGTTTTGGTCATTTCAAAACACCCAGGGCTTCCCTGGGGGCTCAGCTGGTAAAGGATCCGCCTGCAATGCGGAAGACCTCAGTTCAATCCCTGGGTTGGGACGATCCGCCGGAGAAGGGAAAGGCTACCCACTCCAGTATTCTAGGCTGGAGAATCCCATGGACTGTATAGTCCACGGGGTCACAAAGAGTCGGACATGACTGAGAGGCTTTCACTTTCAACCTAAGTGGGAAAAGAATCTGAAAAAAAAAAAAGTATGTGTGTAAGTGGGTTTCCCAGGTGGCCCAGTGATAAGAAATCCTCCAGATGGATTCCTTATGCAGGAGATGCAGGTTCGATACCCGGGTTGGGAAGAAACTCCAGGGGAGGAAACAGCAACCCCACTCCAGTATCCCTGCCTGGGGAGCCCCGTGGACAGAGGAGCCTGGCGGGCTACCGTCCGTGGGGGCGCACGGAGTCAGACGTAACTGAGCACATAGCAGCGCACGTGCCTGTGTATAAGCCCGTCATCTCGCTGATGCCACCACAGCATCGTTAATCAACTATAGCATTGTTTTAACACGAGGATGTTTTGCTATCTTTCGCTGTGGTTTTGTTTCACTTCTCAACGTGTATTTTTCTGAAGAGTCGAAGTAGTTTCAGTCTTGCTGAAGGGAATTCATCTCATGTTGGGACTTACTTTATCCTACTTCATCAGGTGATAGGGCCTGGTGGGTGATGGTTTCTTGGCCTTTTTGGAATTTTTCATTGGCGACCTGGCTGCTGAATGCGTCTGAGGTGGGGGAGTGGCTAATAAAGCTCACCTACTGAAATAGGGCGTTAGGTTTGCATGTGAGCCTAGAATCCACATTTTCAGTGTCATCTCTCCATTTTTAAACTCACCTCAGTGAGAGATGCTAAAATTCTGAAATATCGAGATCTAGGAGGAATTTGGCACAGTGAGCAAAATTATTCACTAAATTATTCCTCTTTTACTTGGAGCTGGCATTTTCACTGAGCTTGAAAGAAAGGCAAATAAGATCAGTTTTACTGTAATTTTACAGAGCTGCCTTATTCAAATTCATGCACAAACATCTGTGTACAGCATCCTGGTGACCATCCTGAGATTATTCAAGAGATCCTGATGGACCTTCAGATTGGTTTTACAGACACTGGCTTCACCTACACCATGATTATACTCCTGACAGTTTAAACTGTGTTGATGTCCTGCTAAACCATGAACAGGGGCAAATGACGACAACGAGGGAAGAGAAACAGACTTTGCTAATCTCTGACTCAGGCTTTTACGTTACTTTGCAACTCCTGTCTCCCAGAGAATCACTTAGACTTAACACGGCTGGAGTCATTTCAGTTATTTACTCTCTCATCTCGTTCTATGAATGTCAGATCAGGTGTTACACATCTACTGTGCCTTTGCTATCTGTAACAGAATAGACTTCCTAAAATTAAAAATCGAGGGGGGAAAGAGTGTGGAGACTTAAATTTGCTTAGTGGCGATATTTTTTGCACGAATGTGACTTCCGGTGTAGCAGAAATGTAATAGGGATGATAACTTTGGTTGTGGCCTGAATTCATGCATAAAAGACCCAGGTTCACAGCAGCTCCTACAGCCGGCGCTGACATGGTCTCTACTTCTTCATCCTCCTCTCTTTCTTCTTTAAATCCCTATTAAGTTAGGAAATCTACTCTCTGAACTGAAATGGAGATCTTTCTAAGCAAAAATAACTTCGTGCAGTGTTAAATTTTAGAAAGATGAAATGAACAAACCATGCCAGTTTCCATTAATTCAGAAAACCGATGAGCATTACAATCTCTCCCAAGAAAGGGCATTTTTACAGTCCTGTAAGTGCTTTCTGATGGATAAATATACCCTCTGAAAAGATACCTGAATAACCTCAGCTGCATTTGCCATATTATTAGAGCACCAGGATGTTCGGTGAGAGGGCTTAAAAGACTTGATTATCACAGATAGGATTTCTGTGGTTACAGAATGCTCCTAAGAATCAACATGTCTGACTTTGGAAGAAGAGCTTGAGTGCAACTTCTCCATCACTGCCAGGTCAAGAAAATACACCTGAGTACAGGAAAATATCTGAAGATTCACACAAAAGCAGGCCATCGGAGCAAAAATTAATTGTATTGATAATGATCAGGAAATAGCTCTATCCAATGCCTGAAGCAGCCAAAGCCCATCAGATTGGACAACGCTACTGCAGTTCTGATTCTGGGGAGCCCACTAGTAAGAGAGAAATTCTTCTCCAAAGTCAGAATGGACAGCAGGTCATTTCGCCTAGGCCATGGGCATTTCACTGACCATGCTAGAGCCTTTGACCATGTGGATCACAACAAACTGTGGAAATTAGAGATGGGAATACCAGACCATCTTACCGGGCTCCTGAGAAACCTGTATGTGGGTCAAGAAGCAACATTTAGAACCTTATGTGGAACAACGGACCAGTTCAAAATCGGGAAAGGAGCACATCAAGGTTGTATATTGTCACCCTGTTTATTTAACTTATATGCAGAGCACATCATGAGAAATGCCAGGCCAGATGAATCACAAGGTAGAATCAAGATTTCCAGAAGAAATCTAAATAACCTCAGATATGTATATGACACCACACTAATGGGAGAAAGCAAAGAGGAACTAAAGCGCCTTTTGATGAAAGTGAAAGAGGAGAGTGAAAAGGCTGGTTTAAAACTCAACATTCAAAAACCTAAGATCATGGCAGGTGGTCCCATCACTTCATCATAAGTAAATGGGGAAACAATGTAAGCAATGACAGACCTTATTTTCTTGGGCTCCAAAATCACTGTAGATGGTGACTACAGCCATGAAATTAAAAGACGCCTTGCTCTTTGGAAGAAAAGTTATGACAAACCTAGACTGCATAATAAAAAAGAGAAAAACTTACTGACAAAGATCCATATAGTCACCTCTACGGTTTTTCAAGTAGTCATACAGATATGAGAGTTGGACCCGAAAGAAGCCTGAATGACAAAGAATTGATGTTTTCTTATTACAGTGTGAGAGAAAACTCTTGAGAGTCCCTTGGACTGTAAGAAGATCCAACCAGTCCATCCTAAAGGAAATCAACCCTGAATATTCATTGGAAGGACTGATCCTGAAGGTTAAGCTCCAATACTCTGGCCACCTGATGGGAAGATCTGACCTATTGGAAAAGATCCTTATGCCGGGAAAGACCGAAGGTGGGAGGAAAAGGGGATGACAGAGGACGAGATAGTTGGATGGCATCACTGACTCAATGGACATGAGTTTGAGCAAACTCTGGAAGATGGTGAAGGACGGGGAAGCCTGGCGTACTGCAGTCCATGGGGCCACAAAGAGTGAGACACGGCTTAGCAACTGAACAACAATAACAATGGGAGTTGGGAGAAAAACCTCATGTTAACCTTTGCTTGTGAATGGTTTCCTAATTATAACTGTATAGCTAAAGGAAACTGAGGCCAAGGGTGGTGGGTTTAGAATGTGGGAAAATCAAGAAATGATTCTCAGTTCTGGAGGGTTAAATTTAACTAATACATCTTACAGCTTTTTACCCAGGAACAGGAATGACCCAAATTATTCACAAGTATCTTAATGTTGGGATTGAGTTCAGACTGTAAAGAATCTTATCAGCAATGCAGGAGTCCCAGGTTCGATCCCTGTGTCAGGAAGATCCCCTGGAGAAGGAAATGGCAACCCACTCCATATTCTTGACTGGAGAACTCCATGGACAGAGGAGCCTGGTGGGCTACAGTTCATGCGGTCACAAAGTGTGAGACATGACTGAGTGACTAACACGCAGACACACAATGTTGGGGTAGGGTTTTCTAAATGTAAAAAGTACTTTCCTACCAATTGCTATAGAAAGAAAGCTACAGATACTGAACTGTGTATCCTGTGCTTTTTTTTCTCTTATCTTTGAATTCTAGAAGGTGGCATGAGTTAGCAATGTATTGCTTTAGGACTTTCTGCCATGGTGGAGAGATAAAGTAGCCTTTTCCTTGCAGGAAATCATTGAGAAATTCAGGGCACATTTCTGGAAGATCAGGAGGCAGCAGAGTACCCTGGTGACGTGGGAGAGATCTTGGAGAATGGAGCGTGACCGGGACTTCTCTGCTCCCTGGGTTTGGCCCCCAAGCCTTACCCATCCCCGACACACACCTCAGGCTGGGACAGTGAGAATGAGAAGGGCACCAAGGGTGGCTGAGTGGTACTCTGAGTGCATGCTAAGTCGCTACACTCATGTCCAGCTCTGTGACGTGATGACCAGTAGCCAGCCAGGCTCCTCTGTCCATGGAATTCTCCAGGGAAGAATACTGAAGTGGGTTGCCACTCCCTTCTCTATGGGATCTTCCCGACCCAGGGATCAAATCTGTGTCTCTTATGTCTCCTGTTGGCAGGAAGGTTCTTTACCACTGACGCCATCTGGGAAGCCCCAAGTGGCACCCTCAGTATGAGTTCAGTTGCTCGGTTGTGTCCAACTCTCTGCTACCACATGGACTGCCACATGCCAAGCTTCCCTGTCTGTCACCAACTCCCAGAGTTTGCTCAGACTCTTGTCCATTGAGCCCGTGATGCCATTGAACCGTCTCATCCTCTATCATCCCCTTCTCCTCCTGCCTTCCATCTTTCCCAACATCAGGGTCATTTCCAGCGAGTCAGTTCTTGGTATCAGGTGACCAAATATTGGAGCTTCAGCTTCAGCAACAGTCCTTCCAATGAATATTCAGGACTGATTTTCTTTAGAATTGACCGGTTTGATCTCCTTGTAGTCCAAGGGACTCTCAAGAGTCTTTTCCGACACCACAGTTCAAAACCTCCGATCTTCGGCGCTGCAGGAAGCGGTACCCTAATGAGTGGTGCCCTAATCACATCCAAAAGCCAGACACAAAGTAGGGGCTGAGAGGACCCTGCACGCCCAGAGAGTGGCTGTCCTGGCGGAAACCCATATACTGCTGGCTTATTACTGCTGTCATTGGTTTTCACAACATTGTGGATTTATGACTTGAAGATCATATGACAAGTTGAACAAAGAGCAAAAGCGAGAATCCAGGTCTTCTCAAGCCCCACCCAGATTCCTTCCTGTTATAGGTGCCAACCTCAGCTTTTCAGATGAAGCTTGTTGTAAATTCTAATCTCACATTGGCTGTCAAAGATTTAATCTCTGGAAATCCAGCTGCTGCTAAAGTTATTTTCACTGGTGGAAATATGGAGGAATTAATACTTTTTATGATTCATTTCCCAGAGACCCTGAAAGAATAATAATAATAATAAAGCTGTACATGAGAAGGTTTTCCTAGTTGTTTAGAAGCATCCCATTATCTATTCAAAACAGTTGGTGATGCATTCTTTAACTTTGAGAGGATTGAGAATCAGGTAAGAAGGCATATATGACTTACAATTATAATTCCAAAAAAAAAATTATAAAGGTATCAATTGATAATACTGAAGTAAGTAAAAGATGGCATATTTCTTGCTTCTGACAGGAATAATAGCAAAATATTTTAATAATTCAATTGTTTTATAACAACTAGCATCATTCTTAAGCCCTTCATGTATTGCAGACAACTAGAAATAAAAGCGTTAAATTGCTACACAATGAACATTATTTGTTGAATATAATAATGCTTTTGCAGTTTTCCCCCTCATTCGGGTATGTGTGTCAATTTTATTGAAGTATTATTTACAGAGGGTAAAATTCACACTCATGTTAAGTGTATAAGTCATGAATTTTGTTTAGTGCATGAAGTCTTTTAAGTACCACTCCAGTCATGATGTAGAGCATTTGTATCATTCACAGTAAGTTGCCTACTTCTCCTTTGCAATCAATCTTTTCCCTACCCTTGACCTCGATACCCACTGATTATTTTTCTTTTTCTTTCTTTTCATTTTATTTTGATAGGAACACTTAATATGAGATACTATCTCTTATTAGGTTTTACGTGTATAGTACAAACTGAAGCACAACGTTGTACAGATCTCTACAATTTATTCATTGTAGAGAATTACTACAAAATCTAACAAAAATCTCTGTTAGAAGAATAAAAGCAGATCTCTACAATTTATTCATCTTGCATCACTGAAACTTCATGCCTATTGATTACTAACTCTCCATTTCCTCTCTGCTCACTCCCCGGCAACTGCTATTTTCTCTGCTTCCATGAGTTTGACTATTTTGGATATCTCACGTGTGTGGAATCTTGCAATCTTTCCGTGACTGGCGTATTTCATTGAGAATAATGTCTTCAAGGTCCATCCGTGCTTCCCATATTGCAAGGTTTCTTTTTCCTTGGGCTAAATTATATTGTATTGCATGTATGTACCACATTTTCTTGATCTATTAATCTCCTGACAGGCATTTAGATTGCTTATCCATCTTGGCTATTGTGAATAGTGCTAGGTGATCATGGGAGTGCTAATACCTCTTTGAGATCCTACTTGCCAATTTTTTGGATAAATACATAGAAGTGGGATTTTTAGAGCATTTGGTAGAAAACAATGAGGTCAGAGATAAAATAAATAGAGAAGAGAAAGCCACATGATCATCTCAATAGATGCAGAAAAAAATCACTGGATATAATTTAACATACTTTTATGTTAAAACCTCATAACAAATCAGGAATAAAGGGAAATGATTTCAATATAATATGGGTCATATATAAAAAGCTAATATACTCAATAGTCAAAAACTGAAAATTTTCCTCTAAGATGAGGGACAATGCAAGGATGTTCACTGTTGCCACTTCTATTCAACATAGTACTAGAAGTTCTAGCCAGAGCAATTAGGCAAAAAAAGAGAGAAAGAAAATTGTTACTTTTTGCATATAGCATGCTCTTATAAAGAGAAAACCCTAAGGACACACTTCCAAAATCTCTGTTAGAATAATAAAAGAATTCAGTAAAATTGCAGGATACAAAATCAACATACAAAAGTCATTTGTGTTCAATACACTAAAAAAATCTGAAAGTGAGATTCAGAAAATTTCATATGCAATAGCATACAAAAAATAAGATACTTAGAAATAAATTTAACTAAAGTTAACACTTGTGCATTGAAAAATTATAAAACACTGATGAAAGGAATTAAAGATGCAAGCAAATGGAAATACATGCTGTGTTCATGGACTGGAAAACAATATACTGAATATTGTTAAACTGTTCACACTACTCAAAGTTATCCACAGATTCAATTTAATTTTTATCAAAAATGTCATTGGCATTTTATACAGTTAGGAAAAAACAATCCTAAAATTCCTGTGGACTCGAAAAATTCTGAATAGTGAAAACAATCTTGAGAAAGAACAGAGATAAAGACCTTGAACTTTATGACTTCAAAACCTATTACAAAACTACAGTAATCTAAACATTATGATGATAGCATGAAGATACATATATACCCATTGAAAGATGCATATATACATATATGAATGGAGTATTTATATTTGTGTGTCTTTTGTGTGTGTGTTAGTCACTCAATCATGTCCAGCTCTTTGCAACCCCATGGACTATATCTCACCAGGCTCCTCTGTCTATGACATTCTCCAGGCAAGAATACTGGAATGGGTTGCCATTCCCTTCTCCGGGGAATCTTTCCAGTTCAGGGGCTGAACCCAGGTCTTCCACATTGCAGGCAGATTCCTTAACATCTGAGCCACCAGAGAAGTTGAATGAAATTCATATGTATAGTCAAATGGAACAAAATAAAGAGTCCAGAAATCTGTGAATGCACAGTCAACTGGTCTTCAACAAGGATGTCAAGTATACACAACTAGGAAAGATAATCCTTCGGTGGATGGTGTTGAGAAAACTGAAAATCCAGTCTCAAAATAATGAAAGTGGGCCCTTATCGTAACATCATGCACAAAAATCAACTCAAAAGTAGATTAAAAACTAACATATAAGACTTGAAACTATAAAATTACTTAGGAAAAAAATCATAGGCAGAATCCTTCATGATGCTGGTCTTGACAAAGATTTCATGAATATAATACCACTAGTACAAGCAACTAAAGCAAATATAGACAAATGATCTGCTTTTTGTGACTCCAATTTTGCTATTTATTTCTCTCTATAATTTCATTATGGATGGAATAATACATGATATACTTTTATTGAGTCTGACTTCTTTCATTCAGCATAATGCTTTTGATATTCACTCATATGGTTGCAAATAGCCATTGTTTTTATTTTTTTAGGACTGAGTACTAGCCGATTGAAAGAATATATCAAACTTGTTTATCCATTAGCTACTTGTATTGTTTCCAATTTAATATTATTATGAACAAAGCTTTTATGAATATTCATCTATGCAAATTTTATGTAGACACATGTATTCATTTCTCTTAAATGAAAAAGTGATATTGTTGTGCCAAATAGTAAGTTTATGTTTAAATTTAGTAGAAACTAATAAAATGAAGTGACTATACAATTTTACAATTCCGGAAGCAATATATGAGTGTTCTTGTCACTTTACATATTTACCAATGCTTTATATTATCACTTTCTTAATTTTAAGAATTCTAGAGTATGGATAATGGAATTTGATTCTAATCTTAATTTTTATATCTAGTGATTAATAATGTTGAACATTTTTATTTTTATTTTTTAATTATTTGCCATCCATATATCTGCTAAAGTGTCTGCTGAAATACTTTGCTCATTTTTTAAGTATGTTGTTTGTCTTTTTCTTATAAACATATAAAAGGCATCTTTCATACCATATGGATTGGGAGGAAATAAGTAAAACTGTTTTTATTCTAAGATAAATTGGTCACCTATGAAGAAAATATTAAAGACTTTTTTAAACTACTAGAACTAATAAGAGAATTTGGCAAAATTGTAGGGTTTTTGTCAGTATACAACAATCAATTTTATTTCTGTATATGAAATGAACAAATAAATTGATCATAATGCATACACCCATCATTTACTAAGTTATAAAATTTAAAATAATTTCATATAAATTAACAAAATTTGTATTTATATACAATATCCATACACTGAAAGCTACAAATATTGCTGAAAGAACATTCTTAAGACACATTAATAAGGAGATATGCTTGCCTATCAATTGA
The DNA here is from genome assembly GCF_023699985.2 of Odocoileus virginianus. Classification (NCBI taxonomy): domain Eukaryota; kingdom Metazoa; phylum Chordata; class Mammalia; order Artiodactyla; family Cervidae; genus Odocoileus; species Odocoileus virginianus. The sequence goes on along the minus strand of NC_069705.1, from coordinate 8,665,574 downwards.
TGCTTTTGAACTGTGGTGTTGGAGAAGACTCTTGAGGGTCCCTTGGACTGCAAGGAGATCTAACTAGTCCATCCTAAAGGAAACAAACCATGAATATTCATTGGAAGGACTGATGTTGAAGCTGAAGCTCCAATACTTTGACCACCTGATGCAAAGAGCTGACTCATTGAAAAAGACCCTGATGTTGGGAAAGATTGAAGGCAGTAGGAAAAGGGGAAGACAGAGGATGAGATGGTTGGATGACATCACTGACTCAATGGACATGAGTTTGAGTAAGCTACAGGAGCTGGTGATGGACAGGGAGGCCAGGCGTGCTGAGGTTCATGCAGTCGCAAAGAGTCGGACATGACTGAGCGGCTGAACTGAACTGATGCTTGCCTATGGATCTAAGACAAAATAGTTAAGATGTCAATTCTCTTCACAATGACCTCTAGACTCAAAGCAGCTCAAATTAATATCCCGGTAGGCCTTTTATAGACATAAAAATATATGTATATGTATCAGTATATAATGTATAAATTGAAAATATATATCATACATAAGTAAAAAAGACCTAGAATGGGCAATACAACTGGTAAAAAAGAACAATATTGTAGGACTCATGTTCCATGATTTCATGGATTATAACTTTACAGTTAAAGTTATAGTAATCAAGACAATGTGATACTAGGTTGAAATGGACAAATGGATGAATGGAACATTATAAACAGTCCAAAAATATAGCCATACATGCACGACCAAGTGATTTTTGTCAAGGTGCCATGAAAACTCAATGGATAAAACATAATCATTTCAACTAATAGTGCTGTAATATCTGGATATCAATATGCAAAAGAAAATTAGGTAAATGAAACTTGATCCTTACATCACACCACACACAAATACTGACAACGGATTACTGGTTTAAATGTGATAGACAAAATTATAAAACTTCTCTAATATTCAAGAGGGGAAGATATAGTGACCTAAAAGTTAAGCAAAGATTTTTATTTTTTATGCAAAGATTTTTAAAATAGACTATAGAAAGCACCAAGTATAGAAAAACTGAATGCGCTGAACTTCATTACAGTTAAAAGTTTGTTTTTCAAAAGGAATAATTAAAAAAATGAAAAAGCGAAGAATATGTTTTTAAAAATGTTGGTTCGTATCAATAGTGGGAAGGGTGAAGTAAAGGAATGCTGGCTGGTGAAATTCGGGGAAATCCTACTAACGGCTGAATCTGATTCTTGAAAGTTGCTAGATGGCTTGATTAATCTTGTGATCCTACATAATAAACCATTTTCCCATGACTTCTCTCTCCCTTCGACTGCTTTTCCATACATTTGTGCACAGCTAGTAGAATCCTGCAGCAAAAGAAAAACCACACTGCTCAGTCATCGTGTGTGGATTCTGGGGGGAAATGCCTGCCGTGTGTGAAGAAGGAGTCTTGAACTAGAGGACATTTAATCATGCCCTCCAAGATCTACATATGCCCTGGGCTTTCACGACCCCTGCCATCAAAGTGAGTATCAGAGACATGGACAGATTATTACGGTCACGGGTGATTCTAACCCAGATTAATCTCACTGAACAACAAACAAATATAAATTGAAAAAGCCGTTTGTTTTCTTTTTGGCTACTTTTCTCTGTGATCTGATGTCACATGAAAATAAATTTGAAAATAATTATTTGACATTTAAAAGATGAAAGGACCTTTCAAATACTTTTTAAAGTACTATTTTAAATGCTTTTTCTTTCTTGAATTCTAGACAGTGTCCCTAAATCTTATTGGGAAAAAAAATGACATTTTTTTAAAGAACTGAAGTCATGCTAAAGTGGATTTCTATGGACTTATCAATAGGGATTAGCATTTAAAGTACTAACAGGATGTTGCTATCTTATTTCAAGCATCTGGGTACCTAGTGTATTGTATTTTAATCAAGTTGTAGAGTAGCTGGATAGAAATGTTCCGAAGTCACATACACTTAATCACTAAGTGAGTGAGAAACCGTGAAAACCCAGGTGGTTAGCCCAGAAATGTCAAAGCTCTCTTTATCATGATGTAGATTCTCTTTTCCATCACAAAACAGAACATAACTAATCATATTGCATTTATGAAACTTATGATCATTTTCTCTGGCCTGAAAAGGACTCTAAAAATGCCAACAGACATCACATATTCTTGGTGAATAGAGATCATGGTTTTCTATTTTAGAATATGAACATCATTTTAGATATGTAAACATTATCTCCCATGAAAATTTTCATTATAAACTCATTCAAAATACTTAAGATATTATTAACAGTGTAAAAACACTTCTCTATAATCACTCTCATCATGTCTGCATTTTATAAAAGACTCAAACTCTGTCTACATGACGTCAGTTGTTGCCTATGTTATTGGCGTTTGGGAATACCTATACATGTATCTGTTATATCTGCATTTTTTTGTTCAAGGTATTTTACTATTTTTACACACTATAACTCTTAAAAACATCAAAGTAATTTCTTTTCAGAATGTCTAACTGTACGCACCTTACATATTCAATAAAATGGTGCAACTTCTTGTCTGGTAAGAAAGAGCAGTGTAAACTAATGCGGTTAAGTGAGCTAACACTTAAGTATTATTTTACATTTTATGAATTATACATTTAAACATTTATTAATTTCTAATAGCTTACTTTTATGTTTCTTTTTAAACACAAGAGAATATGAAATTTAAATACTCAAACTGCTCTTTCTCCAATACCACAATCTTTTTTTTTTAAAGCATAGAATATACAGCACAGATCCTAAAATGGACTTTAAAATAATGAAAGAATAGTTTTCCTAATTATTTTCTTCCAATTATGCTCTAAATGGAAGCTATATTTCTAAACTATATGCTAAACACAGCCCCTTTTCCATTTTCACGACTAGCATCACCCTACACACCACCATTTTTTGCCTGAACTTCTCTAATTTCTCTTAATGTAGATGTATTCTAAATTTATTGCTTACATACTGCCTCAAACATTTGAGAAACTGGATTGTTCTCTTTGCATAATATTAAGTGAAGATCTAAACTGTTTTATTAGGAACTTAAACAGTTGCAAAGGGTGGTAATCTGTAAGTGCTCATCAACAATGACTTGTAAAAATATTATATCTTGTAAAAGCTATAAAAGCTATTATATCTTTCCTTCAAAGGTCCAATGGATGATAAATATAAAAGTATGATATTAACAGTATCAAGATTCTGTACATGATAGAGTAACTTACTCCAGATTCTTTTGTAAGAGCCTAGAGAACTGAGAAATTATTTTAAAATAATTATTTTCTAATACTGTACATAAAGAAAGAGAGAGGGTAAAAATGAACAAAAAAAGGCAAATGACAACTAGGAGATACAACACGTTTCAGGAAGCTAAAATTTAGAAAACTAAATTTCATTCCAATGTTTACTGGAAAAATTAAAAGTTCTCACCAGCCAAGTGTTGCTGAACACTTGAGATATTCAGTTGAGATTCCAGAAAGGCCATTCTTTAAAAGGAAGAATAAACTAGCCCTACAATAAAAGCTAGTCTTTAATTGTCCTAAAAAAAAAAAATTAAGACATGCTAAAGAGGAGAACGCTGACAGAAAACTAATGGGATTCCTTTTGCCAGAACAAACTGTCACACTCTCTAGAGGAAAACAACAGAATCCATAGACAACAATGCATCACTCAAATATCTAAGAACTAGTCAAAAATAATTAACATGTAAAGAAGCAGGAAAAAACCCAATATATAATTAATCAACAGAAACAAACAGAAATAAAAAAGAGGGTAAGGATTTTAAAGCAGTTTTTCTTATTACCTTGCCGAAAGATTTAAAAGAAAATATGAACAAAAAGAAAGATAAATAGAAACTGTAAAAACTGAAATAAATGAAACGGTGTAATGAAAAATACAATGTCTGAAATGGAAATTTCACTGACTGGGCCTGGGAGTCAGTTAGGAACTACTGAATAAATATTTGTGGACTTGATGAGCGGGCCTTATGAGCTATTTGAACAGAAAAAGAGAGAGGTGAAAAAAGTTGAAATTAAAAAAAAAAAAAAACTCAGCAACTTGTGGGACAATATCAAAATGCCCAAGACACATTTAACTGGAATCTTAGAAGAAAGAGACTTAGTTTACAAAAAGAGTGGGCCAAAGATATCTCACATTTGATGAGAAACATCAACCCACATACCCAAGAAGCTCAAAGAAACTGCAGAAAAGTAAATAAACCAAAGAGAACTCTAAAGTTCATTGTAAGAAAATTGTTGAAAACAGATAATCAAAAAAATGCTAAACAATTATGAAAAGTATATTAAATATAAAGAAACAGATAATATCACCAAGTTTTTCATCACATCAAGTGCAAGCCACATGACAATAAATGACAAAAGTAATGTAATTGAAGGAAAAAAACAAACCTGCAAATTTAAAATTTCACTACCAGAAAAGTTATTCTTAAAAAATAAATAAAGAAAAATATTTTCAGAGAAACAAAGGCTGGGATATTTTGTCCCCAACAGTGTTCAGTAAGAGAAATGTTAGATAATGCTTTTTAGCCTGGAGGACTATTATGCCAAATGGAAATTTGGATCAATTTAAAGTAATGAACAGTATAATAAATAGTATACATGAAGAAAACTACAGGTTTCTCTCATTACTACATTTCTTTAAAGACATTTGTGAGGTTTACATCAAATATAAAAATAAAATATCTGAATAAAGAGTAAGATGGATAAAAATAAAAATGTACAGTTAATAAGTTTTTCTTTATATAGAAAATGGTATGGTATTTGAAGATAGGTTGTAACAATTTAAAAGTAAAAAATGTAAACCCTAGAGTGAAACTCACAAAATTAAACATAGAAGTTTAGCCTTTAAGCCAATTTAAAGGATATAAAGTGGAATATTGAAAAAATACTCACTCCAAAAAATGTAAAAAAAAATAGTATGAAAGGAAAAAAGAGTGAATGAAACAAAGAGAAAACCAATAGCAAGGTGGAAGACTTAAACTCAGATCTTAGATTAAATGCAAATTGTCTGAATATACCACATAAAATGCAGATACTACAATAGTATTTAAAAAGAAGCACTTTAAATGCAAATACTGAAGAAGATAAACGGCATATGATGGAAAAGGTGTATCATAAAAGTACTAACCATGAAAGTTGAGGTGACTATATTAATTTCAGATAAAGCATTTTTTATAAGTATACTATCAGAGACAAATATGAATATTCATGAAGACATTACAATTAAATAACTCTACTTCATTAAAGACATTTGCAGAACCCTAACAACAAGTGCAGAATATATGCTCATTTCCAGTACACAGAAAACACAAGAAATAGGCATTGTAGCAATTTTATAGGATGTAAGATCCATATAAGAAGAACTATATTTCTATATATGATCAATAATTATATTTTAAAATATAATTTTAAGGTACAAAAAAGCTTAAAATCCAAAGGCATAAATTTAATAAATCTACATGTTGAAAATAACGAAGTACTGCTCATAAATACAAGTAGGAAGATAGATCATGTTCATGGATTAGAAGACTCAATATTATTAAATAAAATTGTCTTCAAAGGGATCTACATATTCAAAACCACCCCATTCAAAATCAATGCATGCTTCCTTATAGAAATTGACCATCTACTTCTGAACATAATGTAGAAATGCAGAAACATAGGTTAGTGAAAATTTTTTGAAAAATCAGAACAAATGTGAGGGACTTACACATATTATAAAGCAACATTAATGAAGAAAATGTGGCATTTGGACCAAAAATGAAGATATAAAGGTTAATAGAATGAAGTAGAGACTGCAGAAACAGATCAGCACATAAATGGTCAATAAATTTCAATATGCCGATGTTATTTAATGGGAAAAGATATGGGAAAAAATGAGCCTTGATGCTTACTTTTCACTGTGTGTGTGTGCTAAGTCCCTTCAGTCATGTCTGACTCTTTGCACCATACACAGAATTGCACCATACACAAAACTCTAATATATCAAAGAACTATGCATGAAAAACATTTTTTACAAAATTTCTAGAAGAAAACAATGGAGATAATTTTGTGTCTTTTGGTGAGGTGAAGATTCCTTAGATCATGAAAGGCATTGATCATAAAAGAATACAAAATATTGGGTTTTATTTAATTTAAAAATTGTCTGGTGTCAAAATTTCTCCTTAAGAAAATGAAAAGCAAGCCACAGACTGAATGAAAATAGTTCAAATGCATATACCTAACAAAAATCTTTTATCCAAAATTTGTTTAAAAAAAACACACATTCAGTAGTAAAAGAAAAACAATCCATTTTAAAAAATGGTAAAATATTTTAACATATACAAAAGAAAGACCATAGCTCCATGAAGAGATATAAATATAATTAAGAATCGTGAGAATACATATTAAAACTGCCATGAGACCCCAGCATCATTCTACTAGAATGGCTAAAATTTAAAGTTCTGAAAAGACATCTATTAATAATGTAACTGGATGCAAATCAGTCAGAATTGTAACACTTCGTTGGTAAGAGTGTAAAATGTACAACCACTTTGGTTTGGCAGCTTCTTTTGCAGTTAAATATACATTTAACATATGACACAGCAATTCCAATCATAAGTATTTAACACAAGAGAAATGAAAATCCATTTCTGCAAAAACAGACATAAAAACTTTACTTAAATTACTAAAAACTAGAAACTTCCAAGTATCCTTAAATGGCTAGTGGATAAACAACTTGTGTTACATTCACCTGAAGGAATAGAAAGCAGCATTGCTGCTGTTAAATCACTCTGTCACGTATGACTCTTTGCGACCCCATGGACCGCAGCATGCCAGGCTTCCTTGTCCTTCACCATCTCCCAGAGCTTGCTCAAACTCATGTCCATCGAGTCGGTGATCCATCCAACCATCTCAACCTCTGTCGTCCCTTCTCCTCCCGCCTTCAATCTTTCCCAGCATCAGGGCCTTTTCTGATGAGTCAGATCTTTGCATCAGGTGGCCAAAGTATTGGAGCTTCAGATTCAGTATCAGTCCTGCTAATGAATATTCATTCAGGACTGGTTTCCTTTAGGATAGACTGGTTGGATCTACTTGCAGGCCAGGGGACTCTCAAGAGTCTTCTCCAACATCACAGTTCTAAAGCATCAATTCTTTGGTGCTCAGCCTTTTTTATGATCCAACTCTCACATCCATACCTGACTGCTGGAAAAATCATAACTTTGACTATTTGGACCTTTGTCGGCAAAGTTAATGTCTCTGCTTTTTAATATGTAGTCTAGATTAGTCATAGGTCTCTTCTTCTTTGGGATTGGAATGAAAACTGACCTTTACCAGTCCTGTGGCCACTCCTGAGTTTTCTAAAGTTTTGAGTGTACTGAGTGCAGCACTTTATTTTTATTTTTTTGAGTGCAGCACTTTAACAACATCATCTTTTAAGATTTAAAATAGCTCAGCTGGAATTCCATCCCCTCCACCAGGTTTGTCTGTAGTGATGACTCCTAAGGCCCACCTGACTCCAGGCGCACACTCCAGGATGTCTGGCTCTAGGTGAGTGTTCACACCATAGTGCTTATCCAGGTGATTAAGAGCTTTTTTTGCACAATTCTCCCATGTATCCTTGCCACTTCTTAATGTCTTCTGCTTCTGTTAGGTCCATACCATTTCTGTCCTTTATTGAGCCCCTCTTTGCATGAAATATTCCCTTGATATCTCCAATCTTCCTGAAGAGATGTCTACTCTTTCCCATTCTATTGTTTTCCTCTATTTCTTCATCTTGATCACTGAGGAAGGCTTTCTTATCTCTCCCTACTATTCTTTGGAACTCTGAATTCAGATGGATATATTTCCTTTTCTCCTTTGCCTTTCACTTCTCTACTTTTCACATCTATTTGTAAGGCCTCATCAGACAACCATTTTGCCTGTCTTTTTCTTGGGGATGGTTTTGATCATTCCCTCGTGTACAATGTTATGAACCTCCGTCCATAGTTCTTCAGTCACTCTGTCTATCAGATCTAATCCCTTGAATCTATTTGTCACTTCCACTGTATAAACTTAAAGGATTTGATTTAGGCCATACCTGAATGGTCTAGTGAGTCTAATGGTCTAATGGTCTAATTGAATGGTTTCCCATACTTACGTCAATTAAAGTCTGATTTTCACAATGAGGAGTTTAGGATCTGAGCCACAGTCAGCTCCTGGTCTTCTTTTTGCTGGCTCTATAGATCTGCTCCATGTTTGGCTGCAAAGAATATGATCATTGATTTCGGTATTGATCACCCGGAGATGTCCATATGCAGAGTCGTCCCTTATGCTTTTGGTAAAGAGTGTTTGCTATGACCGGTGGATTCTCTTCACAAAATTCTATTAGCCTTCGTCCTGCTTCATTCTATATTCCAAGGCCAAACTTGCCTGTTACTCCAGGTATCTCATGACTTCCTACTTTTGCATTCCAGTCCCCTATGATGAAAAGGATATCTTTTTTTGGTGTTAGTTCTAGAAGGTCTTGTAGCTCTTCATAGAACTCTTCAACTTCAGCTTCTTTGGCATTAGTGCTTGGGGCATAGACTTGGATTACTGTGACACTGAATGATTTGCCTTGGAAATGAGTCAACATCATTTTGTGGTTTTTGAGATTGCATCCAAATACTGCATTTCAGACTCTTTTGTTGACTATGATGGCTACTCCATTTCTTCTAAGGGATTCTTGCCCACAGTAGCAGAGATAATGGTCATCTCTGCTAAGAGGTTAAATTAAATTCACCCATTCCAGTCCATTTTAGTTCACTGATTCCTGCGATGTCAATGTTCACTCTTGCCATTTCCTGTTTGACCACTTCCAGTTTACCTTGATTCATGGACCTAACATTCTAGGTTCCTATGCAGTATTATTCTTTACTTTACTTTCCCACCAGACATATACAACTGGGTGTTGTTTCCACTTTGGTTCAGCCTCTTCTTTCCTTCTGGAGCTATTTCTCCACTCACTTCCAATAGCATACTGAGCACCTAACAACCTGGGAGTTCATCTTTCAGTGTCATTTATTTTTGTCTTATACTGTTCATGGGGTTCGGAGAAGGCAATGGCACCCCACTCCAGTACTCTTGCCTGGAAAATCCCATGGACAGAGGAGCCTGGTAGGTTGCAGTCTATGGGGTCGCTAAGAGTTGGACACGACTGAGCGACTTCACTTTTACTTTTCACTTTCATGCATTGGAGAAGGCAATGGCACCCTACTCCAGTGTTCTTGCCTGGAGAATCCCAGGAATGGCGGAGCCTGGTGGGCTGCCGTCTACGGGGTCGCACAGAGTCAGACACGACTGAAGCGACTTAGCAGCAGCAGCATCAGTTCATGGGGTTCTCAAGGAGGGAATACTGAAGTGGTTTGCCATTCCCTCCTCCAATGGATCACGTAAGTAAGCAGCATAAAAAGCAACAAAGACAGTCTTACGATATAAAACTCCATGTGTTAAAAATCTCTTGTGATTAGTTAATAGATGGTGGAAAGAACAAAAAATAACACATTTTACAAAGTTTAAGTATAACACAAGGTTCATCATCAATTCTCTTTCTACATTTTAATGTGTTTATAGATGTTAGAGCTGAGGATTCTATTCATGTGCATAAGTAGACGAACAATGGGAGTTATGTAATGACAATAGTACTGACATCCTGGAGTTTTTTTGTTATGCCATCAGACACATGGTGATCTGTCAAAAATACTTTCAACATTCTTGCTAAAATGAAGAATTGGAAATCACCCGATTAAATGCAAAAGGATTTCATGACTAGATCATTCACTTTTTCAGTACTAAAATCAATATTTCTTTTTTAAAATATATTTTTATTGGAGCATATTTGCTCACAATGTTGTTACTTCCTGCTGGACCACAAAGTGGGTCAGCTGTATGTACACATATATCTCCTCTTCTTTGGGTTTCTTTCTCATTTGGGTCAGCACAGAGCGCCGAGTAAAGCTCTCTGTGCTGTATAGTAGGTTCTCATCAGTTATCCATTTTATGTGCTCATTGTTGTTCACTCGCTAAGTCGTGTCCAAATCTTTGTGACCCCATGGACTGCAGCACACCAGCTCTCCCCGTCCTTCACCATCTCCCAGAGTTTGCTCAAACTCATGCCTGTTGAGTCGGTGATGCCATCCAAATATCTCATCCTCCCTCGCCCCCTTCTCTTGCTCTCAATCTTTCCCATCATCAGGGTCTTTTTCAATAAGTCAGCTCTTCACATCAGGTGACCAAAATATTGGAGTTTCAGTGTCAGTCCTTCCAATGAATATTCAGGATTGACTTCTATTAGGATTGACTAATTTGATCTCCTTGCAGTCCAAGGGACTCTCAAGAGTCTTCTCAAGCACCACAAACCAGAAGTATCAGTTCTTCAGCACTCAGCCTTCTTTACAGTCCAGCTCTCACATTCATACATGACTACTGGAAAAGCCATAGCTTTCACTACATAGATCTTTGTTGGTAAAATGATGTCTCTGCTTTTTAATACACTGTGCATGCTGCGTGCTAAGTCCCTTCAGTTGTGACTCCATGGACTGTAGCCCGCCAGGCTCCTCTGTCCATGGGGTTCTCCAGGCAAGAGCACTGGAGCAGGTTGCCATGCTCTCCTGCAGGGGATCTTCCCGACCCAGGGATCAGACCCACATCTCTTGAGTCTCTGTGGCAGGCAAGTACTTTACCGCTAATGCTACCTGGGAAGCCCTTTTCTTAAAAAGTGAAGTCAGAAAGTGAAAAACAAATTTTGTATATTTATCCTTATATGTGAAAACTAGACAAGTAATACAGATTTGCAAAACCAGTAATTCTAATCTTCCCCACAGTTTGGTGTCCCAAAGGGTTTTACCAGGACTAGGCATCATAGTAGATTTTGGATTTTTATCAATTATGAAAGGTGAAGGGACAAAATAGAACATGCATATTCAGGAAGGCCAATTCTAGGAAAAAAGCACATCTGAAACCTGAAGAGTTTTAAACTGATTCCTTTATAACAATCCTTGCCGCAGGTACCTTTAGAATGACTGTCCCCCGGGAGCAGCCCCCCCGGCCAGAAGACCAGCGCTCAAACCATATTTCTTCAGCACCTCTTGCCTCCTGTCATCTGTTGTCCTGACCACAGCAAATGTTAGTGATAGTTTTGGCAATGAGCATCAGATTTAAACTGAATTCACCATTGCTATGCCTTCAAAACCCACCATACATTACCACATGTAAAATAGATAGCCAACGGGATTTGCCGTATGACTCAGGAAAGTCAACCCCGGCTTTGTAGCAAGCTAGAGCAGGAGGATGGGGAGGCAGGTGGAGGGATGTTCGAGAGGGCGGGGGCGTGGACACCTATGGCTGATTCACGTGGATGTTCGGTGGAAGCCTACAAAATAATGTAAAGGAATCATCTTTCAAGTAAAAATAAATAAACTTAATCAAAAAGAGATAATGATTTTTTAAAAACCCTCCGAAGCGTCGACTGGAATAAAGCGCAGGCTCCCCAGCCATGAAGGCGTCACTGTCTCCTCGCTGGCCCGGCACTTGTACCCTTCTCCATTCCTGGGTTCCAGGTACAGACGCCCTTCTGTTTCTGAAGCCGGTCACACCCATTTGACATAGGTCTTTGCCCCCGGCGATTCTCAGGAGCTTACGCAACCCCCGCAGGCATTCCGCGTCTTACTGCTCCGCTTCACTCCCCGCCATCTGTCACTGTCTGTGCTGATGCCCTGTTCCCGCTTCTGATGTTTCATGACAGCACAATCAAAACATCTCTCGCCTTTTATCTTTCTCTCCATTACCTAGAACTGTGCCTGACAGATTCTCAAAACATATTTTTTAAATTGGTGGATGAGTCAGTGAATGAATACAAAGTTCTTTTTGTAAGCATTCCTGTTTAAAAGACCTTTTGCAATCACCAAAAAATTGCTCAGTTTTCCAACACGAATGATTGTTCCCTAAACCTGTAGCATGCGTGCTGTATATCGCTCATTTGGTTGTTCATCTCTAAGGAAACGTTGGCTGTAGGACAATTTAGAGAAGGTAGACATTTCAGCGAGTTCGGTTAATTGCATAGTCCTTTCTCTCGGCACATTTCCAACGCCGCTCCTAGATCTGATTCGTAAAAGAGCCTCCCTAAGTGACCGCAACAGACAGCATTCCTTTGAAAACTGTCACTTCTAGACTTGGGACTTTATTGATTTCCACACGGCTTTCACTTTGGGGGCATCAAAGTCAGAAACAAAATGACTATCATGCTAAATGCTTGATAGTAAAGGGATTATTTTCTCAGAAGAATTCTCCAGAAACGCTGTGATTCTGAATAGGCTACGATTAGGTGGTAATTACTGCCTTGAGCTGAGCAGTAGGTTTTATTATTTCTACACAGGTGTTTAGGACTGGATGGTGCTGTAATTACTAGGAATGACCAACAATCAAATAGTGGATAAGATGAGAAGTTATAAACTGAAGGACTATTTCAAGGGATCAAGGCCAGTGTGAAATAATCAAACCTTAATGAAAATAGAGCAGGCGTTAGGATGCTGAAAGATAAGACCTGAAGGAAATTGTATCCAAAGAGAAAATGTGACCCCCTCAAGTCCCTGATAAAGTCATCACAAAATACAAAGGGATAATCCCATGAGGAAAATAAATTAAATATCCATGTTCAGAAATATTGTGGGACCCCTGCATTCAGTTTTAATTTTCTGTATTTGTTCCTTCCACAAACTAATGCAAAATCTGCTTGTAATTATTTCTAAATTTCCTTTCCAGTGGTCAAAGCCAACTAAAGTTTTGCATGCATTTTAAAAATCAGATGTCCAAAGAAATTTAAAGTGGTTCGTGATAATGCTAAACAAACGCGAAAATATAACCAGAGTACTGTTTTTAAAACACAGAAAATATGTTAAAACTAAGTGTCATTAAAGTTATATAGCCGTACCTACTTAAGGAGATAAATTTTTTTCTCATTATGGGTAAGAAAGTCTTAAGTTCAGTGGGGGGAAAAAAAAAGAGTTTAGAAAATGATCCACAACACTCACTTTTTTTTTTTTAACTCTCTCTCTCCTTTTTGAAGTTTTAAAAACATTATTTTGAAAAAAATAAAAAGTAGCCATCTCTATTAGCTTAGGAATCATGTTTGGTAAGTCATTTCACCTTCATATCTATAGGATAATGATGGTCAAAATATAATATTATCCTTGGTGATGAAAATGCTAAAATTTTCAAGTGTTTTAAAACATAATTTTTCAAAATGTGCAGTCTTATTCCTTTTGAGTTCTGTTCTGCTACTTTATCAGCTACAAATGTCCAGATCAGCAGTTGTGGAAAAAAATGGAAGGGAAATTTAGCCTAGAGTTTCAAGAATGGATTTTGAGCCTTGATTTTAATACTTGCTGACCACATGATCTAATGTGTTATTTTGTAACTCTGAGTGTTAATCCCCCCTCTGTTAAAAGGAGGACTAAAAATAATTTCTTCACAGTATTGCTGTGAGGATTAACTGAAAAATTGGTGTGAAGTCATTCATTCAAATATAAAAGTTCAAAACCAAAGGAAGAGTGTGTATTGTATAATTCCATTTATATGAATTTAAGAAAGGCCAAACAAAAGAAAAGTGATAAAAATCAGAATAGTGATTATGACGAATGAGGCTACTGAGTGGAAAGGAATATTCAGGAACATTCTAGGTGGACAAAATACTCTATACATGTATGCTGGTAGTGGCAAGACTGTTATAGGCAATATAAAAAATCATAATAGTGTGCACAGTGGTAAAGAATCTAGTTGCCAGTGCAGGGGACACGAGAGATGTGGGTTCAGTTCTTGGGTCGGGAAGATCCCTGGTGTAGGAAATGGCAACCCACTCCAGTGTTCTTGCCTGGAGAATCCCATGGACAGAGGAGCCTGGTGGGCTACAGTCCATGGAGACAGAAAGACTAGGGCAATTCTGAGTGACTGAGCGCACGCGCACACGCACGCACGCACCCCTCAATAAACTAAACGGAAGAGAGACGCCTGTGTTCCTTGCCACGGCCACACGGACAGTCATGACTTGTTTCTTATCTGCTTTTCTATGTTCAAGTGTGGCCGCTCCATTCTGTTTTTAATCTCCTTTTGAACCATTTTCTGGCCACGATATTTGCCTTTTTACAGTTGAAAAGAAATACAAGAGTTTCACTTCTTTAGTTATTTATATCCTATCCCAAAGTCGCCAAGCAAACACCGCGTCTTCTCGAAAACAGACCTGCTATGACACTTAGTCCAAAACTCTTCCGGAAATACTCAGAGATAGCCAGTCCTCTCTTGCCAGGGCCAGCACTGTGGCATGCTACCTCAGAGGCCGTACGGTGTCTCCTGCCAAGAAAGTGCTTGGTCAACACTCTGCTATGGCCAACCTGAAATTTTTAATTTTTCAACAGAAGAGCATGCGTTTTCATTTTGCACTAGGTCCTGGAATCATGTACCCAGTCCTGCTCTTCTGCCTTTTGCTGTGCCTGTATCAGCATCTTTTTATTGTTGTCATTGAGAATTACTATTTATTTCTCTGAGTCTTTGGTTTAGCAAGAATCCCTTAAATTGTGACTATGGCTTTTCCATTCGTATTCCAAGAACTTAGTCTAACTCTCAGCATTTAATAGGCAGTTAATGAGTATGTGTTGATTGACAGACTAACTGACCCACTAACTGGATGAATGAACTGAAATCAGAGTGAATTAATTAATGTTATTGGGCAAGGGAGTGATATGGGCAAGCTAAGAAATGTTAAGAGTGGAGGAGTAAATGTAGCACTGTAATCATTCATCGATCAGATCTATAATTTCATCAACAAACACTAGGTGTCTACTCTCTGCCAGAAGACTGATTGGCTGGCAATCCCAGCTGGCATTCCCCCTCCTTGACAGTCTGATCTGACTGTTCTCCTCCCATATTTCTGGACCAAAGCAGGAGAGACCGCTGTCTCTGTGCATCTCATCTGTCTCTACAGACCACGGCAGGAACTGCAGGTGAAGCTGGGCAGAGTAGACACGTTTTAGGCACACTGCCGCGTAGTTTTCATGCTTTCTAATCTTCCTTTCAACACTATTTATCGTGTAACCTCATAAAATCATTCCTCAGCAACTCATTTGGCACTTGAGTCCTTGTCAGTGGAGTGAGAGTCAGGGAACAGGAGAACATGGCTCGGGAAGTGGTGTTGGATACATTGCAATAACCATGTTGCTTCGGAGGAAAACCCTCTATGACGCAGCTACTGGAGACACCGTGACTTTTCTCATGTCCAAACTCCACCAGAGTGCTCACTGAGCCTTTCTCAGTGGCTTCTAGATCGTTTTATTTAATTTGCATTTTACATTTTTTTTAGCTTTTACTGGAGCATAGTTGACTCACAGTGCCGTTTTGTTTCAGGTGAGCAGCAAAGTGACTCCGTCATACATGGAAATACATTCACTCTCTTCTTAGACTCTTTACCCGCAGAGGCCGTTACAGAGCCTGAGGAGTCTAGGTCTTTTAATAAACGAGCCATATTGTTGCCAAAAGCCTCATTACCAGTCCCCAAGCCCATTCCCATATCCATCCTGGAAAGTAATTTAGCATATTGTTACTCTAGGATTTGTTTATAATCTAGTCCTCACAGGGCTCAGGATGACTTGTTTTCCTCCCTTTAAGGCTTCCGTTGAAGAAAAATTCACTTGGGCATCGCAGCCTGCCTAGCTCTAGCCGAGATTGCGTCTGCACCCCCAGGGGATAAGTCACGGCGTGGCACACGGCGAGATGCTCAGGGCCACGTCCTCTCAGAGGCGGGACTTCTGAATGTAAGGCACTTGAGCCGAGGTTACCCGCACTCTGCGCAACTAAGGCTTTCCCTGCCGTTTCTAGCGTTTTAACCCTATGAGTCTGGATTACATTTCTCCTCTATTTTCACAGGAAATTACGATCACTGAATTAATCATAGTCCGATGAAAGCAGCTTTCTAGATCCTTCCTTCCTGCATATTTCAGGAAAAGTCATCCACGTGAGTTATAGGCCAGTGTGGAACTGGAGCCCTCCTACTTACAGAAACTGTCTATTCATGTGGACTTTTTCTTTACTGTTTGTGCAAGGTGTAGAGGATGAGGACTTGTTTTCAGGGTCAACTTGACATGATGACATGTAAACTTCTGTTAAATGTAAATATAATTGAAGGGCTGTGGGCCAATCTAGATGATGTGAATGAGCTGTGGTGATAACTCTAATATACACTGGTGTTATTTCTGTTTACTTACATTTTGTTAAAGGATTTGAGAAGAGGTAGCTAATAAAAACATAGTACCAAACACAGGACTGGATGAAGTCAATCTTTCTTCACACAGACATACATAAAATATATTTATTCTGTGAGTTATAGCGCATGTGTGTATATATCTATGTTTATGTATGTACACATATAATGCATGTAACATTCATGTGTATACTGTGTGTATATGTGTTTATGTATGCACATATATAATGCATGTAACATTCATGTGTATACTGTGTGTATATGTGTTTATGTATGTACATATATAATGCATGTAACATTCATGTGTGTACTGTGTGTATATGTTTATGCATGTACATAGAAATGGTGCACATGTGTGTTTATGCTTATTTATCTATATTATGGATATATACACATACTAATGTATATATGTGTATATGTGAGTGTGTGCTCAGTCAGTGAGCCGTGTTTACTCTTTGTGACCCCGTGGACTGTAGCCTGCCCGACTCTCCCGTCCATGGAACTTCCCAGGCAAGAGGACTGGAGTGGGTTGCCGTTGCCCCCTCCAGGGGACCTTCCCAGTGGAGGACGGAACCTCGTCCCCTGTGTCCCCTGCGTCGGCAGGCAGATTCTTCACCACGCAGCCACCTGGGAAGCCCGTGTGTGCACACACATACGCACATGGCCTGTGTGCATTTCATCCGCTTTTCAGGGTCTCTCGACCCCACGTATAGCTGCGAGAGCAGGCATTACAGAGCGCTCCTCGTGGGTGACGTTTTCCTGACAAGCCCTCCGGCGCAGGCAGCCACGTGAAGCGGTTCACAGCCCGGTGGACACCAGCCGCTCCCAGCTGTCTGTCTCTCTTTCCGGCCGTCTCTTCACAGGCATTTTTATTGACTGTGTTTCAACAACAGAAGTGCAGCTGTTGGTTATCCACGGACCTCCCTACTTCTCCACCCCGTCATCTAGCTCCTTGGTGTTACGTGACACTCTCTAGTTTTTCTCCTCATTCTGCACCCCTTCTGTGAACTTCAAACTCAATTACACCCGAGACATCTCATGTAAGTAGCCAAGTCAGCCCGCACAGGCCGAAACGCCGGCTCTTCTCTTCAGAACCTGTTCTAACTGCACGTTTCATCCTATCAACTGCCCAGGTACAAAGTCTCAGACGTTTGCACTTTTCTCCCAATTTTTTTTTCACACACCATGTATAACCCATCATCTCAAGCTCGAAATAAATTCAGGATCTGGCTGCATCTCCTCTCTCCCACCATTTGCCACCCCTGCAGGCCACCATCACGTTTTGCCGAGATTCTAACAAGTTGACCCATTTTTCCTCTTGCCTCTGTGCCCCTGAGAAAACAGATGAGGAACAACCTGTTCACAGACGCATTTTGAGCAAACGCAAGGCAATATTCTTAAATGATGGTTTCAAAAGAAATTTAGACATTGATTCCAAGGGATCACATCAGAAATCTTAAAAACAAAACTCACAGACATAAAATCAAAATACATCTCAAGGGAGAAATTCTAGGTGGAGCGAAGGGAAGTAGGAGCCCTTTGAACAGCCTACCTGATTCCACGTAAGAATAGTGTGTAAAACAGAAATACAGACATGTCCGCTTCCCATCCAGACCTCCCTCATCGCTGTGTTTAAAACTCTGATAACCTGATCTCTGCCTTCGCTAACTCTCCATTTGGTCTTTTTACATCACTTGATAGCACCATTGACCTATTATTCATTGATGTATTTCTATATTGTTATCGTCATTTTCCCCTATAAAAGACTGATGAGACAAGGTCGGGGTTTTCTGATGCTGTGATTCACTGTGTTCTCAGCTATTACAATTCCTGGAGTGGGGTGGGGGTTGTTCCTCTTCTTCTATTTTTTGTGCAGACTCCGTATGGAGACAGGAAACCAACAGCACATTGGGGTACCCAGAACCAACAGTGCTGAGGCCCCAAGAGGACGTGGGAGCACGCACAGCCCCGGGCCAAGGAGGCCGAGGCCCCGGCGGGGAGCTGCCCCCAGGAGCTGCGGCCTAGGAGGGAGAGGAACAGCCCCGGCACACGGCCGGCACCGGGAGCGGGCAGGGGCAACACGCCCGCCCGCCATCCTCTCCTGCTGAAGTCGCCCCCTGGCCAAGCCGTGGAGAGCCAAGGTCAAGGGGACCCAGCACCTCAGGCCAGAGGGAGCCCCCCAGGGCAAGCGCTGGGGAGAAAACAGGAGCGGATCGGAGGGGCGAGCGGAAAACACCAGCGCAGGGGGAGCTTAGCAAATAGCCATGGAAGAAAGCAGGGCAATTTCCTCAAAACGTGGTGTAAAAGAAACCTAGAAATAGTCCCAATGATTGTTTTAATCTCAGAGACCTTCAAAATTGCCAAGGGTGCAGAGGTTCCTTACATAATTAAAAATAAAGTTATTATAAGATCCAGGAATCCCACTCCTGGGCATACATATGGAAAAGGTAAAAAACTCTAATTCAAAAAGACACATGCACCCCTATGTTCATCGCAGGACTATTTATAATCTCAAAAACATGGAGGCAATCTAAATGTCCAACAGGTAAATGGGTAAAGATGTGAGATAGACATATATAAAAGCACAGACACAATGGAATACTATTCAGTCATGAAAAGAATTAAAGAATATCATTTGCAGAAGGATGGGTGGACCTAGAGATTATCATACTAAGTGAAGTCAGACGCAAGTGCGCACGCTAAGTTGCTCAGTCCTGTAGCCTGCCAGGCTCCTCTGCCCATGGGATTCTCCAGGCTAGAACACTGGAGTGGGTTGCCACTCCCTTCTCCAGGGGATCTTCCCAGGGATCGAACCTGCATCTCTTATGTCTCCTGCATTGGGAGGTAAGTTCTTTACCTCTAGCAACACCTGGGAAACCCAAATGAAGTCAGATAGAGAAAGACAAATATCATATGATATCTCTTATATGTGGAACCTATAAAATAATACAAATGAACTTATTTACAAAACAGAAATATACCCACAGACATAGAAAACAAACTTACGCTTATGAAAGGGGGAAGGGAGGAGGAATAAATTAAGTATTTGGGAATAAGAGATATATACTCCTATATAAAAAACAAATGAGCAAAAAAAAATGAGGACCTACTATATAGCACAGGGAACTATATTCAATATCTTGTAACAGACTATAATGGAAAAGAATCTGAAAAAGAATATATATACATGTAAACTAAATCACTTTACTGTATACTAGAAATATTGTAAATCAACTATACCCAAATAATATTTGTTTAAATGCTAAAGGTATAAAATCCAAATAAAACTCAGAAGAGGCAAGTCTGAGAAGGGTTAAGGTGAAGAGGCAGATTCAAAGGTTCTAGCAGGAGCCGCTGAGGAAGGGTTATTTATACAGTGGAGCCTTTGATCGAGTTGAAACAGGCAGATATATTTCCATGTCCTCCAGTTTCATGGTTCTAAGTTCTCTGTTAAACTGGCTGGCGTTCATGAGTTGGATTATTAATCAGCTGCCTGCCATAGTGACCAACTAGCACACAGACAAAGCAGAAGGTGTCACAGGGACCGCTGATCCAGCCACAGGACCACACTGTCAACGCCACATGGCGCCTGCTTTCCTGGATGGTCAGCCCCACTCGTGGTGGGCTCTGCTTTACGTCAAGAGATCTGGGAACTGATGTGATGTCAGAATGGCCAACATCACAGCCATCAACCCTGCCTGTGGCACAAGAAAAAAGCAAACCTCAACTTTCATATCTGAGGTTGGAGGAAGGGATTCTTTTCAGTAGCAAGACCGCCTGGAAGTGGCATTGATGCTTCCTGTCAATATTAATAGTAAGGAAACACAGGGAGGAGATGAAAACGGCAAAGCAGCAACCGAGCCTTTCTGCCGCCAGGGAACCCAGAACCTCACAGAAGTTCTCTCAGCAAGAGTGCCCTTTACCCTCTGTCCGTTGATTCACTTTTGCTTCAGGAAGAAAGCGAGGGGCAGACACAGCCGCTGGCAAGCCCATGGGTTGGAGAGTCGGGGGCCACGCACATGGGGCCAGAGCGCTCCTCTTCGGCAGCTGGGTTTGGGAAGAAAGAATCAGAGAAGATGGACAAACAATAGAGGGAGGAGCAGAGCTGCCCGTTTCACGGTCCTGGGGTGAGAAGAACGTTCTGCGCTTCCTCCCGTAGCTCTTGCCAGAGGTCCGCTGAATAGGACACTCAAGAAAAAAGAAAGGAAACAGCACGTCTCGGGCCACGGCAGGGCGCGGGCCCACGCTCAGCGGCTGAGGCCTCTTTGCACACGGCCTGCACTGAGACTTTATTGCTGGCTCTAATTCTAGAAGCTCTAAAGGCATTTTCTTCCCCTGTAGCTATGAGGTGTTGACCTCACTGCTGGAATTGGGAGATAAGAAAAACGTTTTAATCCGTATGTTAATTATTGAAATTAGAACTGCAAACAAATATTTTGGGAAACTTCGAGTTGCTTCCAAACGTGGCGCTTTCCATTTTAAGCCCAAAGTGTAATTGCGTATTCAAGGGCTCAGATCTTGCTGAAGATTCATACATTATGTATGCCGCGCTTCCCCGGGACACGGACAGCGGATGTCACGCTCTGCATCCTGCTGAAATGGGGAAATCATTTGAGACAGAGTTTGACTTGACAAAGTATCAAAACTCGAAAAAGAAGAGGAAAAAAACAAAGCAAAACTTGGGACCCACTTTTTGGGACTCGGAAACTTTTAGCAATAATGAGGCTCTCTTCTGGGTAAAAAAATATGAAACTAATATTAATAATCATGAATGCTGAAATAGCACACTGACCACTGCAGACATACATTCTTTTCTGCAAAGAAAGAGGTATTTCTGAAAGAGGCTATTTTTTAAAATTTATTTTGTTGAAGTGTAGCTTGTTTACAATGTTGTATAATCTGCTGTACGGTGAAGTGATTCATTTATATGTACACATATATTCTTTTTCATATTCTTTTCTATTATGGCTTATCACAGGATATTGAATATAAATCCCTTGTGCTACACAGTAGAACCTTGTCATTTATGGTGGCTCAGATGGTGAAGAATCCACCTGCAATGCAGGAGACCTGGGTTTGCTCCCTGGATTGGGAAGATCCCCGGGAGGAGAGCATGGCAACTCACTTCAGTATTCTTGCCTGGAGAATCCCACGGACAGAGGAGCCTGGAGAATCCCACGGACGGAGGAGCCTGGTGGGCTACGTTCCATGGGGTCGCCAAAGAGTCGGACACGCCTGACTAAGCACAGCTCGCAAGCATACTTAAGAGCTTGCATCTGCTAATCACAAACTCCCTGTCCATCCCTCCCACCCACCCCCTTGTCAACTACAATTCTGTTCTCCATGTCTGTGAGCTGCTTCTGTCTCATAGATAAATACATTTGTGTCATATTTTACATTCCACATGTAAGTGATATCACATGGTATTTGTCTTTCTGAAAAAAGTTGATAATGATCAAGGTTCAATGCATTTTTTCTATCAAGGGCCAGACACTAAATATTTTAGGCTTTGTGGTGACATGATCCTCATCACAAATACCCAACTCTGTCCTTGCAAAATCCGCCATGTGTGGACAAAGTGTTGGGACCCTATCCCAGTTAAACTGTATTTACAAGGACAGGTGTCAAACAGAGTTGGCCTGTAAGCTGTAGCTTGACAACCCCTGATGTAAAATATAGTTTTACAGATCAGTTAAAATTTTTACCAGGCAAGTTCAATTTTTAAAAACATATAATATTGTCTACTTTTGTATGCTGATTATTCCCCTAAGAAATCCCTGCCTGCTTTCATCAACTGGATGAGGACAGATTCACCCCCATCAGCATCAAGAAGGGAGACATTTACACGGCTAGCATCAAACTGCTTCTGGGAACAGATCAAGCAACCTCTCTGTATTAGATTTAACATTTTCATCATCAGGTTTAATAAAATCTTAATAGTTTTCAATGCCAGGCTCACAAATATTTTCTCTAACTTTTGCCTCAAAAATCACATATTAATTTCAGCCATTGGTACCCAGGGCAATTCCACTGCAACAGCTTTTTGCTGCTCCAGGGAAGGCTAGGCTAAGGGAATTTGAACATCTGTCTGTAGCAACTTTAGTCAGAGTCTCTATTCGGATATTCCTGTCAAACCAAATGAAAGGGGGCAGAATGTAATAACATCCCTTTAGATTCACTGCTTGATTCTCATTTAGTTGACTTGATTTCTTTTAGTCGCTAGGCACATCTGCCAGTGCTTATTTTTATGGCTGATTTATGGTAAAGGTTTGATTAAGACACCTCCATATCATACAATGCTTAAAATATACAGCATGGAGCAGGCAAGAGCAGAGCTTGAACTGTCAGTTCAAGGTCAAACTAAACTATTTGAGTTCATGCTGCCAAACCAGTAAGGTGGAGCAGCTCACTAGTCTATTCACAGAAGCAGCTTGGTACATCTGGAAAACCCAAGGAAACAGACTGCTTTCAAAGCAAGCTCTATTTTTTTTTTTTTTATCACACCATAGTACAGGTGTTTGAACCTTATCAACACACTCTCTCATCATAAACTGGAAAATTTAGAATAATTACCATTTTTCTGTGTTCAGAAATAAGGAAAGATTTTCATTTAGGGGCATTGGTCACTGCTCATGAAAATACATTTCTCTAATTGCCTTCATGCACACCGCTCAGTGTGCTGTAATTTGATGATATTTCTAATACGACCTGGAAAACAGGTAAACGCTCATGTGGAGAGTGGAAATTTAGGTAAGTGCAATTAATTAAAATGAGTGCGGGGAGAATTGGACCAATTAGAATTGATTGGAAAGAGTTTAGCACCAAAATCACCGTCCAGGCAGCATTGCTCCCCAAAGTCTAGCTGGGAAAGTGAGATGGAACACGGTGGGGGGCCCACCCAGCAGTTCTGGGGGGATGTGGCTTCCGTAGAGAATGTAGTGAACATGCATTGCCTCCTCAACAGCCTTCCCCTCTTTTGCCATACGGAACGGGTGCATTTGGAACGGGATCTTTATGTCTACCCCTATCAAGGTGATCTCATCACCTTGCTACAGTGGCGGGCTGGGGTAAGCTGTTCTGACCACCACACAGCACTCCCTGGGGGGCCTCACACACAATCAGGGCGAGTGAGGCAGGAAAAGGCCCAGCAACTCTACGAAAAAGAGGAAAGCCATACCATACCTGGAAGACAGAACTGCATAGTTAACTTAAACCAACCCTGAAACTAGACCACCTGAACACATGAACTAAATAACCATTTTACTGCTTTGTAAGTGTGGTTTATATCTTTAATGTATAAAGTATTTCAAATATACAGAAAAGTAGACTGAATACTAGGACAAACATCCAAGTTATATTAGGAAATGTTAATACTTTTCTATACTGACAGCTAATCCCGTTTGAAAAAGAGTTGAAATTGTTGTAGAATGTCTTAATTCACAGTTGGGCATTCAAATAATTAGAAATAGTACCACCAGGGAAAGAAATATTTATGAATTCTGTATCCTAGAGGCAGGATATCTCTATGAGCAAACTGAGGTGGTTCAAAGTCTTAAAAATGCAATAAATACAACAGATTTGATACTGAAAACATGATCAAAGTGACACAAATCGGTACAAAATTTGGACCAATTTGATATCCTGATCTGACACTAGGATCATAAGAACGGAAAGCGGACAAGAGACACAGGAGGAAGTGTTTCCTTCACCACTGCTGCCGACCCAAGACGTGCCAACGCTCTGACAAGGAGGATGCAGGCACCTTCTGCCACTGACTCTAGCCTCGGCGCGTTTGAAGGACGCGTTCTCTCCCCATCCTCCTTGTGCTGTGTGTCCTCCGACAGCCCATCTTGTGTCCAGGCAAGCAGCTGTGTTTCCTTCTAAGGGCCTTTTCCTACTTCCAAGGGCCCTGTAACATCCGTCACTACAAATCAGACCATGTCGAACCGACAGCTCTCCTGGCCTAAGACACACCTAACTTCAAATTCAGACTGAGCGCCAGCTCCGTTACCGCTGGCCTTGGTTGTTTCCAGAATTTCTGGAGCCTAATGGACTCGGAGGAATATCACCCCACCTCCCACCCCACTTAGTTGACTCCAACTTCTCTGACTTTCCCTCACTTTGTGTACAAATACGTGAAATGTATGCAAATAATATGGTTGCAAAGGGGTGTCCATGTTTAAAAACACACACATAAATATTCAGAGTCTACCATTCTCAAAATCCTAGATGCCTGTATCATAAAATCATGCCGGGAACCCACATTAGAGCAGAATAACTTACTCATAGTGGATTAGAAAGCATCATTTAAAAGGTGCATTTTCTGTGCTGATCTAGGGGGTGGGAGGGGGACGGGAGGAACACTCAAGTGTCATCACTTGTCTCATTTCTTTCAATGTCATCAAACGAAATGTTGAAAATAATTAACATTCTTTTTAAAATAAATCTCAGCATTTGATTATATTGATAACATACCTTTTATTTTCTACCATTGTAGATGCTCATTACTTGCTAAGTGTTTAGATGAAAGAATAAGTGAATAAATGTCAAAATTCTCATCTTAAACATCTGTCTGCATTTTTTGAGAATTTCCTCTTGGCGATGAGAAATATCGATAAAGATATTCTCATTGAAGTGTAAATAATTACCGATAAAGAGTATTCACATTCAACACACAAAGAATGGTCATCAAATCATAATCTTTAAACCTATATTTCCCAGAACAAACCAATGTTTAACCAAATAGGATGTAACTCTGGAGTTGGGGAAATTTAATGGTGCAGATAAGGCAAGAAGCTAAGGAGGCTCTACTAAAGCCTAGAAGACAGCAGTTCAACAAGGATGTAACTCAGAAAACAAAAAGGCCTTGCAAAGGAACACAGTAAATATATGTCAGGATGATTGATGCAGAAAGTCCAGAATTTGAAGACAGGACTCGTGTTGCCAGCTGAGAAAGAAATGAAGTGTACCTGTGCAGATCCAGGGAACTGGACAGCCGGACCCAGACATCAGCATGACGTGAACATGCTGAATTAACAATGATTCTCAAACTCTAATGTGCACATGAATCATCGGGAAGCCTTACTCAAATTGCAGATTCTGATTCACAGTGTATAGGGGAGATTCTACATTTCCAAGGAGCTACCAAAAAAAGTCCATGCTGCTGGGTCATGGACCTTAGATTTTGTAGCAAAGAAACAGGACTCTCACAATGAATACAAGAGTTCCAGATAATGACTATGCCTCAATGATATAAATGTTGTATATATGATTTGCTTGTGCATGTATGTGTGTGCATGCATGCATACAACAACACAGAGAGCATTTATTTCATAGTTTAGTTCTCAACTAGTTCTTTTGTTCCCATTTTGAAAACCTAGAGTTCAACAACCAAGATCTTTAAAGAAAGGGTACCATGATATTTTTTTCGATGATCCAATGGATATTGGCAGTTTGATCTCTTGTTCTTCTGCCTTTTTGAAATCCAGCTTGAACATCTGGAAGTTCACGGTTCATGTACTGTTGAAGGGCTTGGAGAATTTTGAGCATTACTTTGCTAGCGTGTGAGATGAGTGCAACTGTCGTAGTTTGAGCATTCTTTGGCACTGCCTTTCTTTGGGATTAGAATGAAACTGGACCTTTTCCAGTCCTGTGGCCACTGCTGAGTTTTCCAAATTTGCTAGCATATTGAGTGCAGCACTTTCACAGCATCATCTTTTAGGATTTGAAATAGCTCAACTGGAATTCCATCACCGCCACTAGCTTTGTTTGTAGTGGTGCTTCCTAAGGCCCACTTGACTTCGCATTCCAGGATGTCTGGCTCTAGGTGAGTGATCATATATTTGTGGTTATCTGGGTCTTGAAGATCTCTTTTGTATAGTTCTTCTGTGTATTCTTGCCACCTCTTCTTAATATCTTCTGCTTCTATTAGCTTCATACCATTTCTGTCCTTTATTGTGCCCATCTTTGCATGAAATGTTCCCTTGGTATCTCTAATTTTCCTGAAAAGATCTCTAGTCTTTCCTATTCTATTATTTTCCTCTATTTATTTGCACTGATCACTGAGGAAGTCTTTCTTATCTCTCGTTGCTATTCTTTGGAACTCTGCATTCAAATGGGTATATCTTTCCATTTCTCTTTTGCCTTTAGTTTCTCTTCTTTTCTCAGCTACTTTAAGGCCTCCTCAGATAACCATTTTGTCTTTTTGTGTTTCTTTTTCTTGGGGATGGCTTTGATCACTGCCTCTTGTACAATGTCATGAACCTCTGTCCATAGTTCTTCAGGCACTCTGCCTTTCAGATCTAATCACTTGAATCTATTTGTCACTTCTACTGAATAATCATAAGGGATATGATTTGAGTTATTCCTGAATGGTCTAGTGGTTTTCCCTACTTCCTTCAATTTATGCCTGAATTTTGCAATAAAGAGTTCGTGATCTGAGCCACAGTCAGCTCCCGGTCTTGTTTTTGCTGACTGTACAGAGCTTCTCCATCTTTGGCTGCAAAGAATATAATCAATCTGATTTCGGTGTTGACCATCTGGTGATGTCCATGTGTAGAGTCTTCTCTTGTATTGTTGGAAGAAGGTGTTTGCTATGACCAGTGTGTTCTCTTGGCAAAACTCCGTTAGCCTTTGTCCTGCTTCATTCTGTACTCCAAGGCCAAATTTGCCTGTTATTTCAGGTATTTCTTGGCTTCCTCCTTTTGCATTCCAGTCCCCTATAATGAAAAGGACATCTTTTTGGGGTGTGAGTTATAAAAGGTCTTGTAGGTCTTCATAGAAGCATTCAAATTCAGCTTCTTCAGCGTTACTGGTCGGGGCATAGACTTGGGTTACCGTGATATTGACTGTTTTGCCTTGGAAACGAACAGAGATCATTCTTTCTTTTTAGAGACTGCATCCAAGTACTGCAGATGGCTACTCCATTTCTTCTAAGGGATTCCTGCCCACAGTAGTAGATATGATGGTCATCTGAGTTAAATTCACCCATTCCAGTCCATTTTAGTTCACTGGTTCCTAAAATGTCAATATTCACTCTTGCCATCTCCTGTTTGACCACTTTCAATTTGTCTTGATTCATGGACCTAACATTCCAGGTTCCTATGCAGTATTGCTCTTTACAACATCGGACTTTACTTCCATCACCAGTCACATCCACAACTGGGCACTGTTTTTGCTTTGGCTCCATCCTTTCATTCTTTCTGAAGTTATTTCTCCACTAATCTCCAGTAGCATATTGGGTACCTACTGACCCAGGGAGTTCCTCTTTCAGTGTCCTATCTTTTTGCCTTTTCATGCTATTCATAGGGTTCTCCAGGCAAGAATACTGAAGTGGTTTGCCATTCCCTTCTCCAGTGGACTACATTTTGTTGGAACTCTCCACCGTGACCCATCCATCTTGGGTGGCCCTACACAGCATGGCTCATAGTTTCATTGAGTTAGACAAGGCTGTGGCCCATGTGATCAGATTAGTTAGTTTTCTGTGACTGTGGTTTTCATTCTGTCTGCCCTCTGATGGAGAAGGATAAGAAGCTTATGGAAACTTCCTGATGGGAGAGACTGACCGAGGGGGAAACTGGGTCGTGTTCTGATGGGCAGGGCCATGCTCAGTAAATATTTAACCCAATTTTCTGTTGTTGGGCCAGGCTGTGTTCCCTCCCTGTTGTTTGACCTGAGGCCAAACTATGGTGGTGGTGATGAAGATAACGGTGACCTCCATCAAAAGTCCCATGCATGCACTGCTACACTCAGTGTCCCTGACATTGCAGCAGGCCACCACTGATCACACTCTGCTGGAGACACCTGGACCCCCCCTGGCAAGCCTGGGTCAGTCTCCTTGGGGTCTCTGCTCCTATCTCCTGGGTCCAAGTGCACACAAGTTTCTGTCTGTGCCCTCAAAGAGTCTGTTTCCCCAGTCCTGTATACATCCTGGCAGCTCTATCGTGGGTTAGTGGCGACCTCCTACAAGGGGGCTGATGCCACGCCCAGGGCTGCTGCCCCCAGAGCCCCTGCCCCTGCGGCAGGCCGCTGCTGACCTGCACCTTCGCAGGAGACACTCAAACACAGTCCTGTCTCAGTCTCTGTGGGGGTGTCTGTGCCCTGGTGTGCACAAGGTCTGTTTGAGCGCTCTGAGCATCTCTGGTGGGTAAGGGCTTGGGTTCTAAATGTGATTTCACCCCTCCTACCATCTTACTGGGGCCCCTCTTTTGCCCTTGGACGCGGGGCATCTTTTCTGGTGGGATCCAACATTCTCCAGTCACCCGTCATTCAGCAGTGAGTTGCCACTTTGGATCCCGCAGGAGACGAGCGCGCACCCTTCCACTCCGGAGAGTGAACCGCCGTACCGCACACCCTTCTTAGTTCTCCATGCGGATGTCCTATCCACCGTGAACAAGACCTCGTATTCACCGGCAATAAGCCTGTGTGGATCACAACAAGCTGTGGATAATTCTTAAAGAGACGGGAATACCAGACCACCTGACCTGCCTCCTGAGAAATCTGTATGCAGGTCAAGAAGCAACAGTGAGAACTGGACATGGAACAGCAGACTGCTTCCAAATCGACAAAGGAGTATGTCAAGGCTGTGTATTGTCACCCTGCTTATTTAACTCATATGCAGAGTACATCATGAGAAATGCTGGGCTGGATGAAGCACAAGCTGGAAGCAAGATTGCTGGGATAACCTCAGATATGCAGATGACACCTCCTTTATGGCAGAAAGTGAAGAAGAACTAAAGAGCCTCTTGAGGAAAGTGAAAGAGGAGAGTGAAGAAGTTGGCTTAAAACTCAACATTCAGAAAACTAAGATCATGGCATCTGGTCCTATCACTTCATGGCAAATAGATGGGGGAAACAATAGAAACAGTGAGAGACTTCATTTTCTTGGTCCAAAATCACTGCAGATGGTGATTGCAGAAATTAAAAGATACTTGCTCCTTGGAAGAAAAGCTATGACCAACCTAGACAGCATATTAAAAAGCAGAGACACTACTTTGCCAACAAAGGTCCATCTAGTCAAAGCTATGGCCTTTCCAGTAGTCATGTATGGATGTGAGAGTTGGACCATAAAGAAAGCTGAGTACCAAAGAATTGATGCTTTTGAACTGCGGGCTTGGAGAAGACTCTTGAGAGTCCCTTGGACTGCAAGAAGATCCAACCAGTCAGTCATAAAGGAAATCAGTCCTGAATATTCATTGGAAGGACTGAAGCTGAAGCTGAAACTCCAATACTTTGGCCACCTGATGTGAAGAACTGACTCATTGGAAAAGACTCTGATGCTGGGAAAGATTGAAGGTGGGAGGAGAAGGAGACGACAGAGGATGAGATGGTTCGATGGCATCACTGACTCAATGGACATGAGTTTGAATAAACTCCATGAGTTGGTGATGGACATGGAGGCCTGGCGTTCTGCAGTCCATAGGATCACAAAGAGTCGGACATGACTGAGCAACTGAACCAAACTGACCATGATATTTGATTTTTATCATGAAGTCTGATGAATTGGGCAGGTAAGCTTCATCTATATGAACCCCATTTATGACAAAAACAAACTGCATTGGATAAAGAGGGTTTAGGAAATTTACATATCCTCTGAGTATCAACTAGGTCATCTGTGATTTGGGCTGTTTGCCTTGGCTTTCTGAGTCCTTCTCTTCTAGCTCTAGCTGAATGGCTGGAAAAGTTGCTTCATCCTTATGAGCCTAACTTCCACTATTTTTCAATGATGGATAATATGTGTACCTCTGTAGATCAAACAGACTAATATATTTAAAGTAAACATCATGAATGGCATATCATGAATGCTCATAAATGACTGTCATAAATACTAGTAAAATAATCCATTATTATTATTACCCATTTTATATAGGTCTATACAGGCTTATTATTTCTGTTACAGCTCTAAAATTAGCTTTTCGGCTATGGGTGTGTCTGAAGATAACTATAAAGCTTTCCATTCTATTATTTATTCTCTTCTGTCACATAGTTCAATTCTCTCGATTGTATCTTCTTACTGAGTAGCTTGGTTTTCGAGGCTAAAAAATGTCCTCGTAAAGTTTCACTTTTTATTAGGCCAATCACTCAGAAATGTAGGTCAAGTAAATACAGGCAGTGTGTGAAATGAAGCTAATAGTTAGAGTTAGTAGTGTTACTGACCAAGCAGTCAAACATGGTTAGTGGATTCTCACGGCCTAGAGGCGCTGTCTTACCTCGGCAGAACGATGCCTTACTGCTCTTTCGCAGAAAGTACTCCGGGTGGGGGGAGGCGTTTTTCACTTTCAGAAGAGCCTACCCCTGCTATATCTAGCTTCACGTGGTATAATATTGTTGTTTTTTCCAAGTCATTATATGAGATCTGCCTATGAGAGAACTGCAAGTAATTAGAGCATTTGTTGCAGTGTGGGCTTCTGGAGCCCTTAAGAAACACCGTGAATCTGCTACCCAAACTTATAAAGGGATGGAATCAACACACGATGAAACCTCAAACACTCATCCCATGATAGTTTAGAGTCTGTGATTTATGGGACATAGGTCTGACAGAGTGTGCTTTTACATTATATGTGGAAGGAGGAAACAAACTTTGCTAAGTGATTTAACAAGGCCATTTACCTTTCTCAAAGAAGATTATTATTATTAAGGTATGTTAATGAATCTCAGAGGATTCAGTGTGACAAACACCGGCTTTGCTTTCAGTTCATTAAAGCAGAATCTGCATGTCTTCCTTAACAAGATTGTGTATTTACAACCTTGCATATGACAAAATAAATCTTTAGAAGCCACTCAGAATGTTTTTATCGAGAACTTGCTAACATAGGAAAGAGAGCTGAGCACTGCTGGGTGTGCTGTTAAAGGGAAACTTACACCCCGAGGAACTTTGGTGAAGAACTTGAGCTTTTACTTACAAGGAATTTCTTTCCCTTTAAAACGATTTTGCTCAATACCAAGATTCATGAAATTCAAATATTGCATATTTGATCTTGTCATTTTACTCAAATGTGTCCACCTTACTACTTCAATGCTACCGAGAGACTTTTAAATGCAACAATAAATACTTAATTTGCAGCTTGGAGCTATAATGTATCCTGTGTAAGTTACCAGATGCTATGACAGTGCAAAGGACATTCACAAAATTTACATCATTGGGTTTCAAGTGACCAAACCCTAGTTTAGAAAATGATACTAGATTTTATCATCATGTAAAATTATAATACACTGAAAGTGAAAGTGTTGGTCACTCAGTTGTGTCCAGACTCTCTGCAACTGCATGGACTGTGGCCTACCAGCCTCCTCTGTCCATAGAATTCTCCAGGCAAGAACACTGGAGTGGGTTGCCATTCCCTTCTCCAGGGGATCTTCCCAACCCAGTGATGGAACCTCGGTCTCCTGCACTGCAGGTGGATTCTCTGCTGGCTGAGGCACCAGGGAAATCTGTAATATGCTGGTGTAATATTAATGCGTATTAGTATGTGCAGACAATAAGACGGCTGGATGGCATCACCAACTCGATGGACATGAGTTTGAGCAAATTCCAGGACAGGGAAACCTGGAGTTCTGTAGTTCATGGGGTTGCAAAGAGTCGGAAACGAATGAGTGACTGAACAACCACAATTATAGAAAACAGTTTTATTTTGATTTTATAATTTGGAATTAAAAAAAAAGTACTGCTCGGGCTTGCTGAATACAGCACTCTGCTCTTGGGGTGCCGGTTTTCAAACTGGAGTCGGCCTCAGACCCCATGGCAGGCAGCCTTGTCAAGAGAACTGCTGATGAAGGAGGGCCTCACCTGAAACCCAAGCCCTGGGGTTTCTAACAAGTAATGTAGCTAATGCTACTGCTGCTGGGCCTGGGAGCCACGCTCTGAGGCCCACTGCTCTGGAATACCTCATTTTTATTTGGACTATAAAGTAGCCAGAGGTTCTCTCTTGAGTCTTATTTTTCTTCATTGTGACAAAGATTTATAGAATTTATCATGCTGTTATCATCATATTCTTTAAATCAATCACCAGAGTCGTCTGCTTATTTTTTAAAAAAAATTACAAATACCTGGGCCTCCCATTTTTAGCTTAAAGGCTACTTTCCGTTGGTGGTTCTAAAACTTGCTGGCTGTTAGAAACAACCCGGAGTTTATGAAAAGTCCTGACGCCCAGACTGTCTCCTGAGCCAGTGAAGTCAGAACCTCTGGGGTTAGGACTCCGGTCTCGCTACATCTCAAGGTGAGACCAAGGTGTGGCCGACGCTGAGACTAAGCGTTACCCGTGAGAACCGCTGAGTCAGGGCCCAGGTTCCAAAGCCCGCTCCGCGGTGCTCTCCGCGGGAGGATTACAGTCATCGTGCAAACCAAGCTGTCTCCTTTAAGAGACCAATTGGACTGGATCACATATTTGCATTTTCTCTGTTTACACTTAAATCTCTCAGTTCAGTTCAGCTCAGTCGCTCAGTCGTGTCTGACTCTTTGTGACCCCATGGGCTGCAGCATCTAGGCTTCCCTGTCCATCACCAACTCCCGGAGCTTGCTCAAACTCATGTCCATGGAGTCGGTGATGCCATCCAATCATCTCATCCTCTGTCATCCCTTATCTTCCTGCCTTCAATCTTTCCCAGCATCAGGATCTTTTCCAATGAGTCAGTTATTTGCATCAGGTGGCCAAAGTATTGGAGCTTCAGCTTCAGCTTCAGTCCTTCCAATGAATATTCAGGACTGATTTCCTTTACAACTGACTGGTTGGATCTCCTTGCAGCCCAAGGGACTCTCAAGAGTCTTCTCCAGTGCCACAGTTCAAAAGCATAAATTCTTCGATGCTCAGCTTTCTTTATGGTCCAACTCTCACATCCATACATGACTACTGGAAAAACTATGGCTTTGACTAGATGGACCTTTGTTGGCAAAGTAATGTCTCTGCTTTTTAATATGCTGACTAGGTTCATCATACTTTTCTTCCAAGGAGCAAGCGTCTTTTAATTTCATGGCTGCAGTCACCATCTGCAGTGATTTTGGAGCCCAAGAAAATAGTCTGTCAGTGTTTCCATTGTTTCCCTATCTATTTGCCATGAAGTGAAGGGATCATATGCCATGATCTTAGTTTTTGAATGCTGAGTTTTAAGTCAACTTTTTCACTTTCCTCTTTCACTTTCATCAAGAGGCTCTTTAGTTTCTCTTTGCTTTCTGCCATAAGGGTGGTGTCATCTGCATATCTGAGGTTATTGATATTTCTCTCGGCAAACTTGATTCCAGCTTGTGCTTCATCCAGCCCAGCATTTCACATGATGTACTCTGCATATGAGTTAAATAAGCAGGGTGACAATATACAGCCTTGACGTACTCCTTTTCCTATTTGGAATCAGTCTGTTGTTCCATGTCTGGTTCTAACTGTTGCTTCTTGATCAGTAAACAGGTTTCTCAGGAGGCAGGTAAGGTGGTCTGGTATTCCCATCTCTTAAAGAATTTTCCAGTTTGTTGTGATCCACACAGTCAAAGGCTTTGGCATACTCAATAAAGCAGAAGTAGATGTTTTTCTGGAACTCTCTTGATTTTTTGATGATCCAATGGATGCTGGCAATTTGATCTCTGGTTCCTCTGTCTTTTCTAAATCCAGCTTGAACATCTGGAAGTTCTTGGTTCATGTACTTTAGAAGCCTGACTTGGAGAATTTTGAGCATTACTTTGCTAGCGTGTGAGATGAGTGGAATTGTGCAGTAGTTTGAACGTTCTTTGGCATTTCCTTTCCTTGAGATTGGAATGAAAACTGAGTTTTTCCAGTCCTCTGGGCACTGCTGAGTTTTCCAAATTTTCTGGCATATTGAGTTCAGCACTTTCACAGCATCATCTTTTAGGATTTAAATCTCTAGTTTTTAGGTATTTATCAACGCTCTACTAGAAAGGCATATAGATCAATGTCTATTTTTAAAATGTTATGCTATTTCGTTAGCTTATTGCAATATCTGTAAATTTCTCACTTAATGCCAAGAGGAAATACATTTTAATAGGAAAGAATCTCAACACACTTATTTTTAGTGTTTTTTGAGAGCTTAGAACAGAGCTGGACCGAGAGAAATTTCTGGGTTGATAGAAATTTTCTATATCTGTTCTGTATAATGAGTAGTCATATGTGGTTTTTGTACTTTTAAAGCTTGATTATTGCACCTAAGGAACCGGACTTTCGTTTGTTTAAGTAATTTAAATTTAAATAATCCCCTGAGGGCTTCCCTGGTAGCTCAGCTGGGAAAGAATCTACCTGCAGTGCAGGAGAGCCTGGTTCGATTTCTGGGTTGGGAAAATCCCCTGGAGAAGGGACAGGCTACCCACTCCAGTGTTCTGGCCTGGAGAATTCCATGGACTGTATAGTCCATGGGGTTGTAAAGAATCGGACATGACTGAGCGGTTTTCCCTGTGGCTTTTAGCCACTGTATTGGACAGCACAGCCTTAAACAATAAACTTAATCTCCCACAAAACCAGAGAATAATGAATAGTAGGAAATATGTGCTAAACTTTCAATATTACATGTATGCACTAAAATTCTTAAGTATATATGTATATGTATGCCCTGCTGGGCTTGGTCATCAGTCGTGTCCTGCTCTTTGCGACCCCAGGGACTGTAGCCTGCCAGGCTCCTCTGACCATGGGATTTCCCGGGCAATAATACTGGAGAGGGTTGCCATTTCTTGCTCCAAGACATATGGATAGGTAGATATGATATTTTTTAAGATTTGCTATGCACTAGACTCTGTTGAGGAACGCACACTTATTGTTTCATTTGATTTTCAGGATAAGAGTCGGTACTTTTTTTCTGTGGAGCCAGAGGATATTTTAAGCGCTTGAGTCCTGCAATCTGTGTTGCAGATTTCCAAATCTGCTGCTTCACTGAAAGCACACCTAGACAGTTTATATATAAGTGAGTGTGGCCCTGCAGCAGTTCATTTTATTTACAAAATACGCAGCAGGTGAGCGTTGGCCCATGGGGCATAATTTGTAGTGCCCTGTTCACGATAATTATATAATTTTACACCTAGAGAATTAAGCAGAAAGTGAGTACATGGCCACTCCAAACAAGGGTTTTATTTCTACCACACACACTTCAGTTTTCTCCTCCCTAATTATAATTTTACTGGAACCTAAAGAGCCTATTTCTTGATACGTATCATCCATAATAAAGAACTCCTTCCCACACATTCTCTCCTGGTTATCTGTTCAGAGACAAATGTCCGTATATTATTATTAGGCCCACTGTTGTAAGATTTTTGTCAGCTTGGACTTCATACCGCAGTGCTTTGTTCTAGCTACTGGCCAGAAGGGAGAGTTATGACGCAGTCGTTAAACCTTTATGCGAGTACATGTATATTATTGTTAAATCCAACTACAAAATGCTCATCTCCCATATATGTTTATGAATTTATTTAACCGAAATTAAATGCCTGTTATTTTTAAGGTCCTGTGCTTATTCTGTTTTGACATACAGAAGAATGTGGTATGAATCTTTACAGGAAACAGAGCTTCAGCAGGGAAATGTAATGTTCATAAATTATTGTAAGTTGATTTAAGAGAATTGGATCCTATGTATTAATATTTTGCAGAAGCTAGAGATCAGGTTTCACTAAAATTCAATTCGGTTCAATTCAATTAATGCTCCCCGACTACTAACTGTCGCCAGGCTACTGACTTTGCTGAGAATTATGCGAGGCTTCTGACAGAATACAACAACAGCAACAAAAACCAAAGATTCTCCTTTCGTTACTTGAGGATGTTAAGGAGGAAACGCGTGAGCACACTGTTCACACCTCTGAAGGGTGTTCCAAGGGCCTAGCTTCAGAAGTGTTCTCTACCGAATAGAAAGTGGAAGCAGTGACGGGGTTTAATCTCTTGGGCTCCAAAATCACTGCAGATGGTGACTGCAGCCATGAAAATGAGACACGTGCTCCTTGGAAGGAAAGTGATGACCAGCTTGTGGTGGGGACAGTGGCTCTGCTGTGTCCGACTCTGTGACCCCATGGACTGCGGCCCACCAGGCTCCTCTGTCCGTGGGATTCTCCAGGCAAGTACACCGGAGTGGGCTGCCATTTCCTTCTCTACGGGATCTTCCTGACCCAGGGATCGAACTCAGGTCTCCTGCATTGCAGGCAGATTCTTTACCATCTGAGGCACCAGGGAAGCCCAGAGACAAATCTAGAGAGTGTAATAAAAAGCAGAGACACCACTTTGCCAACACAGGTCCATAGAGCCAAAGTAGTGGCTTCCCCAGTAGTCATGTATGGATGTGAGAGTTGGACCATAAAGAGGGCTGAGCACTGAAGAACTGATGCTTTCAAACTGTTCTTTATTCTCCAGTCTTCTCCAAATTGTCATTCATTTAGAATTAACTTAAATGGCAAAGAAAAACAAATGTCTAATAAGGTTACCAAACAATGCTTGAAAATGGCAATGTGGCTCATTTAAAAGGAATGGTAAGAAGAAAAACGCAGTGGAGGAAGAGAAACAAGTATATTGTTAATATACTGCATTTACAAAAGTACACTGAAGGCCTGAAGGCTGGAGAAGACTCTTGGGAGTCCCTTGGACTGCAAGGATATCCAGCCAGTCAATCCTAAAGGAAATCAGTCCTGAATGTTCATTGGAAGGGCTGATGCTGAAGCTCCAATGCTTTGGCCAC
Organism: Odocoileus virginianus; assembly: GCF_023699985.2. Taxonomy (NCBI): domain Eukaryota; kingdom Metazoa; phylum Chordata; class Mammalia; order Artiodactyla; family Cervidae; genus Odocoileus; species Odocoileus virginianus. The sequence continues at coordinate 8,628,656 of NC_069705.1, read as the reverse complement.
CTAATAGGAAGAGCCTAAAATATAGTTTTAGGTCAAAGGAGTGAAACTATCTCCTAGCAATCAATAGGGTCAAAGACCCTCAAGTTTTGATATTGTATAATCTATAACTATGCCAAAATGTGTAGAGTCAACACAGATATGTGAGAACTCAAAGTAGAACTGCATGATGCATCAGGTGAAGACTTCCGTGGTAACTGTGCATACACGAAGGATGCGTACATCCCTCATGTGAAGAATTGGACTGGACACAAGACAATCTGGTACATATCTGCTCCAAGGCACTTAGAATTCAACACAGCAGGAACAATCAATTAACAGGAAAGAAACAATAATGACAATTAAAAGCCCATCATACACACACTAATCTTTCATCCACAGTAAAACATGGCCTTCAGTGTATTTTTGTAAATTCAGTATACTAACAATATACTTGTTTCTCTTCCTCCACTGCATTTTTCTTCTTACCGTTCCTTTTATATGAGCCATTTTGCCATTTTCAGGTATTGCTTGGTAACCTGATTAGACATTTTTTTTTCTTTGCCATTTAACTTAATTCTAAATATGCTGTCATTAGTCCAAAATGTTTATTTAACATACAACGGTCAGGTAAAGCTCTTTATTCCGCACATGTAAATCAGATGCCAAGTAAAACTATTTTCTCAGCCTCTGAATAGCTTAACAGAAGATGGTATACTTTTACCTGAACGATGGGTGTTCTCAATTACAGTAATACTTTCTTTAACTGCATTCTTAGTTCCTTGTGGACATGTTATCCATCTGTTACATAGACGCTCAAGGCAAACCATGCATTCCCAAATAAAACTTTATTTTCAGAGGTGGAGTTTTAGGTTCTTTCATAGTCTATAGATTGCCTAAAATATGGAACATTAAAAGATCACAACATCAGCACACAAGAATTATGAAAAAAAAAACAAGATTCATTTTACCTCTATTTCAGTTGGAGTTTATTATTATTATTTACATTTAAAGGGCTTGTTTTCCCTCCTATGAAAGTTGTGTGCTGCATTACAATGGTTTGAGGGACCAGAAATGACATTATAAAGCTCATTAGCACATAGATTACAGTAACAGAAAGAGATTACTTTATAGTCTCATTTAAAGACTACCATTCTGTGCTAATAGGTAGGTGCATTTTGACAAGGCAGGGATGCAATGTTAAACAGTGTAAGAGTTGGATGAGACTTGAAACCCTCTTCAGAGGCGATATACATGCATTCTATTGTCAACTTCCCGAACACGAAGTCATCAAGTCATGTTTTTTACTATTATTACAGTCATTGTTATTAGTTATAATGCCCATAGAAACTCTCACAAACCTTCATATTAAGTCTCTCCTCAACAGGGGACGTCTCTACCTCCCACAAAGGTACCTTTCCTGAAGCAGGAGTATACACCACATTTGGAGAGCCACCCTGATGTCGTCAGGTTTGCAGTTCAGCCAGATCTGCTACTTGAACAAGCATCATTAGGCTACAGTCCGAGGGATCAATATAGAACAACTGACAAGCTAAATGCACGCTTAAGAAGTGATGCATGTTCCTAATGACACATGTCAGATAAGACTGCATAATATTCTTAGCTTTTGATGCTATATAAAGAGAAGAAGAAATGTTGTATGTATCATAGTAATTTGTTAATGTCCCCTATTTTAAATCCAGATTAGATCCTTATACTATAAAACAGGAAGTTAAGCCTTTTAGTGAACGCTAAGAGGGCCCTGTTGGATTACTGGGCACAGAAGCCTTTTTGTAGACTCAAGAAGCCTTTAGCAAGACTCGAGTCTCCCTGACCTTTCCTGAGCTCCAAAGGGCAGATGTGAACAGGGAATAATCAGAGGAAGAGTGGCCAAGATTGAAGGGGCCAGAAAAGCAGAGAAGGGCGTCAAGACTGGGAGAGCGAGGCCTGAGAGCGGGCTGCTGCTTAGTCGCTCGGTCGTGTCCGACTCTCTGTGACCCCACGGACTGCTGCACGCCAGGCCTCCCCTCCATCACCAACTCCCGGAGCTCGCTCAAGCTCACGTGATGCCATCCAGCCATCTCATCCTCTGTCGTCCCCTTCTCCTCCTGCCCCCAATCCCTCCCAGCATCAGGGTCTTTTCCAATGAGTCAGCTCTTCACACAGGTGGCCAGAGTATTGGAGTTTCAGCTTCAGCATCAGTCCTTCCAATGAACACCCAGGACTGATCTCCTTTAGGATGGACTGGGTGGAGCTCCTTGCAGTCCAAGGGACTCTCAAGAGTCTTCTCCAACACCACAGTTCAAAAGCATCAATTCTTCAGTGCTCAGCCTTCAGTTATGCTCCTGATGAGATTAACAAAGTGCAAACCCTGCACCCAACCTCATCTTATCAGTAACTCCACCTTGGAACCACTGTTACAAATCTCGCTTATAAATGCCCTCCCCAGGTTGAGGCACATAGTTGAGGGCAGGAGCCTGCTACATTGCTCTTCACCTGGCAAAGCGATAAAGCTCTCTTTTCTCCTTCACCCAGAGTTCTGTTTCTGAGACTAAATTTGGCACTGGTGCACAGAGGCCAAGTTGTCAGCATCAGAACCAATCTAAGATATTATTTCAGTACTTTGTTCCCAGAGCAGATTATCAAAAGCTGTTCAATGAAACAGATGTGGGTTTCTTAAAAAAAGAATTGCAATTTAGGATTAGGGCAAATTTCCCTTTACCTTAGATGAAAACAGATACAGTCAAAATTGGTAAAAGAAGGTTTGTAAGTAAAAGCAATAAAACAAAAAAGACACTGATTATATATGCCATTGTGGAATTAAAACAAAGTCAAATGTACAGAATACACATTCCCAATTTTAAATCTGAATAGTCAACCCCAAAATATTCCCTAGATAATTTACAGCTGCAAATGTAAAGAACATGTCAGTGGTAGAGAGTTCAATATTTTTGCGATAATTCCTCCAAATAGGAAGTTTACATTCTTTCTAAAATCAAACAGGACCCAGTGGAGCTCCTGGCCGTGGGAGACTTTCAGGCTCATGTTTCATGACTCCAGCCTCCATCACCTTCCCTAAGTCCCAAAGGGCAGATTCGAAACAATCTGGGAAGGGAAGAGGGTTTCCTTGACGGCTCAGATGGCAAAGAATCCGCCTGTGATGCGGGAGCCCTGGGTTCGATCCCTGGGTTGGGAAGATCCCCCGGAGGAGGGAAAGGCTCCCCACTCAGGGATGCCAAGAATAGGGAGGAGCTGACACGAAACAGCTGCGCAGCCTCGGGGCGGGTCCTGGGTCCTGGGTCCACCCCAAGGGATGCACATAGACGTTAGTGCTCTTCATGCCAGAGGAAGGCCACCTGAGGCTACCTTAAAGCAAACAAGCAGCTCGTCAAGAAGACTCCCAGCCCATACCTGAGGGGTGGAGGCCCTGCCCACACCCTAAGCTTATCTGCAACCTCACCTCTGAAACACCGCTACAAAGTGTCAGTCGCTCTCTTGGGGACCCAGTGGACCACAGGCTCCTCCGTCCATGGGATTCTCCAGGCGAGAATACTGGCGTGGATTGCCATGTCCTTCTCCAGGGGATCTTCCCAGTCGGGGAGGGAACCCAGGTCTCCCACATTTCAGGCAGACGCTTTACTGTTTGAGCTTCCCCTGGAAGCCCCCCGGGTACAAAACCCCTCATCAGATGGTCTCTGGTTGCAACACGGAGTTTTGAAGACAGGGGCCCGCTGCGTCCCCCTTTGCCTGGCAATGCAGTTTACTGCATTAGCTTTAGCTCTTGTTTTCTACTTCACCCAAAACTCTGTCTTTGAAATTTGATTCAGTACTGGTGCACACAGGCTGCGCTTTCAACATCATTCCTGACCAAGATCACAGTTTTCAATAAGTCTGGCTCAACACGTTGACCCTTTTTATCAGCTGTAATTTAAAATGTCCATGCATGCTGGTCAGGCTATACAGAGACAAATTCCTCCGTGCTATTTATTTTTATTTAGATGTTAGCCCTTAAAAAAGGATAACCCTAGCTGTGGTTTCATCATGGTAATCAAAGACTGGATTCAAGATATGGGTGCATTTCTACAGGGTAAATAAATTAACTTACCATTAAATAAATACATTCTTACTGCTAGCAAAGCTGAATAAAACTTCAAAGCATACATATACACATATACATATACACATATACACATACATATACACATATACATATTCATGTAAAAAGTAGCGTAAGCAGATAGGTTAGGGGTTTCCTGGAGAAAGTAAACCTGGATTGGCTTTTTTGACATAAGAGGAGCTGTTTTGGCCTAAGCCACTTTGTAATCTAAGCCTGACTACAAGGCTTGCCCTTGAACAACTCTCAGTAATTAAAGATCTTAAGGGAGGGAATGAAGAAACAAGGAAGCACCAGGCAAGAGACAGTAGTGCAGCTTTGGGGCACAGCCCTCAGTCCTCAAGAAATAGGTCTAACAGCAGACCTTCGAGTTCTGCAGGAACGAGGGCCCACCCAGGTGGAGGATGGAATGACGATGTTGACCGTCCTGACCTTGCTCAACTAAAATTTGGACTCTGTTGAACTTTTTGCTCCAATTCTATAGCAGTGAAGGCCTATAATAGGAAAGAAAAAAAATTTTAATTTGAAAATTGAGTCTTCCATTAAAATGATATTATATTATTAATTTTAATTAATTTATTTAATTAAATTAAGTAAATTAATTATTCACACACAAATTTATTATTCATATATAAATATATATTAATGATTATTATTAATTTATTATTAAATAAAATTAATTAATTAAATTTTAATCAATAATCTAATTTAGAATTTCTAATACAAAATTAATAATCTAATTAAGATTATTTACATTGTTTTATTAATAATGTAAATAATTAATCTAAATTAATTTAAATTATTTATTAAATCAACTTAATAATTAATTAGATTAGTTAACAGTTAACCTAAATTTATTTAGATTAATTTAATTTAGATTATTTATGTTAAATTTAGAACCCCACATCTGCTGCTCAGCGCTGGAGTGACGTTGAGGAGATACCCCACGTCCAAGGGCAAAGGAGAAGCTCCAGCAAGATGGTAGGAGGGGCAAAATCGCATTTAGAACCAAACTCCAGCCCCACCGGAGACACTCAGAGCTCAAACAAACCTTGTGCGCACCAGGACCCAGGGACCCCACAGAGACTGAGACAGACTGTGTTCGGGGGTCTCCTGAGGAGGTGGGGGTCAGCAGTGGCCTGCTGCAGGGTGTGGAGGGGGTTCTGCGTGTTCGGGGGTCTCCTGAGGAGGTGGGGGTCAGCAGTGGCCGGCTGCAGGGGTGTGGAGGGGGTTCTGCGTGCAGCAGGCCAGGGTTTGGCATAAGCCCTCTTGGAGGAGGTCATCAATTAACCCACCATCATGATCAATGCAAACAAATAGAGGACAACAATAGGATGGGAAAGACTAGAGATCGCTTCAAGAACATTAGAGACACCAAGGGAACATTTCATGCAAAAACAGGCAGAATAAAGGACAGAAACAGTAGGGACCTAACAGAAGCAGAAGATATTAAGAAGAGGTGTCAAGAACACACAGAAGAACTGTACAATAAAGATCTTCATGACCCAGATAATCATGATGGTGTGATCACTCACCTAGAGCCAGACATCCTGGAATTCGAAGTCAAGTGAGCCTTAGGAAGTTTCACTACGAACAAAGCTAGTGAGGGTGATGGAATTCCAGCTGAGCTATTTCAAATCCTAAAAGCTGATGTTGTGAAAGTGCTGCACTCAATATGCCAGCAAATTTGGAAAACTCAGCAGTGGCCACAGGACTGGAAAAGGTCCATTGTCATCCCAATCCCAAAGAAAGGCAATGCCAAAGAATGCTCAAACTACCGCACAATTTCACTCATCTCACATGCTAGCAAAGTAATGCTCAAAAATCTCTGAACCAGGCTTGAACAGTACATGATCTGTGAACTTCCAGATGTTCAAACTGGATTTGGAAAAGGCAGAGGAACCAGAGATCAAGTTGCCAACATCCGCTGGATCATCAAAAAAGCAAGAGAGTTACAGAAAAACATCTATTTCTGCTTTATGGACTACGCCAAAGCCTTTGACTGTGTGGATCACCACAAACTGTTCTTAAAGGGATGGGAATACCAGACCACCTGACCATCCCCCTGAGAAATCTGTATGCAGGTCAAGAAGCAACACTTAGAATTGGACATGGAACAACAGACTGGTTCCAAATACAGAAAGGAGTACGTCAAGGCTGTATATTGTCACCTAGCTTATTTAACCTATATGCAGAGTACATCATGAGAAACACTGGGCTGGATGAAGCACAAGCTGGAATCAGGATTGCCAGGAGAAATATCAATAACCTGAGATATCCAGATAACACCACACTTATGGCAGAAAATGAAGAAGAACTAAAGAGACTCTTGATGAAACTGAAAGAGGAGAGTGAAAATGTTGGTTTAAAGCTCAACATTCAGAACACTAAGATCATGCATCTGGTCCCATCACTTCATGGCAAATAGATGGGGAAACAATAGAAACAGTGACAGAGTTTATCTTTGGGGGGCTCCAAAATCACTGCAGATGGTGACTGCAGCCATGAAATTAAAAGACACTTGCTCCTTGGAAGAAAACTATGACCAACCTAGTCAACATATTAAAAAGCAGAGACATTACTTTGCTGACAAAGGTCCGTCTAGTCAAGGCTATGGTTTTTCAAGTGGTCATGTATGGATGTGAGAGTTGGACTACAAAGACAACAGAGCCCTGGAGAATTGATGCTTTTGAACTGTGGTGTTGGAGAAGACTCTTGAGAGTCCCTTGGACTGCAAGGAGATCCAACCAGTCAGTCGTAAAGGAAATCAGTCCTGAATATTCATTGAAAGGACTGATTCTGAAGCTGAAACTCCAATACTTTGGCCAACTGATGCGAAGAAATGATTTATTGGAAAAGATCCTGATGCTGGGAAAGATTGAAGGCGGGAGGAGAAGGGGATGACAGAGGATGAGATGGTTGGATGGCATCACCGGCTCCATGGACATGAGTTTGAGCAAGCTCTGGGAGTTGGTGATGGACGGGGAGGCCTGGTGTGCTGTGGTCCCTGTGGTTGGCATTGAAAACAGGAAATCAAAAGAATAAAATCAGCAAAATTAAAACTTCATTCTTTGAAAACATCATTAAAATTGGTTATTCTCTAGTCAGGCTATCCAGGAAAAAAAAAATTGAGAAGACACAAATTACTATTATCAGAAATATTATCTCCTACAGGGATAAAAATGAAAATAAAAGACTATAATGAACAAATTTGATAATTTAGATGAAACACATACATGGCCAAAAGTCCCCCAAAGAAAAATGCACAGCTAACCAAGCCTATAAAAATTAATGAAATTGAATAAATCAGTAACTTTCCAAAAGAAAGCACCATGCTTGATGGGTTCACTGGTGAAGTATACCAAACATTTATAAAAAAAATGATTCCTGTTCTCTAAAATTTCTTCTGGAGAACAGAAACAAGAAAATCTATAACTCATTCCATGTGATAAAGATCTCCCTAATATTAAAACTGGACAAAGACATTATAAGTAAGAAAAACTATAGATGAATGTCTTATAAAATTAGCTGCAAAAATTCTCAAAAAACTTATCAAATTGAATCTAACAGCATATACAAAAGAATTATATATCACGAGCAAATGAGATTTGGTTCAGGTATACAAGGTTAGGCATTCAAAATCAATGTATATAATCTATTGCATCAGCAGGCCATAGAAGAAAAAAATCAGATGATCATATCAAAAAATGCAGAAAAGCATTTGAAAATATACAACATCCATCAATAAAAACTGTAAGAAAACTGAAAAAAGGGAAGAATTTCATCAAATTGATAAAATGTACAAGAAACCCGATAGTTAACACCAGACTTAATGGTGAGAAAAGATAATGAGCTTAAGGGGTAGCTTTTCCACTGGGGTCAGGAACAAGACAAGTTCCGTTTTTCCCAGTTCTATTCAGTTAGTAAATCCTGGGAGACCTACATAACACAATGAGACAAGAAAAGGAAATAAAACATACACATTGACAGAGAAGAAACAAAGCTTTATGTTTATGTCTTTACATTCAGATGACGTGGTTGTATATGCAGAAAATCCCAAGGAGCTGACTGAAATGAAACAAAAGAAAGCAAAGACAAACTCTTAGGAGTAAATCAACTATTACGATAAGATTACAGGATACAAGGGTAATATAAAAAAGTTATTTGCTTTCCTATCCACCCGTGGGAAACAGCTGGACTTTTAAATTAAAACACAGTGCCCTTTATATTAATGACAAGGGTAACAACAAAGATACACGTCAGGACAAAGCTAGCTCCGTGTGCAAGCTCTATATGCGGAAGGCCACACTCTCCGATGACAGAGAAGGCTAACTGCATAAAAGGAGCAACATGGACAGCAAGACGCAATACTACTGAGATGTCATTTCTTCCCAACCTGAACTAGAACTCTGGCACCATCTCAATTAAAATCCCAGCAACTTATTTGTTCAGTACTGTCAAGCTGCTTTGAAAGTTTACATGGAGAGAAAAAAGACCCACAGGGGTCAATAGGATACTGAAGAAGAGCAAAGTTGAAGGGCTGACATGCTTCAAGGTACAGTGATTGACATATGTATATCAGTTCAGTTCGGTTCAGTTCAGTCGCTTGGTCGTGGCCGACACTTTGCGACCCCGTGAATCGCAGCACACCAGGCCTCCCTGTCCACCACACTGACATACTAAATCCAAGATATGTAATAAAGTCTATGTGATCAAGGCAGCTTGGACTGAGTGAAAAAATAGACACATAGATATATGACACGCAATAAACAGACCCCAGAAACAGACACACACGCACACACACACACAGTTAATCTTTGATGGAGGGGTGAAGGCGATTCAGTGGAGAACAGAGAGTCCTGGGACAAATGCAACTGATGCAGCTGAAAAGTAACATGCAAAAAAGCATGAATCGAGATTCTAACCATACCACTTTTACAAAAGTCATTTCAGAATGGACCATAGACATAAAGGCAAAATGCAAAACTATAAAACTAGAAGATAACATAACAGATCATGCAGGGACTATAAATTTGAGGACGAAATTTTAGGTAGCAAAAGAGTGATTCATGAAAGAAAAAATAAATTGGACTTTGTCAAAATTTAAAAAACATCTGCTATTTCAAATACACTGTTCAAAGAATTAAAAGACAAGCCACAAACTGGAGAAGATATTTACAGAACACATATCCGTTAAAGGATTTGTATCCAAATATACAAAATTTAAAATTCAACAATAAGTAAACAAACAAGCTGATTACAAATGGACAAAGGAGATGAACAGACATCTCAATAGAGAAGGGATCTAGATGTTTAATAAGTGTATGCAAAGCACTGAATATCAAGTCATTAGGAAATTGCAAAGTAAAAACCACAGTGAGTTACACCTACACACCTATTATCATGGCTAAAAATCCCCAAATCTAACAATAGCAACTTCTGGTGAGAATGTAGAGCAACAAGAATCCATTGCTGGTGGGGCTGTAAAATAGCACAGTCACATTTCCATAAAGTGTGGTAGTTTCTTACAAAGTTAAATGCGTTCTTGATGTTCAGTCACTAACTCATGTCAGACTCACTGTGACCCCATGGACTGCAGCATGTCGCTCCTCAGTCCTTCACTAACTTCCAGAGTTACTCAGATTCATGCCCATTGACTCAGTAATGTTACCTAACCATCTCATCCTCTGCCACCCCCTGCTCCTTTTGCCTGCAATCTTTCCCAGCATCATGGTCTTACTGGAATAACTCATCCCTTTGCATCAGGTGGCCAACTTATTGGACCTTCAGCTTCAGCATCAGGCCTTCCAATGAATACTCAGGGTTGATTTCCTTTAGAATTTATGGGTTTGATTTCCTTGCTGTCCAAGGGACTCTCAAGAATTAAATATAGTCTTTATCATATAATCCAGTGATCACATTCTTATGTATTTACTCAGTTCACTGAAAACTTATGTCCATACAAAAACCTGCACAGAGCTTTATTAATAGCTCCAAAAGTCTATAAGTGACCAAGATGCCCTTCTAGAACTGAATTAATAAGCAAACTGTGGTATATCCATACAATGGAATATTATTCAGTGAATAAAATAAATGAGCCATTAAGTCGTTAGAAACATAGAGGAAATTTACATTCGTATCGCTAAGTGAAGGAAACTAAACAACACACTACATTTTGTGTGATACTAACTTTATGGCATTCTTTAAAATAAAGGCACAAGCAATAGGTTACTGGGAATTCTCAGGCACGTGAAAACAGATGAATAAGTGAGGCACAGGGAATTTTTAATGTGGTAAAGCCATCTGTGTGATATTGTAATGATGAATACATGTCATGCATTGCTCCACACTCTGTGGGTCACACAGTGAAACTTAATGTACGCTGTGGACTTCAGTTAAAGTATCACCTTTAGTTCATTAAATGCAACAAAGTATTATGTTGATGCAACAGGTTAATATAGGGAAAACTGTATCCCTGTAGAGCGGGGAAATCTGGGGATTTGCTATACTATCTGCTTGATGGACTTCCCTGGTAGCTCAGTGGTAGAGAATCTGCCTTCCAATGCAGAGACCCGGGTTTGATCCCTGGGTCAGGAAGATCCTCTGGAGAAGGAAATGGCAACCCTCTCCAGTATTCTTGCCTGGAGAATCCTATGGACAGAGGAGCCTGGAGGACGACTGTCCGTGGGGACTGCAAAAGAGCTGGACACGATTTAGTGACTAGACAACAACAACAAGTCTGCTCAGTGCTTCTTCAGATCTAAACCTTCTGGAAAGCAAAGTTTACTAATTAAATAAAATACTTATTACTCTCAACTTAAAATTAAAAATGGCTATCAATAACCCAAATGAACAATCTTTTAGCCTTACACACACACACACACACACACACACACACACACACACACACACACTGTTAAACCGCTGACCCCTGGGAAGCACAGGGGATTAGGGGGGTCTACCCTCCAAACTGCCCCAAATCCTCATTATAACTGGACGGGTGGCCCTCCACATCTGTGGCTCCACATCCACGGGGTCAACCACTATGGAACATGTGGCAGCATGCGCGAAGGCTAAGCTGCACGGTCATGTCTGCCTCTGTGTGACCCCGTGGGCTGTAGCCCACCAGGCTCCTCTGTCTGAGGGACTCTCCAGGCAAGAAGACTGGAGTGGGCGCCATGCCCCCTTCCAGGGGATCTTCTCTCCCCAGAGAGCGAATCCATGTCTCTTCTGTCTCCTGCACTGGTGGGCAGATTCTTTACCACTGGGGAGCCCTGTAGTAGCGTGGTATGCATTTATTGAAAACAAAATCACATATAAATGGACTCTTGCAAGTCAAACCTGTTCTGTGTATTTCTCTGTTGTTGTTCAGTCGCCCAGTCATGTCCGGCTGCAGCATGCCAGGCTTCCCTGTCCTTCACCATCTCCCAGAGTCTCTCAAACTCATGTCCATTGAGTTGGTGATGCCGGTCAGTCATCTCATCCTCTGTCTCCCCCTTATCCTCATGTCCTCAATCTTTCCCAGCATCAGGGTCTTTTCCGATGAGTTGGCTCTTTGAATCGGGTGGCCAACGTATTAGAGCTTTAGCATCACTCTTTCCAATGAATCTTCATTCAGGGCTGATCTCCTTTAGGATGGACTGGTGTGTTCTTCTTGCTGTCCAAGGGACTCTCAAGAATCTTCTCTAACACCACAGTTTAAAAGCATCAATTCTTTTGCACTCAGCATTCTTTATGGTTGAAATCTCACATCCATACATGACTACTGAAAAAACCATACCTTTGACTATATGAACCTTTCTTGAGAAAGTGATGTCTGTGCTTTTTAATATGCTGTCTAGGTTGGTCATAGCTTTTCTTCCAAGGAGCAAGTGTCCTTTAATTTCATGGCTGCAGTCACCATCCTCAGTGATTTTGAAGTCCAAGAAAATACAGTCTGTCACTATTTCCATTGTTTCCCCATCTATTTGCCATGAAGGGATGGGACCAGATGCCAAGATCTTTGTTTTCTGAATGTTGAGTTTTAAGCCAGTTTTGCTCACTCTCCTCTTTCACCCTTATCAAGAGGCTCTTTAGTATCTCTTCACTCTCTGCCATTAGGGTGCTGTCATCTGCATACCTGAGGTTATTGATATTGGGTTATTGATATTTCTCCCAGCAATCTTGATTCCAGCTTATGAGTCATCTAGCCTAGCATTTCACACAATGTACTCTGCATATATGTTAAATGAGAAGAGTGACAATATACAGCTTTGGCATACTCCTCTCCAAATTTTGAACCAGTCCATTGTTCCATGTCCAGTTCTAACTGTTGCTTCTTGACCTGCATACAGGTTTCTCAGAAAACAGGTAAAGCACTTTGATATCCCCACCTCATGAAGAAATTTCCACAGTTTGTTACAATCCACACAAAGTTCCATACATTTCTACTTATGAAGTATTGCACGTTAATTACTTACTCCTACTTATGAAATAAGCCATGTTTTCATGGTTGCAAAGCCGTTCACTCATTCCTTGTCCTCATCCCCCCAACAGATCGCAGCTCCCTTCAGTGCATCCCTCATTGCATTTCTCGCATCCATTCATTCCTTCTGGATCCTACCTTAGGCACTCTAGTTTAGACCCTTTTCACTTCATGGCTTGAATATTAAACTGAATTCCACCTTCAATATATCGCTTCTGAAGTTGCCAAGTGTGGCACCTCTCAATACCCCTTCAAGTCTATTGCTCACCCGTAAGTTCAACATGTCTTCCAAGATCTCAGCCTGCAGTCGTTTCCACAGGCGCCCGACCTGCTCCGCTGTGAGATGGTCTTCACGGCGCCCACGGTCCTCAGCTCATCTGTGCTCGGGCTCCCTCACACGCGCAAAGCCCTCCCTTCCCCTCAACCCGCGCAAACTGGTCCAGCCTTTGGTCACCAACTACGGGTCCACTCTGAGTAAGAGCGGCAGTGTCATTTTCACTGTCCCATCATCTTGTCATCATCGTCATCCCCGTTCCGTCTGTGCAGACGATCATAGCACCGCTGCTCGCAGAGCAGCTTCCCTGGTGGCTCAGTGGTAAAGAATCCAGCTGCCGATGCAGCAGACTCGGGCTCAGTCCCTGGGCCAGAAAGATCTCCTGGAGAAAGAAATGGCAACCCTCTCCTGTATTCTTGCCTGGGAAGTCTCATGGACAGAGGAGCCTGGCGGGCTACAGTCCCTGGGGTTGCAAAGAGTCGGACACGACTTAACAGCTCAACTCAGTAACAACAACTCAAAGAGTAAACTGCGGGAGACCCTGGATGGTCAGTTAGCCATTTCCTGCCGCTCGGCATTAAGATAAGGCAGAAGCAGAAAGGAAGTGTTTAAATCCTTGACATCACCTTAACATTAGGGTCACATGAACACGTGCAGATTTCAAAGTCTCCATTTTAAATGGATTGGAAGTTAAAAACCAAGAGATAAAAAGCAGATCCTTCATCATACATGGTTTGAGAAGTCTTGCTTTATAGTATTTCAAAAAATATTCTCACACAAAGTATTCAGTTTATGCTGAGGTATCATGAATGCATGTTGTTTTCATTTTATAAATGTGAAAATATAAGCAAAAAAAAATAAGGGACACATATGTATATGATTTACCAAAACATGTATTTTGATGGTGGCAAAAGTTTATATCTCAAATCTGGGGACCCCTCCTCTCTGTCCTATCACTTATTTCTAGGGGAGCTACACAGTGATCGTCTCCTTCTGCCGTGATGAAATGGGATAGACAAAGCAATTCACTATGAACCACCGAAGAGCTCCCGGCCACTGAGATGTTTCATTCAGTTATTAATACAAACGAATCAAGCACTTGTCTTCAAGACAATGAAAGAAAACACTATATGTTGTCTCTAGTGGGGGTTACTCTTTCCATTCATTTATCCTTTCAAGTAACTATCGCTTATTCCAATTATTGAACACCTACTATATCCCAGGCATTGTGCCCAGCTGGGTATACATGAAGAACAAAATAGCTGTTCCACAATGAGTCACAGGTGGAAAATAACCCAGGAGTTTTGTTAAGTTTCCTCATATTTCATGTGATTTTAGGTATCATTTGAAATCACTGGAAACTCAATTTTCCTATTTTGTAGTTAAAAAAAAAAAGTTTTGAAAGGATTCCATCTAATGTGGAAATAAAATTCTGCAGAGCCACAGCATGCTGCAAGCTACTAAGCATTACCTTCTGCCTAAACGGTGTTTCTTCCTCTAATTGCTTTCTTCAGGATTGCTAATCTTCCAAAGAATCACTGTTTACATTATGCCTTTGCCCATTAACCAGAGGAGCATTTTTTTCGCCACCCTTTCCCGTCTCTGAGGAAAATTCAGAGGAACTGTTAACACAATTAAAGCTCAGTTTAATTTCTACGTTCCATTTGCATTTGCAATAAAACACCATGACTGTGGGTCCTGGAGGGTTTTCTGTGTCACGGGATCAGGTTTGTTCTGCCCTGTGTGACCTGTGCAGAAAGAAGGCAAGGCTTCCCATGGAGGACAACGAAGCACTCAGATTCCATAAGCAAGGTCATTTTGGATGTTCCGTTTGCATAGGAATAAGCCTTATAACAGCTACCCTGCTTCCTCTCTCTGTGAAGCTGAGAATCAGCCCAGCAAACACTATGCCCAAATACCTACTGCAGCCTGCAGTCAGGTCTCAAAAGCACAGTGGCTCAGAATTTTGATCCGCGAAGGAAATCAATTCAAGAGCAGACGCCCTCAATCTATGACCCATCCTGTGAGCCAGTGATTCTAGGTAGCACGCACATTCCCAGAAACGTGTTAGATTAGAAGGATGGCAGTGGCGTTGTACAGACTTTGGTAGTTATTGAAAGTTAATTAATTTAACTTGACCTTTCCCTGAAACTGTAAGGCACAATAGACTACTAGTGATAATTGATTCTGGAGAGCCTCTGAAATGGTTCAAGGAAAACACAGCTGTGCTGTGTAACAGTTCTTGTTTGCTCTGGATTATAAACTATTTTTAGTACTTAGTTAATAAAGCTGATTTTCTTAAGGGGCCTGCAGTAGAATGCATGAGCTGGCATGTCAGATGCTGTTGGAATTGGGATTTGCAATGGATGAACCTAAGAAAATTAACTCCGATAATGCTGCTTGATGTTTGGAGCTGAGGCATTGGTTTTGCCTGCTTGTGGAGATAATTCATGGAGGTGGTTGTAGCCTGTTTCATGGCTTCCCAAAAGAAACCTACTTTTGTAGTCATAGATGGATTATTACAGTCTATCTCACTTTATTTTATGCATAATATTTCACTCATTAAAACTATAACAGCAATAAATGACAATTTCAAAACACAATGTTAAGCAACATACATAAAGTACTCTTTATAAATGCTTTACATATATTTTTCCATTTTATGATGATCACCTTTCCCCGTTTTGGCATCTTTGAAGTTAATGACCTGTCTTCATGGCATATCTTAGAACTGATAACCTCTTGCGTGCGTGTGAGCTAAGTCACTTCAGTCACGTCTGACTCTTTGCAGTCTTATGGACCATAGCCAGGGTCCTCTGTCCACGAGATTTTCCAGGCAAGAATACTGGAGTGCGTTGCCATGTTCTCCTCCAGGGGATCTTCTCAATTTAAGGATTGAGGCCACAGCTCAGAATTCTGTCTCCTGCCAGCAGCTGGGTTCTTTACCACCGACACCACCCGGGGAACACAGTGACCTCTTAGGTTCCATGCGACAGGGCGATGATGTCCTTTTCTAAGAAGCGCTCTAAAGGAAGTACTTCTAGCCCCATCTCATATTGGAGGAAACCGAAGCACAAGGAGCTCTTAAGTAACTTTTCAATGTGGTTTATTTAGTAAATAGCAGAGCTCTGATTTAAATGTAAGCAATCTGGCTCCAGATTCAACTTCTTCACTCCTATGAGATGTTGTCTCGGGGATTCATGTAGATATGATTCAAGAGCCACTTGCACAAGACGGTTTCATAAGAAACCACAGTTGGTTTGATGTTGACCCCATCAGTGTGAAGAAGGCATTTGTGTGTATAAAATAGAAAGCACAGGGTATTCTGTGTGCTTTTACAGAAGAATGTGATCACACTGTGCCAATATATCTGTTTTCCTTTCATCATTCAATAATAATTTTTGCATGGGATCCTTTTAAGTTGGTAACTTCTTTCTTAACTGCTGAAAAGGATTCCATTACATGAATGGACCTATGAGTGATTTTCATGTTTACACTGTTATAAAGAGCCATGTAATGAAACATTTCAATGTTGTCATTTAAACAAATTATTGTTTAAATATATACCAAGAATTGTAATTACTGGATCATGGATACCCTTCTATTCACTTTTAAGAGGATTTAACTATTTTAGCTGTAATGTACCAAATCTGTTATATAGCATTTTGTTCCTAAGATTAACTCTATATTAAATTTGTTATTTCTTAAACTCCTTTGAACCGATTCTCTGTGCAGAGAGTCCTTTACCGCAGTCTCAACCCTTTTGGCCTCAGGGGTCGGTTTTTTGGAAAACAGCTTTCCGCAGATGGGGGTGATGATGGTTTTGGGATGATTCAAGAGCATTGTGTTTATTGTGCATTTTATGTCTATTATTATTGCATTAGCTCTACTCCAGATCATCAGGCATTAGATTCTGGAGGTTGGGGAATCCCTGCTCAGACTACCATATTTACTTGGGTTCATACATACCCTAAAGATACTCGGTAATAAGAACTCTGTTGACTTGGAGAGCAGAGGGCTGGAACGAGACTGACCGCCAAGAGTAGTTCTCTTGCAACAGACTACCAGAATCAAAGCAGGTGCCCCTGGGACTTCTCATCATTCAAAGTCCTCTTAAATTTGTAAGACAAGGCAAGACAGCAACACTTTCTTGTTACAAATGACACTAACAAGAAGTCAAATGATATGATGATTTATCTCTTATTGAATCAACAAGATCACAAGTGGGGAAAAATCTTGGTTTCCATAATCTTTCAGCACAGGGAGGTTAGTCCTTTTGACTCCAAAGTGTTTGTTTTCAGGAATGATCCCTGCCAAAAATCAGTGTCATCTGAAGGACAGATCGTGTGCTCAGGAATGGGTGCACAGTACCCCGCTTATTGCCATCTCTGGGGTCAGAACGCTCGCCCTGTTTTTAATGCAGTTGTTCAGCATTAAGCACAGTTATGCCATCATAACACCTCACACGAGGAGCAGGGCTGTAATCCTAAAATGGAGTAGGCCTGTGTGTATTAGGTGATGGGCTCCAAACCAAAGTTTCTTCAAAGGCAGGAAACTATTGAGATGGATTTATTAACTGAAGTATCAAGTCCTGCACATGCTCCCTAACTCCAGCTCTCGGCTCGCAGCTGCTGTGACACGCAGCACTTTAGTGAGACCGCAGTCCCGCGGCTCAGGAAGCACTAACATAGCACAGATAGTTGTCTCTGGGCCACTGGGGGCTGCCTTTAAAGGGCCCCAGCGGGCCCTCATTTGGGTAGCGGCTTACAAACGTCAGCATCCAAGAATGCGTGAGCACGCAGGCTGCTAGCTGGCCTCTGATTTTCCCTGGGCTCATAGGAAGGTCGAGGGGATGCGAGCTGACAGTCTTTCCTCCCGCTCAACGTCTGCACCTTTCAGGGGAAACAAACTGGCAGTAAGCAAGCAAATCCTCCCCTATACTCCACTGAACCCTTAAATCGGTCTGCTTCGCCTTGGCCAAACCGGTGGTAATAGAAGTGATAAGCAGGGAATTCCCTGGTTGTCCAGGGGTTGGAACTCCCCACACTCACTGCCAGGTCCCATGTTTAATACCGAATTGGTGAACTAAGATCCTGCAAGCTGAGTGCACATTCAAAAAAAAAAAAAAAACTAATTAGTTAATCTATAAAAATATAACAATATGAATGGTATGCAAATGACATGTAAATAAGGCCTTGGGAAGTGTCTCCAATGCGCATGTGGCTTTCCACCCCAGCCTTCACCCAAAGCTCCAGAAGAATAAAAATGACTCCCAGGCCAGGATTCTGCTCCTCGAACGTGGTCTGAACCAGCACAGTCTCACCTGTGAGCTTGTTAGACCTCCAGAAGCCCTGGCCCCATCCCAGAATTCATAAATCAGTATGTGCACTTTAACAAGATCCCCCGATTCTCATATATCATGGTTTGAGAAGCATTGCTCTATATCACGGAGTCAGTACTAATTTTGTTTTTAATTTTTATTAGACCAAGTACATGAGCAGTTGCAACGTGGTGTTTGTTTAGCTAATTACGTGGACTTTTTTTTACAAAGCACAGCCTTTTTGGAAACTTCCCCAGTTTTTCTGTTTTGTCCTCAAAAAGGTGTGTAGGAACTTCTAGATGAAAGTAAAAAGTGATTAAGGAACATTATGCTTATAGTGTTTACATTCAGAATATTTACTCTGGAGAATGGAGTACAATTGACCAGTTCTTGCCATTTAACAAGATCCTCATTTAAAGTTTCTTCTGAAAAAATGCTATTTACAGTTATTTGAAGGTGACAGATTTATACTTTGTCTCCTACCCATTAAGAAAAAAATGCCACGAGAAAATACCATACATCATTGACGGGTTAGCTTGTATGTATAAAAGATGATTATCTCATGCCTTTGTCCAGATTTATGACAAAGTCTTGGCAGTCTGTCTCCCCATCAAGAACTCTATTTTTTATTCTACAACTATTCGTTCTACAGATTAATCCATGAGGGAAAAGTCAAATTTATTTTAAAGTTAGAAACATGTATTACTATCATTTAAAATAACCTTTGTATGCTTAAAAATATACTAGCAAACTCCTTTTTCCTTCATAAAAAGGAAAAGCATTTTTCTGAGACAGTATCTAGCCAAATTGATCATGTCACTTACATATTCCAAGTCTTTGTTTTTACATCTATAAAATGAGAAGGTTTTACCTGAGATGAGGTTTTATAATATACATTCAGATAAAAAAAATGATGATACAATTCTACCATTTGTCTTCACTCATGCTATTTCATGATATGAAGGAACACCTACAGTTTAGCAGACTTTGCCAAGATTCCTAAAATCTGAAATGATGCAGGCTGTAAATAAATTTACTGGAAACGATGAGAAATGGCTTTCAGTGAAACAAGATACTTTCTGCAGAGCAAAATAAAGCATATTGACTACAAAATGAAGGTCATTTCATTTTGACTGTGTTGCATCAAACTGTTGCTCCTATAAGAGCAGGATTTCTATATGTGGGAAACATGGTTGTTTGTTGCAGCAAAAGGCATTTCTAGCACCATCGCTGAGGTATTCTCAGCAGCTAATGTCGGCTGAACCCAGGTAAGAACAGTTGGTCTCAGATAGAGACATGTTATCCCATCTCATCCACTTTCCTGTCCTCAGCAGGAAATCATAGCCATAAAGTCAAATTCCTTGTCTTTCAGAGGGAATCAATTCACGCAGCATTTTATGGCATCCTAAGTGCATGTTAATGGAGGAATGCTCAGCCTTGAGTGTTGGTTTGTAGCACAAGGTTCAGTCATGATGCAGTGGGTCCACACCAGGCTAGGAAGACTGAGGTTGATTACCTGACTGCTCGTTATTACCATCTTGCAAGAAAAAAACAAACAAACAAACTCAGATTGCTAAACTAAAGACTTAGTACAACCATTACTATAAATTCTATTTAATACTATTTGAGAAGAATACATTTTACCCATGCAAAGCTGACCCTGTCATTTGTAAAGGCACAGGCAGTCTATAAGTTATGAACACAGTGTTCTAAAACTGTCCTTTTGAAGTTGGTTGTTTGGATCCTGAGATATATTTCCCATAGAATAGTGTTTTACATGATAATTATATTCTCTGGTCAAATCTGAAAATCCTTTTCAACCCAGCATGTTGCTAAACTGAAATTATCAAGCATTTGGTACAGAGTGTGCCTTGAAAATCAGAAGACAACTCTGAAAGTAGCTTTGCCAAAGCAAAAAAAAAAAAAAAACACCAAAGTGTGAAAGTGTTAGTCACTCAGTCGTGTCTGACTCTTTGCAACCCCATGGACTGTAGCCCACCAGGCTCCTCTGTCCATGGGATTCTCCAGGCGAGAGTACTGGAGTGGGTCCCTTCCTGACCCAGGGATCGAATCTGAGTCTCCTGCATTGCAGGCAGATTCTTCACAATCTGAGCCACCAGAGAAGCCCTATTGCCAAAGAAAAATATTCCTTTATTGCTGTTACTATCTGAGTTTCCCTTCTAAAGTCTGTATTTTTTATCTTTGCTTCTAACCCATAGCTACCCTCTAGAATAATTTCATGGGCTTGACCCAGATATTAAGCTGGTTCCTGACCCTGGTTTGTGATGTATTGGAGCCAGTTTGTACCAGTTCATAACAGCTAATTTTTAAATGTTCAGGAATTTTTGCATTCCAGTTGCTTTACATGGCCAACATTAAATATTAATTATCTATGCTTACAATTCAGTTCAGTTTAGTTGTTCAGTCGTGTCTAACTCTTGAGGACCCCATGGACTGCAGCACGTCAGATCTCCCTGTCCATCACCAACTCCTGGAGTTCACCCAAACTAATGTCCATTGAGTCGGTGAGGCCATCCAACCATCTCATCCTCTGTCATCCCCTTCTTCTCCTGCCTTCAATGTTTTCCAGTCTCAGGGTCTTTTCAAATGAGTCAGCTCTTTGCATCAGGTGGCCCAAGTATTGGAATTTCAGCTTCAGCATCAGTCCTTCCAATTAAATGATATTAAATAAAAAGTGCTTACAATTAAGTCATATTAAAAATAAAGATAATAAATGGTTGGAACTCACTAGCTCTTCATCATTTTACTACATTTTACTGGGACCTATTCTCTTGAGGTTGTTGATGTACTGTTGCCTGCATAGTAGAAACATTATACAGTGGTGTGGTCCTCCACCAATCTCTGCAACTCCAGGGACAGTCACACGTGTTGGGAGCTTGAAATCAACACTGATGGGGAAATGTACACTGGGATCATCAGAAAACACTATGAACCAAGGATTGGTTTCTTTGATTGTTGGTTGGTAGGCGAGAGAGAGAGAGAGAGAGAGAGAGAGAGAGAGAGAGAGAGAGAGAGAGAGAGAGAGAGAGAGAGAGAGAGACTTTGAGAGAGAGGTTGATTATTTTAAAATATTTCTTTATTTTTGTCTGTGCTGGATCTTCATTGCCGGGCTCGGTCTTTCTTACTTGCGGCGAGCAGGTCTGCTCTATAGTGGGTACGTGCGCTTCTGTTGTGGAGCGAGGCGGGACCCAGGGTGCACAGGCTTCAGTAGTTGTGGGGCCTGGACTCGGCTGCCCTGCACCGTGTGGGATCTTCCAGGCCTGAGATCGGACCCCTCTCTCCTGCATTGGCAGGGGGACTGTGTACCACTGAGCCACCCCAGAAGCCTGAGACAGGTTGATTTTAAAGACTCAGCTGACACCCTTGTAGAGGCTTCGTAAGACCAAAATCTACACAGTAGGTGGGCAGTCTGGAGACCCGAGGACAGGTCCACAAGATGCAGCCTGGCAGAATCCCTCCTTTCTCGAGAAGGTCCGTTTTTGTTTCTATTAAGGACTTTAACTAATAAGATGAGACCCACGCACAGTACAGAGGGTGATCTTTTACACAAAGTCCACCGATTTAAATGATAATCTCATCCAAAAAAAAAAAATCTTCATAGAAATATCCAGAATAAAGACTTCCCTGGTGGTACAGTGGAGAAGAACTCACTGGCCGATGCTGAGGACGTGGGTTCAATCCGTGGTCTGGGAAGTTTTCACAGGCTGCGGGGCAACGAAACCCGCGGGCTCCAAGTACCGAGCCCGCGTGTCGCAAGGACTGAAACCCGGGCGCCGAGAGCCGGGGCTGGACCGCGAGAGGCCACCGGCGAGGGCGCGCGCACGGCGGGGAGGGCGCGCGCACGGCGGGGAGGGCGCGCGCACGGCAGGGAGGGCAGCCCGGCTCGCCACAACCAGAGAAAGCCTGGGTACAGTGATCGAGACCCAGCCAACCAAAACTGAAGAAAGAAACACGTCGATAAGTAAGTAACAAAAAAAGAATTATCTAGAATAAAGTTGATCAACTGTCTGACTCACGGCCCACACACGTTGACATATAAAGTTAACTCCATGCATAACACACACACGTCTTTTCCTTGAAGTGCCGCTTAAACATCACCAGAGCGCATGGCTGGGGCCCACACTCCCGGCTGTCCGTCTGTTTCATCAAGCTGCTCAGCTTCCTACCACTGCTTCCGAGGTGCGCCTGGAGGGTGGACGAAGTGCCTCCCTGGGTCGCACGTGTGCTAGGACACTGCGGCTGTGTCCGACTCTGCAACGCCGTGGACGGTAGCTCTCCGGGCTCCTCTGTCCATGGGATTCTCCAGTCAAGAATGCTGGAGTGGGCGGCCCTGTCTTCCTCCAGGCGATCTTCCCCACCCAGGGATCAAACCCACATCTCTTAAGCCTCCTGCATTGGTTGGTGAGTTCTTTACCACTAGCCCCACTTGTCCCAGGGTACTTAATTCACTGCACTGTGACTATGGGTGCAGTGGCTGGGTCTGGGTGGAACTGATACACGGACCAAAGAAAGAGGGGAGGAACTTTCTGCAGAACTGAGTGACCTTCTGAGGTGAGCTGCCTGCATCTAACATCCCTCCAACCTCCTCTCTGACCGTCACCCTCTCTCACAGCCTCCCTGAGACTAGCTCTATCCTGTATTCTTTCTGAAAAGATAGGGCCTTTGGTAGACGTGTGATCAATGACTCAGAAAACCCCAGCAATGTTCACACTTTTGAGCTTAGTGTTGTTCAATTGTAGAATGCTTCCTTGTCTGTATCGAATTGGAGTGACTCTATACAAAGAAATGGAAACATGGACAGTTGATACATACCTATTGAGGGAACTCCCTCTGGTTTACCTTTGGCAAGAACCATAAATTGATGAGACCTGAGTTCAAATGCATGATTAGCACTGGCTCTGAATAAGCGCATCTAACGATGAGTTGCATCTGTATTTTTCAACAGTGCTTCCTACATAATGGTATTAACTTAATATTGAGCTGTGGTCATGATTGGAGCCACAGGGTCCCTACGGGCCCCTTCCAGCATATTCTTTCATTTGTATGTGTGGGCCACCTGGCTAGAACGTCTGTCACCCCATTTGATGCCAGACTTTTTCAAAAGACTTGGCAAGGCCTCTTTCCTCTCCTCACCTCTCCAAGGATGTCCCTCTGGAAGCAGCATTTATTGATTTATTTCTATGGATGTTTCATGTTGCTCCACAGCACTCCCCACTGGAGGAAAGAAATGGTCCCCACCCTCTGCGCAGGGGGCGGGGGGTGGGGCTCACATATAAATTGCATTTAGGGGAAACTTATATGAGGACAAGATTTTAACTCAGGTTGTTGTAGTTTGTAGATTCTCAATTGTAGCATGATAATCTATTGCATGTATTGAAATGTGATGAAATATGTTTAATTTTGTGGATGTAATCTTAAATACCAAGCTTGTTTCTGAGTGTGCCCTTCAGCTGTCTACTACCAATATTTCTGACATTTTGGAAATCATTCAAGGAACCATAACTGCACTATTTAATGACACAGTTTATAAAAGTGATTTTGTGGAATGAAGAGACAATACTTGTGGCTGAGAGTTTAGGAGAGCAAAGAACAACAGCAAAAGCTAAAACCTTAAAGTCTTAGAAGTTGAGCAGATTGACAGATGCTTTAGAAATAAACATAAAAAAGAAATTCTAGTTTTTAAGAAACATTTTTATAACAGTTATATATCAGCTGCTGCGTGGGAGGGAGACAAAAATTGACAACACAGATGGCATTTGCTCTCCTGCAAGTTGTTTAGGGGCAAAACAGTGTGATAAAAGCAAAAATAAACTAAGTAATGAATAACAATCATTCAGCAAGGGGAGCAGGAACATTTTAAAACAGCTAACAAAATGGTTAAAGTTTGGTATAGGCTCTGATGATTTCTACATAGAAAATGTACAGAAAAGATATTTCTAAAATGGCTATCTTTTTCTTTATCACTCAGAACAATATAATATAGGAAATTGAAGAGACAGAAAAAAGTATAATGAATAAATTGCTAAAATGACTTAAAATGTTGCTTTTAAAAATTATAACAGAATGTTTCCAGATGGATGACATATTTCAAGTGAAAGCATATTATTAATATATTATAAAATAACAAGCATTTAGTGAAGAAAATTACATCACAATGAATAAAATTACTTATAACATTAAGTGATGAAACGATTAAAAATTAACTCCTCTTCCTTTTTCCCCCTCTTATTCAGACTCAGTAATTACTCCCTCTGTTTTTGGAGTGATCATCTCCTCAGCATCTTTCATCCCAGGTAATTCTTCTTCCTTACAATGGAGGAAGATGTAAAAAAATCTGCATCAAGAATAACAGCTAAAAATTGTCTAACTTGAAAAATGTTCATTAGGTAGTAAAATAAAGATCTGGAATTGACGAAAGTGAGCTAGTATGGACCTTTAGATTTGCAAGTGATTAGAGAAGAACATTTTATATTGGTCTATACGGCCAAGAGCAAGAGAGGAAAAAGTGTCAAGGAAGAAAGATGTGAACCACGAACATTTGATGAAGGACAGAGGAAGGGGAGCCTTTGGGAGGAGATGGAGAAAGTAAGAGAAAAAAGAGGAGATGAAGATAGAGAATGCCGGGGGGGGGGGGGGGGGCACATTTTAAGAAAGAGGGTGTGTTCCCAGTGGTCCAGTGAGATCCAAATATGCCAAGGACTGCTCGGTTCTGAGATCTGAACGTTGGGTGATGCAGTGACAAACTTAGCAGTAATTTCTTCAAAGACTTTTCAATGTGACTGAGGCAAAGAAGGTAGAACTGAGGACTGAGGAGTGAATGCAGACCAATGAAAACAATGTGTCCAGCTCCTTTTTTTCAGGAAGGTTGGCTGAAATGACAAAAAAAAAAAAAAAATGACAGGCAAGGGTGGGCTTGTAAGGAGGACAGATGTCAGTGAGGTTTCTGCTGCTGCTAAGTCACTTCAGTCGTTTCCGACTCTGTGCGACCCCATAGACAACAGCCCACCAGGCTCCCCTGTCCCTGGGATTCCCCAGGCAAGAACACTGGAGTGGGTTGCCACTTCCTTCTCCGATGCATGAAAGTGAGAAGGGAAAGTGAAGTCGCTCAGTTGTGTCCAACTCTTAGCGACCCCATGGACTGCAGCCCACCAGGCTCCTCCGTCCACGGGGTTTTCCAGGCAAGAGTACTGGAGTGGGGTGCCATTGCCTTCTCCACATCAGTGAGGACGGGGTCTTAAAGCTGGACTTGTGTTTCAGATCATCCAAGACCTCAAACTGATCGCAGAATAGCAGAGGGTGAGTCTTCCCACGGGGAGATGTCCTGGGTCAGGCCGCTGAGGCGCGGCAGGGGCAGGTGTGCGCGCTGACCCGACCACCCGCCTCCAGCCAAGCCCCTGATCAAACAGAAACGCCCGCAGGATGGCACAGAAAAGCTGCTCCAGCTCCCCTCCCAGGCCGCTGGCCGAGGCCGCGGGCCTGCAGAGACTCGGGGGGAGCAGCGATCTCCTCCACGAGAGCAGACGGCGAGAGGCCCCGGGGCCTCCCTGGGACATGCTGAGGACGCTTCTCCGTGCGAGCGACCCGGGCGGCCCCGAGGACAGGCCTCTGGCACGGAAGGCCGCCTGCAGGGAAGCACGCGAAGGGGCGCCAAGCAGGCCCGCATGACCCGCAGCCCCGCCGATGTCCAGCGAGAGGCGCCTGTCCGTGGGTCGGCCTGACACAGGACAGACGGCAGGTCTGGAGCGCCATGGGGCCCGCCTTAGAGCCGATCCGCGAAGGGCAGGGAGCCCTGGGCAACGAGACTGGGAGTGAGGCCGGCCGCCTGGCCTGCATAGGAACTGCTGCCCATCAGGTCTTGGGAGATTACCGGAGCAAACCCTTCCCTCCCGCATTTTTCCATGTCTGCCAGGCCACAAGAAATGCACTTTACAATGGCGGTGATCAGAGAGAACTTGGAGGCTTCTTAACTTTCCTCTACAGGGAAGGCACGTTCCTGGGAGAGAACTGGAGAGATTCCAGGCAGAAACATGCAAAAATCAAGTCGCGGTGCGGAGCAGGAGGGAGTCTTTTTGTTTTTCTCTCCTGTCATCTTGTGTTGATTCTCAGGTCGTCCGTGCCATTCCCTAGGGCTGGCGTGACACACGGCCACAAGCTGAGTGGCTGAAAGACCAGCAGTGGATCGTCTCAGTTCTGGAGGCCAGAAGTCTGTGATGGGGGTGTCCTCGGAGGGTCCCGGGGAGGGCCTGGCCAGCCTCTGTCCTGCTCTCTGGGGTCCTCTGGTGTGTGGCAGTCTAAGTCTTCACGGGCAACTCCGTGTGTGTCTGTCGGAGGCTCTGCCCGCCTTTTTTTATTTGTGTTTTATTTTCTAAAAATTGTTATTGAAATATAGTCGATTCACAATGTGTTAGTTTCAGGTGTACAGTGAAGTGATTAGTTTATGGGTATATGTACACACACGCAGATACGCAGCTGCGCAGCTGGCACTCGAGGCACAGAACCCGCCTGCCAATGCAGGAGACCAGGAGACTCAGTGTGATCACCAGGTTGGGACGATCCCCGGAAGGAGGGCATGACGACCCGCTCCAGCATCCTCGCCTGGAGAATGCCGTGGACAGAGGCACCCGGTGGGCTGCCGCGCACGGGTGAGCACACAGTGGGGACACCAGGAGGCAGGACTAGGAGGAGGTTGCGTTAGGGCTCGCCTACCGCGGCTGCAGCAGGGAGTCCTCAGCGAGTGAGTGTCCCCACCCTGACTGGCTTGTCTGTTTTCCCTCGTTTGTGTATAAGAAATGTGAGTAAATGCCGCCACTGACTGCTAACCACAGTCATGTCAGCTGTACTGATCACGGTGGGAAGGAGAAACACAACATGAACGGCACTTGCTGTAAAGCTCCCTGAAAGACAAAGCCAGGGCGTCCCTGCTGGCTCAGTGGTGAAGCACATGCCTGCCAGTGCAGGAGGCGCGGGTCCGACCCCTGGTCTGGGACGGTCCCACATGCCGTGGAGCAGCTAAGCCCGTGGATCCGAGGGCCCGTGCCCTGCCTCAGGAGCAGCTGCCGCGGGAGAGCCCCGAGCCCCGCCACGAGAGAGCGGCCCTGCTGCAACTGGAGAAAGCCGGTGCGTGCAGCGGTGGAGACGCAGCACAGCAAAAACCAAGTAAAACCACGCAAAGGACTTATTAAGCAGAGAACCCCCAAACAGAAGTAACCAAGCAGAATGGTCAATCACGGTGAGCTTGTAAGTCATAAAAACCCATTTTGAACAAAAACTGAATTGCATTCAGAGGATAAAAATTAGGCATCAATGAGGCCACTATGCATATAAAATAGAAAGCCCACCAAGTATTCGTGCCCCTCATTTAACCCTATCATTTAGGCAATTTCTAGAGGCAGTTCCTCTGCACTGTTCATAGGCAACGATGGGCATTAACTGGAATTCCACAAGTAGGGAATTCCTGGGAATTCCAGGGAAGGCCTGGGTGCATGCTGTTCTAACCCTGCTGCCCGGAAAGCATGGGGCAGTGACATGGATACGGAGGTGGGAGAGGAAAAGACGAGTCCGTCTGTACATCTGGAAGCACAAATACAAGAAAAGGGTGTGGACTGGTCAAACATCCTTTCATCAGAAGGGTCTCCCCACCAAGTTGATTAAAATACTTCCCCCCTTCTTTCACGTTTCAAGCCCCTCACCCTGTCTATTTTTTCCCGAAAGTCCTATGGCACAGGGCACTGTCTTATGTGGTTGTTTATCATCTTTCCTTTTAACAGGAAGGGAAACGAGGCAAGCACGGGTTACGTCTGTCTCACTTGTATGTATCTAGTGCTTAGAACAGAATCCAGCACACAGGAAACATAAATGTTCGCTGAGGACGTGAATGCTGTGACTTCAGAGCAACAGCGAAGATCCAGCTAGTGTTCCACCTAAGTGGCTCAATCAAGCTTGAAATCAAGATGAGAGGCCTTGAAATCTCCTAATTATCTGAGTGACATGTTGCAACGAGGTGATATTCTATTATCAATATTAAGAAGTGGTATACATGTAAAATTCTAAAGACAATAACTTTCTGTTAACTTTAAATCTATACTAATTTCCCAAATTCAGTATCCCATAGAAGGATTATCTGTCATTAATGTGATTTAACAAAGGTCCACTCTGTGGGCTTAACAGAGGTTGGAAATAGAGATCTAAGCTGATCTTAACATATTGAATCAAAATAATACTATCAACGGCAGCAAAGATTTTGGTTTCCATATGGGCAGGTAAAATATC
Source organism: Odocoileus virginianus (assembly GCF_023699985.2). Lineage (NCBI taxonomy): Eukaryota > Metazoa > Chordata > Mammalia > Artiodactyla > Cervidae > Odocoileus > Odocoileus virginianus. The sequence continues at coordinate 8,600,218 of NC_069705.1, read as the reverse complement.
TATTTTAATTCAACTGTAATATATACGGTATCTATTTATTTCAAGAGTGACTGCAATTTAGTTTAAAGATTAAGTACTGACTTCCCTGGTGTTTCGGTGGTTAAAAACCTGCCTGCTAATGCAGGGGACATGGGTTCAAACCCTGGTCCATGAAGATTCCACATGCCACGGAGCGAGTAAGCCCATGGGCCTCAACTACTGAACGCTGTGCCCCGAGAGCCTGTGGTCTACAACGAGAGAAGGCACCCCAAGGAGAAACCCGCGCCCCACAGCTAGAGAGGAGCCCCCGTCACCACAATGACGAGAACGCCGTGTGCAGCAGAAGGCCCCAGGGAGCTTAAAACCAAACACAAATTTTAAAGAGTGATGTATGGATGCCTGTTTCACGGGGTGGGAGTTAGTCTGAGTAAAGCACGAATAAAAACTGGAAAACACCTAGGATAGCACTTTATCTTAATTCTGAAGATGGGAGAAGCTAAGGTTTTAGAGAGGGAGGGAGATGGTGGCCCACATTTCTCAGACCCTGCAGTCTACAGCCTTGAAAACCTACGGCATCAGGGATATGCTGGTTCAGCATGGAAGCCTCACCGGAAAAAACAACAGTGATTGACTGCCTCAGGGTTGCCCACATAAATTCCTCACGGAATCTCTCAGGATGTAGCAACTCAGAAACCCCATTCTCAACATGCACTCTTACCCTTCACTCAGTGCTGACCCATCTGTGCTCCGCTCTCATTAGATTTAAAAGTACTGTTATCCTTACTGATTTACTCTGGTAAAACTGTTGGGACTCTCAGCATTGACTTCTTTCAAAATACACTTGAATAAGTATCAAGATTAAGCTGTGGTGGTTTTCTTCCATGACAAGTGCTATTTATATTCAAAGGAGCTAGACACAGGGTTTTAATGGAATTTAATTAAAATATAATTGAAAAGACACTGACTCTCTCCATCAGCTTTCAGTCCTTTTACCTCTTTGGGTCCATGACCCTCTGAAGTTAATTTCCAAAAACTATTTATTTGCACAGCTAGCAAAGTCCAGACATGAAAATCAGTGTTTTTCTAGCCACAGGTTGAGACCAATTTCTGGATCGGTAAATCAATTTAGTGTTTCATGTCTTACAAAGTGAAATAGAATAGAATAGAATTTAAAAGATCAGAGTCAATCATACGTTGTAAAGATAAGGATTTTTGGAAAACGTCTTGATGGTGTGTATCTACATATGGTCTCCTGCAAAGTGTGCTTTTTAGAAGAGATCCAATCACGAAAGTTTGGAAAACACTGGGATGGAGGGAGCATGGAACCGAGAGGCAAGCAGGCCCAGCCTGAAGCTGGCTCAAACATCCCCTGTTTGACATTGACTAAGTGACCTCTGGGAGCCTCAAATTTCTCATCTGAAATGACAGTGATAATTCCAAGTGGCGAAATGGAAAAATATCGGTAGATTTAGAACCACCTTGAACATGAGACAGAGCAAATTCGATTGACCTCACATCTCATTCATATCTGCTTTATCATCGAGATAACCTCATTCTGAATGTGAACTGCAGATTTAAGGAGGCACGGGATATATGGCACAGAATTGAAAACACTGGTGAAAATACCAACAACAAAAAAGTGTCCTGCACATGGCAGCCAGACAACCTACTCTTAAATGGCACCCAGTCATCAACCCGTCTTCCTGCGCTGGACCACATCTGGGAGCTGGCTCACGAGATACACACCAATGAGTCATATCTCTGTGAATAACATTTTAAAAGGCTAGACAAAAAATAATTTAGCATTTCTGCGAAATATAAAACCCTTTAAATGTTTTAATGGGGCCTCAGATAATTTAGCTCCTTGAAAGTTTCTCCACTGAGCTCATTCAAATTAGTTATCTTGGGAAGTCCATCTGAAATTATAATGTGCCCTGAGAGAAAGCCTCGCTGATGTCCCGAAGGTTGAAAGTTGCTTTATAAAAAGAACTGACACAGGGCTGACAATAATTAGAAGTCTGGTTCTTAGGGCCAGAACTTACAGAATCAGTAAAGAGACATTCTACATTTTATCAAAGCTACCGCTGCCAATTTTAGTACCTGCGTTAAGGCAAACACCAATGTCTACTCTGTGTGGATTTTCAATAAGAACATCATTTGAGACTGAATTTCTTTTTTGATTTTATCATCCAGAAAGAAAATTATTTTGATTGTACAGGCTGTAGATCAATCTAAAGATAATCACTGTCTTAGATAATTTACAACAGCAATTTTTTAATAGATTTGAAGCTTTCTGCCAGACTTAGTTCTGGTGGACTTAGCTCTGAAAGATCCAATGACAGAATATTTGTATGTATGTTTTTAAACAATAACACATGTGTTTCACATTTCTTAAAAATCTCTAAAATTTTTGAACTTGTATATTCTTATATATCAAATCATATTTTAAAAATGCCTTACTCGAGAAAATCTCTGACTTATTTCCATTTGAACAATTTAAAAGGAAAGACAGCAGCTTTATACATAATAATCAACTGAAATGAAAGAATTCAGGGCACTAAGTTATTAATGAAACATTCCTAATATCACTGATATTGTCTTAAGAATTAATAAGTCATAATTGATCTATTTATCTAATATCATGGCTTGGAAAACATGGTTCTGACATAAATAAGTTGGAAGATTATAGTATCATAAATGCAAAACAAAATAGCTGAACCAATGTTTCAAGCCCCCAAACACCCATGGTTTCTGGATATCCTCTTTCTTTCTCATTTATTCTCTCCCTTTTCTATAATATAACTTGTCTTTGTGGTAAAAACAAACTCAGAAGCTCATATGATTTCCTTTGGGATGACAGAATAGTTATTACTTTAGAACTGACAAATTAACTTTATTTTAAATGAAAAGGTCTATTTTATAATTATTTTTAAATAATGTAGCTTGTAAATGGTAATAATTCTCTAAACCCATGGTATATGGGCTCCCTCCAGTGGCTGATTTAGCATCCACAAATCTCTTGAAATGGTCATTTTAAATCACTATGCTAATATAAGCAACGATCAGCCGTGGTTTCTACATCTCTGACTTTAAATCTTGGAACGGCAAATACCAGGTGGGCGTGTAGCCGCAAACTATTCATCTGTCTGCTCGTTTAACAAAAAATGGCAGAGCTTAAAACATATGCTGGGCACCACGCCAAGCTCTGGAGATTCGATGACTGGGGCGACCTGTCTCTCAGAGCTCTTTTTATTTAGTTAATCATTTTAATTGATCGTATTGGAGTACAGTTGCTTTGCAACGTTGTGTTAGCTTCTGCTGCATGGCAAAGGGGATCAGCCACACACACACACACACACACACACACACACACATGTATTCCCTTTTGGACTTTCCCCCATTTGGTCACCACTGGGCATTGGCTAGGCTCCTTGTGCCATGCGGGGGCACATTCATGATCCGTTTTATACACAGCATCACAGGGTGTACGCGTCATCCCAATCCCACGCTTAGTCGCTCAGCCGTGTCCGACTCTTGGTGACCCCAAGGACGGCAGTCCTCTAGCCCCTGTGTCCATGGGGCGCTCCAGGGCAGAACGCTGGAGGGGGTTGCCAGGCCCTCCTGCCGGGGAGCTTCCCGGCCCAGGGATCCAAGCAGCCTTTCGCACGTCCCCTGCCGTGGCAGGTGGATTCTTTAACCGCCAAGCCAGCAGGGAAGCTCCTCTCGGTCTGGAAGCTCCGTTTAAAGGGGTGACACGGATGTGTGCAAACGCCGCCCAGCGCCAGCAAAGGAGACGCAGGGAGGCGAGCGCAACCGCGGTGGCGACGCGGGGTGGAGACGGGACCCCAGAGCGTGAGCGAGGGACCCCGGGCAGGGAGGCCGGGGGAGGCTTCTCAGCGCCGTGTGGCCTGGAAGGCAGGGCGTTCAGGGAGAGGGAAGCAGGATAGCCAAAGGCCCAAATTCATACATTAGTCGAGAATATAGGGAAATTTAAGTATTTCCATTTGACTGCTTATAGATGCCCCTTGCTAATTTGTAATAGCTAGAATTTACAGGAATATGGGGGGTCAGAATGTGAAGGACACGCAATTTCCATGACACAGCTGGAGTGTTCCTGGTGTGGATGAACACTGACGTGTTTTTAAAAACGGAGTGAGACGGACATATTTCCACACAAAAAGAGAGAAGTGTAGTGGTGGTCTGAGAAGCAAATTGGAACAGGGACTGAAACCAAGTCAGGGGATTTAGCCCGGTCATTTTTAGACAGACACAAACAAACAAAAGATAAGAGGGAAGTGAATGCCAGAGACTGCAAAATGGAAATAAGCAGACTGAGTCAAGGAATGTTAGGATCTGAGGTTATGCCAGAGAAAGGAAAATGTGTCTGTGATATCTCCTGGAAGCCTGGTTTCCATTATATTCAAATTAATATCCAACTTGTAGAATGTCTAAAACTAGGAATTATGTCACTGGAAATTTATGTAATATCATCAATGACAATTGCATTAACAAGCAAAATAGTTATCTGGACCATATTAAAATTACATTGGGGGCTGATTGAAGGATTCCTCTCTTTAACATTGGGAATAAGTCATGTTCCCTTGTCGATAAAATAAAGTTTGTGACTCTCTGCATCTACTAGAAAGGATGTTGATGTAAACCAGGAAAAGAGAAGCTTGGGAAGCCTGCAATTCCAGCACCTGAATTCTTTATTCTACAAACTTGTGAAACTGGAGTGGACAATAGCTGACCTTTGGGAAGTACGGAGGCTTTGATCCCTGTCACTCAGGGAGAGGGTTTGGGGCTGCCCCCCAAACTCCATAATCTGAGAGGGCCTGCAGTGTACATGACATCTTCCCAAAGCAGGGTGAACAATATTTACTTTTCACAGCTTCCCCTAATACTAAGTCATGTATGTGTGAGCTGGGTTCTACAATCAGATGACATTCATGGAAGACTGTTTTTAAACTGAGGTATGAAGAGGCAGCATGTCTTTGGAAGCAAGAGTTCTGGAAGCAGCTGTCGTTTGGGAGCTCCCTGATGGGGGCAGAGATTGGGCTGGTGTAGAGCCAGCGAGGTTTCTGAGACTGTCGATGAGGCAAGATTGCGGCAGAGACAGAAGTTCCCTCCCGAGCGTGGCGAGGGTTGGAGGGGGCGTGACCTGGGACAGGAAAATGGTCTTGACACTCGTCTTGGAGTCTGTTGCTTTTATTTCTCCAGTGAATTCTTAAAAACGTTGTGCTTAACCTAGACACGAGGTGAGTCTGTTGTCTGCATCCGAGAACGTTGACCAACACAGAGTAGTAAGCGTCACCGAAAGCAGCAGACTCTTAAGGGAGCAGGCAGCTGGGATTAGTGTTCTGGTGGGCGGGCTGATAGGCAGTGAGGAAACAGTTGCCATGAGAAAATGGAACGATGGTCATTCATGAAAAGTAGTCATGAAACAGCTACTGTGATGGCCATCCAAGGACGCGCGGAGCCCATGGGAGGCGAGACTTTGATCATGCAGAGGCTTCAGTAGGCCTACCACTTCGGGCTTTGCCAGTTTAGAGGTTTTTGAATACCCGAATAAGAAGGCTTAGCCCAGTGAGTATACCAGTGGTTCTCTTTGGCCGTATGGCCATTTCAGAGTACTCATGTTATTGAAAAAAACAGGCAAAAGGTGATTAATACATTACCTGGGTGACTGATCTTGATTATCAAGTGAAAGTAGAGTGCTTTAGTACTTTTAGGAAAGAAAAATATATATTGAACTCAGGAGATCCAAAGTAATTCTTTTGAGTATTTATGGCCTCATTTTCAGAAGCCAGGGCTGTGGCAACTCTCCTAACGTTCCTCCCTCCTTACCGTGTCACATATTCATTTAGATATGCTAGTTCATTACCCTTTTCCTAACTGGCTTCCCCTTACTATTGTATATAGGCTGTGCTGGTTATGGCCAAAGCTGTAACTAAGATTTCAGTATACTGAGGTGGGGTAGTGACTGAGCAGGAGAAATGAATATCCACAGAGATTCTTGATCTGGAGTTTCGTGTGCACCACTTCATCTACAGGCTTCTGGTGGCTCAGACCATAGAGAATCCAGCTGCAGTAAGGAGACCCGGGTAGGATCTCTGGGTCAGGGAGACCCCCCGGGAGAAGGAAATGGCAACCTATTCCAGCATTCTTGCCTGGAAAATGCCGTGAACAGGGGGGCCTGGCGGGCTAATCCACAGGGTCACAGAAGAGTCAGACGTGATTTAGCCACTGAACAACAGCAAGTTCATCTACGAACATCATGATGCTTCAGCGAGATCTGAGAGTTGAGTTTATCACCGGGTATGTAGGAAAGGCGTGAGCTAAATTCTGATTCAAATCCAAAATGGATTAAGTAGTTTCGGTTGCTAATGTTTGCTAGCTTTAAATAAGCTATACCATCTAGCTTCTATCTTCGTATCAACCAAAATCCTTTCCTCATTTTTACCCACCTAAAGTTTCGTTTTACAACACAGACGACTACATCATAGGCAGTGGAATTGTATTTAAGTTCACTGAAATGTTAGACTGTGAAATACATGCCTCAAAATGTACAACTTTCAATTCCTCTAGTATTTAAGCATTACTTTTGAGGACAATTACTTTAAAAAAAGGAAAAACGCACAATAAAGAGGTAAAATTAGATTCCTGAGACGCTCAGTCACACAGGAAATTTTCATTATCACTGAGCAACAGAGACACCTGGGCGCGTCTTCACTAACCACCCCCCGCCCCCCGAGACCCACCTAATGGCACTGCTCTCTACTCAAGTAGCTCACTGTAATGGAATTTCCTAACATAGTTATCTGAATGTAATTTCTGGAGAGTTTCATTTTCATTGTTGTTGGAAGAAATACTTTATCCATAAACACATAAGAAAATGTTGTTCATGCATAAACTACTTCCAGACTCTCTTTTTCATGTAGTTCAACATTTGTGATAGCAATGTCTCCAATTGTAGAGCATACGTCAGTTCAACGTTTCAGCGCCAAGTGACATGACAGAACAACTGCAGAAAGGATAGGGGATTTTATCAAACAACAGGAGTCCTAACGGTCGCTGTTTTCCAGACCGACTGATGTAAGAGCTCAGTTATGACAAGTTTCCTCTGATCTTTCAGTTGTTTCCCTTAAGGCTGGGGGACGGCCACAACTCCAAGCATCCCAGATGTGAAAGATAAGGCTCAAAGAGGAGGCAGAAAGGAAACCTAACTCTGAATCTCCAACTTTAAGCCTATCTGAGGGCCTCTCAAAAGACATCGCCTCAGGCCTCAGTGACCAGAAGGAAGTCCTGTGGCTCTAATCCCAACACAGACAATCAAGAAAGGATGAGGATGCTCTGATTGGAACAAATATGACTCTTCCTTTAGTGATTCCCTCCAGTGATTCCCACCAGGACAAGGGGGTTGACCCCCAGGTGATAACAGCCACTACCTGGAGACATTTCTGGTTGTCACAACTTGGAGCGGTGGGGTTGTGAGGGGTTGTTACTAGAGTCTAGGAATAGAGGGCAGTTATGAATCCTACATTGTACAGGGCAAACAGTCACAACCAAAAACTATCTGGCCCAGCATACCTGTAGTGATAAAGCTGAGAAACCCTGTCCCAGGATTTCATTCACCTTCCATGGTTGGTTTGCCTTTTGTTAAGTGAACAAAATGAAGATTCTATTAGCAATAAATCAATAGTCTCTCCCACAAGGGAAAAGAATCTATAAAACAGTGGTTCTCAAGTGGTTCTCAAACTTGAGAAAACGTCAGAGCTATCTGGAGGGCTTGTTAAAGTCAGCTGGCTGGTTCCCATTCCCAGAGATGGTGATTCAGTAGTTCTGGGATAGAGACTCAAAAATTTGCATTTCTAACAAGTTTCCAGGTGATGTTTAGTTTTTGGCCCATACACCACATGTTGAGGACCACTGGGTTAGATTATGCTCCAGGAGACTGGGAATAAGCATTCATCAGATTGTGACACTAGGCAACTAGCTTAACCTCTCTAGGTTATTGCTTTCTCAGTGGTAAAACAGGCAATTAACTAAAGGCATATTGCTTTATACTCAGTGAACATAGACTCTTCTGTAACTGAGCCATCGAAATGACTCATCCCTCCCCCCACCACCACACCCGTGTTACTGGTACTGTGTAATAGAAAATCAAAACAGTTGAAGGTTGTGTTCAAAATATAGTAAAATTTGAACCATATTAAAGAAAAAACAGTTGAAGCTCTTCTAAGTGAATGTCACAGCCTTAATACCAGGTGAAACCGTGGGACTTCACCTGTTCGACAGCTGCTAAGGTTCTTATCACGGCCCTTTAGTCAGATACAGTATGTGAAAATACAGAGCACAAAGCATCTAAATGGGCTATGCACAAAGCATCTAAATGGGCTATTTACAGACTAAGAAATACACGTGGCTGATGGGAACGTGTTCAACTTAACTAACAAGGAAATGTCAATTAAAGGAACCGAGAGATATACTTTCTATGTTTTGACAAAAAGGAAACCCCTGCTGGTGGTGATCAGGGGACGATACTGGACCCACGACTGACACTATTTGACAGATTTCACTGTGGAAGGAAGACAGGATCAGAAGACAGATCAAATTATGTGAAAAAACCAAATAGGAAATAAAATGAGATGGCTATTAGATATATGGAAGAAAGATAACCAGCTTCAAAACAGGAGAATATTTAGCTATTTCATTATGGTGATGTTGATGGTGATGATAACCTACCTTGGTTCATTAACACACTGAATGGAAAAGGAAGAGATACTAGAAAAACATCCATTTAAATCTGTCAGGAAAGGAGTAATAAGCATGCTTTAGAAGTGCTCATTGAGGTGTGCAGGAAAAATAACAAAACAATAAACAGAAAACTAAGAACCAGCAAGCCACTCAAGATGAACTAGACTATGGAGCTAAAAGCCAAGAAAGGTAGACTGAAAAAGTGAAAACAGTGGTATCAGGGTCAGGTCACTGTGCTCAATGTATCTCCATACATACATGGTGTGGAAAAGAAAAAAAATTCACATTTTATCGCAAGACCAGAAAAAATTTGAACAGAAAATTGTTTCTCTGCCCTTTGAGCTCTTCTTTATCCCCTGCTGTATGTGGTCCATCTGCATTGTGCACGGATCAAACCTCCCCCATTGGCAGAAAAACTTGCTTAACCATAAAAAGCAACATTTTCCTAGCATCAACAAGATGACTCCTTAAAAATAATATTCTTTCTTGAGCTTTTAAGGCGCCATGATGACACTTAGATCTGGATTGTGTAAGCTGTCAATAATATGTCTTTTAAGGTAAAGCCCTCTGTCTCAAAAAACTTATGTAACCATGCCCTGACTTCTGAGGGTAAGCAGCTCTCAGAGCTTTTGGAGATACACTTCCTGGGTTGTATTTTTTAGTTTGGCTCAAATGAAATTTTCTATTTCTTTTTTAGATCAACTGATTAAAATTTTTGGCTGACAATACAGACATGTAAAAAGAAAAACAACCTATTTGTTCACTAGGTGGGCCTGGTAAAAAGTCTGTAGTAATTGTTTTGAACAGTGATAAGGGCTGGTGATTTCTAAATTTCTGTGACTATGAATATCATCAAATTCAGGGCATACCACAACCATCTCAGGAAAGCATCATATCTCCATTTTACAGAAGAAGACACTAATGTTCAGGGAGATGAACTGACCAGCCCACCCTTGCCTGGCATCAGAGCCATTCTACTATTCCAGGCTCCTCTGTCCCTGAAATTCTCCAGGCAAGAATACTGGAGTGGAATGCCATGTCCTTCTCCATTACCATCTTTCTCTCTCCTGTATCTCTTTCTACTATGATTGTGGTGTTGCCCTTGGATGATGATAATAAACTTCATACCATTAACGACTAACATTTATTGAATAGCAAGTGCTGTGCTAAGCACACTGCCCGCATTATCCCATTCACTTCTCAATATGATCCTGTTATCTCTTCCATTTGTAGATGATAAAGGCAGGAAGATATGTTCAAGGTCACAGAACTCCCACAATCAGGTTGGCATAATATCAAAGCCTGCACAGGAACCACTTTCTCCTATTTTGTTTTTTAAAATAACTTTTTTTTTTTTTTAGATAGGAGAAAAGAAATAGGGGGAAAAAGTCCAGAGGGAGAAACAAATTCTCTAATGATGACCATCTCTGAAAGGGGCTTTGGCACTTTGTTAGACAGTAAGGCCCCTGTGGGAAAACCCTATCCACCTTGATTTAGCTCTTAATTTCCACCCTCATCACCAAACCCTAAACTCTGGTTTAAATTACAACCCATTATTAAATCCATCAACGGTTTACTCTCTAAAGTATGGAAGAGAGTGAAAGGTGGGAATTTAAATGGGTTTTTTTACTAAAATATTTCTTTCTTTGGATAAGGTCAGTGTCATTTCTTGAATTCCAGCAAGCATCCAAGAGCCATCAGAAAAACACACTCTCTAAAGTTAACGGTGAATAAGAAAACCCTTTAAACCTTGAAAGAAATAGATGAGACAGTCAGTACTGCAGATCTAAAAAGTTGTCACTGGTGACCTTGCGTTAGATCTTGTAAATTAAAACAGGTCCCCAATATAATCATTTGTTCACTGTCTCACTGCAATAAGCACACAGACAGGAAATGATAATCACGTCTGAATACTCACAACTGTCCTTAATATTCTCTCAAAAAGAGAACACTAAGCACTTCCCTGGGGTCTAGTGGCTAATCCTAGAACCCGCCCGCCAACGCTGGGGACACGGGTTCGATCCCTGACCCAGGGAGATTCCCCATGCCATGGGGCACGGGCACCCACCGAAGCTCTGTGCCCGGCGCCTGTGCTCCGCAGTGAGAGGGGCCACTGGATGGAAAGCTGCGCGCTGCGGCAGAGAGCACCCCGATCCGCTGCAACCAGAGAAAGCGCAGGCAGCGGCGAGGACCCGGGGAGGCCAAGGTTTTCACAGTTGGTTAATTTTAAAAAATTAAAAATAACTTTAACTTAAAAAAGTACACTAAATAGATGGCGCTATATATACCAGGTAGTGATGTGCTAAGATTTACAGGCTGACGCCGACGGCCGGCTTGTGTGTGTGCATTCGGACCCTAGGCTTTGCGCTACACACTAAAACCACTGCCCCTGAGTTTGAGGCACGTCAGTATCTCCATCTCACAGACAAGGGAAGTGATGGGCGAGGCAGCCTAAGTGATGGCTACACGATGGGATGGTCTAGAACGGTTGGGCATCCTGCTGACTGGGACAGTTAGGATTTTGTTCCCTATTTAGTGGCAAAGCCTGTGTGCTCACCCAATGTATCAAACTATGTAACAGCTTTGTAGAACGCATTGAGCATGAAAACCGTTAGGGCACAGGTTAGCAGAAAAAGGCCCAGATCAGCAGGTTATTTTTAGGGTAGAAACGAAGGTAGGAAGACTTTGATCACAGATGAAAAGTCTTTGCAAAAGGATGGAAGGCCCTGATGAGCCTACAGCCTGGTGTTAAAGGTTCCAGGTGTAGTTCATCACACCACGGTCAGCTTCAAAGAATGGCAGGGTATTCAGAGGTATCTGTCATAGGCAATGTGTGTCCCACTCCACTGGGTAACAGGCTTTATTCTAAACTTCAAGTTTCACCTTTCAATAGAAGGGTGTCCAAGTTAAATCCAATGCTGGGCCTATATAAGTAGACGCAAAGCAACTTTTCTCCATGCCAAAATATTTGTAGCAGGACACACTACCTACTTGCCTTTAAAACTGAATTCATCACACATTCATTTTAAATTTAGTGCAGACCTCTAAGGCTACACAATTTTGTATACAGGTCACAGCAGCTCATAAAGTCTTCAAACTTTTGATCACTCAAAGAGAAATAGCTCTTAATCTGATTGGAATAGATCCAGTTATCTAACTTTATGTTCTGTTCTTTCCTCATTTTAGAGAATAAAATCATTTATAATGAAAACAAAATGAAAGGAAGCAGAATTAAATGGAGTTTGGAAGGAGGAATTAGTGGAGCTTATTCAATAATCAATCAAAGGATACCATTGAAATTTATTTTTCCTTGGGTTACTATATGTGTTTATTTTTAACATTTTAGTCTTATTTTCTAGAAAGCAAGGCAATGCTATCTGAAACAAAATGACATTTAAAAAAAAAAGATTTCTGATACGGTTATTTAATAGGAATAATTAGCTGCTTTATTTTTTTTATAGAATTACAATGGTCTTTGTCCTTTAATTCAGCTTCATCAATACAAGTTGTTTCTTTAGTTTTTGAGACCATGATTCAAACTCCATCCCTGGGCTAGTGAAACAGTAACTGAGTTTCTAGCCTGGTGATTTTCAAGTAGAGATCCACCTCGCTGTGCTAGCTTTGCAAGCCCATGCCTAAAAAATGATGGCACCTGTCACACCAGGACATGAGGTCTTGAGACCATCTGATAAACCAAACCATCGTCATCTTCTAAAAAGGGATGATCCATTTTAATAACTACTGACGTGCACAAGCTCTTCAGCCTTTGGGCAGACACTGATTGTTAGAAGGATTTGGAAAGGCATTTCTTCCTCTTTCAAAAACAACATCACAGAATTAGATGTGTGTGTATGAGGAGGCTCACTTCAAATAAAAACCACTGCCAGGGGCAAAATGCAATATCTGATGCAGTGATTTAGTCATTTAAAACAGGACCCACTGTCTGTTGTATCACATTCACAACTGTGCTGTTTTTTTTTAAATCCTCAGATTTTTTTAGATCCTCGGAGTCTGCAAGGCTGGCTTAACAGCACCATCTCAGGCAGGCAACAGGCCAAGTGTCTAAGCAGGCATTCTGTGAAGATCAAAACTGATGGCTGTCTCAGAACTTCATGGGTTGATGAAATTTTTCTGTATTTTGATTGTGGTAGTGGTTATTTGGTTGTAAATATTCTCAAAATTCATTGAACCATACATGTAAAATGAGTATGTTTCATTGTATGGAAATCATACCTCAATAAAGTTGATTTTAAAAAATGACAGCTGTCCATGTTGACCATGAACACATGTCTCTCTGGCAAAAGCAATAAAGGCTGTGGAGTCAGCTCTGGGTGCACACAAATAAAGACTAAAGATGGCATTTAGGACCCGTGCTGTCAAAATTGGGGATGGTAGCTGAAGATCTATTGGGGACTTCATCTTACACTCAACATGAGCCTTTGGAATTTGCTTTTTCCCTTTTTAGACCAATCAGAGTGTGTTAGCATGCTCAGTGGTTTCTAAAATTTATATCCCTGTACATGCATATTAACTAGGAATCGAGCATCTTCTTGTTATTTCAAGGAAACAAAATGTGGCACATTTCTCTGAGATTATTGAAAATATAGAGCTTCCCAGGTGGCTCAGTGTTAATGCATCCACCTGCTAATGCAGGAGATGCAAGAGACATGAGTTTGATCCCTGGGGTGGGAAGACCCCCTGGAAGAGGAAATGGCAACCGACTCCAGTAGTCTGGCCGGCAAAATTCCACTGACAGAGGAGCCTGGAGGGCTATAGCCTGTTGGAGTCTCAGAGTCAGATAGGACTGAGCGTGCATGCGCACGCGTGTGCACACACACACACACATATACACACACATTGAAAATATATCTAAGAAGTATTCCTTGTGAAGGTCGATTTCCTAAATATGTAATATGTATTACTATATGTACTAAGAGGCAACGGATAGTCCTAGATACCACCTTGATTGTGACCTTGACAAAGTACTATCATTTCTCTGGCACTGTCTCTAATTTTGCTTCTGTAATGAAGAGGTTAGCCCAGATAATGCTCCATGACATAAAACAACATCACTCACACTTATCTCATGCATTTGAAGCTCTATCCTTATTAACTGAAAAGGCTCTCTTTTCATTACTGCCTTTGTTGTTGTTGTTCAGTCGCTAATATTGTCCAACTCTTTGTGACCCCACGGACCGCCGCACACCAGGCTTTCCTGTCCTTTACTATCTCCAGAATTTGCTCAAACTCATGTCCACTGGGTCAGTGATGCCATCCGACCATCTCATCTTCTGTTGCCCCCTTCAATACCTTGTTTTCTTTGGCTATTCTAGACTTGGAGAAAGTTACGGTGCTAATGAGACAACAAGAAAAAAATTTAACTATCTCAGTAAGACAAAGAGCAGACAGTGAAAGGGTACTAGCTTCTTTCTAGCAGACTGGATTTGATAGAAGGAATGTTCTAGAAGTTGGAATTTTTAGGAAAACATTAGGAAGAAAAAGAACTATTAAGGAAGGAAAAACATAATGGAAATGAAGTCATGATTCATCTCATTAATATTTTAACAGAAGATCTATACTAGATTAAAATATCTTTCATTGAAACAAGTTGAACCCATCTTTGTCTTCTGCGGAAATAACCATACATTTTAGAAATTATCACATTAGGAAATTTCGGATTTACAAAGGAACTTGGTCATCGATAATAGTGTCCCCACTCAGAGTCCCAGAATGGTCCAGTATCTTAATGTAAAATACAAAAATAACTAAACCTCCCTTGATTATATTACTTTTGTAGAGGCAAAGGCAGAAAAGCAAACAAACAAACAAAAAAAACAGCTTCACATAGCAGTTACTCTGCATGTTTAAGCCAGGCTGTGATTACTATTGTAGAGGTAAATATTCACAGATAGCAGCAGGGCTTTCTCTCATCACGTAGAGGCTAAATTTTATCCAAGGTTGCATTTATTCATATACTCTAACTTGTCAGCATCAGGCAATCTTTCTCAATTTCAAACCTGAGCACACTTCTCAACCTAAGAAGAGCTGATAGAATAACAGATTTGCCCAGGGAATCTAAAACCCTTGGAGGCTGGAGGACAAGACATAAAGTAAGGGAAACAAATGATAGAAGGACAAAGCATCGGAAAAACTATCAAAAGCATGGACACAGAGCACAAAGGTGGTGGCCTGTCACTTCAGGGTCACTGATGGGCAAAGGCCACTCAAGAGTCGGCTCTGAGGATGTGTTCAGTGCAGCGCCTCCTGCACTACCGGTTAAAAGAGTGAGACTTGGTAAATTTCCTGTCGACTTGTTACACTCGTGATTTTTTTAAATTATTCTAAGTGGAATATAATTGCTTTACAATGTTGTGCGGCTTTCTGCTTACAACAACGTGAATCAGCCATATTGTGTGTGTGTGTGTGTGTGTGTGTGTGTGTGCGCGCGTGTGTGTGTATACATCCCGCCCCTCCAGGCCATAGCAGAGAGCCAAGCTGAGCTCCCTGTGTTATACATCAAGTCCTCACTAGCTCTCTATTTACCCATGGTGGTACGGATACAGAAATGTTCCTCTCTCCATTCATCTCGCCCTCTCCTTCTCCACCTCTGCGTTATCCATAAATCTCTCCTCTATATTTACGTCTCTATTCCTGCCCTTGAAATTGTACATTCATTACTTTTGTCTGATAGCAGCGCAACTATTTTTTTCCTCTGAAACAGATAACTTCAAAAGGTATGGCCTTTTGGACCCTTACCTATAATTTTAAACAAACAATTATCTTAAGCTAAAATTTGTTAAATGATTATATACCTGACTTTTCCAGGGCTCTCCAAATTAGTCATAACATCTTACTTTTTGTGTCACTAACAAATGAATTAAGTGAAATAAAAGAATCCACATGCTTATTCTATATCTGCCTGACATTCATGATCTTACTTTTTGAAGATTAAATTTTAACAAGAACATCAGGATGTTAAATGGAAATCAAACTTTTTTTTTTTTTAAAAAGAAAGGCCGAGACACATAACTGGAGATTATATGAATCACGGGTGCCAAAGAAATGTCATGAAATCAGTGTCTACCCCATGGAAGGGTGCATTTCCTCCTACTGGAAAGCATGTCGCGCCCCCCCCCCCCGCCAAGGCTCAGCTCAGCCCTCACAATCCAGGAAATGACCACTGCCTTTGCAAGAGTGTCAGCATTCCCCCAAGGACAGGGATTTCCTTCAGAGCATCTGGTTCCTCATTCTTCACAGCACGTGCCCTTCCGTATCCTCATTAACCTGCTCACACGTCACCAGCGGCTCTGTCTTGGCCCATGACCCCTCTGAGCTCCTATACATGCCCGCAGCTGACTGGCCCAGCCTGGACGGAAGGTGAATGACAAAAGATGAACAGTCTTGCTCCTTAACATGCAGATTCTTAGCTGGTCACATCCCTGTGGAGCTTCATCATTGCTAGCGTTAACCCTGCCCTCTCAAGGGGGGTTCAGTTCAGTTCAGTCGCTCAGTCATTTCAGACTCTTTGCAATCCCATGGACTGCAACATTCCAGACTTTCCTGCCCATCACCAACTCCCAGAGACTTGCTCAAACTCATGTCCATTGAGTCTGTGATGCCATCCAACCATCTCATCCTCTGTCATCCCCTTCTCCTCTCACCTTCAATCCCTCCCAGCATCAGGGTCTTTTCCAATGAGTCAACTCTTCACATGAGGTGGCCAAAAGTATTGGAGTTTCTGCTTCAGTGTCAGTCTTTCCAGTGAACACCCAGGACTGATCTCCTTTAGGATGGACTGGTTGGATCTTCTTGCAGTCCAAGGGACTCTCAAGTCTTCTCCAACACCACAGTTCAAAAGCATCAATTCTTTGGTGTTCAGCTTTCTTCACAGTCCAACTTTCACATCCATACATGACCACTGGAAAAACCATAGCCTTGACTAGACAGACCTTTGCTGGCAAAGGACAAAACCCTAAAAAAATGATGATGCCAGGACACCCCCAGGTTCTCTGCCACCTCTGACCTGGAGAACCTTGACAGGAGAACTTGCAGGCTGCCTGCGGACCTTGCCTCTGCTTTCTTCTTTCGCTTCTAATTTCTGCACTGACCTTGCCCTCACTAGCTCTCTCTGGCTTCTGTGGGCTTTTCCGCACAGGCCTGGACAGCACCACTCTATTCCTGTGCCCAGCTAGGCCCCCAGACCACAGGTTTGCCCAGAGACTCAGGGTGTTCAGTAGCTAACTCGGGAGTTTGGCTTTGGGCTACTGCTCTTGCTGTCAGCCCTGGGCCCTGTGTATCTGCCAAACGACTTTGTTCCCTGCTCAGCTGACACCAGTCTGAACAGCTGAAAGGACTTCTGACCCGGGATCAAGAGGAGGCACCCTGTATCATCTTGCCCTGGTCAAATGGCCATCATCAAAAAAAAACAAAACCAAAAACAACTACAAACAATAAATGCTGGAGAGGGTGTGGCGGAAAGGGGACCCTCTTGCACAGTTGATGGGAACGCAAATTGACACAGCCGCTGTGGAGAGCAGTATGGAGATGCCTTAGAAAACTAAAGTTAGAACTCCTATATGACCAAGCAATCCAATTACTGTGCGTACACCCTGAGAAATGCATCATTGAAAAAGACCCATGTACCCCAATGTTCATGGCGGCACTATTTACAGTAGCGAGGACATGGAAGCAACTTAGATGTCCACCAGCAGATGAACAGATAAAGAAGATGTGATACATATATATACATAGACACACAATGGAATATTACTCAGCCACGAAAGAAAGGAATTTGAGTCAGTGCTAGTGAGGTGGGTGAACCCAGAGCCTGTTATACAGACTGCAGTATATCACAAAGAGGAAAACAACAGTGTATATCAATGCATGTGTATGGAGTCTAGAAAGACAGCACTGATGAAGCTGTTTGCAGGGGAGGAATGGAGATGCAGCTGAAGAGAACTCCCCTGTGCACGCAGCGGGGGAGGGGAGGGCGGGAGGCACTGAGCAGGGGGACGCGTGCCCGTCAGCACGTGTGAAACAGACAGTAGTGGGGAGCTGCTGCAAACACAGGGGCCGCAGGCCGGCTCCGGACTACCCTGAGGGGGGGGTGGGGGCTCTCGAGGGGGGACACGTGTCCACCTGTGGCTGACCTGTCCACCTGTCGGCGGGTGGCAGACACCAACGCAACACTGTAGAGTGACGATTCTCCAACTAACGATAAATACATAAAGAGGATGGACGCAGTCCCGGCATTTATGGTTTTCCGTCTTCAGCCTCTAAACACCCTTCGACATCCATTGCTAGTGAAATGCAGCAGGATTCTATGGGGTCTTCCTAGAATAGAAATGGCTGCCTATCTTCCCCCAATACAGGTGCCTCCTGTCTGCCTTTTGTCTGCAGGAAAACTTTAGCCAAAGAATAAATTTAATCAGAGAAGTGCAAAAATGCAGAAGCAAAGAAAAGCAGTCCAATAGAAAAAAAATAAAAATACTTTAGTCATTAAACAAAAGCAAGGACCTTCGTTCCTCCTCAGGGCTGTAGATAATATTCTTAGCCACGTTGTATGAGCTGTTTTGCAGATACTGAAGCCCCCCAGTAGGTGGAAGAAGTTAATAACATGATGAGCATACTGTAGACAACATAAACTGTTCTGTCTTACACAGTTTGAAGAACTGGACTCAGGGAAATGGGAACAAACCAACCCTGGAAATAAGCTTTTTAACTTTTCTCTTTCACCTTCATTAAAAGGCTCTTTAGTTTCTCTTGGCTTTCTGCCATTAAGGTGGTGTCAGCTGCATATCTGAGGTTATTGATATTTCTCCTGGCAATCTTGATCCAGCTGTGCTTCATCCAGCCCAGCATTTCTCATGATGTGCTCTGCATATAGGTTAAATAAGCAGGGTGACAATATACAACCTTGACGTACTCCTTTCTGTATTTGGATCCAGTCTGCTGTTTCATGCCCAGTTCTAACTGTTGCTTCTTGACCTGCGTACAGATTTCTCAGGAGGCAGGTCGGGTGGTCTGGTATTCCAATCTATTTCAGAATTTTCCACAGTTTGTTGTGATCCACACAATCAAAGGCTTTGGCATAGTCAGTAAAGCAGAGTAGATGTTTTTCTGGAACTCTCTAGCTTTTTCTATGATCCAGCGGATGTTGGAAACTTGATGCCTGGTTCCTCTGCCTTTGCTAAATCCAGCTTGAACATCTGGAAGTTCTTGGCTCATGTACTGCTGAAGCCAGGCTTGGAGAATTTTGAGCATTACTTTGTTAGCCTGTGAGATGAGTACAATTGTGTGGTAGTTTGAACATTCTTTGACATTGTCTTTCTTTGGGATTGGAAGGAAAAGTGACCTTTTCCTTCAGCCATTGGTGAAGTTTTCCAGATTTGCTGGCATATTGAGTGCAGCTCTTTCACAGCATCATCTTTCAGGATTTGAAATAGCTCAACTGGAATCCCATCACCTCCACTAGCTTTGTTTGTAGTGATGCTTCCTAAGGCCCACTTGACTTCACATTCCAGGATGTCTGGCTCTAGGTGAGTGATCACACCATTTTGATTATCTGGGTCATGAAGATCTTTTTTGTACAGTTCTTCTGTGTATTCTTGCCACCTCTTCTTAATACCTTCTGTTTCTGTTAGTGCCATACTGTTTCTGTCCTTTATTGTGCCCATCTTTGCATGACATGTTCCCTAGGTATCTCTACTTTTCTTGAAGAGATCTCTAGTCTTTCCCATTCTATGGTTGTCCTCTATTCTTCTGCACTGATCACTTAGGAAGGCTTTCTTATCTCTCCTTGCTATTCTTTGGAACTCTGCTTTCAGATGGGAATATCTTTCCTTTTCTCTTTTGCTTTTCTCTTCTCTTCTTTCCTCAGCTATTTGTAAGGCCTCTTCAGACAACCATTTTGCCTTTTTTCATTTCTTTTTCTAGGGAATGGTCTTGATCACCACCTCTTGTACAATGTTATAAACCTCCATCCATAGTTCTTCGTGCACTCTGTCTATGGGATCTAATTCCTTGAATTTATTTGTTACTTCCACTGTATAATTGTAAAGGCTTTGATTTAGGTCATATTGAGTGGGCTAGTGGTTTTCCCTACTTTCTTCAATTTACATCTGAATTTGACAATAAGGGGTTCATGGTCTGAGCCACAGTCAGCTGTCAGTCTTGTTTTTGCTGACTGCACAGAGCTTCTCCATCTTTGGCTGCAAAGAACATAATCAATCTGATTTTGGTATTGATCATCTGGTGATGTCCATGTGTAGAGCTGTCTCTTTGTTGTTGGAAGAGGGTGTTTGCTATGACCAGTATGTTCTCTTGGTAAAACTCTGTTAGTCTGTGCCCTGCTTCATTTTGTACTCCGAGACCAAACTTACCTGTTACTCCAGGTGTTTCTTGACTTCCTACTTTTGCATTCCAGTCCCCTGTGATGAAAGGACATCTTTTTTGGGTGCTAGTTCTAGAAGGTCTTGCAGGACTTCACAGAACCATCCATCTCCAGCTTCTTTGGCATAGTGGTTGGGGCACAGACTTGGATTACCGTGATATTGAATGGCTTGCCTTGGAAACGAACGGAGATCATTCTGTCCTTTTTGAGTTTGCATCCAAGTACTGCATTTCGCACCTTGTAGACTGCAAGAGCTACTCCATTTCTTCTAAGGGATTCCTTCCTGCCCACAGTAGTAGGTATGGTTATCTGAATTAAATTCACCCATTCCAGTCCATTTTAGTTCACTGATTCCTGAAATGTCTATGCTCACTCTTGCCGTCTCCTGTTTAACCACTTCCAGTTTACCTTAATTCATGGACCTAACATTCCTGGTTCCTACGCAAAATTGTTCTTTACAGAATTGGACCTTACTTCCATCACCAGTCACATCCACAACTGCGTGTTGTTTTCACTTTTGCTCCATCCCTTCTTTCTTTCTGGAGTTATCTCTCCACTCTTCTCCAGTAGCGTATTGGGCACCTACCGACCTGGGGAGTTCATCTCTCAGAGTCGTATCTTCTTGCCTTTTCATGCTGTTCATGGGGTTCTCCAGGCAGGAATGCTGAAGTGGCTGCCATTCCCTTCTCCAGTGGACCACGTTTCCTCAGAACTCTCCAGCAAACTTTCCTTTCTACCAACACCTGCTTCTTGAGTGTTGGCTTTCAAGTGGGCAGCTGGACCTTAGTTCAGTACCAGTAGGTCAATTTCAGCTCTGTGTTAATTCCAGGAGTCTGCCCCACTCTATTTCCGACTGCTGAAGAGCTAGCAATGTGGCTATTCTCGTTAGAGGGCCGTCAGATCAGACTGCATGTACCAGCATCCAGTCAACATCGTTCTGTAATCCATCAGAGGATAGGGAAAGACAACTTCCACTTGCCATCAGGAATGCTTATTGGGACTCACATTTCTTCCCTGGGCAACACGGTGGTCTCTTAATCTTAACTTTTCTTTTACTTTTCATTTATTATACAATAAATTTCACCTTAGTGAAATGTGTGCATGTTGCCAAGTTGCTTCAGTCGTTTCTGACTCTTTATGACTCTATGGACCGTAGCCCACAAGTCTCCTCTGTCCATGGGATTCTCTTGGGAAGGATACTGGAGTGGGCTGTCATTTCCTCCTCCTGGGGATCTTGTGGCCTAGGGATCGAACTCGTGCCTCTTATAGCTCCTGCACTGGCAGGCAGGTTCTTAACCACTAGTGCCACTCAGCAAGCCTATGTGTGTGTATATATATATACATACCCACACGTGTATACACACACACACACACACACATACTCAATAAGATAAAAAACAGTAGTGTAGCCATAACTGTACCATCCGGAGTCAAATACCGCTAACAGCGTGGCGTATACATCATACTTTTACATGTACAGTACATAAATATAAATCATGACTATGAAAAATGGCATTGTACTACCCTTTGAAATCTTTTTGCATATGAGAAAATCCATTTCCATGTCAATATACATACTTTTAAATAACTGCATTTCACTGTATAGATGACCAGTGTTTACGTGAGGGATTCCTCAAGGTTGGAATCTAGGTCATTCCCATCTTTTCACAATTACAAAGAGCACTGCACTGAAAACTGTGATCATAAAGGTGCGTTGGTCAGGTTAGAAGAAGTTCACAGAAGTACAGGAAAGGACTGTCACCCCAGGAACAGAAGATGCTGCTGCGGGGCGCCCTCCAGCTCAAGCCCTGAGCCGAGAACCCTAACAAGACGCAAGGACAGGGTAGCCCATGAACATGCCTGTCAGAGCAACATGCCCAGAAAGACCTTCTCATGAAAGGATAAAAAACAAAAGGGGCTGTGAAAGGGTGAAACAGAGACATTATATTCATCATGGAGAGGAAAAAATACGTTTAAAACGTTACTGATAAAAACTGAGGAAAACAGTTCATTTACTTTTTAATTCATTTTATGAAAACAAGGACTTTCAGAAACAGAGAAGGAAAGATGAGACCAAGATGCAAGTAAATGCATTGAAATTTAGATGGGTGAATAATGAAAGACTATAAGGAAAATTAAAATACCACAGGATGCAAAGGTGCCTTGGAAAAGGAAAGAGTCCGCTCTATTGATGTTGCCTGGGAAGCAGGCAGCTTTTTTTTTTCTTTTTTTAAGCTTTTATTTGCAGGTACCTTTTCTATTGAAAATGCTTTTATGTTGTGAATTCATTTAGTCTAGCAAACAATTCTGAATACCTACTATGAATATGAACACTTGAGGATAAATGTTGGGAATTCCAGTTTTTAAAGGAACTACCTATAGTGGGGAGGATAACTGGAAACATTGTGATAGGCTGTTTGGTACGGGGCTGTTGGAGCACAAGGACAGAAGGATTAACTATCCAGAGTGAGGAGGTCTTCCTGCAGGAAGGTGAATGAGAACTTGTGAATGAGGCAGATTTGGCCAGACTGCAGAGGGATGGGAAAAACACCAGGGAATGACAAGAGCCTGGGCAAAGCTCTCAAATTCATCTCCATCTAGACTTGCAAATTCTTAGTATACCAGTTATTAACATCATGAGGGATCATTTTAGCTCCTTAAAATAACCTTTGCTGGAGAAACCCGCACACCCGTGAGTCAATGTTATGACAATCACAGCTGTTAAAAAAGGATTGTATTACTACAAAATACGAGGCTTATTTTTTTCCCATGGGCTAGCTCTAGTTCACATAGTAAATAATCTCAAATTTTTTAGCCTATTAAAAAGTTACAGAAAACTCAAATTAGTAATCTTTTAAAAATATTTTAAGACAAAGCAGAAGTGCAGTTTCCAATATTTAAATTGCTTTTTCTCTAAAGGTCTCAGGGTCTGAACAAAGAGTTAATTGCTTATTGATAGTTCAAGTGTAGAAAACACAGATGTTCCATTTCTTTAAATAACTTCACTTCCTACAGAATGGCCATGTCCTCTGAGATATAAAATCATCCAGATAGAATATGGATTGCATATGGAGGCAATCACATCCTATTTTTGGAAGGATTTGACAGAACGCTGCACAAAATACAACCTTCCCCCTGCCGCCAATTTTTTTTTTTTTTGTATGCAGCAAGTATTCAGCTTAACAACACAAAATAACTCTGACATTCTGAAAATTTGGCACCATTTCATTTTCCATTATGTCAGAATGAAAAGGGACCAAATATTACTGATAACAACATTAGAAAAGTTTGTCCTCTTGGCTTATTGGTAATAGAATTTTCGTAACAATCATTTTATCTCTAAATATAGCTGAACTGAGCTCCAGAGTCAGTTTTAAGAGAGGCAAGGTTGATAGGTGGGCACGCAAATTCTATTTCATCCTTGGAACCTCCTGGCCAAGACTTTGAAGGAAGTGCCCTGACTTCTCTACCCCATTTCCATGGGTAATCATGACGGGACTAGCACAAGCCTGGTGGTCACTGTCAGCTGGAAACAGCACTGTGTGTGCAGTAGGAAGGCATATTCCAGGCCCTTAATTCTGAGAATTTTTTTTTAATTACTAAAATAGAATGGGTTTCCATGTCTTTGAATGCAAAATGGGACCACAAATGAGACCATATTATGCACAAAGAGGGAAATGAGACTAGATAGAGGCCAAGTCTTTCATAAATCATAAAGTATTAGAAACCCACCTTTATGAATTATGTATGAATAATACATCATTATTCTTATATGGGATAAGAATTTATAAAAGATTTCTTTTGAGCCTTTGACAACAAACAAAACTAAACATGGCTGGAGAAAAGTATTAAACTGCAGGTAACTGCTGCATTTCAAAATGCGTATAGATCCTTCTAGTTATGGGTTAAACATACATTTCACACACACACACACACACACACACACACACGCACACGCACACACTCTCACACACACGTTGCCAATTGTCTTTCTCCTTCCTAAGCCATCATCACCCTATTTCCCTCCCCAACAGGACCACTCTGCCAGTAACAGCAATGTGTTAATGTGGCTGTAGTCTCACTCAGCCATTTAGTTCACCGTTGGGAATGATAAGATTTGCCAGGCATTATATCTACTCTATGTTATTTCCAGATGTCTGAAATCAGTAAGATACTGTTAAAAACTGTTAAAATAAGCATCTTTAAATTTCTCAGCTCAACAATCTTTTAAAATGCCAAAATACACAGAACTATCACTTCCTTTAAATTCCTTTGCTTGCTGCTAAAAATACAAATACTAAAAAAATGGAATTTACTGCTTTCAGGAAATTATTAAAGTTTTTATTTAAAAAATAATATCTAGCTACCTTAGTGCAGTGAGTTAAAATCCTTTTCAAGTCCAACCAGCAATTCCACCACACACAGCCCAAAATCACAGCATCTCCCAGATAATAGTATTCATGTACAGATATGACTGACAGGTAAAAATTTGAATATGGAAATGTGGGAAGTGACACAGCTAGCACAGGGGGAGCAAGGAAAGTGTTTCTGGGAAACGCCGGCGGGAACGCACAGACACTGCATGCACGCCCTGAGTGTAAGAGGGTGGCATGCGACGGACAAATAAATACGACTCATAATTGCAGAATGTAGAGCAAACAGGCTTTAAATTCAGTTTTGTTGTAGAATTTAATCATGTTTGATGACTCAATGTTGACATACATTTGTTTGAAATAAAAAATAAACATAGTGGTCTTTAATTAGTGTTTGGAGAACTACCTCATATTTTCTGAAATTCCTAAGAATGAAATGTGTGTACGCATCATGCTATGTGAGGAGGAGAAAGTGGTTATCTCCATGTTTTTATTTTATATTTTATTTTTTTAAAGTTTGATTCTCTTTTTAAAACTTGTTTTCATTAGTTAACTTTTTTTAAACTGGAGGGTAATTGCTTTACATTATTATGTTGGTTTCTGCTGTACAATGAGAATCAGTTATAACTATTTATGTATATAGATATATTAATAGATAGATATACTCCATGCTTTTTTAATTTTAATTTTTTAAAATTTATTTATTTCAATTGGAGGCTGACCACCCCCACGATATTGTGGTTTTTGCCATACACTGACATGAATCAGCTATGGGTCCACATGTGTACTCCGTGTTTTTAAAACAATAGAGTTTAACAATCTCCTACACACAACATTGGAAATATTCTGAAACTCCAAATGAATTTGTAAATACTTATGCCTCCTCAGCAGCTTCCCTTGTGGCTCAGTTGGTAAATAACCCATCTGCAAGGCAGGAGATCTGGGTTTGATCCCTGGGTTGGGAAGATCCCTTGGAGGACGCTCCAGTATTCTTGCCTGGAATGGCCCCATGGACAGAGGAGCCTGGCGGACTCCAGTCCAGGGGGTCGCAAACCATCAGACATGACTTAGCGACTAAACCACCACCACCATGCCTCCTAAAACTTGAATATTTAGGTAATGATCAACTTGAACAGATTGTTATTTTTAAATAAACTGAAAAATATAAGATTTTATGTGCACTTGCTAGCTCTCGTTCTTACTTGTAATACAAGCTATAAGAAATATTAGTAAAGCTTATTGTTACGATGCTAAGTGAAATCAAAGAAAACAAAGTGTTTTGGAAGTCTGTGAGTTCATGGTGACAATCTACTCACTGTGACGTGGTCGGCGTGTAGGGGGCTGGACACACGTTCACCCTCACACTCTGCCATCCACTAGCCACGTGAGGCTTGGAGAGTTACGCCGGTCCCTGACGTCTCGCACTGGTGATGCTGCAGACCCCTCCTGTTTACCTCCTAATGTTGTTCTGAGAATCACAGGATTTAAGATGCCACTGTAAACCATTCAACAGGACACGCCAGAAGCGCTCCAAGGAGTCCAGCGTTGCTGCTGAAAAAGGAGGCCTACACTGCGCGGCTGTGGTTTCTTGCTCTTGTTGCTGTTTTTTAATACTTTGAATTTTCTTTATTTTGCAGATCTATGGAGCTACCATGACATCTAACATTGTGTGAGTTTAAGGCATACAACATGATGATTTGATGCAAGCAAATACTGTGAAATGATAACCACAAAAATGTTAGCTAACACTTCCATGAATACCTTTTTATGTGTATTAAGAACATTTAAGACTTTTTAACCCTGTACAAGTTTTATTTCCATTAAAAAAGTCATTAAATATTCCCCTATTTAACTAACAATCAACTAGTTATTTTATTAAAATTGGAGAGACAGGAAGGATTCACCGTGTCTCTATAAGTAGGTATTTATTATACTTGGAAATCATGTCAAAGTCTGGAGAAAATTGTATTTTATAAGGGGTTTCTAAAAAAAATTACAGTATGATCAGTTTTGTTAAGTTTCTCCAAAATCATAGAAGATAGCAAGATGGATGTTTATCAATATATCAAACTAAAAATAAACTTGAGAGAGATTTAGGACTTTGAAAATATAATTAGTGAGAACTGAAACCAAAATAAGGTCTTATTTCTGTGTTAATACATGACATGGACTAAAGAAAATTAAGCTAGTTTCTTGCTCCAAGGAATACGTGCACTTAGAACCTAAGCTATAAGTCAACAGAAGAGCATATTCAACAAGACTCAGTTTGCCTTCGGACACTCACCTCAGGAGCCTGGTATTGCTGTCCACACCAAAGCACTTGCCTCCTCTGTGCGACCTTCAAAACTACACACCCTGTCCCCACCACAGCTTAAATGCCTGGCCTCATTTCCTGTCCTGAGAAATCATTAACTCTTGGTGAGGTCTTCCCAGGCTGCAGGAAGTCTAAGAAACTTAGCTTTGCCTCATTGACAGATTTCTCTAGTGGACTTTTAGAGCATTGATGCCAAGTCTGAAGACAATGCTCATGGTATCTAGGGGCTTCCCCAGTGGTTCAGCAGGTAAAGAGTCTGCCTGCAATGCAGGAGCCACAGAGACACAGGTTCGATCCCTGGGGCAGAAAGATCCCCTGGAGGAGGAAGTGGCAACCCGCTCCACTGCTCCTGCCTGGAGAATCCCAGGGACAGAGGAGCCTGGCAGGCCGTAGTCCATGGGGTCACAGAGTCGGACACGACTGGGCGTGAGCACATTGCTCACACTCTCAGCATGTCATGGTATCTAGAGAGACAAGACATGGGTATCTTAGGTCCTCTTGATGTTAAAGGGTAAAGTGGGCTTCCCACTGGTGGACAGGCAAGTCTGAATATGTGCAGGGGAAACGAAACAGTCAGGCTTTGATCCAGGAGTCATGTCCCATTCAAGGCGATCCAGGGGGTCACTGCTAGCACACGAAAGCCCGAGACAGGTGTCTAACTGTGCATCAGTAGGAAACACAAGCCAATGGAACTCTCCCTGCTCCTCTGGAACTCACACAGGAAAAGGTCCAGCTCACTATATTACACAGTATCGACCAGAATTATGCGAGAGGAAGGCCTGGGGGAGGAAAGATACCACCCAGGGCTGCAGTATGTACTGACCTTGACCATCACAGTAGGATTCTTGCACCTCTATTTTCTACACATATAACTGTCTCCTCGGTTTCCATGTCCACTATCGTATGAAACACACTGGACAAAGTCAGCACACTCCATTTACCCAACCTCATGTTAGAAGGAGCCAACTGCATGAATTTCTGCATTTCATAATGCTAATTCATTTCAAAGCATTTACTAAATGACACCCATGTTCCAGGCATTATTGCCATCCTTAAAGTGATGGTTCCTCTCCTTCCTATCAAAAAGGTGGATTTCTCCAGTTACTCATATAAGTTGTTTATTTTGTTTGTCTTTGGGAAGCTTCTACATCAAAAATCTTGTCCTCATTAAATTGTAAATACAAAGTTGTTTGCTGTTCTTTTTGCTCATATAAAGTTTATCATGTTTCTGTCAATTTGGGATGAAAGGACCAAATGTTTAGCTTTCTAGAGAGAGATGAGAACCCTTCCTTGGTGGGGATTAGCAGTTCCACCTCCTCCCAGCCTTTGATCACAATGCTAATTCATCATAGACCCACACGTCATAATGATCCATCTGTTTCGATTTCCTTGTCAGTAGTTGTTAAAACTAGGCGAGGATTTGTTGGTTGGTTACTCTTACTCACAGGCATAGTCGCAGGAGCCCTGAAGCAATCAGCCCATATCGTGTGGCCTTTCATGCAGGGCGCTCAGGATACGCAGCCTGTTTACTTTATCCAGGCTCAGGCTTGCAAGGCAGCTGTTAGGCATTTAGTTAATAAAATCCTCTTCCTCCGGGGATCTATGCTTTGTCTAGTCACAGGGAGACACATGCTGCCTACAGTTTAACACTGCAAGTGATGCATCTTCTGGTTTGGTATTGTTTATTTTAATGAAGCCAGCTCCAGATTTTAGTGGACAGCCTCCCTAAAACTAGCTAATTCAAGCAAGACCAAGTTTGGCCACTGTGTTTCTTACTTTAATTTTCTAAAAGAGGGTAGCTGAACACTTTATACTGTATTTTTGAGATGAATCTTGTTGACTTCAAGTGTTAGGAAGTAAATGATCTTTGAATGTACTTAAACCAGTCTTCTGCTCATTGCTTCTATTTGATGTTTCCGGGGGGTGGGGGGTGGGGAGCGGGGAGAAGGGCCTTATCTGTCTTTTTCAAATATTGAAGAAACGAAAATATGTGAGATTAAACATTTTCTCATTTGATTGTGTCCGGGCCAAAAGATCATATCAATGAAAACTCATTCAAAGACCTCATTAAAATTCAGTCCCTAGATGAGCAAACTTAATTGGCATGAAGTCAAGATACATAATTATTTAAATTAGAAATATTTCTAGAAACCAAAGATTATGGTGAGAGGCATCTATTTACCTTACATCATTCCATTGTATTGGAAGTTACAATAAAAACTGTATTTTTGCTAAAAAGGAAAGGAGATATAAAATTATAACTCTATAGCATCTTTAAAACAAAAGAGGTTTATTTAAAATATATTAGATGCCCTTTGGTTCGCTTGTATTCAAAGGAAAATAAAGTCCTTTCATGAAGAGTTTCTATCAAATCTAACAATGTTGTGATAAATTATCCTGAGACTTAGCATGAATAGCTTTGAACATTAAAAAATGAATGGCAAAAAAATGGCAATAAAAAGCATTTTCAAATTAGTATGTGTGCATATATCACAAACACGGTGAGAAGTTTGAGACCCAGTTCATGGGAATCAACACAACCATACTCAATAGAAAACCAGAGTGAAAATTACCTGAAGAATTGGTAAAAACACAGATGATTGTATGCTTCTCAACACCCTATGTATATCTCTGTCATTCCATTTATATAGCATATTTTTCTTAGCACCCAGGGACCTGAGGTTGTTGCCTTGACAGTACTCTAGTTATCAGAGTATAAGATAAATACTTTCAGAGTCTCAGAGAAAGAGTGTACAGGTCATTAAAATTCCACCCACTCTAGAAGTGTCGACACTCTGCTTTTCGTTTCCCAAAAGGCACCTCGGGTTGAGGTTCCATTTCTTTTTGTAAGATTGGTGTCAGCGTGATTGCAGGTATTTGCTAGGGGAAAACAATGCAAAGATATTTTGAGCATAAGCATGGAACAGCTTTCTGTAACCTGAGCCACTTGTCACGCTTCTCTTCAGCGTCAGCCTACTGCCCTCATTTTCATTCCTTCCACGTTTCTTGTTTTAGATGTTCTGTTTTCTATTCACAGGTAAAGCGAATAGCTCAGAGTTTCTCCCTGCACACTGTTTGTATCCGTGGTTTGTATGAGTGGTCACAGCAAAGGAACTGGTTCATTCGAGAGGTCTGAAATCAATGCCCCTCCAAGGGACGAGGGCCTTCCACGTTGGCTCGGGGGCAAGGAATCCGCCTGCGAGAAGCCACTGCCCATGCCTGGGCTGGGACGCTCCCCTGGAGGAAGAAAGGGCAACCCACTGCAGTCTTCCTGTCTGGAGAACCCCGCGGACAGGGGAGCCTGGCGGGCTACAGGCCATGGGGTCGCGCAGAGCCGGACACGACTGAGCACACACACACACAATAACAGGAGAAGATGGGAAAACAGCCAGCAAGCGTGCCACACACACCAGTACACGAAGGACCAGGGGCCGCCGAGGGCCTTGAGAAGGCGGAGCAGCGCGGGCTAGGTGGAGGCCGCGCAAAGCAGGAGGCTGCTCACACTCCCTGGCTTTCACAGACTTGCAAACAGGCCTATTGGAAAAATGTTGTCCCTCCTGTAAGAGTTTTAATATACACATCAAGGGATAATTTTAAGATGAGATTTTTCTGGCTGAACTACCATGGCTATGCTTTTATTATACCAGCTGGTGGCAGCTTAAAAGCTAAACTTATTCCATAAGATTCTAACCTAAAACCAAAAGAGATAGCCAAGTACATACTGCGCTTCTTTTCAAACTTCTTACTTTACTATCAGAAATGGTTCTTTCTCAATGTCCATGAATCTTGGTTATTCTAGGCCACACCAAAGCTTAATTTACATCGAAATGTTAAAACTCTGTAGTCAGGTAATGTTTCACTCCTTGAAGGAAAAAAAAATTAAATCTGTAATAAAAGAATTTAAAAAGTAGACTATTCGGATAGTAATAAAGGCTTTACTGATTGGAAGTCATCAACTTAAGTAACAAATATTGTGTACACATTTTGGTAGTATTTGAATTCAACCTCACTTTATTTTTTGTCACCTCTTCAAACTCATCTTCCACATCATTTATTTAATGTTCTTTTGGGTTTTGATTCTGTCCTTGGCTGCTCCTGATCATAATTTTAATTGCATGTTTATATTTAAAATATTATATTTAATCAAATAATACCTATTTCACACTTTACAGATTAGAATTAGCAAAAGAATAACAAAAAATACATATATGCCTAAACCCAAAAGTAACTTTCAACCACCAATAATATGCTTGTATATACTCAGTCATATATATTTAGGCATACATTTTTCCAATATAGCATGTATAGTGCTTTCTAAGATTATTTTTAAACACTCAACTGTTAGTCTTTTCAAGTAAAAATTTTCTGCAAAAGTAACTTCAATTAATTCACAATAATTATTAAAAGTTCTACCAAAATTTATCTACTCAGTCTTTCATTGTGTGATATTTGGGTATTAGAAGAAATTATTACTAATTTTGCAATTATATTGGCGCTTTTATTTAAGAATGTAGCGATCAGAATTAGTGACTTTTTCAATAGAGTTTGTGATTCTAAAATTTTTTTCCTTGATATTTCAGGAAATTGTAGGTGGTTTGTCTGAATGATAGAAATATTTTTATTTCTCAAATTGGAGAATACATGTGAAACACTCATAATTGTCATTTTGACAGTTCTGTCAATAACTTTAGTCATCAGCATATCTGATACAATAGATTAAAAACTATTCATTTATTTTTACATTTTCCCTCTCTTCCTCTTAATTCCAATATCATTTTATAATTCTACAATATTTTTCTTTTTATTGGCTGAAGAGTGTAACGGTTAAGTCATTTTATCTTCCTTTAATTTTTAATCATTTAAGCTAAATTGCCAGCTTGCCATGACTCTTGCCCAGAAGATCTTTGATATTAATCAATGTCATTCTCATCAGGCCCAGCCTTTGCTATTTATCAGCTCCAAGGTGATTTCAAATGCTTACCCTAGATCCCAATATCTAAGCGGAAATACTCACATCCTTCCTACTTCTATCAAATAAAGACAGCCTTAATTTAAAAATCTCTTCACTGCTATCAGATGGTTTCATAATATGTTAAATGGTATCAGGAACATGGTCTTTTATAATAACATGTACTCGAATAGCTGTCCCTCATATCTTGTCTCTGTTTCATTGTAAAATTGCCAAAGGATTTAGAGAACGTTGAGGAGAAATGTCAGGAGTCAGTCCTCATTCATTCATTATTCAGCAAGCGTGGGTGACTGTCAGCCACTATCAGGAACCAGGCTTGGCACCAGGAATCCAAAGTTGCAATGTCCATGCTGCCTGGCACTCTGGAGGTGGGTACCCTAGCTGCAGAACCGGCGATTTCAATCATAACGCGTTCTGAAAGGTGCAGCCCGAAGTGGCCATTCGGAAGCTCCTCCTCTATTTCCTATGTGTAATGTGGGGCAGATTAATTTGCCTAAGCCTGTGGTCAAATACAGAAAGTGATGATGGCACCTGGACATAACCTACGGAGCTGTCAAGAGGGTTAGAGAACATAGATGTAAAGGACTGAGCATAAACTCAGGCAGACAGTAAACACTCAACAGAAAGAATGACTATCACACTAACGTGGCCACCACTGATGACAGGGTGAAATACATAGCCTTCCGAACACTGGGCTTTGAGGGGTTTACATTGCCTCTTGATGTGGGGACGGCTGTTACTCCAGGGATAAAGAGTTCGCCTTGAAGGAGACAAGGGGAGAGGGGGCTTCAGACAGAGGGAGAAGCCAGAACTGAAGCACGGGACGGTGAGACTGCGCGGCAGGAACCCGTCCTCGGGGAGGGGCTGGGGTGGAGTGCGGGTGTGAGATTAGCAGGTGCGAGCTAGTATAGAGTGGATCAACAAGGGCCTCCTGCATAGCAGGAGCCAATACCCTGTGACAAGCCAGAGGAGAGGAATAGGGAAGAGAATGCACATATACGTGTGCATAACTGAAGCATGGCGCTGTAGGATAATTAACACAACATCATGAGCCAACTACACTTCAGTAAAATAAAATTGAAAAAATAGGAAGCCAGTCAGCGCTAAGCACAATGGGGACGGCTTACGTAACGCCCTGTGAGCCTGCACCCGGGGTCGGCAAATTCTGCTGTGAAGGATGACCGATAGGCATTTCACTCCGGGAGTCCAGCGGGGCTCTGTCACGACTCCCCAGCTCCGTCCTGGTGGGGGGAAGGCCCCTGCAGACAGGACGCAGACCACCAAGGACGGCTGTGCGCCAAGAAGACGGTACTTACGGAAACTCAAAGTGGAGTTTTATAAGTGTTTATGTTATAACATGTTATGTTCTTACTATTATGTTGATATTCGCACATATTTAAAAACATCTAAGTTCCGGTTTTTGCTGATGGACTGTGCAAAGACAGTCCGTGGGCCCTTCCGCCTGAGGCCCACAGTCGTCAGCCTGTGTACAGTGAGGCCCTACAAATCAGGGCTGCTCCCAGAGCGCATTGGTGAGTCCTGCTGCTGCTGCTGCGCTGAGTCGCTTCAGTCGTGTCCACTCTGTGCGGCCCCGTAGACAGCAGCCCACCAGGCTCCTCCGTCCCTGGGATTCTCCAGGCAAGAACACTGGAGTGGGTTGCCATTGCCTTCTCCATTGGCGAGTCCAGTTGGTTCTTAAGTCCAACAAGGTTAGTCTAAGCACCCAGCTAACACCATTGGCTATAGAGCAATAATGGATTTTTAATAGTGTTCCTACAAATAAAAAGTGAAATCAAAGTCGCTCAGCCGTGTCCGACTCTTTGCGACCCCATGGACTATACAGTCCATGGAATTCTCTAGGCCAGAATACTGCAGAGGGGAGCCTTTCCCTTCTCCAGGGGATCTTCCCATCCCAGGGATCGAACTCAGGTCTCCCGCAACGCAGGCGGATTCTTTACCAGCTGAGCCATAAGACATAACAACAAATACAAAAAATAAAGAAAACATTCTTAAAGTTACAGTACAAAAAGTGCAGGAGCAGAGGACACCCGCTGGCATCCAGGGGCAGGCATCGAGCGAGCAGGCACAGAGCCTCAGTCCCTGGAGGAGGGATGGGCGCGGGAGGCCGTAGCGCTGATGGACCCTCGGCAACCGGAGACAGAGGGCCCGCTGCGGGCTCACTCGCGCTTGCCGTCAGCCGAACACACGTTCGCGTCTTCGAAAGTTTGCTGCTTGAAGGTTTGTTTGCAGGGGCCTTACTATACAGTCAACTGTTGTGCATCAGTTAAAATGTTGCATTGATTTAGAAGCATGCTTAATGGTATACCAAAATGTACCTGTTGAATAATCCTAAGAATAAAGAAAAGACAGAAAAATCACCAAGAACTTGAGAGTAGTTGATTCTCAGTGTTACAGGTTTTATTACGTGATAGTGACTGCACTTTTTATTCCTTCCAGTTTTTTTAGACTGAGCGTAAGTTAACTTTAAAATCATGAACCATAGCTGTTATATTTGTCTATGTGGTGGCTCCCTGGCGCTCAGTGGTAAAACTCCACCTGCCAGTACGGGAGAGACAGGAGATGTGCTTTCCACCCCTGGGTCGGGAAGGTCCCTGGGAAAAGGAAACGGCAACCCCCTCCCGTGTTCCTGCCTGGAGAATCCCAGGGACAGAGGAGCCTGGTGGGCTATAGTCCCTGGGGTTACAAAGAGTTGGCCATGCCTTAGCAACTGAGCATGCACACACACGCACGTTCTCAAAGCTAATTGATGACTGGTCCAAAGTGTTTTCAGGATATGCTCTTGTCAAAATAAAATCTGTACCCCAGCCATATTTATTTTACAAATTCTTCTACAATTTTAAGCTGCATAGAGTAAAAAATGACTAATCAAACGTGAGTCTGAGAACCTGTATATATAATCTGTGTTAATATTTAGAACTTCTTTTCCTTTTGAGTGTCACTTTTGTGCTCACATGCACAGTTATTCTAGGCAAGGATTATCAGGTAGTAACAATCAGTCTAGGACATTATTTCCATTTGTTCATAGATGTAGGAATAAATGGTAATCAATGGGATACCAAAGGAAATACAAGGCGGGACAACAGGTTTTTACAGAAGCATAAAATTTGGGAGGAAAAATTTTAGTTATCACATCTTAAAGTAACAAAAATAGGCAAACAAACTAATCAGAAATAGAATAATTCAAAATGAAATATGATGCTCCTAAGAAACATAACCAATTTCAAGCTCACTCCTTTACAGAAATTTATTAAATCTCAACGATGGGCTAGGCATTAATATAGCCACTGAAGATAACATTGAGGCATCATCATATTTAGTGGGGAAACCTTTCCAGCAATGACTTAAGTATCTGCATCGTGTGTAGTCAGCATGAACATCGCATTTGGGGCAATAACACTGGTGAGAACAGTAACTTCAAAAGCTCAAAGGTTTGCAAAAGAAAAAAATATATAAATATATATATATATAAAGCTCACTGCTTGTAAATGAACTTTAGAAAACCACAAGAATCTATACATTATTAAAAATACTAGTAGCATTCAGCAGTGCAGCTGGACTCACAATCAGCATAAAAACCAGTCTGTTCGTCTACGGCAACAGTAAAGAGCTGAAAATAAAATAAGAAAGATGGCATTATGAGAGCAACTTCAATATGAATAACTTATCAACAAAGCCATAATGAAAATTCTGCAGTACCTTGTTAAGGGAAAAGAGTATTAAAAGACATCAAACGAGGCCTAAATAAGGAAGGGCACTCCATGTCATAAATCGTGAATTCCCTTACAATGAAACTACAAATTTACTTCAAATTTAATCTAAATCTCAGAAAGTGCTGTGTGGAATTTGAGATGATGATAAAATTGTGTGGAAGAGAAAAGGGCAAAGAATACTCAAGACAATTTTGCAGATGAACAAAATGAATAGACTTGCCCTGTCTGATAACAAGTGTTATTATAACGGTTCGGTAATTTAGAGCATACAGAATTGACACTAGTAGGAAGTAGATTAATAGTGGTGGAATGGGACTTCCCTGGGGGTCTAGTGGTTAAGAATCCGCCTGCCTGTGCAGGGTTCAGGGCTTCGATCCCATGTGCTGCAGGACACCTGAGCCCACGAGCCGCAGCACTGAGCCCATGCCCTCTGACAACAAGGAAGTCACAGCAATGGGAAGCCTGTGCCACACCTGGAGAACACCTCTGCTCGCTGAAGCTACAGACAAGCCTGCACAGCGACGAAGACCCACCCAGCCAAAAAGACACTAAAAACAAAACTGTTAAGAATAGCTTAGAACAGCATAGGGGACCCAGAAATAAAGTTACGTTCATTAGTGCTTAAAAAAAACAATTTGAAAATTCACCTGGGAAAATACTCTCAGCTACATAACACAATGAGTTGAGTGCACGCTGAGTCACTCCAATCGTGTCCGACTCTTTGCAACCCTGTGGACTTAGCCTCCAGGCTCCTCTGTCCATGGGGTTCTCCAGGCAAGAAGACTGGGGTGGGTAGTCATTCCCTTCTCCAGGGGATCTTCCCAACCCAGGGATCAAACCCTCGTCTCTTACATCTCCTGCATTGGCAGGCATATTCTTTACCGCAATAATACACATAAAATCTCTACTTTTCTATAGATATTTTCCTGGTAAAGACGCAAAAGAAATTAGCTGGGCTCCGATAAACAGTCCTTAATCTGCATTTTGGCTCAAGAGAAAGAATGAACTGTTTTCAAATGTCAGTCTGATTGCACTGTTTATTATTCAGTCCCAAGGTTATGGGTACTCTGATTCCAGGGGCCTTAGACCTTTGCTGCCATGTCACCCAAGTGTGAGACTTGATTTCCCAGCTAAACTGTGGAGAAATACATAAGCAGGGTTCCCTGAAGACACAGTAAGGATCCCTCATCTTTTCTTCACCCAAACGTCCTGGGATCAGCTCAGAATCCTCAGGTCTAGTGGTTCCTCTTTCCTGAAAAATACTGATTTTCTAACAAACCTCATCCTTACCCACAGAACTGTCAGTGATTAATTATGTAGCTACTGTTGAGA
Organism: Odocoileus virginianus; assembly: GCF_023699985.2. Classification (NCBI taxonomy): domain Eukaryota; kingdom Metazoa; phylum Chordata; class Mammalia; order Artiodactyla; family Cervidae; genus Odocoileus; species Odocoileus virginianus. The sequence goes on along the minus strand of NC_069705.1, from coordinate 8,563,371 downwards.
AATGCTGTTATTCTCTTGAAAATTATAAGAGAATCTGCAGAACCAGATTTGGACCAGAATATGGCACTAGTGGTAAAGAACCTGCCTGCCAATGCAGAAGAAATAAGAGACACGTGTTTGATCCTTGGGTCAGCAAGACCCCCCTGGAGGAGGGCATGGCAACCCACTCCAGTGTTCTTGCCTGGAGAATGCCATGGACAGAGGAGCCTGGAGGGCTAGAGTGCATGGGGTCACACACAGTCAGACACGACTGAAGCGACGTAGCACATTGCCTGCTCTAGAGGCACTGGACTCCCAGCGTGGCGATAAAACAGCCCTAAGAATCTGCCCGCCATGGACTAGAGACTGTCGCAGTGAGCAAAGTAACTCAGACAGAGAAGAGAAATGTCGTTTATCACATATAGGTGGACTCTAAAAAGAAATGATACAAACGAGCTTATCTAGAAAACAGAAACAAACTTAGGGTAGGAAAGGTGGGGGGAGGGATATTTAGGGACTTCAGGGTCCGTAGGCACACACGGCTCTACTTAAAATGGATAACCAACAAGGACCTGCTGCATGTCACAGAGAACTCTGCTCAACATTCCGTAACACCTAAATGAGAAAAGAATTTGAAAAAGAATAGATACAAGCATGTGTATAACTGCATCACTCTGCTATACACTTGAAACGAATACAACATTGTTAATTAACTATATTCTGATAAAAAATAAAAAGCTGAAGAGGAAAAAGAGTCTGCCTGACTTTCTAGAATGAACATTCTGTCTTGCTAATACCGTGGGCTATATGAATATAAGCATTTGTCAATATATGTTGAATTGTACATTTAAGACCCACTTAATTTCTTACATAATTTTATCTCCAGAGCAAAAGGTTTTCAAGGAAAAAAGTAGGGTCTGTGTGGGAGGGGTGTCCTTGGCCAAAGAATCTGGGGAACTGCTTCTTTCCATCACGAATCTTTGCTCTTGGATATTGCATAATGCACATGAATATTAAAGTCTTATAAATGTTACAGAAAGACTTGACGTTAGCCTTGTTAATACATAGTGTGATGCTGGCGTAAGGAGAGGTGGCAGACAGATTTTAAATCAGAAATTAATCCTTGTATTTATAGCCAATTGATTTTCGACAGTGACGCTAGGGCAATTCAGTGTGACCAGGATAATCTTTCAAAAATGTGTACTAGGAAAATTGGAAATCCAGTTGCAAAGGATACATTTCAACCTTTGTATTACACCACACACACACATACACACACACACATAACCCTATCTCCCAAATTTACTAGTGGGCTAAAGGTAAAATGTAAACTATAAAACATACAGGAGAAGATGTAGGGAAAGTCTTTAGGACTTGTGACTAGGTAAATATTTCTTCAATATGACATGAGAAACATGATATATTAAAGATTATAATCTTTACTTCATCAAAGTATAAAACATTTGTGCTTTAAATAACCACATTAAGACAATGAAAAGCCCAGCCAGAGGAGGGGGGAGAACATACACAAATCATGATGGGTAAGGACACGTATCCAGAATATGTAAAGAACTTTACAACTCAGATATTAAAAGGCGATTTAATTTTAAATATGGGATACAGATCTGAATATCAAGAGAAGATATGCAAACTGCTCATAACCATAGGAAGGATGCCTAACATCATTAGTAATTAGGGGAATGCAAAATTAAAATTCCAAAGAGATAATTTTTCACCCAACACAATAGCTATAATCAAAAAGACAGACAGCAGCAAGCGCTGGATAGATGCAGAGACACTAGACCTTCATGAATGGCTGGTGTGCATGTAAATGACACAGTCACTTTGGAAAACCATTTGGCAGCTTAAAAAGTTAAACTTATCAGATGACCAAGCAATCGCATTTCTAGGTATCTAGATTAGAAAAATGCAAAGCACATGTTCACACAAAGACGTGTATCCAAGTGCACACTCTAGGGTTATCTACGATAACTCAACTTTGAAACAATCCAACATTTCTATTAACTGGTGAATGGATAAGCAAAATATTTTTTTTCTCCTCATTCAGGGAATGTGATCCAGCAATAAATAGAAACATGCTCCAAATTGGATGAACCTCCAAAGCACTGTGCTGCTGAAAGATGATGGGTGGAAGGAGAAACACACGCATGATGTGACTGCATTTATATGAAAGTCTATAGAGACAGAGAACATAGCAGTTGTTACCTTGGGCTGGGGTTGCAAGCAGGAGTTGACTGCAACAGACAAGAGGGATATTTTGGAGATGATGGAAATGTTCAAACTGTAATATGTTGAGATTTTCACAGTTCTGTAAAGGTACTAAAACATCATGGTATTGTATCCTTAAATGGGTGAATGTTATGGTCCCATCACTTCATAGGAAATAGATGGAGAAGCAGTGGAAACAGTGTCAGACTTTATTATTTTGGGCTCCCAAATCACTGCAGATGGTGATTGCAGCCATGAAATTAAAAGATGCTTACTCCTTGGAAGGAAAGTTATGACCAACCTAGACAGCATGTTAAAAAGCAGAGACATTACTTTGCCAACAAAGGTCTGTCTAGTCAAGGCTGTGGTTTTTCCAGGGGTCATGTATGGATGTGAAAGTTGGACTATAAAGAAAGCTGAGCACTGAAGAATTGATGCTTTTGAACTGTGGTGTTGGAGAAGACTCTTGAGAGTCCCTTGTACTGCAAGGAGACCCAACAAGTCCATCCTAAAGGAGATCAGTCCTGGGTGTTCATTGGAAGGACTGATGCTGAAGCTGAAATTCCAATATTTTGGTCACCTCGTGTGAAGAGTTGACTCATTGGAAAAGACCCTGATGCTGGGAAAGATTGAGGGCAGGAGGAGAAGGGGATGACAGAGGATGAGATGGCTGGATGGCATCACCGACTCCATGGACATGAATTTGGGTGGACTCCAGGAGTTGGTGATGGACAGGGAGGCCTGGCATGCTGCGATTCATGGGGTCACAAAGAGTCAGACACGACTGAGCGACTGAACTGAACTGAATGGAATGGTACGTAAATGATACCTCATAAACATGGAAAAATTTTGAGTGTGAGTTGATCAAAATAAAAGAGGGAAAAGTCCTTTGGGGTACAGGAAACAATACTCTGAGTGACCAGACCAGACCAGATTTAGCTGACATCTCAGTGTCCTAAGTCTAGGGCTATGGCAACAGCGGAAAGGGAAGCTGGCGGAAGCACATTCTCCCGTGGGGGTGCAGCTCTCCGCTCGTGGCTTATTCAGGGAGAGACTTTTGATGCTGAGGCTGCAGGCAGCACCTCCTTTAGGCTATCTGCCATAGGTATTACCTAGCTTTTGATTAAATGTTGAATAGCAGAGAGTTGCCGCTATAATCCTTGACAAGTATCTGGAGTGCAGTTATTCCGTGAGGCTGGGTAGGTGGGGGAGCCATCAGCTTAAACAGTCAATTGAGCTGGCAGCAGGATTACTCTTTTCTTAAGGAAGTTAAGTGGCTTGGGGAAAAAAAAAATACATGCTGAAACTGCAAACCACCCCAAAGCTTATTTCTTGCCTTCCTGGTTTCTCAGAAAACACAGGTGAACATCTCAGGATCAGCCGCATCCAGTCATACCTGCACTAGAAAATGCCACAGAATAACGGCATGTGAAACCAAGTTTACAGGCAGGCCAGCTCCTTCTCGTGACCACGGTTAGGCGTTGGCTGTGCAGAGATTATGGCCACCATAGCTCCTCACGCAGGTTACCTGGACCTACGGTGAGGTATTTACTGAAACGAGTGCAGGACAGTCTGTCAGGACTGGAGCGGATGCTTGGCTTTCTCCAAACCAGGCTGGGGGGACACTCCCTCAGGTGACCAGGTTCTGAACCCAAGGGAAATAAAGAGAAATTTCCTGAACTTCGCAGCTCTGGACTCACCCCTGTGCACCACTTACCCCAGGAGCTATTAAGACTCTTTTGGCTTTATATTATTGACATGTGCCTTGACTTGGGGACTTAAGATAAAGACCACAAATACTTTGTTACTTTCCTCCTTTCCCTCCACACCATGGTCTTCTCCAGATCGTTGACCTAAAGGATTAAAAAAGTTCATCACAGCTTTCTTTTCTTTTTTTTGGCTTCCCTGCCCCCAGAAGGCACTTCTCTGACTTGGTCTAGATTTTTTTATTCAACACCCATGCTTTAATTCACTGTGTGAATCAGGTAACAGTGAGCTGGTTTGTAAATATATAAGGGGGTTAACGGCAGTGAGCCAGCCTGGGACCTGGGACCCTTAGCTGCACGGCTTGCAGCTGGACAAACATCTCCTCCAGAAACAAACTATATTTGCTATAAAGGACTAAAAATAAGTGTGTGCTTGCACACTCCTGGCAAAGTATGCACAGCAAGATACAGAGAGGCCAAAACCTGCCACTTCTGAAGAGCTGGGAGCAAAAACAGGCATCAGAAGCGAAAGCAGCGTACTGTGCACGCCCGCGTGCGCTCAGCACCACCGTAGGGGTGGGCAGGGCAGACCACCAGCAGCCCCTCCAAGCCATTCCTGGACCCACCTCTGGGCACGCGTGCTAAGTCGCTTCAGTCGTGTCCGACTCTTTGAGACCCTGTGGACTGTAGCCCCCCCAGGCTCCTCTGTCCATGGGATTCTCCAGACAAGAACGCTGGAACGGGTTGCCATGTCTACCTCCGGGGCATCTTCCTGACCCAGGGATCAAACCTGCGTCTCTAACGTCTCCTGCATCGGCAGGTGAGTTCTTTAGCTCTAGCACCACCGACACCCCTACCCTCACCCCCTGTGAGGAACCCGGCCCCTCCCTCAGGCAGTAAGTGAGCCAGGGAACCTGTTACTTGTTCCTGCTCGCTCCTATGTGGCCGGGGCACCAATAAAGCCTTACCTGGATTTCTTGTCTGGCCTCTGATCAATTTCGATTATCAAGGAGACCAAGAATCATAGTTGGTAATAACAGTAACTAAGCAAGATATTAATATACAGACTTTTACCCATTTACTGAAAGGCCAGTGGATCATAATGCCCTTAGTATGTCAGGACTAAAACCACTAGATCTGTTTTCTATCTGCTGGGGATAGCCAGGTACTTAGCATTGACAGGGAAAACAAAAACATAATATTTTACTTTTTATTTGCAAGAAGGCGGAGAACTTTTATTTATTACTGTTTATGTAGCAAATATAGATAAACAGTTCCAATAAATGGGTCTCATTCCACCAGTGAATCTTTGAATGAACAAAATCTTATTGAGAAAGTCAAGATATTTCCAAGTCAATTCAAAGATGCCTAAAACAGTAAAATATATACAACTTTCACATCTCCTGGCTTCCTAAATATAGGACTGATGTTCACTTAGCCTCTGTTTTAAGTTAAAAAATGAAATAATTTTAGTTTTACTTAGATTGTAGGACTGCAAAGAATTTTTAATGAGATAATGTACATAACGTACTCAGCAAAGCTGGCTCTAAATTAGTAACGATCACCTGAAAATAACACAGTTTAAATCAACTATATACTTCAATTAAAACATAAAAACAAAGCAAACCAAAAAAAAATAAAATAAAAAGCTTATAAAATACTCTTACTCCCACCAGTGATGTATTATTAGAGTGTTCATGTTCATTATTATGGCTGATTTTTATGTTTGTAAGGAATAGCTAAGGACTTAATAATTTTTTAACAATGCAAGTTTATCCATGTATACTAATTGCATTTGGGATTCTACTTGTCCTAAGATATATCCAAGGCAAGTTTAAGTGTTTAAAGGAATAAACCTCATCTCCATCACTAAAAACATTTTAATTATTTGCATAGTAAAGTACTTTGGCCACCTCATGCGAAGAGTTGACTCATTGGAAAAGACCCTGATGCTGGGACAGATTGGGGGCAGGAGAAGAAGGGGACGACAGAGGATGCGATGGTTGGATGGCATCACTGACTCAATGGACATGAGTTTGAGTAAACTCCGGGAGTTGGTGATAGACAGGGAGCCCTGGCATGCTGCGATTCATGGGGTCGCAAAGATTCGGACACGACTGAGCGACTGAACTGAACTGAACTGAATTCATTGGTAATACAACTGAATTTGACAGGAAAAGTACTAGAAGTGAAAATTTAGAGAGGATGTTGTTTTTCAGTATTAAAAACAGACAAAAAAATGAACTGATATTCAAGATACCCCATACCCCATATGGGTACCCCATACCCTCTGAGAGGCAAATATTACTAGCTTTGTTGGTTCTTAATTTGAAAATCATCTGAAAATCACTATTGTCCTGTTATAGTTCTCTGTTTGGATAGGAATATATTTAGAGTTGGGCTTCCCAGGTGGTGTTAGTGGTAAAGAACTCATCTCCCAATGCAGAGACATGGGTTCGATCCCTGGGTCAGAAAGATCCCCTGGAGGAGGAAATGGCAACTCTCCAATATTCCTGCCTGGAGAATCCCATGGACAGAGGAGCCTGGTGGGCTACAGTCCATGGGGTCACGAGAGTTGGACACGACTTAGCGACTAAACCACCACCGCCAAAGTTACAAAACCTAGACTATCAGGGGCTGCGTTTGGTTGAAATACTCTATGCTTTGTATAGCTCCTCCAAATAAGGAGTTGGTTAGAGATGATCTGATGATGATGTCAGGCAGGAAGCTAGACATGAGCAACAAGGGGAGGCCTGGTGTAAAGGGATGCAGGCTGATCTCTAAACTCCATCCCAGACACACCAGGAGGGCTCACTGATACAACCACAGAGGCCCTGGGCACACAGTGGACACAAAACAACCTCAGGGCTTCTCCACGGAACCTCAGGCATTTAGGAGGCCCCGAGGGCTCATGAATAATCTACCTCTAACTACGACAGGCTGAATTGTGAGAATACATAACAACACAGCCTGCTGTCATATAATTTACAATTGTCAATCGGCCTTGAGCATGTGCCTATTTGCATTCCTTTCCACTGATTTGTGGTGGGTGTAAGCGCTACTTTGCACACATCATAACCAAAAGGAAGAGACTGGAAGTATAAAAGGGGGATGCCAAGATGGATCAACAGGAAGGATGAGAAGAACTCCTTTGAGCTCCGGCTGCTCCCGTGTCTCAGGAGTGTCTATCTAATGAAAGGTCTGCCTGCTTGAGTTGAACTGAGCTGTAACTTTTACACCCTTTAGTCCATCACTCCAAGTTTTTCTTGTGACAAGACAAGAACCAAGAAAAGAGAAATAGACCAACCTGACAATGAGTTCCAAAAAATCTATGTTGCCACTTTGTAAATGACTAGCATCCATCATCAATTATTTATATTAAGATTTATAACACATTATTAAATATTGTGCATCAAGCAAAGAACTGGAAAAAGCTTTTTTTTACAAGATACCCCCTTCTTGTAATCACATATTCAGGGAATAGACATAGATTTTACTTCTAAGACCTAAACTATTTACTGACTCCATCATAATGACATTAAAATATTTTGATCACAAGTTGGCTCCAGGTTGATAACACAGCCATGAGGGGCTCCTAGTGATATAGTCATAGTTCAGATTTGGGGACCAAACGGTCCCAGTTAAGAGATAATTAGGCAATTTCAGCCCAGAGGAAGGCTGCTTTGTCTGGCAGCTTGACTGTACTAACAGATGAACTTGGTTTGCAAGCAAATGAGTAAACAAATCTGTTAAATATAATTAATTTGGTTTATACACATTGTTTCTCCATTTTTTTAATTTACCAAATAATTCTCATCTCCACTTAAATACTGAAGCTCAGTTGTGCAGATATTACTCTGGCGTAAAGGATGTGAGGAAGAAGTTGAATAAAAACTGCTTTTACATCACTGTCCATGCTATTTGGTACAGTTTCGTTCTTAGCTGTATTGTCATTATTAAGGATGGTCCTTAAACCTACACTACAATTAATTTACCTGATTTGTCTAATAAGTCCTCCTTAGAGATGATTTATGTAGTTAAATGTGCAATTATCTAGTAATAAATTGTTCAGAAGGAAAAGGTGTGGGAGGAGTCTCTGCCCTCTGATCATGGAAAGCAGACATCGTCGGTGTTAGTGATTAATAAGTCGGTTTTCAGCCCTACACACACCTTAAAGTAATCTTCATGAGAACACTGCTTTCATAAAACACAGATTCATTTATTTTATACAGTGAACACTTAGATAACACTAAGCAATGCATATTGTTTGAAGTATTTTATTAACTCGTTTCTTCCTCAACATAACCCTGGGATTAGGGAATAATCGCATATGATGAAGAAACCAGGGCCTGGATATGAAGCACTTCCCTGAGTTCCCAAAGCTAGAAAGTGGGTTTGAACTTAGGTCGTCATTACTGGGGGTTCAGAAGGTAAAGAATCCACCTGCAATGTGGGAGATCTGGGTTTGATTCCTGGGTTGGGAAGTTTCCCTGGAGGAGGGCATGGCAACCCCCTCCAGTATTCTTGCCTGGAGAAGCCCGTGGACAGAGGAGCCTGGTGGGCTGCAGTCCACGGGGTAAGAAAGTCAGAAACGACTGAGTGAACAACACTTTCCTACCACATCGACTGAAGACTGTGTGGGCTGTCTCCGCTCCCCTGCATCATCAGCCCCAGGAAAGCAAAACCCGAGTGGGTTGAAGAGACGGACTTGAGTGTCAGCTCCGCTCCGCCACCTCCTCTTGAGCTGGACACAGCTCGCCGGTGCGCTTGCTGGTCCTCGACATGGAGAGGCCTGGCCCCACACCCTGTGATGTTTCGGGAAGTGTCACAACAGTGTCCGCAGAAGCTGGCTGACGGAGCTGAATTAGGTGTGAAAGGACCTCGAAGGCTGAGTTTGAGGGGTTGGGTCTAAATGATGAGGGATCCTGGGGAGACCAACGGTAGCTGCAAGCCACGCACGAGGACTAGTCTGCGGGAAGGAGCAGGGGAATCGGCGGACCCAGGAGGGGCCGGAGAGGCCAGGGGGTCAGCTAACCTCCCAGAGGGGAGGCGAGGCACAGAGGGGGCGCGGGAGCCCGGAGCATGCTCAGCCAGGAAGAGAGGGCCAGAGAAGGCGGCGTGAAGCCGGGAGAGGAGACGAACGTGACTCCTGCATAACACACACCAAGGCTTATTCCAATCACCGCTCCGCATGACGAGCCGAAACATTCTGAACTGTAAAAGCACAACTGAATTGAGATGTATAACGTTTGGGGCTACCAGTGCGGTCCGTGTGGAGAAGCTTTTGACCAGACTCTAATTGCCTCCCTGTGACGGACCCTGTCTGGGAAGTGCTCAGTCTGAAGTGTTCTCTCCCCTTGCTTTCCCGGGGAACTGGTATGCTTCCCTTCCTAGCACCGATCATGATCATGATGCGCAGGTTTGATCACTTACACATGTGCCTGTTGAAGGTCTGCTTCCTCCACTCGACTGAAAGCGTGAAGTCACGTAGTTCATCTCATTTTACGCAATGTATGCTCAGTTATCAGCATAGTTTTGGACACAAGGTAAATAAATATTAATACATGATCCAGGTTTCTTCTCCTCACTAAAAGCCAAGTTCTTACAAACTAAAAAACTAAGGTAATACCTGAAATATGCAACCCATTTTACTATGTTAAAAAATGAAATCAACATCTATAAACTTTCTGGGCTTTGCTTAAAAATCAAAGATGAGGAATAGTTGAATTGCCAAATTTAAACATTCTCCTTCCAGGTGCCTACGCCCTATTAGCATTTCAACTGTTTAGGTTCTTGGTTGTGAAATATTTATGAATACAAAAGTTTGTAATGAAATATTGTAATAAGCAGAGAGAAAAGCACTACTCTGGATCAGAGAGATTTACATTATAACTAATAGAAGTTAGCCTCACAGCTGGAGTGCTACAAGAAAGAAAAAATACTTCTTCAAATGGGAGAAAAAATGTGTGTTCATAAAAGTTCAAATACTTCAATCAAAGTAGTACGGCATATACTAATTTTTTTTCCACAGATGAAAGACCCAAAATAAAGTAAGCTTTAAAAAATCAAAGTACAATAAAGGTCTGTGATCCAGAACATCTTCAATCACAGCCTCTTATTCTGCCCTGTCATCTAATTTCACCATTCTCCACTCCAGTGCCTTTGACCTTCAGAGAACAATAATGCCAATGACTTTTACAGTTATTTGTCCCATTGTGCCATCGTAATTGAGTTCACCTAAGGACTTGTTTGACATTGTATTAATAATTGTTTATGTAGAGGAATTTTAGCCACACTAATAAGTCTTTATAAAATCTAATCAGGAAACTTAAAAGATGTTTTGTGTTATTGATGATGGAGCATCTTCAACTATATTGAATTTCTCATGATTGTTTGAATTTCAAAGATGCATTTATCTTTACATTTATGTTGAGGAATAAAACCACAAAGGACATTATTATTATTATTATTGTTATTATTACATTCTTTTTGTTGGAATTAAAGGGATAATTTTCCCCAAAAGTGTCCTCACCAACAGGAAAGCAATTAGTGTTTTCCTTTTGATGGGTGAAATATTCATCAGGAATTTTCATTTTTCATACATATTCTAAGTTCTTATCATCCCAGCATTCTCCTAAAATACATTCAATACAGACTATGTACACAGCTCTAAGTAGTCTCTAACAAAAGCATTTTTAAATCGCCAAAATCTCAAGCAAAAAGTAGAAAAGGATATGATTAAATGAAATCTCTTTTCTTTGCAACAAGCGTCCAAATGTTTCTGTATGCCAGACTGTTAATCTACAAAAATATTAACACAGTGCCAAAACTCCGAATAAAAATGGTAGAAGTTTTAAAATTTGCTTCAAGGAATACTCAGCATAACAAAACCCCAATGCACAGAATATTATAGACAGCTTCATTTACCAGTGTAGTTTTATTTATGTAATGAATGCTTTTTAATGCACTCATTTTAGGTGAAAACCAGATAAAGTGCCGATGAAGGTGCCTGGGGTCAGTGTGGTCTGTTACCATCCGAATGTGTCAGGTACGAGTCCGAAAGAATGTGCTCGGGCCCCCCGGACCACGAGGAGCGCAGAGACCCAGGAAGCAGCAGGGGACGTCCGCAGTCAGCCCTGGCCTGCCCACTTGGGACCCGGTCCTTTGTGAGACAGCCCTGCACCATCACCGTCCCAGGTGATGAGTGAGCTTCAGCCCTGCTGCCTCACAGCACCCCTCGGTCACACTGCAGGCACGTCTATGGTTTGGCCACGTTCTTCCCCTCTCATGTGTCAGACCCCGCCACGTCGGTCACGCCTGCTACCCCTCGCCCGTAACACACTAACTCATCCACTCCTGACTGCGCTTCCTCTTCCTCACTGTGATTTAAGTGCGCTTTGCCTCAAAATCAACGCCCTTCCCAACACCCTGGTGTGAAATGTCCATCCTTCCCCTGGATGCAGTCCAAAGTCCGTTCCTCCAACCAAGATCAAGTTCACTTCTTTTATGACTCCTTATCCAAAGTCAGCCCTTCTCAATTATTTTCATTCTATTTTGAGGCATCATTTTGAAATGTATACGTGTGAGTGTTATTTTCAATTATTTCAAACTCATCGGGTCGTCATCTAAGGGAGGTCTCCGAGGTCAGGGCCCGTATTTTGAGCTTTCTGGCATCTGTACTTTGGTTACCAGCAGTGCTGACTGACATACCAAAGGGGCAGGCTTTGCACTGCCCTGGTTTTCCAGGCTGACAGCTGAACAAGATGTGGAAATCTACTCAGAAAACCAGAAGAGGCGCAGTCACTCTGCGCTGTCATCGCCGGGATGCAGTAGTGGGGAAACCCTTCTATTTACCAACCGAAACTCCAGTGAATGACAACACTATCAGACAAGTATGCCTACCTCTGAACTACAGGTGAGGAAAGACAGCTTTAGAGCAAGGAGCTTGTTAAAGACCATTTGGCAGGTAAGAATAATGAAGCCTTTAATCCTCAACAAAGGAGCTGGGAATGGAGAAAAGAGAGTCTTTTCAGCATTGGTGCTGGGAAACCTGGACAGCCTCAGGTAAACCAGTGAAGTTGGAACCCTCCCTCAGACCATGCACAAAAACAAACTCAAAACAGATTAAAGGCTTAAACATAGCATGGCACCATAAAACTTCTAGAAGACAGCAAACATCCTCCGACATAATCATTGCAATGTTTACTTAGGTCAATCTCCCAAGGTAAAAACAAGTAAAAACCAAAAATAAATTAACGAGACCTAATCACATCACAAGTTTTGACACAGCAAGGGAAATCATAAACAAACTGTGATGATTCAGAAAAGCTTCTATTTAGTTGAATACTGCAAAAACATTATCAACTTTATAAGAACTTACTTCAAATAGAGACCCATCACAAGAGATCCATCCAAGCACTTTTAGATAATTAGTATTTTATCAATGGCTGAAAGACAAAGGATATGATATCTAAGGGGCTTGAAACAAACAATTGATGATGATCAATAAGAAAACAAAAGCAAATTGCCTTCAAAAGTGTAATTTCAGCCAGTGGAAAATTGACATATTTCCTTTTAAGGAAAATAATACATTTTACTATTTTAAGAACAAACTATTAAATAAAAGAACTGACTATTGTCTCGATTGTTTGGTGATTAAAAGAGAAGCTTCAGGAAACAAAATATTGGGTCCTCAAGGTCTGATTTTCTTAGCCATGTGAGCTTGCTAATATGGTCTACATGTTATCATCTTGATAATGTCAATTTTGTTGAAAGTTCATTTTTATGAAAACAGCAATATACTCTATGGTAAAAAGGTGATGCCCTTGGACATAAAGTAGAATTATGTACAAAGCTAAATCAAGAGTCAGGATAATAAAACTTCCTGCTTGACTAGAAGAAGGGAAGAAAGAATGATTTACATACACAGAGTGGTTAGGCTGCATACGTTCTGTAGTCTTTTTTCACTTTTAATGCTATTATTTTTAATTGACTTTATTTATCATGGCCCACTTCCTTCTACAATTAATTTGAGGCAACTAAATCTATAAGCTCTGTGATTGGTAAGAAATATGAAATAAAAAATGTATATTATGCTTCTTTCTCTTTTGTAGACTCAGGTACTTTCACTAAGTGGCATAATTAGACACCATCAGGTTATACACAATTACTGTCTTTGATTTGGGGAAATTCTACTTGACTAAGTCTTCTCTTTTGTTAATTAAGAAAATATGTACAACATACACGTATGTATGTACAAATATTGATACACTAATAAGTTAGCATTTTCAGAGAATTCATACCCAGTTGGAACTCTAGCAGCCTGTATCTGAAATAAAATAATGCTTTCTGTGAGTAGTCAAATGAGAATAAGCAAATAATAATTGTTTCAGTTTCCTTTCCTAAAAGCATGTGCCAGTAAAGGGCACGTAAAAATTTTGCTCCACTTTCTAATTTCTAGTGAGTCATCCTCCTGTGCTATAAAATATGATACAAACAGAATGCTGGGACTCATCTGCCAGCGAATGCATTGTTTGGGGACTTACTAACTTTGGATCAGAGCACATGGCCGTGAGAACACAGGAAAATCTAAGCACTGCAGAAGCAGCCACATCATTTGCTTCTTGATTTATTACCTCGTTGGCAGGCAATGCTCCAAGCTTCCATGCATATATGGGCAATTGGGGCGTCTGTGATGAAGTGCTGTTGACAGAAGTATGGCCCGTGGTAACATGATTGCTATAATAAGGAACCACGGTAAGTCAGACAGCTGTATCAATGGTTATTCTCTGCTTTGATATTTCGAAATGTCAACGCACCATCACAAACTGTCAGGGGAAAAAAATTTAAGGATGCGGAGAAAGGAAAGAACACTTCTATCTGCAGTTCTTTAATCAAGTCATTATTTGAGATGCTTCTAATCATGGGTATAAAATACATGCAGTTCTGCCACTTCTATAAAACATGAGGATTCCCCCCAAAGCTGAATGTCAAGTTCATCTGTCTTATTTTAAAGTCATCATTTATTTCTCCTTGTGATACATTACAACTTAACCCTTCGAAGTTCATATTGGACTCTTCTCAATATGTAATACTCACATATCTGTCACAATATTTCACATAAAAATACATTTCTAATAATAAAGATTGTATCAGAGAAGCCAGAAAAAAGTCTTAACTTTAGGCTGAATTTAGTGTTTTATTTCTCAAGACCTAAAAATCAGGAAATAATTAGTTTAGTCTACCCATTCCACATTTTGGTTCTGTCTATTCTATCTTGAAATAAGTAATTCTTTTTTATGTGACTCATTCTTTTTCCTTATCTCTTTCTCTGTGCTCCAAATTATCAAATGCTAAACTTTAAAGTGTTAATAACTTGTGCAGTAATAACTACAAGTATGCAAATGATATATATACTATTTATAACATATATGTTGTATTTCATCAATCCTTTAATTCAGAAATTAACCCACATGATAAAAGGTAGACAAATTCTAAAAGAGAAATGAAGAGCAGTATGCAATCCAACAAATTATATTGCCGTTGAAATTATAAGGAAAGTACCTTCTTCATATATATACATATATATATGTAAACACATTCATAGTTTAGTATACTGTGCTGTACCCAAGATAAATGTACATATTTTTCTTAACTAGAATCAGAGATTTTACCAACCAGATATTCTTTTTCTAGCAAAGAAGGAAAGAAGGATGCTGCACAAACAGTAATTGAGTTCTGGCAGTTGAATGCAATAGCCAAACTAAGCTTGAAAATGCCGATGCATTTTCTCACATATAGATACAAAGAAACATTAAATATTGTTACATTCCAAGACAAGAACTATGACTGTGCTGAAAATAAAATCAGGTTTCCTTGCCAGCTCAATAACGATAATTTTCACATGTTCGTATCAAAAACCCCGTGAACCGTGGTATTGCATTCAACAAACAGAACCAAGTCAGACACCAAGTCTATGATTTAGAAAACACAAAAGTATATTTACTATTTCTTTATGTTTTCAGCTGTCCCATACTTAAGTAAAAGGACGTTTTTTTTTAGTGGAAGAAAAATTTATATATAGCACTCTGCTTTTTCTATAGTCTTATGCATTAACTTACCCAACAGCATTGTACTTGCTATTAATGAAAAGAGAGCAGGCTGTACAAATCTTCTTAAGTCTCCTGTGGCAAGAAAACTGTTACAGAAATGAATAGGAGGAATCTCTGGAGCTTTCCCCCTGTCTTGTTTTACCAAAGGCTGTTAGGATCACACTGAGAACTGTCAAAGCTGAATAAACCACTGGCAATTGGGCTGATCCCCTTTGGGCAGGCAGGCTTTCAGGGGGGTTGATTCGACTTGTCCCAGCACCAATATATTAGAAACAACGCGAAGACTCCCAGGAACCGGAGCCTGGTTTCTAACTGCAGACAAAGCGGCACTTTGCTGTTGGCGGTTTGCAAGGGAGGGCTTGTCAGAGAGAGTTAATTCAAGCAGCCTGAAATCACGTCAACTCCGGACATCTAAGCACTGTTAATCTGTAGCTTTGCGCGTTGTATTTTCAAAGCTGCTCAGCTGCAGAGTGGGAGAACAACTTGGTTTAAGGAGTCATTTAGAAATGTGAAATTTCTCAACTCCCATCATCGACGAGAAAATGCTCATTAAGCTTTATGGGGTGGGGGGGGCATGGCTCCAAGCTACCTCCAGGAAATTATTTGAAAGTCACATTCAGATGATTATCTTATAATATCTTCTGAACACAGTTATTTTCAGAGTAAATGAGTAAACTCACTGATAACTAGAATTTTAGAAATTTAGATACATATGGAAAGTACTTTGAAGGGCAAAATCCTCATCTTCATTTCACAGCTAAGTAGAGTTTATTAGTCCACAGTGAGTTTGGGAAAGCTCTTCTATACAGAAAATATTAGCAAGTGTACTATACATAGGAAATATTTTAAATTCTTATTTATTTTTAACTCATATATATAGGTAAACTGTTAGAAAATATAGATAATCATGTTAAGATTTCCCAACTACTGAATGCATACATTCACTGACTCTGTATACAAATGAACACCCATACACAGGCTAATGTACAGAGAGAAAAAGAGATTTTCCTGCTAGGTAAGCACTGGCTGGGACAGAAAACTGGTATCTGACTCAATAGAGTTTACGACTATACGTCTATCCTTCAATGTTGTCGGGACTTCAAAAGAATTTTTATAATCTGGCTATTATAGGAATGTGGCCATTTAAGCACGTCAATGCATGTTTATGGTAAGATTTGTATTTGTTTTAGGAATTCTGCATCAAAGAGTAGAAACTTTAAGTCTGGTTCTTCTATTTATTAACTATGTGAACTGTCAACTCACTTAAAAACTCAATTTCAACTTCTATAAAATAGACATCTAATTAGAAGGCTGTCAAGATTAAATTATTCTGCTTCCATCAAAGACAGGACATAAAGTAGGTTGCACAAATGTTGTTTTTCCTGAATGAACAATTTCACATGATAGCAAATATGCATCTTCAAATACATATTTTAAACTTGCAATAGCATGTGTGTTTGCTCAATGATCCCAGGCCTAATGGATGTACCATCTTAATCAAATCCTTAACTAGAATTCTCATATTAACCTATAGTGTCTCTTTGCTAAACTTAGTGAGATATCTTAGAAGAAAAGATGTTTACCTATGTGCACTGATCACATTTATGACCAGGCACTCTGTGCTTATTCCCAAATCACTAGGAACTATGCTTCATTTCTTCTTTAAGGAACTCATATTACTAAGGATGAATTCCCAATATTCATTAGGCTGCTAAATTTCATAGCTGCCCAAGAATTAAGAAATCAGTTCACAGTCATATGAATTTAAGATGAACCCAGTAATCATCTCCTAATTTTACTTAATGCAGTGTGTATATTCACATGGCAAATTTGCTCATTGAGCTGACCCCTGGTCAGTTCATGGATTGGTTCACCAAATGTATTTATATATTTCTCCAAAGTCATACACTGGTGAACCACAAAATTAATATCACTTCTTTTGAGGATGTACTGACCAGTTCCTTGATTTTCCAACTTTTCTCTTTTAACAACAATTTCCATTCTTTACTTAAGATGAAAGAATTAAAGAAACTGAATAATGTATAGTTTATTCATTTTTTAACATTATTTGTATACATAAATATTTTTATACTTATCAATTTTTGTATCAGTTACCAAGAAAACCAGTATAGAATTCTGCCTACTCACTCACCTATTGCATTCCAGGCATCTCAAAGTTTAAACTGAATTTATCTGCATCTGAAGATATTTGCTTTGATTTTTTTTTGTATTTTCTCTTACATATATTTTAAATATAATTTCCTAAAAGTTGGTTTTGTTAAACTATATTAAGAATGATATTTTAACTTTGTGAAGAGTCTTCTATGAAAGCAATTTTTAAAAAGGCCACATAATATCACAATGGGTAGATCTACTATGATTCTTTAAATAATTGTCTGTCTTGGATATGTGATTTGAGGCCCATTTGACCCTCCTGACAACACATGTTTGAGTATTCCCGAGAAGTGTTTTTGTAAATCTCTACGGTTCAATCCTTAGCACACATTTTTCAAAATCAAATTTGGGGGCCAAAGGTGATGTGACTATTTCAATGTGTCCTCATGAAACTTTGTAACAGCTCATGTTCCACTTGATTCACACTGTGCTGTGCGCTCACTCCAGTCGTGTCTGACTCTTTGCGACCTATGGACTATAGCCCACAAAGTATTTTATAATTTTGTAAATCTACACATGTCAAGTAGACAGATACAAAATAATAGGTTTAGCACTTAAATGTATTTTAGAATTCAGTTCAGTTCTGTTGCTCATTGCGTCCGACTCTTTGCAGCCACATGGACTGCATCACGCCAGCCCCCCCGTTCATCACTAAATCCCGGAGCTCACTCAAACTCATGTCCATTGAGTCAGTGATGCCATCCAACCATCTCATCCTCTGTCATCCACTTCTCCTCCTGCCCCCAATCCCTCCCAGCATCAGGGTCTTTTCCAATGAGTCAGTTCTTTGCATCAGGTGGCCAAAGTGTTGGAGTTTCAGCTTCAGCATCAGTCCTTCCAATGAACACCCAGGACTGATCTCCTTTAGGATGGACTGGTTGGATCTCCTTGCAGTCCAAGGGACTCTCAAGAGTCTTCTCCAACACCACAGTTCAAAATCATCAGTTCTTCAGTGCTCAGCTTTCTTTATAGTTCAACTCTCACATCTATACATGACCACTGGAAAAAACATAGCTTTGACTAGATGAACCCTTGTTGGCAAAAGTCTCTGCTTTTTAATATACTGTCTAGGTTGGTCATAGCTTTTCTTCCAAGGAGCAAGCGTCTTTTAATTTCATGGTTGCAGTCACCATCTGCAGTGATTTTGGAGTCCAAGAAAATAAAGTCTCTCTCTGTTTCCATTGTTTCCCCATCTATTTGCCATGAAGTGATGGGACCAGATGCCATGATCTTAGTCTTCTGAATGTTGAGCTTTAAGCCAACTTTTTCACTCTCCTCTTTCACTTTCCTCAAGAGGCACTTTAGTTCTTCACTTTCTGCCATAAGGTGGTGTCATCTGTGTATCTGAGGTTATTGATATTTCTCCCAGCAATCTTGATTCCAGCTTGTGCTTCATCCAGCCTGGCATTTCTCATGATGTGCTCTGTATATAAGTTAAATAAGCAGGGTGACAATATACAGCCTTGATCTACTCCTTTCCTGATTTGGAACCAGTCTGTTGTTCCATGTCCAGTTCTAACTGTTGCTTCTTGACCTGCATACAGATTTCTCAGGAGGCAGGTCAGATGGTCTCGTATTCCCATCTCTTTAATAATTTTGAATTGCTTGTTTATAAATATTGGCAAATTTGCCTTATACTGACCTCTCTTTAATAAATTTACTTTTTTTGCCATTAGAGCTCTGTCATACATTTTTTTTTAACCTGTAGAGCAGTGTTTATAATGGTGAAGAGATATATTTACATAATGTCACAATTTAATTTTTTAAATAACATTTAAAGCAACTATAAATTGTTTCAAATTATTTTCAAATCACCATTTCCATGAATTTTGGGGCAGTTGTAATGATGTATTTCTACAACTGTCTACCTATTGATCTACCTACTTATCTATCATGTATCTATCTTTTATGTTTCTGCTACTGTACGATTTAACAATCTTTTCCTTTGCCTCTTCAATCATCGGCTTAAAAATGCCTTTCCAAAGCCAGATTATATATTTGTCAATATTTAATTTCAGAATCTTATTTTATTTGTTGCTTTTGAACCAGCGTTTCAGTCATGTTTCATATGAAGTGCATAGCCAATCATTATTTTTTAATTTTCAATATAATTAGGTTTTGTTCTAATACCATTTGAGAAAAGCACTCTTTATCTACTGATTTAAAATTTTGCTGTCAAAATTATAATTAACTTTCATATAAACTTGTGTCTGATTCTGAACTTTCTAATACACTCCACTAATTAATATTTAACTTATTTTGTCATTATCACACTATGATAATTACTAGTGCTTTATGTAGCACATGATCACTCAACCCATCACGCTTCTCGTCTGTTTGCTCATTGGGTTGACTCTTCTCATTTCTTAATTATATCAGCACACTTATCAGGGTGGCCCTTTTCAGCATGACTGTAACTGAAAGCTGTTGATCTCCAATGGTGCTAGATGACTGCCTTCTCTTCACTTCTGTAGCGCTTGCCTCAGAGACATCAATACTGAATGCTGGGACTTGCTTTGTGGCCCAGTGGTTAAGAATCCATCTGCCGATGCAGGAGACACAGGTCTGAACCCTGGTCTGGGAAGATCCTGCATTCTGGGGACCCACAATCACCAAGCCCATGCACCGCAGCACCCGAAGCCCGCGCTCCCTGGAGCTGGTGCTTTGCACCAACAGGAGCCACCACGAGAAGCCCGTGCGCCCCAAGCAGAGAGCAGACCCCGCTGGTCACAGCTAGAGAAAGCCAGGCAGCAGTGGAGACGCAGCGCAGCCAAAAACAAAAGAAAGAAGGAAAGAAAAGTCTGAAGGCTACACTTCCCTAAAACTAGCTCTAACCAGCGGAGGCTGTTGAAGAACCTTGAACTCTGAGAGGCCTCAGTAAGTTGGACCCTCTTTGGGCTAAACTGAAAATTTTTTTGAGCAAAGAAAGGGACTTGTTTTAACCAACCAGGGATTTCCTTGCTTCCTGTCCCATAAAGTTGCTGTCAGCCCTCGGATAGGAAAGGAGGGTGGTGGTGCCTCCTCCCCTCCTAACTCATGACGTGACCCCCTGAGCAAAATGTTCAGCGGGTTTTCTCCACGGATCTGTGTGTTCCCTGACGTGGCAGCCTCCCCACCTCCAAGACCTCCTGCTCCTTGCTTTAGTCTCTAACATCCTATTTCTTTGGTCTAAGATATTACATATTTTTAAGACACATCATGGACTTAATAAAAGGCTTTATTGGGGGATGGCATTAAAAGCACAGCATAAATATGCCATAAAGCAAAATCATTCACACTCACTTTAAGATACAATCTGATTTCCAAGATGTTGAAATGTGGGAAAAATCATAGGTGACTGTGATGATCAAGCAAAATAATTAAAATCAAGACACTGGGCTGAAGCACTCAATAGATGTTATGTATTAATTGAGTGAAGTAGCTCAGTCGTGTCCAGCTCTTTGCTACCCCATGGACTGTAGCCTACCAGGCTCCTCCCTCCATGGGATTCTCCCGGCAAGAATACTGGAGTGGGTTGCCATTTCCTTCTCATTGATTAATTACTGATATAATTAATACAAGTGTAAATAAATTCTTCAGGGCAACTCAGTTCAGTTCAGTCATTCGAGTCCAACTTTTGCTACCCCATGGACTGCAGCATGCCAGGCTTCCCTGTCCATCACCAACTCCTGGAGTTTGCTCAAACTTGGACTGATTTGGAACCAGCTTGCTGTTCTATGTCTGGTTCTAACTATTTTTTCTTGGCCTGCATACAGATTTCTCAGGAGGCAGGTCAGGTGGTCTGGTATTTCCATCTCTTTAAGAATTTTCCACAGTTTGTTGTGATCCACAAAGTCAAAAACTTTGGCTTAGTCAATATAGCAGAAATAGATGTTTCTCTGGAACTCTTTTGCTTTTTCTATGATCCAACAGATGTTGGCAATTTGATCTCTGGTTCCTCTGTCTTTTCTAAATCCAGCTTAAACATCTGAAAGTTCTCAATTCACGTACTGTTGAAACCTAACTTGGAGAATTTTGAGCATTACTTTGCTAGTGTGTGAGATGAGTGTAATTGTACAGTAGTTTGAACATTCTTTGGCATTGCCTTTCTTTAGGATTGGAATGAAAACTGACCTTTTCCAGTCCTGTGGCCACTGCTGAGGTTTCCAAAGTTGCTAGCATACTGAGTGCAGCACTTTCACAGCAGCATCCTTTAGGATTTGAAACA
Source organism: Odocoileus virginianus (assembly GCF_023699985.2). Classification (NCBI taxonomy): domain Eukaryota; kingdom Metazoa; phylum Chordata; class Mammalia; order Artiodactyla; family Cervidae; genus Odocoileus; species Odocoileus virginianus. The sequence continues at coordinate 8,541,964 of NC_069705.1, read as the reverse complement.
GTTCAGCTGGAATTCCATCACCTCCACTAGGTTTGTTCATAATGATGCCTCCTAAGGCCCACTTGACTTCGTACTCCAGGATGTCTGGCTCTAGGTGAGTGATCACATCATCGTGGTTATCTGGGTCATTGAGATCTTTTTTGTATAGTTCTTCCGTGTATTCTTGCCACCTCTTCTTCATATCTTCTGCTTCTGTTAGGCCCATACCGTTTCTGTCCTTCATTGTGCCCATCTTTGCATGAAATGTTCCCGTGGTATCTCAGGTATCGACATTTTGCAGTATAATAGTATAATAAGATGGACCTAGTCTGTGAGCAGCTCTTTTGCCCTTTTTCTGTTTATCCATCTCCATTTGTCCCTCAGACTTCAATTATAAAACTAAGATTACTAGGTAACATTAAACCTATTTCCTGATGTATGCTCTACTGAATGTACATAATGCTTTGCCTGTCCTGTTGATTCCCTTCCCAGGTTAAAAGGAGTAAGAATGAATAATTAAGTAGTTAAACAATGACTAACCCTACCCCCAGCTTCTTCCTTAGCAAATTTGCAGACAGACTATGCAGACAATGAAGCATCCAAAGAAAGGTCAGGAGAAGTCAGCAGGTCTGTAAGCAATGGGGGATGATGAAGTGGGTCACACTTGACCCGCTACTTTAATGATTATCTGAGCTGCTTCTGCTTTATCCCTATAAAAGCTTTCGTGGCTACACAGACTCTTTGGAGTTGGTTTGGGGACATGAGTCCTTCTTTTCCCCAGATAGGTGCTCCCAACTAAAGTAGCATTTCGTTTTCCAACTAACACTTGTGTCTTATGTATTGACTTTTTGAGCCACAAGCAGCCAAATTTGAGTTCAGAAACAATTCTCATTATCTTCTATGATGTTTTCCAAAAAGTTCTAAGAATAAGCATATCCATTTATATTGCATTTTAATAGATCAGTCTAAGTCAAGAAAAGACATTTAGATGCCAGAGATAGGACTGCTAGGACACATGAAAAATGTCATGATTCAGGAGCTCATTTCTGAGGCCTCCAGAGATACCCCATGTTGTGTTAGACACATCCTCTTCCTCTGCACCCAGTGGACACATTCAGCCAGCCTGAAAATAAGATTACAAGTGGCCAACTTCTGTATTTTCTAACTTACGTTCTTCATTAGCTTACAAACTACCACAGTTAGTAAACCTGAATACCCTGCAATGTTATCTCTGCTACTGTCTGAATTTCCCTCAAGTGTCTCCTTCCCCATCTCAGTCTAATGAAATGTAATAAAAGCTTGTAAAGGTCATGTGGGAAACGCACATTTCAAGCAGTAGCAGTTGCCAATGAGAGGCTCGGAATTTACATTATTTTCCTCTCAAAAGTCACATGAAGCTCACTGGGTAATTATTTAGTTTTCTAGGGGTGGAAAAACATCTGGAAAAAACTGAAATTGAGGGACTCTTTGAGTTCTGTTCTGATTTTTTCTGACATCATGATCCTGTAACTCACCTTTCATGACTATGTTCATAGTTGGAGCCTCCTGAATAAATATAACTTCAGCAAGATTAAATAGTTACCTCCAAGTAAAACCTTTTTTAAGACATTTCACCAAGTGGCTAAAATGCAATCTATGAAGTAGCTTTGGTTATCAGTGAATCTTTACAAACCATATAGGTTCCAAGAAAATGACAGGAACTTATATTTTTGCTTTGCCACAATCCTGTATTTTCTACATATCCAAGGGATACAGAGAATTTTTTGCAATTTCATTTAATTTTAGCAAATAATATCCCCAGTCATTCTTGTCTGTAAATTGTCACTTAACTCAAATGAGTGTGAGGACTGAAAGCAATTTACTAGGCTTTCACAAAGACATCTCTGTGGTGTTTTGATATTAAAGGCAATTAGAACTTGTGATTTCTATTAAAATAGTGAGTGTGCACAGACACACACACACACATAATGAAGGCACATGCAGTCAGCAACAAAAAACTCTGCCAGAGATCTGTCTTAAAATGAAAACGCTGGGGCTTCACTGGTGGTCTGATGGCTAGGAATCCACCTGCAGTGCAGAGGATACCGGTTCAGTCCCCAGGCTGGAAAGACCCCAGGGCCCCAGGGCGACTAAGCCCTGCCCCACCACTACTGACCCCAGGGCCCCAGGGCAACTAAGCCCTGCCCCACCACTACTGACCCCAGGGCCCCAGGGCGACTAAGCCCTGCCCCACCACTACTGACCCCAGGGCCCCAGGGCGACTAAGCCTGTGTGCCACCACTACTGACCCCAGGGCCCCAGGGCGACTAAGCCCTGCCCCGCCACTACTGACCCCAGGGCCCCAGGGCGACTAAGCCCTGTCCCACCGCTACTGACCCCAGGGCCCCAGGGCGACTAAGCCCTGCCCCACCGCTACTGACCCCAGGGCCCCAGGGCAACTAAGCCTGTGTGCCACCACTACTGACCCCAGGGCCCCAGGGCGACTAAGCCTGTGTGCCACCACTACTGACCCCAGGGACCAGGGTGACTAAGCCCTGCCCCACCACTACTGACCCTAGGGCCCCAGGGCAACTAAGCCCTGCCCCACCACTACTGACCCCAGGGCCCCAGGGCGACTAAGCCTGTGTGCCACCACTACTGACCCCAGGGCCCCAGGGTGACTAAGCCCTGCCCCACGACTACTGACCCCAGGGTCCCAGGGTGACTAAGCCTGTGTGCCACCACTACTGATCCCACGGCCACAGGGCGACTAAGCCCTGCCCCACGACTACTGACCCCAGGGTCCCAGGGTGACTAAGCCTGTGTGCCACTACTACTGACCACACGGCCCCAGGGCAACTAAGCCCTGTACCATGACTACTGACCCCACGGCCCCAGGGCGACTAAGCCCTGCCCCACCACTACTGACCCCACGGCCCCAGGGTGACTAAGCCCTGTACCATGACTACTGACTCCACGGCCCCAGGGCGACTAAGCCCTGTACCATGACTACTGACTCCACGGCCCCAGGGTGACTAAGCCCTGTACCATGACTACTGACCCCAGGGCCCCAGGGCGACTAAGCCCTGCTCCACCACTACTGACCCCAGGGCCCCAGGGCGACTAAGCCCTGCCCCACCAATACTGACCCCAGGGCCCCAGGGTAACTAAGCCCTGTACCATGACTACTGACTCCACGGCCCCAGGGCGACTAAGCCCTGTACCACGACTACTGACCCCATGGCCCCAGGGCGACTAAGCCCTGCCCCACGACTGCTGACCCCACAGCCACAGGGTGACTAAGCCCTGTACCATGACTACTGATGCCACGGCCCCAGGGCGACTAAGCCCTGCCCCAGGACTGCTGACCCCACAGCCACAGGGTGACTAAGCCCTGTACCATGACTACTGACCCCAGGGCCCCAGGGTGACTAAGCCCTGTACCATGACTACTGACCCCAGGGCCACAGAGTGACTAAGCCCTGCCCCACCACTACTGACCTCATGGCCACAGAGCGACTAAGCCCTGCCCCACGACTACTGACCCCAGGGCCCCAGGGCGACTAAGCACTGTACCATGACTACCGAGCCAGCATTCTAGAGCCCACAGGCTGCACCCACTGAACCCACACACGGCAACTACTGAAGCCCGCAACGAGAGCCCGTGCTCCACAGCAAAGGAAGACGCTGCAACCAGAAACCCACGCACCAACCCACAGAAACCCTGCTCAGCACAGCTAGAGGAGGCCCGCATGCAGCAGCAGAGACCCAGCACACACCACAATAAATCTTCACAAGCAACGAGGCCGTTACAACTCGCTTTACTGAGCTACCTTTGTGACACGATGGACAGCTACGAGCTGCACCTGAATGGGAAACAAGAGCAGAAGGGTACTCTTAAGTTACCTCTAATTCTAGGAGGATGCTCCACTGTCCTTGCTGGGAAATCCCACGGACAGAGCAGCCTGTACAGTCAGAGGGGTCACGAAGGGCCGGGCACGACTGAGCGACTGAGCACAGCATGGCGACTGAATTCCTGAAGGCAAAACTCAGACGCAAGCTTTGCGTCTTTAGTTACAAGATAAGAGCCACGCTCCCCCCTCGTTTAAAAAGTAATGAAGCCACGACTTAGGTCATGTGTGTGCTCAGTCATGTCCGCGTCTTTGTGAATCCATGGACTATAGCCTGTCAGGCTCCTCTATCCGTGGGATTTCCCAGGAGAGAATACTAGACGGGGATGCTGCTTCCCCCTCCAGAGGATCTTCCTTGCCCAGGGGTCGAACCTGTGCATCCTGCATTGACAGGCAAGTTCTTTACCACCGAGCCACCCGGGAAGCCTCGGTGTCATCAAAACCCAGAATCTTGAGTCACAATGCTCTCGCTGCTTTGCTGTGTAAATAAAATTCTCTTCTCTCCAGTTTGTTTGCTATGACAAGGATCTTGGAATTATAACGAAAATTTCAAAGACTGAATATTCAATTTTAACATGGTTTATTGGCTGACGTTTGGCCTTAAAGGAACAAAACTTTCCACTCTGAAGGTCTTTTTTGTATGCTGGTCATTTTGAGCAGAAAACATTCAAGACTCAAAAGTTCATGAAGAAACATTGTCCTCCCCCACTAAGTACCTAAGAGTGTTAACAGAGGCCCTACTCCAGGAAGGGAGCTGTCACCCTGGGGAACCGCAGTAGGAACCAGATGTGCAGGGAGGGAGGAGCCTACCAAAGTCTCTTTGTTAAAACTCCTATATCCCACTGTCTCTGCTAATCCAGCAAACATTTATTTACCAAACATCTGCTTTTCCATCTCATGTCAATTCCTTCCTACCCTTTGAAGTCCCAAAACACTGTCCTTGACACCTTCTTTGTCTTAAGTAGAAGATAGTATTAAAAGTGAGGGTTTCAAGGATTTGGGCAAGTTACCCAGTTTTTCTGAGTCTCACCTATGGATATCAGTTATTAAATTTTTATATGACTTTTCTGGTTAATCTGTCTTATGTTAATTTTTAGACCAGGTAGAAAAAATTGAAAGGTACAGAAATATTTCTTCCTCCCAGAAAGATCCATGGCAGTTGGAATTTGTCTTTAAGTAATACATTTCTTTTTTCTTTTCTTCTTCTTTTTTTTTTAAATTTTTTTGCTTCAAATAACCACATAGGGATCAATTTGCTCAAAATTGCAGTTTTTGATACATTCTCATAACAGATTTTTCAGTTATTTCACTGACTCACAGAGATCAAAAGAGCAATTAGAGTAACTCCTCCACTCAGACGTTTCCAACTTTTTCATTTTGTGGTAATTTTAGTGTTTTTTAATTTTTACATGATATTCCCAGGTCAAAAGAAATATGTGAGTCCTATATACTAAGCAGTTGAGTCCAAAGAACTTAATAAATATATACTTCCTAACAAGTTAATAGCCTAATAGCTAAATAATAGATACTAAGGAAAATGAAACATTATTTTTACATCATTATTCAGTTCAGTCACTTAGTCGTGTCTGACTCTTTGTGACCCCATGGACCACAGCACGGCCAGGCCTCCCTGTCCATCACCAACTCCCAGAGTTTACTCAAACTCATGTCCATTGAGTCGGTGATGCCATCCAACCATCTCATCCTCTGTCATCCCTTTATCTTCCTGCCTTCAATCTTTCTGAGCATCATGGTCTTTTCAAATGAGTCAGTTCTTTGCATCAGGTGGCCAATATATTGGAGTTTCAGCTTCAACATTAGTCCTTTCCATGGATATTCAGGACTTCCAATGACAATTCAGGATTTCCTTTATGACTGACTGGTTGGATCTCCTTGCGATGCAAGGGACTCTCAAGAGTCTTCTCAACATCATGGTTCAAAAACATCAATTCTTCAATGCTCAGCTTTCTTTATAGTTCAACTTTCACATCCATACATGACTGCTGGAAAAACCATAGCCTAAACTAGATGGACCTGTGTTGGCAAAGTAATGTATGTCTCTGCTTTTTAATATGGTGTCTAGGCTGGACATAACTTTTCTTCCAAGGAATAAGTGTCTCTTAATATCATGGCTTCAGTCACCGTCTGCAGTGATTTTGAAGCCCCCCAAAACAAAGTCTGCCACTGTTTCCACTTTTCCCCCATCTATTTGCCATGAAGTGATGGTTCCAACAACACAAGAGAAGACTCTACAGATGGACATCACCAGGTGGTCAATACCAAAATCAGAATGATTTTATTCTTTGCAGCCAAAGCAGGAGAAGCTCTATACAGTCAGCAAAAACAAGACTGGGAGCTGACCATGGCTCAGATCATGAACTCCTTATTGCCAAATTCAGACTTAAATTGAAGAAAGTAGGGAAAACCACTAGACCATTCAGGTATGACATACATCAAACCCCTTATGATTATAAAGTGGAAGTGAGAAATAGATTTAGGGACTAGATCTGATAGGCAGAGTACCTGATGAACTATGGATGCAGATTTGTGACATTGTACAGGAGGCAGGGATCAAGAGCATCCCAAAGAAAAAGAAATGCAAAAAGGCAAAATGGCTGTCTGAGGAGGCCTTACAAATAGCTGTGAAAAGAAGAGAAGTGAAAAGCAAAGGAGAAAAGGAAAGATATTTCCATTTGAATGCAGAGTTCCAAAGAATAGAAAGGAGAGGTAAGAAAGCCTTCCTCCGTGATCAGTGCAAAGAGAAAAACAATAGAATGGGAAAGACTAGAGATCTCTCCAACAAAATTAGAAATACCAAGGGAACATGTCATGCAAAGATGGGCTCAATAAAGGACAGAAATGGTATGGACCTAACAGAAGCAGAAGATATTAAGAAGAGGCGGCAAGAATACACAGAACTGTACAAAAAAGATCTTCACTACCCAGATAATCATGATGGTGTGATCACTCACCTGGAGCCAGACATCCTGGAATGTGAAGTCAAGTGGGCCTTAGGAAGCACCAGTACAAATAAAACTAGTGGAGGTGATGGAATTCAAGTTGAACTGTATAAAATCCTGAAAGATAATGCTGGCAAAGTGCTGCACTCAATATGCCAGCAAATCTGGAAAACTCAGCAGTGGCCACAGGACTGGAAAAGGTCAGTTTTCATTCCAATCCCAAAGAAAGGCAATGCCAAAGAATACTCAAACTACCGCATAATTGCACTCATCTCACATGCTAGTAAAATAATGCTCAAAATTCTCCAAGCCAGGCGTCAGCAATATGTGAACCATGAACTTCCAGATGTTCAAGCTGCATTTAGAAATGGCAGAGGAACCAGAGATCAAATTGCCAACATCCGTTGGATCATTGGAAAAGCAAGAGAGTTCTAGAAAAAAACATCTATTTCTGCTTTATTGACTATGCCAAAGCCTTTGACTGTGTGGATCACAATAAATTGTGGAAAATTCTGAAAGAGATGGGAATACCAGACCACCTGACCTGCCTCTTGAGAAATCTGTGTGCAGGCCAGGAAGCAACAGTTAGAACTGGACATGAAACAACAGACTGTTTCCAAATCGGGAAAGAAATACATCAAGGCTGCATAATGTCACCCTGCTTAAACTTAAATGCAGAGTACCTCATAAGAAACGCTGGGCTGGATGAAGCACAAGCTGGAATCAAGATTGCCGGGAGAAATATGAATAACCCCAGATATACAGATGACACCACCCTTATAGCAGAAAGTGAAAAAGAAATAAAGAGCCTCTTGATGAAAGTGTAAGAGGAGAGTGAAAAAGTTGGCTTAAAGCTCAACATTCAGAAAACTAAGATCATGGCATCCAGTCCCATCACTTCATTATTAAATTCTTATAATTACTGAATAATGGGATCACATGCCTATTTGTCTGAAATATTTTCACAAACTTTTTGAAAAAAAGATCAACAGAGCATCTCCATGATAATTTCCTGTTTGTCCCTGACTTTTGTATTGTACTTGCTTTTAATCATAGCAACTACCAGAAAACTAAATTTTGCACAACTCTGACATCAAAAAAGTGATTATGTGATCTAGGGTTGTAACTGTGGGCAGCCTCTATCAAGTGGTGTATACAGTGTCTGACAGGCTGTGTGGATTTTTCTTAAAAGTTAGAATATCTGCTGATGCTCATGAATATTGAGCTCATGCTTATTGAAGTGCTTTGAACCACCTGTGTGCACTATTTGGGAACTATGACCTTAAAAAATTTTTATCATGAAAACTCACGCTAGTTTATTATCATCAGGTGAGGGTTTCAAGCCCTATTCCCACCACGGAGCCGGGGCTGTGGGGCCCTCCCAGGACAGACCCTCGTGTCCTCTTTCCTCTTCTTATCTGTTGGAAAACTTTAGCCAAAGAATAAAGTTAATAAAAGAAGTAAGAACATGAAAAAAATAAAGGGAAACAGTCAAAATAATAATGGTTTAGTCATTAAACAAAGTACAGGACTTTTATTTCCTCCTCAAACATTATAGAAAATACTCAGAGTCATATCCTTAGAGCTGTTTTGCAGATACTGAAACTCCCAGCAAGTGGAGGAAGTTAACAACATAATGAGCAGACATAAGTGGCTGCATCTTATGCAATTCCAAGAATGGCTTCAAGGAAATGGAACCAAATCAAACTTGGAATTCAAGATGAACTGTACAAAAACAATCAGGATGACGCTGATCGGATAATCATGACCAATTCTGAGATGGTCGTCAGAGCTGTCTGTTCTGTTGTGCATGTAGCCTCAGCTCCGCATTAACCCCTGAAACTCCCCTTTAAAAGCCCCTGCCCCCTGACTGGCAAGGGAGAGCTGGTTCTTTGGAGCATAAGTCCACCTTCTCCCCAGGATTGCTGGCTTCCTCAAGACAGCTATCTTTCCTCTTACTCAACATTATTCCTCAATACTGAATTCTTGAGCTAAGAGCCAAACCTGAGTTCGATGCCACTGAGTGGAGTGTCGCAGTGGAAAGCTATGCCAAGGTTTTACTCAAACAAAGGAAAGTGACTACATGAAATCCTTTCTTTTCCTAATAACACACAGCACAATAACACACATTTGGATGACTGACTTCTTATCCAGTCTCTGCTCTCAAAACAGCTGTAGAGAAACAGTGCTAAACGAGGCTCTCCACCAAGAGCAGATTAAAGGTTCTCTCTTGCTGTGGATGTGAGATAGGACATGAAGGAAAGAATGAGGCAGGATGAAAATTGCAAGTACTTCCACCCAAAGAAAAAGGGAGAGGGAGATGGAGAGAGAGATTCTCACCTCCAACCTTCTCCCATACCCCCCTTCCCAAGTCTAGCCACCATGCATCAACTAAACAGTTGATTCCTATGGCTCTGATGGTGTCCACTTGATCTATAATCATCTTTATCAATACTTACATCAGGACAAGCAGGCATCACTAATTGGTGCCAACCAAATAAGAACTTAAATTCGCCTAAAACTTTCCATCTATTCAAAAATTCCTAGTCAGTCAGCTTCTCAGGCTCATACTAGTGATTTCATTAAGTCACATTTTACAGAATTGAATATTCTGGATCCACTCTTCCAGTTTTGCTAGTTGGAGGGTGAACTTTATCATTAATAGAAATCTACTACAAGTCAGTTCTGTGTTAGCACACACTAGGTGATCCGGGAATGATACAGAAAACTAACACTTCCATAATTCATAGAAGAGGATATCTTCAAAGGATTTTCACAAATAGATAAGCACCTAAGTTTATTCAGCCCAAGTCTTAGCCATAAGCCAAATGCTGGTCTCCAACTCCAACATGATCCAAAGATGAGGCATCCAAAATTCTTCCAAGAGGGCTGGGCACTGGAGAACTAAGAAAGCCTGGTGGGATCACCCAGTCATGCCAGAAGGCAGGTCTCCACTAAGAATAGGAAGCATACTCTCTTTCTATAAAACATAATTGAAACTGTTTGGAGTACTTACAGAGAGTATTGTGGATTTCTTGATATTTATTCTATAACCAATCATCTTATTGAATTTATAATATCCCTAGTAGTATTTTGGTAATCATATTATTGTTCAATGCATGTTCCTTTTTGTAACACTCATACTTCTTTTCTCTCTTTTTTTAGTTGAATTGGCTAGAACATTCAGAATAATTTTAGATGATATTACTGATGGTAAACAAATCCAGAGTACTCCTTACTTACCAAGGAATTCCTTCCAGCATTGTATTATTAAATATATTTCTGGTCACATGTGTCAATTTAAAAATTATGCAATAGATACTGATGTATTTTATATTTTCCTTTCATGTACTGTTATATAAAGGCAGAATTTTGGTCAGCATGGCTATATCTAAAACAGGTTAATTTTTTACTAAAGTACATTCCATTCTATGTTTTAAAAGTATACTTAAGCAGGAAACAAATTTTATTTACAGTGCTTCATTGTCTTTATTCAAACAAAACAATAGTAATATGTGGCATTCACCAATATTTGTTGATATATTTATTCCTTTTTGTTTTTCTAAGAGTTAGCATTGGAATTCATGAGCTAGTGCCATCTAGTTACAGCCAAAAAGTCTAATTTGAACCATTGAAACTTTTATGTAAATGAGAAAAATTTAAAAGTCAATAATCAGCAATGTTTTTTCAAATAAGGAGTATTAAACTATCTAACATTTTTATCTGTTGAAATCAAAGCAAGTAGCAAACAGGTCAAAACACAGACATCAGAGCTCTGATAACCTACCAGATGGCGGGCAGATTACAAGACAGCTAAGTACCAACTCGGTTAATTTCGTTACTTGTCAGCTGCGCTGATAACATGATGGGTGGCAGAAATTGTTTAAAGGCGGTGATGAAGTGTCCCATTTATTTAAATGATATAGCCTTTATTAGGGCCAATTTGTCACAGATAAATTAAAGCAAATGGTGGGAACAGTTTAAAGTCATCATTAAATAGGTAGCAGATTGCCAGGGCTCATGAAAAATGTAGCAGCTCTGAAAACATCAATGGGTCCAAAAGATTTAGATCTTTTAATAACCATCGCTGCATATATAAAAGTTACAGCTGAGAATTAAGGGTGTGTGTAAACCACAGCACAATAATATTTCTAAAAGGTTATTAAAACACTGAAATACACGGTGATGATCCAGCTTGACTGACTTACTAAAGCCTGATTTCCCAGATGCAGAAGGAAAGTGTGAGCTGACACAGTATGTCACCGCAAACACGTCATAAAATTACCGAACATTCCTACCAATCTGGATTTCATGAAACTATTGCTTTTAGAGTAAATATAAATAGTGATAGGTTCAAGATAAAAGCTGATTGAATTTATTTAATTTCCTAATAATTAATGGACTAGGAGGGTGAGGGGAATTGCTTCTATATTTTTGTAAAGTTGTTTGAACTTTTACTCTAAGAATAGTATTGATTTTGTCCGACCCTATCATTTGGAGTTATTTTTACAAATGTGATATTCTTGTCCACTTTTAAATTGTATTATAGTAACAAAAAGAAAATGGAAGCAACTTCGAAAATGATGAAGTTCGGGTATGGGAAAGACAGAAGGACCCTCTATATTGATCTAACTATAAACGTTTAAAAGGGAGGAAACGAAGTTACCCAGATATAGCTAAACTCTTTCCACTTTACTTAGCTTTTTAGTAGTTAGGACAGAGTTTCTGATCAAGAGAGTGACACGGTTAAAATAACTAACGTGTCAGAGGAACCTGTTTCCAGTGATGGAGGCAACTTCCACTTGCAATAAACACGTTCAAGAGAGGTTCAGGGTTCTGCTCATCCGAGGGCGTGCTATGCTAAGCTTGGTCTCTCAACATGATCACGACGTGAGCCCGCTTTCCAAAGATGGATGTGGGGGCCAGTGCTAGCCCTCCAGTGTAAGCGGGTCTCAAACAGAAAGCCATCTGTACTGTTTTATCCTGTGATCCAGTTTCACCTTGACCTAAGGATCATCATCTCTGGAAATTCCGTATTTCTTAGCCTTGACACTCTAATTGCTTCCTGCATTACAGACTGCAAGTGACCTAACTCAGCAACTGTAGTTTCTAACTTTGCTCTTCCCTTAAAACCCCCTTCTATTTGACAGCTTTGTCCTGGTAATGAGTCCCAGACAAGTTTATTTTTTCCTGATCCCAACACTCCAGTGCCTGCCTCATTACTAAGCTTCCTGAACATTCCCATCTTCTGAACAGCGGTGTCCGTGAGGGTTAGTACAGCTCTCCCCCAGGTCTGAAGAGGAGGACATTCCTGGAGGAGGAAAAGCTCTCTGCCACACTCCTACTCAGCAGCCGTCCAGGTAAAATCCTGCTCTTCTCTGCCTCCATAATCTCACACTGCACTGGCTACCCAGGTCCAGAGGCTGTGCAAAACATGGTGATGAAACGGGGACTTCTCCAGCGGTCCCGTGGTTAGGACGCAGTGCTTTCACTGCCTGGACCAAGTCTGACCCTGGTCAGAAAACTAAGATTCTCCATGCAGCATGGCAAGGCCAAATAAAGCGGTTGCTGAAACTGGGCTGTTTGCCTTAGGGAGTCACCGCAGGCTTTGTCTCCAGCCCTCCGCCTCCGAACATCGCCATCTGGCTTCCCCTCATTTCCATCCTATTTCCTCCCCCGTGGATTTTCCCTCCCAGCCTAGATGCTGCCAACAGAGGATGCATCTTGGTCTGCCTGCTCCACACTCTGCTTTGGCATTCTCCCCTTCAATTCTCCATTCTGAAGCCACACGATCAGCCCTCTGGACAGTCACTCTACTGGTAAATATAAGGCCCCCAAAATAAACAGTCAATGGATTAACGGAGCACCAATTTGGGGATTCAGGGGGCAGACAGTGCTTGAAGAGACAGCTCTACTTATATCAGCACTTACTCTCCAGATCACCACTGGCGTGCCTGAGCGCTGTTCCACGAGCTTGCAACGGGCTGACTCACACACGCGAGGGGTGAGGAGGTGGGGGGAGCACGGCAGCCGTGGGGGCAGCCTCTTTTAATAAAACTGTTCTAATTCACTGATCTCTTCTCTCTGAAAACTCCGCGTCTCCTTAGTGGTTTTCAGATCGAACGCAGCTAAGCCTTCTGGATCATGCTTCATCTTTCCTAAGAATACCGACTCAAGCAAAGGATTGGCAAAATCATCCGGTAGCTGATCACAATCAGAAGACCTGTATTTTGGGGCTGGGCAGTGACTCTGGAGGGCGGGCCCACAGGCTCTGCTGTGAGACAGACCTTGGCTCAGACTTCATTCCTTTCAAGTGGCAGTGGAAGTGAAAGGGAAGGAAAGTGAAGGCTCCGCCTGCTGGTCGCTCAGCCGCGTCTGACTGTGACCCCACTGACTGTAGCCCGCCAGGCTTCTCTGCGCGTAGAACTCTCCGGCAATTCGACTGGAGTGGGCAGCCAGTCCCCCTCCAGGGGCCCTTCCCACCAGGGACCGAGCCTGGCGCTCTGGTGTTGTAGGTGGATGCTTTTCCGTCTGAGCCACCGGAGAGGCCCTTCCGGTTACAGGGACCTGAGTAAATTTCACATCTCCAAACCTCAACACCTTCACCTCTAAGATGGGGATTACCCGCTTTCTCAATAAACTTGCTCTGAGAATAAATGGGACAGTATTTATATACTGTTGCCTTGGCAGCTCTTTTTTACTATTTTCATTATTGTCAGTGACAAGGAGCTGTATATCTAATAAAAAATCAATTCCTCCTAGTCAATGAAAATGAACATTTTCACCTGTAATATTAATATAATCTCATGGTAGAAGCTGAGTCTGTTACCAAATTATCTAATAACTTGATAACCTTTATTTCTAAATTATTATAAAAGTTTCATATTTGAAATAAAAATCCAAGTAAATATTAAGCCATGAAGAGATGACTTGAGGTTTAACAACTGGAAAATGCAATAAATATAAATCATATATGTTTATAATATTATTTTTCTCTCTTACTACAACAATGTGCTGGTATTATTTTTTTCATTACAAATAACCCAAGAAAAAGAAACCATGGAAAGTAAATGAAACACTGTGATATGTTTTCTATAAGGGGAAAAAAATGGAAACCATAATGTTCTCCATTTAAAGCCTTGAGATTTCATAAAACAACATCACAACATAGTGCCTCCTGGGATTACAGCATAAAATACAGATTCCTGGTATTTGCTGTTTGTATTTCGTGTGCATAATAAAACCACTTTTAAAGAGAAAACTGTTTTGCCACCAACAGTTCAGTTACAAAAATGTGTTTGCTCTTACATGGTCACAAATAACATATGATATCTGGGTCGGAAATTTAGTTTTAACAAAGTGGGCTTTCTGTGCTTCTCATCACTCAGAAATTTATTTAAATTTCAAATTAGAATTAAACTTAGTGCTTCCAATGGGTATGAAAAACATATTCCAAATAGGACAAAATGAATAGTCAGAAACAAATGAACACGCCAAAAGCAGTTAAAGGAATGCAGTTGCTCTTCAATATTTTTTTTTCCTCCACCAGTCAGGCCAAAATGATAAGAGAAAATAATTCATAAAGTTATAAATATCACAGTGTTGCTGATGAAAGAGTGAGAGAGTCAAAATTTAATCTCCCTTCTTCGCCTCCAGCTCAGAGCACAGGCAATTAAGGGACTCATTTCAGTGTGGTGTGTTCAGGGCCCTGGAAACAGCCATCCGAGGTTCTTGCCTTGAGCTGAGTCATGGGAGGTGAAGTCCTCAGCCCAACAGGCTGGTGTGGGGCTCACGGTGTGTACCCCCGCAGAGGATGGGACTGGTCACCGCGTGTCCGCCTGCAGAGGATGGGGCTGCTCATGGAGTGTCCCCCCCGCGGAGGATGGGGCTGCTCATGGAGTGTCCCCCCGCGGAGGATGAGGCTGGTCACCGCGTGTCCCCCCGCGGAGGATGGGGCTGGTCACCGCGTGTCCCCCCGCGGAGGATGGGGCTGGTCACCGCGTGTCCCCCCACAGAGGATGGGGCTGGTCACCACATGTCCCCCCGCGGAGGATGGGGCTGGTCACCGCGTGTCCCCCTGCAGAGGATGGGGCTGGCCCCTGATGGGCACCGGGAAAGGGAGCCTTGGGCCAGTGCGACATTTCAGGGGAGGGTCACCCTGAAAAGGAAGCTTATCTGCTGCTTCTTTCACTCTAGGACGAAGCAGAGGCTCTGACCCAGAAGGGGCGCCCGACTTACACAGGGCCTCAGCCCTGCAGAGAGTCCAAGTGTCCTCTGCCATTTGCCGTTCACGTTTGCCAGTCTCTGGTGGGCTATGCCCACATGGGAAAGGTCTCAGTTCAGCTCAGTCGCTCAGTTGTGCCCAACTCTTTGCAACCCCATGAACCGCAGCACGCCAGGCCTCCCTGTCCATCACCAACTCCCGGAGTTTACTCAAACTCATGTCCATGGAGTCTGTGATGCCATCCAGCCATCTCATCCTCTGTCGTCTCCTTCTCCTCCTGCCCCCAATCCCTCCCAGCATCAGGGTCTTTTCCAGTGAGTCAACTCTTCACATCAGGTGGCCGAAGTATTGGAGCTTCAGCTTCAGCATTAGTCCTTCCAATGAACACCCAGGACCCATCTCCTTCAGGATGGACTGGTTGGATCTCCTTGCAGTCCAAGGGACTCTCAAGAATCTTCTCCAACACCACAGTTCAAAAGCATCAGTTCTTCGGCGCTCAGCTTTCTTCATAGTCCAACTCTTACATCTATACATGACAACTGGAAAAACCATAGCCTTGACTAGACGGACCTTTGTTGACAAAGTGATGTCTCTGCTTTTTAATATGCTGTCCAGGTTGGTCATAACTTTCCTTCCAAGGAGCAAGTGTCTTTTAATTTCATGGCTGCAGTCACCATCTGCAGTGATGTTGGAGCCCATTTTCAGTGGCGGCCGAGAGGAGCTACCCCAGGCCCGAGGTAAAGACCTTGCTGCTAAGTCACTTCAGTCGTGTCCAACTCTGTGCGACCCCATAGACGGCAGCCCACCAGGCTCCCCTGTCCCTGGGATTCTCCAGGAAAGAACACTGGAGTGGGTTGCCATTTCCTTCTTCAATGCATGAAAGTGAAAACTGAAAGTGAAGTCGCTCAATCGTGTCCGACTCTTAGCAACCCCATGGACTGCAGCCTACCAGGCTCCTCTGTCCATGGGATTTTTCCAGGCAAGAGTACTGGCGTGGGGTGCCATTGCCTTCTCTGAAAGGCCTTAGGACCTAGCTATTAAATGAATGCATGAACACAAACTTACATAAGGGATTTTCCCCATCATCAGTTTGATCAGCTTCACATCACATTTCCAGAATACAAAAATTCATAAAATTTAAAGTTAGCATTTTTTTCTCCTCTTTTTGGTTTACAATAGGTATTTTGTCAAAAATCCTTTAAAAAAAGAAGTCAGTTTAATTATAAATACTAAGTAACTGTAGAAATGATTCAGATGCAATGAAACAAATGATGGCAATGCTCCAAAAGCTTCCTTAGAAGAAAGACTGAAGTTCCTCAGTCGTGTCCGACTCTGCCACCCCATGGCCTGTAGCCTACCAGGCTCCTCCATCCATGGGATTTTCCAGGCAAGAATACTGGAGTGGGTTGCCATTCCCTTCTCCAGGATATCTTCCCGACCCAGGGATTGAACCCAGGTCTCCTGCACTGTAGGCAGATACTTTACTATCTGAGCCACCAGGGAAGTTGCTTAGAAGAAACTAAAATGTAAATTAAAAGAGTTTATTTTGTATTTGAACTATAATGTCTTTTATTTGAATAGAACTGTAAGATTTCTAAAGTGGGGCTGCAGACACTGTATCATTACACTGTTATATTCAAATTGATGAATAATTCATTTCCTAGTATTTTGGAAGTGAATTGATTGCAGCTTCCGGACAGTGGGTAACAAATGAAAACATGACTTCTCCCCCAAAACATTACTCCAAATTCAGAAGTGGCATAGGAAATCAAAGTCAGTGAAAGCAGCAGAAACTAAGTCCTCCTTACACTGGAATACAGGAGAGACACAAATGGAAATAGTGAGAGGACAGCTTCAGGTTGTAGTTCCATACTCTAGAAAGGTTATATTCCTGCAGTAACTTGACTTAGATAAAGAGAGGTAAAGAGAGTTCACCTTTGAAATTACTGTTGAATAACAAAAGTAATAGAAAATTTACTCATTCATTTACCCAACCACCAAACACCCATCCATCTATCCATCCATCCATTCATCCAAATTTTGCTCCTGCATTGAGCTGCTCAGTTTTAAGCTGTGTGGATTTACTGATGAAAACAGTAACCCTGTCATTATTTAATTGTTAGAGAGACAAACATTCCATAATGAATCAGCCAGTTAAGTCTTAGATGAAAATTGCGGCCAATGCTACAGCATAGAAACAGTTGGCTGTGACTGCTTTTTTAGCAAGGGTTTCTGAAGCTTTTTGGGGGCAGCGAAGGCTTTGTTGGAGACATTAGTTCTGAAGGACACAACAAACCCATTATTTAATGGGAGAGCATTGTGCACTGAAGGGGGAAGAGTTTTGAAAGAGGGGGAGCATTTGCAGGACTCAGAAATGAAAAGGACCACTGCACTTATGAGAAATTCAAAGGAGACAAGTGAGACCAAAGGATGAGAGTAACAGTGAGGGCTCATCCCCAGAGAGGCGAGCTGGGAAGCCAGGAGGTCATCCTGGTCCTGGGGGCCAGGTCCGGAAGACAAGGAAGAATGAGGGTGAGACATGGTCCACGGACTGTTTCAAAGATCCTTCTCAAAGAAGATGCATGACGGAATATTAGCCATTAAAAAGAATCAAACAATGTTGTCTGCAGCTATGTGGATGGACCTAGAGATTATCACATTAGAAGCGAATCAGACAAACACCATATGCTATCACTTGTATGTGGAATCTAAAATATGACATAAGTGAACTTGCCTATAAAGGAGAAATAGATTCACATAGAGAACAGATTGGTAGTCGCCCAGGGCGAGGGAGAAGCGGGGAGGGAAGAGCTGGGAGTTGGGGGTCAGTGGATGCAAACTATTACATGTAGAGCGGGAGAACAACAAGGCCCTACTGCATAGCACAGGGCACTCTGTTCCATATCGTGTAACAGACCATAATGGAAAAGAACATGAGAACGAAAGGCTCAGTGGAAAACAAACAAACAAAAAACAACCCCCAAAATCCTTCTCACTGAAGTGGGGAGAACAGATGATGGGCAAGTAAAATCAGGTACAAAATGTTTAAGAGGCTATTGCCGGAAAGAGATGGCATGCATTTGATTAAATCCTGGTGGCAGACAAAAAGGGATGCAGATGAGCAGGGATTTCAAAGGTAAGCAAGGCGGTGTCCAGAAAGAGATCGAGTTCGGATTTTAAGAAAATGGTACAGAAAAGTGGGTTCCTTAGCTGTTTCTTAGGAACATAAACCGTGGAAGTACTGGTTTCTTTGTGACAGAGTCCAGCAGTTCAGCCCCCTTATGGGAAATCTGGCAGAATATTGATGCTGGCTACTGGCCCTTCCCATTAGCCAGTGACATGTCTGGCCCTCTGTGGGAATGTATATTTTTTTGTGTCTGATGATCATTTTGTTTCTTGATGTTCTACCTTTTGTGCTTTGCATATATTCTCATAGTTTTGTGGTTCTAAAAGTGTGTTTCCTGATGAAGAAAAATTAATATGTACTGGGGAAATATCTCATTAAACAAAGTTAAATTGATTTTGATTTTGCAAGATGTCTTAGAGTCACTGCTAGTCTAATGTGTGGGGGGATCAGATAATGATTCATTTCTTTAATTATTTGAAAACAAAACTTTTTTTTTCTCCCCATGATCATCTCTTATAACTATGAATTGTATTTTAGGCAACTCTCTGTTAAAAAGTAGTCTCTTTCCCCAGGAGGTAAGTATATTTTATTCAGTAGTCCCATCCTGGGTTAAAAAAACAAAATGACCACAATATTACAAATCAACTATACTCCAATGCTTTTTAAAATAGATAAACAACAAGGACCTACTATATAGCACAGGGAACTATATTCAATATCTTGTAATGGAAAAGAATGTGAAAAATAATATCTATATATGATATATGTATATATAAAGCTGAATCCTTTGCTATACACCTGAAAC
This sequence comes from Odocoileus virginianus, assembly GCF_023699985.2. Classification (NCBI taxonomy): domain Eukaryota; kingdom Metazoa; phylum Chordata; class Mammalia; order Artiodactyla; family Cervidae; genus Odocoileus; species Odocoileus virginianus. Next base: position 8,522,979 of record NC_069705.1, on the reverse strand, counting down.
TAATGCAGCATTGTAAGTTAACTCTAATATTATGTTTTAATAAAATAAAATGTTAAAAAATTAGCCACAGTAGTCCTCTCCCAAGAGATTCAGTAGGACAGATCTAGAAATCCTTGAAGATGCTCACTTGCTTTTCTGGCTGTTAAAGCTTGAGTAGGCTGGGTGGTGACACTCACAACTCTGTTACCGTGATTCTCTGGAAGAAGATGTTTATCACTGGGTCAGAAGGTCACCTTCATCCCTGGGATGGCGTTGGCTCCGTGTTGGCTCTAGGAGGGTGAGCAGTACTTAAGACAGCCTTTCAGACTAGAATCCGTGATGGAGCCATGGCAGTTTATGGAAGAGTAGCTAAGGGTGTGTGTGCGGTCAGCCACTCAGCCGTGTCCAGCTCTGCGCGACCCCATGGAATAAGGCCCACCTGGCGCTTCTGTCCCTGGGATTCTCCAGGCAAGAATGCTGGAGCGGGTTGCCATTTCCTCCTCCAGAAAATCTTCCCAACCCAGGGATCGAACCCCTATCTCTTGCATCTCCTGCACTGGCAGGCGACTCTTTACACTGCGCCACCTTGGAAGCCCCAGTAAGGATCGGGAGGGAAAGAGTTCTATCAGTGTTTCCAGTCACTGCTTCCATCTGTATCCAAATCAATATCCTTGTTGCCTAAACATCTGAACATAGGTTCACTTATATAAAACTCTAAGTTGAGTCTACATTCTGAAACTCTATACCAACCAAAATTCCACTTCTAGAAATGCTTTTTAATAATTTTCTGACCCTGGTGGTCAAATAATGTCTCCATCCATCTGCCTTTGAGGTATAACACAATTTGTATAAAAGAGATCACTCTATGTGATTCTATGTATTTCTCCTTTTTGGTAATTAGAAAAGGTGCATATATCAAGGATGCCAAAGATATACACTAAAAGCAATGAAATATAAATAAAATTATAGTTCTGGTGATGATGCTAATCAAAATAAAAGGACAAATTCAGAACAGATATATGACAAGCTGAGCAATTCTAGAATGGTTACTGCTATTGATGTTATATAATATTCTAGGTACAATGTATCAATTTTGTTTGCTAGTTCAGTTGGCCCACATGTCAATTTTTTATCTTGAGTAAAGAATGAATCAAGTATCATTAGCCAGGATAAAAGTACCATTGGTACCAAAAGTACCAATGTGCAATATTAGCATGCTTAAACTCTTTCAAATATGAAGCATAATTTTCTATCTCTTTTTGTATGTTTCATTCACCAAAACCTGGAGTTAGTATAATTTAGTCTGCAAAAAAAATGAAAACATTTTCACAAATGGAAAAAACAAAATCCCTGGGGGCTCTTCATAAACACTTTCTTCTGAGAATTCTTCTCAAGTACTTGCTCTACAGTTGGTCCTTCAGAAAAAAGAAAATAAGAAGAAAAGCCAATTTCAAAGATTCTGAAGCAACAAAATATCTTGTTTCATGTTCAAAGGTAATTTCTTCTCTTATTACAGACTATACCTGGAGACAAGCAATGTGAGACTGAAACATCCTTAGAAACTACTGAATTTAGGAAGATTCACATGTTCATATATCAAGCAGATAAAAATAATGTTAGTCGTTAGGTTTATTTCATTCCATTCAGCTATGGTTTACTCTTAATAGATTTCAGTATAATGAATTCCGAAGTCGACACTAGAACTGGGAAGGAATACTCTCAGAAGATGGAACAAACTGTGCTCAGAGGGACCATTGGCAGGGGAAATATGAGTGGTCCAGGGGTTTGGATTCGGGGCTTTGACCGCCGTTGCCAGGGTTCAGTCCCCGGTGAGGGAACTCAGATCCTATAAGCCAGCCACGCGACGTGACAAAAACAGCAGCAACAACAAACACTGGTAGAAATGTTAGGAAGAAAAAGGAAGAGCGTGGACAATGCGCAGAGGTCTTTGACCTAAAGAGAGGTCACTTCCCACCACAGGGCTGCAAGCTAACAGCCTGGGCAACGTGGGTGATTATTCATCTCTGATCCTAAGTTTCCCTATCTGAAAAATGGGCTTAAAGACAAGAAGATTGAAAAGTTGTGGCAAGGATTCAAAGTGAAGTACTGTGCCTAAAGCTCATGCCACCCGTAAGCATGTGATTCCGACACGTGGTTCTCACGATGAAGGAACACAAGTGAACAAGACTGATGCCTTTTTCTAGCCGTATTCTACCAGGGCGCATAGAGCAACCAAGGTTCATGTCAGAAACACAAGCTGAGGAGCGTCCTTCAGAGCGACTGGCTCGAACTCTTCACAAGTGTCAAGGAAAGAAGGATAAATGAAGGTCGCCGAGCTGCTGTACAGTAAAAGTGTAAAGAATCTAGAAACGGATGCAGGGCACAGTCCTAGATTTCATCCTGATAAATAGTTACGGAGGACACTGCTGGACTCACTGACAGGTTGGAATACTGAATATTACAACAATATTCCCGATTCTTATAACTGTTCTGTCATAAAAGAATATCATTTCTCTTAGGAAAGACGCACGGAAGTATTTAGGAGTGAAATACTGAATATTATAACAATATTCCTGATTTTTATAACTGTTCTGTTGTAAAAGAGTATCATTTCTCTCAGGAAAGATGCACTGAAGTATTTAGGGGTCAAGGAGCAAAAGGTTTCCAGCAACCCTCCAAAGGTTCAAAAACATGGAAGGAAGGGAGGGAGGAGGCAAGACGGAGGGTTAACAATAAAGCAAGTGGGCAAAATGCCGGTAATTCATGAATCTGGGTCAAGTCTATCTGTGAGGTCCTTGTACTGTCCTTTCCAATTTTCTGTACATTTCAAATTATATAAAAACATACGGGACTTTGATGGAGGGAAGGTGGAGAGTTATTCAAGTGTTCATCCTTTTTTCCTTCTTTTAGAATCTGTCTTTCCAGAGTAAATTTTGCCAGTCTCATTTAGAATTTCAGCAGTAGGAACAGAGACTCACACTTTCCTATCTGCTCCACACTGAGTAGTCCAGTCCTACCTCAGTGGATTTGATGGAATCAGTAATTTATATACAGGACTTTAGGTAGGATTATATCACTGACTTGAATGAATTGCAGATCATCCCTGAACACTTGGCACAGCTTCTAAAGCTGGAGTTTTATTTGGAAAACAAACTCGATGAGCAGCACATTTCAAAAGCATCTTGACGTTTCAAACTTAAGGAACTGACTTCAACTTCATCTGCCATAACAAGGCAGAAAAGTGAATTTCACATCAGTGAAGACGCACCTGCGGCTCCCAGCTCAGTCTCCCGGCGCTTCACGGACTGGGGCAGGGCTGCAGCACACGCGGCATTATCGGGGCTCCTCATTATATCCGTTACTCTAATTAATGGTGCCACATCCAAACCCACTGTGTCAACGAGCACGTCTCCTTCCCGTGTTTTAGAATGAGCGTGCACGCACACGTATCTGAATGTATGAGTCTGCCTGTGTGTTTCAGAGCAGACAACTACGGATACACACCTTAAAAGCGCATATGAACAGGTAAAAATATTTACAGAATGGGAAGAAAATAAGGTCAAATATTTATGGAAAGCACTGCCCATCATATGCTCTACAAAGAAAATGTTTATCTTTGACTTGTGAGCAATGAGTCCTTGTGAAAGTCAAGCCCTGAAACTACTGTAACGGTTAGCCACTTCAGTTTTTCATTTTTCACTGTTGGCCTCTTTTGATCTACTTCAGTGTTGGGCAAGGAAATCACATCTGGTTTATTTTACTCAAATTTCTTAAAAGTCCATAATGTAAAGACAAATCGCTTCTCCCTAATTTACTGACTTAAATGTTGGCAACAGCTTTACCTTATTACCACGTGAATATTTATTGTAAACTATAGGAAAAAGAAAAATTCAATCCCAGAACTTCCACTTCCAGCTATGTTGGGGTATTTTCTAGGAAACCAGTAATCCTGCTAAAAATAAAAAATAGGTAAAATTTTGAAGCAACATGAGAACGGCTGGAGTAGCCAGTTTTGAAGGGCCAGCTCTCAGAAAGAAGGAAATCGTACTAAGGTAAACTAAATTTTCTGTACGTTGGCTTCCTCCTTGGGACACTCTTGGCATATGCCAAGGATGAGACTCCTGGCCTTGTAAATAGTGTTACGGCGAACACCGTGGTGCATGTCTTCTTGAATTGTGGTTTTCTCAGGGCATATCTGGAGAAGGCAACGGCACCCCACTCCAGTACTCTTGCCTGGAGAATCCCAGGGACAGTGGAGCATGGTGGGCTGCCGTCTGTGGGGTCGCACAGAGTCGAACACGACTGAAGCGGCTTAGCAGCAGCAGGGTGCATGCCCAGGAGTGGGACAGCCCTGCCACATGACAGCTTTATTCCCAGTTTGTTACGGGATCTCCCTACTGCTCTGCATGATGACTGTATCAGTTACATTCTCACCGACAGCGTAGTCAGTAGGGTTCCCTTTCTCTACATCCTCTCCAGAATCTATCATTTGTAGTTTTCTTTTTTTGTTTTTTAATGATAGACCATTCTGATCAGTGCCAGCTGATACCTCACTGTAGTTCTGATTTGCATTTCTGTGACAATTTCTCTAACGTGTCTCTAACGACGTTGAGCATCTTTCCATGTTTACTGGTCATCTGTGCTCTTTGGAGAAGTGTCTGTTTAGGTCTGCTGCCTGTTTTCTGCCTAGCCTTGTTTATCTTTGTAGCAACGAGCACAATGAATGCTGCCGACGAACAGGCAAACTATCCTCCAGTTCTTCCTTCTTTAGTAGTTAATGCAGGCAAAGACAAGAGTCTAAAACACCAGATATTAACAATGTCACCACTATAGAATGTATAAACAAATAATAAAGAAAAGTATTTCCAGTCTTTTTTCCCAGATGAAGACTTAAGTTATTTGTTTTCCTCTATGTTTTCTGACTTGCTTGGTTTTTAATCATTTCCACAAGTAAGATGTCCCAAATGCATTTAGAACCTCTTTCACTGCTTTATACTCTTCTGATTCGGGCCTCTTGATTCTAGATATGAATATCCTGGAGAGCAAGTTCCCCTTCTTCATTATGCATCGTCATTCCCTAATCAAGTACCTGTCACAGAGTAAGTACTAAAAAAAAAATCCGTGTTTTCTGTTACTAGCAGGATTTAAATTAGAGCTAATCTTCTAGCAGTCTATATATGGCGCATACTTTGCCTTTGCTTTTTTTTTTTTTTTCCTGGAAAGAGAAAGGAAAATAACCCAGGAACTATGCCATCATTGGCAAACACAGAGTATGATGCGTTTGTCCTGGTGTGACTAAAACTCATGCTAAACTTTTCTGGGATTAGAGAGTTTGTCTCTGATCTGACACATATGTTTACAATCAGATTTTGCCTTTGTCTCTAGTCCAGGCTGGCTATTAGGTAAAACTTTCCGTATACCGTTTTATCCGATTACTCTTTTGTGAGTATAAGGCATTTCCACTAATTATGCCTCTAAATGGTTCCCTGTGAATGTAATCAGTAAGAAAATCACAAATTGGCAAGTTGATGCTTTAAAAGTCTTCCTGGGGAGTAAGGCTAGATGCCATGTGACAGCTCTCGAAAGGCGGTCAGCATCACCACAAAAGGATCCTACACAACCGCCCTCCTCTCCACAAACACAGCCTAGGAGAACATGAAATCTATGAAGAAAGAAGCACATTCGCTTCACGTTAGTATCAAAATCAAAGTTTTAGGTTTAAGAGCTCATATGCTCTGGATCCAGCTTCCAAGAACCTAGGTAGACCCGCTCCGGGAGCCGGCCGTCGATGCGATGACTCGGAGGAACGCAGACAAGACCTCTCAGGGCCTCCAGCGCATGCCAAGCTTCTCTCCCAGGGGTCGCCTTGACCAGACGACACAGTAGATAATTCATTCGCCAGGAGAATGTTTCTGAACGAGGGTCAGAAATTATGAACATGGACTAGATGGTTACTGGGAAGTTGCTGGACATCACAGGAGCTCGGGCTAGCGCCCGCGTAACCTCATAGGGCGGGCTAGCATGGGGTGGGGGGAGGACCCAGCAGGAGGGGCCTCGCACGCGCCCAGGAGGGATGCACACGCGGGGCCGCGGAGGCCCGCACGGCGCTGGAAGGCAGCTGTCCGACCACCGGTCACGTCCAACCCTTGGCGACCCCACAGGCAGCACGCCAGGCTCCTCTGTACCCCACCTGTGGAACTGCTCAAATTCATGCCCATTGAGTTGGTGATGCCATCCAACCATCTCATCCTCTGTCGTCACCTTCTCCTCCTGCCTTCAATCCTGCCCAGCACCAGAGTCTTTTTCAATGAGTCAGCTCTTTGCATCAGGTGGCCAAGGTATTGGAGCTTCATTATCAGTCCTTCCAATGAATAGTCAGGGTTCATTTTCTTTAGGATGGACTGGTTTCATCTCCTTGCAGTCCAACAGACTTTCAGGAGTCTTCTCCAAAACCACAGTTCAAAAGCATCAATTCTTCAGCACTTAACCTTCTTTACGGTACAACCCTCACATCATGTCACGTAGTAGCAGTACATGACTACTGGAAAAATCATAGCTTTGACTGCATGGATCTTTGTCACAATGCTACGTCTTTGCCATTTAATATGCTGTCTAGCTTTGTCATAACTTCCTACCAAAGAGCAATTATCCTCCAATTAAAAATGAATTTAAAAAGTATAAAAATGGGATACAAACATTAGCCCCTCTTTATATATATGAACCGATTATATACATGAGCTTCTCAGGTGGTGCTAGTGGTAAAGAACCTGCCTGCCAAAGCAGGAGACATAAGACACATCGGTTTGATCCCCGGGTTGGAAAGATCCCCTGGAGGAGGGCATGGAAACCCACTCCAGTGTTCTTGCCTAGAGAATCCCTTAGACAGAAGAACCTGGTGGGCTACAGTCCGTGGGGTCACAGAATCAGACAGGACTGAAGTGACTCCACACACATGCACATAGACTATACACTTTAAATTTCACAGACCACTATTCATCGTGACCATACAATATTTTTACAATTAAATAACACCTTAGGGCCACTCTACCATAGCATTAAGGAACCCTGAGGCCTGGAGACTGAACTCTTACCCAACACTTGACAATTAATTAGTGACTAAGCTGAACAACTGAGTTAACTCTGGTCAACAACAAGGAGGCTGTCCTGTAACAGACTGTTGGCACATCCCTTTTCAAAATGTGTGATTCTGAGGTTTAAAATAGAGAAGGAATAACACTCTTGTTCCACTCCAATAAAACATGTACTTTCTAACCCAGAAAGTTCAGTAAAAATTGTCTCTCTTAGGCCCTTGAAACAACTACTACTTTTCAGATGCTCCATCTCAGCCAAAGAGCGTAGAAGAGAAAGAAAGAAGAGCGCAGGTTCCAGATGAAGAGGAGATACGTAATTGGAGATGAGGAACACTAGGTGGAAAACGCGTGTCAAGCCTTCGAACAAAGGAGCTTGGAAAGAGCGTTGAGTATCAATCATACATGTTTGCATGGAGAATAACCTATGCTGTTGTGCTGGTTTAAAAATCTGTCCACAAATTCTTTAACATTTCTCTCTTTGAAAGGCAGAGCCTAATTCTCCCCTACTTGATTTCTGGCTGGACTTAGTGATTCACTTTTAATGAATAAAATATGGCAGAAACGATGGTGCCTGAATTCCCAGACTGGGTCATGAGAAGCATTATGACTTCCTTTCTTTCCCTTGGCCATCTTGCTCTGGGTAACCCAGCTGCTGTGTTTTGGGAACACCATTCCTAGAGCAGCCTTGTAGAAAGGCCACGTGGCAAAGAGCTGAGACCTCCTGACCAAAGCCAACACTAATGCATCCAGCATGTGAGTAAGCCATCTTGGGAATGGATCTCCCAGCATCAGCCAAGCCTTCAGATAACTGTAACGGTGGCCAGTATCCTGACAGTAACCTCACAGGACGTCTTGAAGTAGAAGCTCTCAGTGAAGCCACTTTTGTATTCCTGACTCATAGAAACTGGGGTGTGGCAAACATATTCGGTTTTAAATGATTAAATTTCAGGATAATCTATTGCACAACAATAGATAACTCATACAGTTATGCTGAAGAGAAGAGTAGTGTCATAAAACACAATCACTCTTGGAGTGAACCATGTAAAATTGCTCTTTCTGTAGGTCACAAGTCAGTCATTCCACATGGTTCAACCGACTATACAGGAGCTCTACCAACGTATTTCATTTCTGATTTAGATGAGGCTTAGGTCTCCCAGAATGCATCTGTTCAATGTGCTCGCCACTTTCCAAATGATAATCACATGGCAATACAGTCATGGTTTTCTGACATAATGTTCTTACACAATGCTTGGAAACCAATTACTTGTGGATTACCTTTTGGTTTAGACATGCAGAAGATAATTATTAGCAAATGATGATCGTTCTGTCTTTCCAAAGGTATTTTGGATTTGGAACTAATATTTGAATAAATGATGATATATATTTCAATTTTTTTTTTTTTTTACACAATCCTACATACAGAAAGCTAGTTTCTTCAGTTCCTTAGAAGCACTGGGTGAATGTTCTTAGGAGATCATATTTTCTTTGCATTAAATACATCCACATCCATACACATAGACACAGACAAACCATCCAGTCTGTAAGTATGCAACTAATTACCTTTGAATGGTCTCTTCATTTTAATCTCATTAAATGCTTTAACTGGTTCAGATAACCCCAAATCAGCCTTGTGATAACTTAGGATCTCTTTTGGCACAACCTTTGCTATTTTCACATTTCTGCTGATGGTATATGTCAAGTTGTTGAGTGGGAATTTATTTCTTCATCCAGTCTTCCTGGAGCTTTCATGTGTGTGCTTGATTTAGAGCAAAGCTTTCTGTATACATTTCCAGGACCACATCACAATTTCTCACTCATTTTCTTCATTTTCAGCTTTAATGGAAGTCAAGCCTTATATGGGAAGGTGCAAAGTTTGGTACATTTTATTCTGGCTCCAAATGCAACATTCTGCTATTATTTTAAATAATTTTCATCCATGATCTTCCTTAAGAATTTGCAGGGATATGTCACCTTTGAATAACTGTTACAGGGTGCTTATTTTCTTTGAAAAAAGAATCCCGAATCTAAAATTCCTGATTTTCTATTTAAATTAGTCTGTCATCTTAGGGAATCTACTGCCAGTGGAACAAGTGTGGTATTTACTTCTCATAATTATATCCAGCAAAGGTTTTGTCAACACCACTGATTAATCAGAAGCTAAAAGGAATTCTTCACAAATTTGAGATTAGACACCACATTCCATTTGGTACATCACTAGAGCATGAACTTACCTAATTCCGAGTAAGAGTTCAAAATGTTAACTGTACTTTTTTATTGGTATTGAGATTAGAATTTATCTTTATTTTAATTTTTCATCATTTCTATTCCTTGACATTAATTTTGGGAACCAATATGTATTTCTATTCTATTTATTAATGTATAATTATTAATATTTTCTGTGTAAAGTTAGGGTTTCCCTGGTAGCTCAGCAGTAAAGAATCTGCCTGCAATGAAGGAGATGCAGGTTCAATCCCTGGGTCAGGAAGATCCCCTGGAGAAGGAAATGGCAGCCCACTCCAGTATTCTTATGTGGAAAAGCCCATGGACAGAAGAGCCAGGTGGGGTACAGTCCGTGGAGTCACAGAGTTGGCCGTGACTCAGTAAGTCACCAAACTGGTGCTATACTATACTAGGGGTGATATACCAGTTTACCAGCTGACTCAAACGTAGGTCCAGGGGCCTTTCCTCCTTTCATTTACTGACTGCAGTGTTCGGCCGTGCGGGAGCTTCTCTGGGTGTGGGCGCAGGGGCCGCCCTCCAAGGCTGAGCTGAGCTGCTCCCCAGCATGCGGCATCTTCCCAGCCCAGGGATCCAACCTGTGTCCCTGCATCGGCACGTGGATTCTTTCCTGCTGAGCCCCCAGGGAGGCCATGTCCAAGAATCTTACTGAACACTTTGCTTCTTCTCTTTTCACGGAACTCAGTCAATCTCTATATTCTCAATGGAAAAAAGATTTTGAGCTGAAACACCTACTGCTACCCACATGGGGGAATTCCGAGCGCCTTAAAACTATTGACAAATAGTTCCTACAGCTCGGACTTGCTTTGAAAGCAGAATGCTGCATTAAAGGACAACAAATCTTCTGGCGATAACTCAAATATAACAGTTTGCTGCAGCAGATCTGTCTTTCTAAACAGCCAGTGGGTGATCTGACAACAGAATCAACAGTGCACTGTACCAAGAATTCGAATGCTACATTAAAGCTGCTAATTTGCAGTGGCATTTATGGAGGTATAATTTTCCATTTAAAATGTAAAATTTCCTGTACAAAAACATTTGGATAATTATGAAAATGTAAGTAAGCCTTTGCAAAAAGTAATTATGGTGAGGGAGACTTTTCCTTTGCCTTCGGTATTTTATGCCTCTGCTTCGTTCCATAAGCAAAGTAATTAAAATGTTGCAAGACACAGTGAAACGCTGGCATTTTAGATGGAAAGCGGTTGTACTTCTGGCAACAACTGCTTCATGCTTCTAAGGAATTTTAAAATTGTATTTGCAATAAACTATTCAGTCGAGCAACAGAAAACAAGAGCCAAAATCACGCTCTCAGCTTCGAGATCTGCAGCCACATGCCATCACAAAGCCGTGAATTTTCTAAGTATGAAGTGAGACAAAAACCACATTTGTTGTGTTAGCAAACATTCGGAGCAAGGAGAGATAAAACCGTAGCATTTATACAACGAAAATAAGAAAAATAATTTGGAAGCCATCTTATCGTTTTAGGTGGATTGTTTCCAAGATTTAGAAGTGATGGGCCACGTGGCTCTCAGATACCATTCCCCCCAGAAACACGGATGGTCCAGCACGACAGCTGTTACCATGACAAACTCTATCACAGCGCTGCCCCCACACAGGTATTTGGCCTAAGAGCCCAGAGGGTAAAGGCCAGCTGTGGACTGATTAACAGAAACGCTGCAGGCAACCGTCTGGCTCTGGAATGCGCAGTGTCCACCCTCTTTACTTCGGCCAGCCAAGCTTCCAGCAAGATTTACTGGGTTGACTGTATCCCAGTCGCAGTGGTAGGACGCGGAGGTTTGCTAGTCATGTGTCTGATACAGTGTCTGCCTGAGTGGGTTTTACAGTTCACTTTGGTGTGTTGATAAATCATGGATTTCAGGGCCAGAACACATGTGCTTGCATCTTGACTGATCCTCTAATTATCTGTGTGATACTGGGCAAATGATCTCATCCCTCCAGTATGCTCATCTGTGGAATGACAGTATTAACCGTCCCATCTCATGTATTTGCTATGAGAATTAAATCAGTTACCCTGTGTACAAGTATGTGACACCCGGCACTCATCATTATATAGGTTACTGGCTATTATTTTTCACTCCACCCCGACCCAGCAGTGCTATAAATATTGCTTAATAAATAACATAATACCTAGTTTTATACAAGTCAGAGGTCCAGCAAAAGTCAAAGATCAGAAAAGCCTCTAGAACTTTTCTAATAACTGCAGGCATATGAAGCCCTTCCTGTTTGCTCTGCACAGAAAATACAAGGAACACTAGGGCTATGACCCAAACAAGTTCACACTAAATATGATAGAAGACACGCAAATAACAGCCAACCGCAGCAGAAGGCAGTGTCACCGTTTCTATGAGACAGAAGAAAAAGATCATCATTATCATCCATCATGTCATTTATTCAGCCCTTATGGTGTCAGGCACTAAACTCTTAAATGTCATTCTAATCAACCTTCACAGCAGCTGGATGGAGTGAGTACTATTATTTTACCCATTTTGTAGATGAAGAGGCTGAAGCTCAGATAACTTAAGCCACTTTTCCCAAGCTATATGGATAGTTAGCAAAGATATGCTAAGAACTTGGGTCTCTCTGAGACTCAAGTGCATGCTATTATAGTCTATTGAAGTCTTATGGTATTATGAGCACATTGCCTGTATCATTAAGTGTTCTTCACAAACATGTTTTCTAATGACTGCAAAGCATCCAAGTTCATGGCTGTGCCATAATGCATTTGTTTACCTTTTATCTGTCTTGACAAATATTTAGATTGTTCCTAGTCTGTTAGCTATATAAATGACTTGTGATAAAAATCTTCATATATAAGCCTTTGTATGTAGGGTTGATTGGATTCTTCTATAAACTCCAAGAAGTGGAGTCACCAGGCCAAAGTATTTGAATGTCTCTAAAGCCCATAATGCAAATTGTCCAATCACCTACCAGGAATGTTACAGTAATTTGTTCTCCCTCCTGCAATTTTTGAGCTTGCTTGTTTCACTGCATCCTTGCCAATCCTAATTACTAATATGTCTTTTTAAAGTTTCTTATCAATGTGCCAGATTTTTCGAAAGTCTGTTACTGAGTTGTTTTTCAATTTCCACTGGTGTGCTTTGGGAGAAAACCATTACTTATTGAAAACAAAACATGTGGGCGATACTTTCACATTCATAACTGCCTCTATCCCTCAGTCTTCTCCCTGCAGTTAACCATTGCTTTTCCCTTAATAGAATTCAATAAAACTCCAAGTCCCAATTTAATTACTACAATATTTGAGAAGTTTTTCCCGACTTGCTTAGACAACATTTGTTTGGGCATGTGACATTATGTCATCATCTATTCCATCATAGTGGAATTACTATTTACCTCTCTCATCTCTTTAGATTCTGAGCTCCTAGAGAACACATCCTCGTATGGTCTGATGGACCTTCAGAATTCCCCAAATAGTGAAAAGTCTCATCAATGAAGTTAATTAGCACTTCCCATAAAAACATGGTGACTCTGGATTTCAATCAATTTTTCAGTGTTTGACTAAATTGCAGGTTTATTCATCATTAATCAATAATGCTCTTGATGAGCTTCTATGGAATACTCTAAAAACTGAATCAAGACCTGTAGTGGTATTACCTTGCTCTAAAAGAAGTACAGTGAGAGAAAATAAAACAGCGCAGCTGGTAATCAGGATGTGAAGTTCTATGGAAACAAAAACAATTGTTTCCAACGGGACATGAATAGGACACATACAAAACAGCTCCCTGTTAATCCCAAGGTTAATCACTGCTGCAGGGTGATGAGCAACGCCTCTTTTGGTGTGTTTTCTGCTTTTCACCTATGCCCGAGGCAGCCCTGTCCCATCTTGTCTTCTCCCTGAAGTCATTCTGGAGTTGGGTGCTATTCCCAGGTCCTGCTAAGAACCATGAACCAGAATCCAGACCCGTGAAAGCCCCTCCATTTACACCCCTACTGGGACTTCCAGGTGTTGGCCCAGAGTGCGGTTTCCCAGGTGCAGTTCAGTTCAGTCGCTCAGTCGTGTCCGACTCTTTGTGACCCCATGGACCGCAGCACGCCAGGCCTCCCTGTCTATCACCAACTCCTGGAGTTTACTCAAACTCATGCCCATCGAGTCGGTGATGCCATCCAGCCATCTCATTCTCTGCCATCCCCTTCTCCTCCTGCCCACAATCCCTCCCAGCATCAGGGTCTTTTCCAGTGAGTCAACTCTTCGCATCAGGTGGCCAAAGTATTGGAGTTTCAGCTTCAGCATCAGTCCTTCCAGTGAACACTCAGGACTGATTTTCTTTAGGATGGACTGGTTGGATCTCCTTGCAGTCCAAGGGACTCTCAAGAGTCTTCTCCAACACCACAGTTCAAAAGCATCAGTTCTTCAGTGCTCAGCTTTCTCCACAGTCCAACTCTCACATCCATACATGACCACTGGAAAAACCATAGCTTTGACCAGATGGACCTTAGTTGGCAAAGTAATATCTCTGCTTTTAATATGCTATCTATGTTGGTCATAACTTTCCTTCCAAGGAGTAAGTGTCTTTTAATTTCATGGCTGCAGTCACCATCTGTAGTGATTTTGGAACCCCTCAAAATAAAGTCTGACACTGTTTCCACTGTTTCCCCATCTATTTGCCATGAAGTGATGGGACCAGATGCCATGATCTGAGTTTTCTGAATGTTAAGCTTTAAGCCAACTTTTTCACTCTCCTCTTTCACTTTCATCGAGGCTTTTTAGTTCCTCTTCACTTTCTGCCATAAGGGTGGTGTCATCTGCATATCTGAGGTTATTGATATTTCTCCCAGCAATCTTGATTCCAGCTTGTGCTTCTTCCAGCCCAGCATTTCTCATGATGTACTCTGCATATAAGTTAAACAAGCAGGGTGACAATATACAGCCTTGACATACTCCTTTTCCTATTTGGAACCAGTCTGTTGTTCCATGTCCAGTTCTACCTGTTGCTTCCTGACCTGCATACAGGTTTCTCAAGAGGCAGGTCAGATGGTCTGGCATTCCCATCTCTTTCAGAATTTTCTAGTTTTTTGTGTTCCACACAGTCTAAGGCTTTGGCGTAGTCAATAAACATAAATAGATGGTTTTCTGGAGCTCTCTTGCTTTTTCCATGATCCAGCGGATATTGGCAATTTGATCTCTGGTTCCTCTGCCTTTTCTAAAACCAGCTTGAATATCTGGAAGTTCACTGTTCATGTATTGCTGAAGCCTGGCCTGGAGAATTTTGAGCATTACTTTACTAGCGTGTGAGATGAATGCAACTGTGTGATAGTTTGAGCATTCTTTGGGATTGCCTTTCTTAGGGATTGGAATGAAAACCGACCTTTTCCAGTCCTATGACCACAGCTGAGCTTTCCAAATTTGCTGGCATATTGAGTGCAGCACTTTCACAGCATCATCTTTCCGGATTTGAAATAGCTCAACTGGAATTCCATCACATTCACTAGCTTTGTTCGTAATGATGCTTTCTAAGGCCCACTTGACTTCACGTTAGATAAACCTTACTTGACTGGACATGATTTCGGCTCATCTCTGGCTGGTGAACCTTGGTTTTGTTAGGTCAGTACCTACCTACATACAGATCTACACACACTGTGTGTGTGTGTTCTGTTACACACTTGGTTAATAAATGGAGATCACTCCCAACGTGCAGGCCTGAAACCCTTGTCAAAATGCTCATGCTCTTACCATAAATGAGGAGGCGAGAGAGCTGCCTTAAAGAGAAAAGTAGTGTGGGTTAGACCTAGTTTCAGTGATGTTAAGATGCTCTCATTCCTCTCCTCATGGGTAGCTGGAAAAGTAGAATTCTAGCTACTGAAACAGAATTAAGTTGAAGTCAAGGATTTAGAAGTGATAATAGCAATGTTGGGCCTTTATCTTGCACTCACTGTGTACACTTACTCTATGCCAGGATCTTTGCAAAATTCTGAACACACACACACACACACACACATATTATGTATACACACGTGTATATAATTTCATTGACTTTTTAAAAAGTCATATTATATAGCTGCTATAATTTTCATTTTATAAACAAGAACACTGTGTAAGAGAGATTAGTTAAGCTCAAGATTAAAAGTAGCAGTGGTATCAGATTTGAATATTAGTCAGGTTGACTCCATAGACTGTGCTTCTGCCTTCCAATAATACAATGAAGTTAAAGACTTCGATGGGGATGTTGATAGAAGACAGGAGGTCAGAGAATGTTGATGGTGGTTAAGCTGTTTCTCTTCATTTTGAAGAGCTGTCCTCACAAACTATTGAAATTAACCAGCGATATACATTTTTTAATTTCCTGGGCTTAGACTGTATTAAAAGTTGTCCACTTTAAGGACTTCCCAGTAGTGGTAATGAACCCGCTTGCCAGTGCAGAAGATAGATACATATAGAGAGAGATGAGAGCTTGATTGCTGGGGTTGAGAAGATCCCCTGGAGGAGGGCATGGCAGCCCACTCCAGTATTCTTGCCTGGAGAATCCCATGGACAGAGGAGCCTGGCAGGCTACAGTTCACGGGGTCGCAGAGCCGGCCACGCCTGAAGCGCTTCGGCAGGCAGTGTTAAGGTCAGACACGGCGGGAAGGAGAGAACACAGCTTTGCTTTGCTTTAGGTGTCTTTTCAGGCAGAAGCAGCAATAGTGAAGACACCAAGCTAATTTCAGAGAAATCGTTTGTCAGTAAAACTCTTAGAAAATATTTTTTTCTCTATGTGGTATTTTAATGCAGTTTAATGCCCTTGGCTTTTTATAGATAAAAACATCAACGAGACTGCAAGGGGAATTCTGCCTCTCAGGGAGCCTGACTAATGTGTATAGGCTGCAATGCTGAAATAAAACTCAAAATGAGAATGTTTATCAACAGCAGGACTAGGGAGTCTGGCAAGGCCTTTTAAAAACCTAAACTCAGAGAACCTAGGAAATGAAGTCAGTATTATTCTCTCTCAAGGAGCACGCAATCCAAAAGAAAATTTCTGCTTTACTATAATGGTATAAATTAACATAAGGCCTCTTCAGAGTGTGTGTGAGTGTGTGTGTGTGTAAGCACACATGATGGGCCCCTTTGGCATTGCAAATAATGCTGCTTTTAAAAAAATACCTAAATTCAAATATCAAAATTCAAATAATTACAAAGCAAACTAATCTAAAAATTCCATTATCAAAGTATTTTTAAATGTGAAAGAACCATATATGTTCCTATTTTTAAACACATTAAATAGTAACAACAGACGTCTTGTAAGGTCTAATAAGGATCATTATTTCAAGGTGGTGATATGTATAAAAATACATAAAGATATCTGCAACAATAGGTTTCTATTATGTCTATTGGTGGCAAAGTCATAGGAATTGGATATACTACACTTTGTCGTCTGCACTCATAATTGAAAGAAATGCTGTGTTTCCCTTAGAGGCACTAAAAATAAAGATGCAATTAAAAAAAAAATCTTACTACACAGACATCCACACCCATACAGACAGACACCAAACAACAGCAAAAACATCAACAAAAAACTACTGGAGTCTCCCCAAAGACCCCAAATTAAGAATTCCTATCAATATGTTTCTACTCTTGATACACAAAGTATCAAAAGATACAAAATACAATACAAAGATACAATTTGCCCATTTCCTTAAAAGGTAAAGCAAATTAAACTATCCTACTGGGATTTCAAACAAAACTCTAATCACTTGAAAGAGAGAAAAGCTGAGAGAAAAACTAAGAAATGCAAACACATCATCACAAGGAAAAACACTTTTTTTCTTGGCTTCCTTAGTGGCTCAGATGATAAAGAATCTGCCCTGTAATGCGGGAGACCAAGATTCAGTTCCTGGGTTGAAAGATCCCCTGGAGAAGGGAATGTCTACACTCCAGTATCCTGGCCTGGAAAATCCCATGGATGGAGGAGCCTGGCTGGCTACAGTCCATGGGGTTGCAAAGAGGTGGACACAGCTGAGCGACTCACACTTTCAGCTTTCAAGATGACAGCTGTTCACTTAACCCATTGTGGCAATCACTGCGCAGTATACGTAAATCAAGTCATCATGCCGCACGCCTTAAACACACAATGCTGTCTGTCAATGATATCTCAGTAAAACTGGAAGAAGTAATTAAAGCACAAGAAACATGCTTGTGCATATGGGAATTGAACACCAAGTTTGGAAATGAAGTAGCTAAGATATTTAGTACATAGTCACTCTTCACTGATCTCTGGGGTCTAGTAGAAGTGCAAAAAGCTAGCGCTATTTTGTATGATGTTTTAGATTTTAAAATATTGCTGTCAAAAACTTAAAAACATTGTTTTCTTTTTTCCATTTTTTCCTTTTTTCTGCCAGAGTTTCATTCTCTCTATTCCCTTTTCTTTTCATACTGTTTCTTCTGCAGGGATATTATTGATAGTTTAAGTTATACATATTTATATTAATGAGATAAAAATACACTTGGGAAGTAAGTGTGTGTTAGTGAGTGTCCACTTGTTAAACTAATTGCTGAAGCTTTGAAAACAATGCATTATTTGCATAAAATATGAGTTTCAACACTTTCAGTTCAACATCCCTCCCCACGTCCCCGCTTAAGGAATAGTCCTCCGTAAAGCCCTCTGAAAATCTAACATAAAGAAGGATCCATTAGAAAATTTTTAGAACACTAAATGTGAAATATCAAAGTGCTACTATTTTACCAAAAATGTCCAAGCCTTTGTTCCAAGAGACATTTGTAGAAATGGGAATGAGCCTTAGAGTATGTAAAAGCAGAAACGGAAATACACAAAAGACTATTATTTTGGGGTCTATCTCTACCTCTAATAACTGACTATTCACAGATATTTAAAGTTTTCAAAGCTTTTTCCCCTCTTGAATGTGCCTTTTTGAGCTCTGACTGTAAATGTAAAGGAAAAGAATGGCCCTTTCATGTATTAATACAGTCTAAGAGACACACCTTCTGGTTCTAATTCCAGGATGGTCCGCACTTGGATCATGCTTAAATCTTTAGATACACTTTTTTAAAAATTCATTTATTTTTTAATGGAAGGATAATTGCTTTACAGAATTTTGCTGTTTTCTGTCAAACCGCAGTATGATTCAGTCATAAGTCATAAGTGGGGTGCCTCCCCACCCCACCCTTCTAGATTGTCATGGAGCCCCTGTCTGAGCTCTCTGAGATGTACAGAAAACTCCCGTTGGCCATCTACTTTACCGATGGTAAAGTAAGTTTCCACGTCACTCCCTCCATACATTTCACCCTCTCCTCCCCTCTCCCTGTGTCCATAAGTTTGGTCTCTGTTTCTCGACTGCTGCCTTGCAAATAAATCCTTCAGTACCATCTTTCTAGATTCCGTATATGTGCATTAGTATAGGATATTTATCTTTCTCTTTCTGACATACGTCGCTCTGTATAATGGGCTCTAGGCTCACCCACCTCATCAGAACAGACTCAGATGCACTCCTTTTTGCGGCTGAGTAATACTCCATTGTTCACACGCACCACGGCTTCCTTGCCCGTCCACCTGCCGACGGGCATCTAGGCTGCCTCCACGTCCTAGCTACCGTGAGCAGTGCTGCAGTGGGCACTGGGGTACACGTGGCCTTCTCAACCCTGCTTCCCTCGGCGGATACGCCTAGGAGTGGGATTGCTGGGCCACATGGTGGTTCTGTTCCTAGTTTCTAAAGGAATCTCCATACCATCGTCAAGAGTGGCTGCGTCAGTTTACATTCCCACCAACAGTGCGAGAGGGTTCCCTTTGCTCCACACCCTCTCCAGTGTTAATCGTTTGTAGACTTTTTAATGATGGCCATTCTGACTGGTGTGAGGTGATAATGAGATCCATTTTTTCTAAGCAGAGGAGAATGTAACACAATTTAGTAACATTTATGTCCAGCTTAACTTCTGAGAGGAGGAAGGAAAGGAGCTAAGCAGTGCCTCTGTGACAGACAGAACAGCATCCTTGTTGATGATCTATTTCAGTAAAGTCCATTGCAAGTGGTTTCAGTATTCTCTAGTCTCAAGGAAATCAAGGATGTGTCTCTATGTTTTTTACTTAATGAAAAGCTTATGGCACACTATTTCATATTCACAACTCTAGGAATATACAGATATTTTCGGAGATATTTTTTACATAATCTTTCATGATTATATAAAGTTGACTGGATACTTATACTTTTTTGACTATAGCAAATGTTGAATAGGGATAAGTACAAGAGGAAGGATATTAAATTTCAGATGGAAAATGAGAAATAAAACACTCAGCCATGTCTGACTCTTTGCGGCCCCATGGACTGTAGCCCACCAGGCTCCTCCATCCATGGGATTCTCCAGGCGAGAGTGCTGGAGTGGGCAGCCATTTCCTTCTCCAGGGGATCTTCTCGACCCAGGAATCCAACTTGGGTCTCCTGCATTGCAGGCAGATTCTTTACCAACTAAGCTACCAGGGAAGCCCATCAATAAGATTAAAAAGATATTAACAGAATGAAGAGAGAGGTGGGGCAGAGGGAAGAAGAAGAGGAAAACAGAACATCAAGAAAAAAGGCCGGTTACTTCTGGCACCACAGCAAACTTGGTTTGCTTAAAAATTATCTTTTGCAAAAACATAAAAATATCGGATAAAATACGACAAACGTCCTTTTATGTAAATGTAAGTTGTTGTTGTTGCTTGCTCACTAAGTAAGTTAAAATACCAAAAGTAACAAGAAAAATCAAGGGGGAAGACGGAGCAGCGTTAGAGACTGCGGCAGCACTCACAGAGCTGGTGGGAACGGGGCTTTTAAACATCTGTTTATTTATTTTGACTACACTGGGCCTTAACCAAGGCACGCAGCATCTTCATTCTGACCTGTGAACCCTTAGCAGCCTCATGTAGGATTCAGTTCCCTGGCCAGGGACCAAACCCTGGCCCACAGCATTGGACATGCGGAGCCTAGACACTTGACCACCAGGGAAGTCCCAGTGGATTGGGTTTTAAAAAAATCCACAAGAAAGACATCTAGACCTTGGGCTCAAGTGATGTGTGAAGTTGCTTTTGAAAATTAGGCATAGATTTAGACTCAATTTTAGACTCAATTTTAACTTTAAAAATCCTCATTTACTAACAATGGTTTGAAAGGGTAGATTGTTTAATAAAAACACTGTGTCAAAGGTATACCAGCGAGGTTTCCTTCTCATCCATACCGCTTCTATCCTGCTTTCACCCACTCCTGTTGACAACCATTGTCCTGACTTTTCTGTTTATCTTCACCATGCTTCTGTATGCAGAATGAGCAACATTATACCACATCTTGATTTTTTTCACTAATCAATATATTCTAGAAATCACTCCATAAATGTTCATAGATTTTATTTTAAACATCTGAGAAATAAGCCTTTCGTGTAGGTCTACCACAGTTGATTCAAATCAGGCTTTTATACATATTTATTTGGGTTGTTTTCAAAATTATGCTACTGCAAATAACACTGCATGAATCACCTTGTACATAAGGTATTTGGGTTATGTAGAGGTTTCTTGCCTGCGTATATAGCCATAAATAGCACCTACTGCAAGTTCAATGGGAAATGTTTATGTAGTTTTGATAAATAAAAATCGACGCTTTTGAACTGTGGTGTTGGAGAAGACTCTTGAGAGTCCCTTGGACTGCAAGGAGATCCAACCAGTCCATCCTAAAGGAGATCAGTCCTGGGTGTTCATTGGAAGGACTGATGCTGAAGCTGAAACTCCAATACTTTGGCCACCTGATGTGAAGAGTTGACTCGTTGGAAAAGACCCTGATGCTGGGAGGGATTGGGGGCAGGAGGAGAAGGGGACGACAGAGGATGAGATGGCTGGATGGCATCACCGACTCGATGCACATGAGTTTGGGCAAACTCTGATGGTTGGTGATGGACAGGGAGGCCTGGCTTGCTGCGATTCACAGGGTCTCAAGGAGTTGGACACGACTGAGCGACTGAACTGAACTGAACTGAACAAACTCTTCTCCAGAGAGGTTGTGTATGCCTATCAGCAATGTATGAGAGTAGAAATTCTTCATAGTTTCATCAATGGTATGCACTTCTTAATTTTTGAATTCTTGCCAGTCTGAAAGGTGAGAAATGATAGTTCAGTATAATTTTAGTCTACATTTTAAGTTTACTAGTAAAGTTTAATAATCATCATTTGTATTTGTAAGACTATATGTATAAGTTTAATCTGAACCACCCAGATATTTTATCTACTCTTCTATTGTGTTTTCAGTAATCTTCTGTTTCTTCAGGAGTTTACATGTTGGGGCTGTTCACCCTTTATCAGATAAAAATATCACACATAAACTGCAATGAGACATATATACACATATATATAACAGACACATGACACTTTCTCCCAGTTTGTCATTTATACTGTTCTTAGTTTATAGAGTTTTCTTTTTGTTCACACAAAATATTTCCTTTTATAATTTTATAGGGTTAAATTTATCAATCTTTTATCACATCTGAATTTTGAGTCTTATGTAGGCTTTCCCGCATCCAGATTATAAAGAAACTGAAGTATCTTTTCTTCTGGTCTTCTTTGTAGAGTTTTTCTCTTTACTGTTGAATCTTTGATGAATCTGGAGTTCATTCTGGTGTTTGGTGAGAAGCAGGGTTCCGTTTTGCATTTTTTGTGGATATGTAGCTGGCATATCATTATTTATTTTTCAAAAACTATCTTTACTTAGAGGGGCATTGGAGCTGAGACGACTCATAAAATTCAGGCCTTCAGAGCACTGTTTTCAATATGAGGTAGATTGGAGAATATTCACCTGGACACAAAGGGAGATGACATGAAAACTTGCTTTTATTGGTCTGGGTTTTGGGGAAAATACTTTTTAGATCACAAACCAGAGCTCAACAGATAGAATCACTTTCATACAGATTTTGTTTTTCTAACCACAATGCAATCAAGCTGGAAAGCACGTTTGGTTCCATACAATGAAAAATGCAACAGAAACGACTAAAAGGTGAGTGGAAATTTTTGCACACACTTTCAGTAACAAGAATGAAAATCAGGAACTGCTTAAAACTGAATAATTATAAAATTATTGCAAATCAAGACAAGTAATGATGAGCTACATCAGTGTGCATGATAAAAATTATAAATTTAAATTTTTATGTTAGAAGTCTGAAAATTGAGAGAGATGCCTAGCATAGAAGAACAGAATTAAAGCCACAATGCATTTTAAAAGGTTAGAAGGAAGAAAACAATACACAACAGAAAATACAAAAATCAAAATATTACAAAGTTTTACAAATATTAAGGGAAAATGTGAAGGAATCAAATCCTCATACACTGAGAAGAGGGAACTTGGTCAAACTGGTTTGGAGAATACTATGGAATATCTATTTAAGGATTCACTGTGTAGCACAGGAAACTCTGCTCAATATTCTGTAATAACCTGAATGGGAAAAGAATGGAAAAAACATAGATACATGTATAACTGAGTCACTTTGTTGTACACCTGAAACTAATATAACATTGTAAATCAGCTAAAAATATAAAAGTTAAAAACCCAGTTACCCTAAGTTAAAAATCCTCAGAATTCTTATTGTGTGTACAGTGTGTTAAAATATATGTGAAATGTTTATTCCAGTAATGTATGGAATAGGAAAAATTGTAAATATCCATATCTACTAACTAGAGAATGAAAGATAAATTGTAGTTTATCCACACAATAGAAAATAATACAATAAGAATGATTCCTTAAAAAAACAATTTCAAGGAGAAATTAAGTTGCAGAAAGTGAAAGTGAAAGTCCCTCAGTCGTGTCCAACTCTTTGTGATCCCATGGACTATATAGTCCGTGGAACTCTCCAGGCCGGAATACTGGAGTGGGTAGCTGTTCCCTTCTCCAGGGGATCTTCCCAACCCAGGGATCGAAACCAGGTCTCCCATATTGCAGGCAGATTCTTTACCAGATGAGCCACAAAGGAAGCCCAAGTTGCAGAAGGTTATGGCAAATATACAATTTGCAGGAAGTTTAAATAGTTTCATAGTTTCATAGTTTCATAGAAAGTTTAATAGTTTTTAAAAATTTAAAAAGTTTAAATATAAAATTAAATGGTAAAATATGGGATTTTTAAATGCCAACATCTAGATAGTGGCTACTTGTGGCTAAAGAAGAGAAGGGGTATTTTATTTATTTATTTATTTTTCCACTTATTTTATTTGTTGGAGGCTAATTACTTTACAGTATTGCAGTGGTTTTTGAAACAGAGACACAGATGTACAGAGCGGACTTGTGGACTCTGTGGGAGAAGGCGAGGAAGGGCATTTTAAAGTGGCCCTGAGAGTCACCCACCGCACTGGCACTACTTCCCTTCTGTGATCGGGGCGGAGTGGACTTACGGTGCTGCGTTAGTTCCCGGTGCAGGGCAGAGTGGGTCAGTTTTCCAGATTCTTTGACAAGGCATTGAGCATAGTTCCCTGTGCCATACGGGAGGCCCTTCTTTGTCACCTCTTTTATGTGTAGTGTGTACCTGCTCACCCCAGACTTCTGGTTTACCCATCCCCCTGCCCTTTCCCCTTTGGTGACCCTAAGCTTGTTTTCTATGTCTGTAAGCCTGTTTCTGTTCTGTAAATCAGTTAATTTTTATCATTTTTTAGTTTCCACCAAAAAGTGAAACCACATGTATCTGTCTTTCTCTGTCTGCTCCCTTCTGCAAATGGTTGCATTGTTATGTTTTATTTCTTAAGTTTGGTGATGGGTATAGAGATTTCTGGGGGCTTCCCTGGTGGCTCAGATGGTAAAGAATCCGCCTGCAATGTGGGAGACCTGGGTTCGATCCCTGGGCTGGGGAAGATCCCCTGGAGGAGGGCATGGCAAGCCCCTCCAGGATTCTTGCCTGGAGAATCCCAAGGACAGAGGAGCCGGGCGGGCTGCAGTCCATGGGGTCGCAAAGCATCAGCCACGACTGAGTTGGTAAGGACAGCGCACATGTAGATTTCTATTCCACTGAATCTATGGCTTTGTAAATAGTATAATATCAAAATATGATGAAACAAGCAAAATAAAAAAATTATAAGGGAACAGGATATAAATAGAATAACAGTAGGAATAGAAACAGTAGAATGGAGACAAAAAGAATCAAGGAGAAGCAGGAGAATGGAGGAACAACGTTCCTTCTGACTTAGTATCTAAGTCTTACGAGTCTCGTCATCTTCCTGATTGCATTTGCCCTTAGCAGCCTATTGCATGAAGACAAATGAACAAAAGAGAGCAAACAAAAAACCTCTAAGAGACTTCAAGATTAAAAGATGACAGTGAATAAAACGTGAAGAAAATTTACTCATTCTAAAAAGTAGTATGTATGATAAAAGTAGGGTACCCATGGAGAGCAGAATAATAAAAGGTAGGGAAGAAAGACCCAGAGCCATTTTGGCTGTTCTGGCCATATGCACATAATCCCCCTATGTCACGAGACAGAGAGTGTTTCCATAGTCAGCTTTTGGACAGAGCCAAATCCACAAGAGTTGCATACACAGAATTTGCCACATAATTCTCTCTGCCTCGGCGAGGAACGAAATGCCGGTGAGGCAAGAGATAGACCGGCTCCTGGGCCAGAAGCTGGTCTTTGTCAAGGGGAGTGAGACTGAAGCTTTGTTCTCACCTGTGCACACCAAGGACAAAGCTGGAGGAGAAGCTGAAGTCTGCAGAGCTAAAGGGATAAGATGACTACGCCTGAGGTCAAGGAAAATGTCCCTCTCTACACAGGCTCAAGAGGGCTTCTTGGGAGTCCAAAAGGGAAGGGGCGCCACCCCATAATAAGTGTGGACATATCCCCCAGGCTTCTGCAGTGGACTCCATCGCAGCAAAAATTTGTGCATGCATGCTGGGGAGTATCCTAGAACAGGTCAGATGTGAGGAAAGAAACAAGATAATTAGTCAAAGGTAAAAAAGACCCTTTTCCAGTAGTCATGTACAGATGTGAGAGTTGGACCATAAAGAAGGCTGAGCACTGAAGAATTGATGCTTTCAAATTGTGGTGCTGGAGAAGACTCTTGAGAGTCCCTTGGACAGCAAGGAGATCCAACCAATCAATCTGAATATTCACCTGATGCTGAAGCTGAAGCTTCAATACTTTGGCCACCTGATGTGAAGAGGCGACTTATTGGGAAAGACCCTGATGCTGGGAAAGACTGAAGGCAAAAGGAGAAGGCATTGGCAGAGGATGAGATGGTTAGATATCATCAGTGGCTCAACGGGCATGGATCTGAGAAAATTTGGGGAGATAGTGGAGGACAGAGGAGCTTGGCATGCTACATTCCATGAGGTCACAAAGGCTTGGACACGACTGGAAAACAGCAACCAAAAAAATCCAGCAGAACTGTCCTATATGAGGGCTTTGAATCACCTCTCTCCTGGGCTCCTCTCCATTAGAGAGAAGGCCTGCACCCTTTCTCTCTGGGTGTGTATTTCTGCCTTACTTCTGTCTTAAATACACAAACTGTTTCTCTCCGTGCTCTCCCACTTACTGTGCTGTCTCTAACAATAAACTCTGGACCTATCTCTGCAGTTTCTGCCTGCGTGAAACAAGAGCCGGGGAACTTTTCTTCTAACCTCTAGCCCCTGGTGTTCTAACAGCTAGGGCCCCTGGTTTTCACCCAGCCCACCGAGGTTCCACTCCTGGGCAGTGACCTAGGAACTCTTCGGGACCATGCACTGCTGTCTCTCTGAGGTCATTCGCACCAGGCATGAGTGTTTACTCCCAGTATCAGTTCGCTTCTAAAGCAGCCCTTGAGTTTCTTGAGGGGAAAGAAAGGAGATCTGCTGCGTTTGCTCTGTGTAGACTCAAATCTGCATCCCTGCCTGTCTAGAGCCTGGGAGTACAATATGAGGTAGTTGTGATAAACACATTTCATGCCTAGAAATCCACAGTCTAAGTCTCTCTGATCGGGTCTAGACTGACATGAGGCTCCCACTGACCGAATACCACAAAAACGTCTTGCAGCCAGACTGGATTCTATGAATTCATTGCATCACACAAGCAGAAGAAAACCAACTGGACTTTTTTTCCACGTGTATCATGCTCTCCTCATGAGAACTGAACAATGTCTATGCTTCTGTAAGAATAATTATTTGGACAAACATTGCTTATCTTTGGAATAGGCAAAATAATGGAAGCAGAACTATTTCAATAAATCTTGTCTGATTTTTTTTCCACTCCTTCCTTTCTCCTGTATTCACTGCCAGTGAAAAATATTATCTATTAAGAACTAAAGGTACATGGCAGAATCCTAGACAGAATATTTTACCAGATTATAACTGAAAATGTTTCACTACTAATATAACTC
This sequence comes from Odocoileus virginianus, assembly GCF_023699985.2. NCBI lineage: Eukaryota > Metazoa > Chordata > Mammalia > Artiodactyla > Cervidae > Odocoileus > Odocoileus virginianus. The sequence continues at coordinate 8,496,362 of NC_069705.1, read as the reverse complement.
ATTGGAGACATGATACATGGCTTCCTACAAGTTTTGTTAATGAATCTTCCCTAAATTGGTCCCAGAAGCATAATAAATAATTACTTAGAGCTTGATTTATTTTTGCACATAACTGCAATAATTTATGAGTAAATTCCACCATTCACTGTTTCCAAAATATTTAAGTATATGTAAGCAAAAAAGTCCCTAGTAGAAAGCTTTTCATGGAAATAAATACAAAGTATGACAAGATGGCTATTTTAAAGCACCTGAAATATTGAAGAACAGTATATTTATTCTTAGAAAACAACACACATGTGTAAACTTCATCAGAGTTTAATTGGCTCTTCCCAAATATGTCTGTCATTAAAATAGAAGCAAACCACCCAAGAATAGACCCAATACTGGACTATTACCCACCTGACTACCTGTCCTCACACTGATAAGTTCAAGACAAGAAGACTCTATCCCTTTCTATCATCAGATTTAATTCACAAAACACTATAATTGGGTATTTCTTAGAAATTTTAAAATTTTGATGCATAAAATAAAGTCCTGGATGAAATCTAACTAATAGTAAATTAGGAAAGTAAATAAATATGGTTTAAACATCAATTGATACAAAAATCAAATCTAGAAAACAGTCATTTAATGCAGACAATAATGTCTTGTAGAAGGTAGGAAATGATCATGATTCCATTTTAAGGAGGGAGCTATTGAGACATGCGGGGATGCAGCAATTTTACCCAAGAACACATCTTTGCTAAGGTGCAGAGCTGAAATCCAGGTCTTCAAGACTTCTGATTATGCTACACAAAAAAATCTTGTATTTTACATCACATATAAATAAACCATTTTAAAAAGGACCCCAGCAGGTAGTGGCTTTCTTCTTCCTCCCTCTCTTTCTATCTTTCTTTCAGATATTAATAGTTCAAGATACATGAAACAATCAATACATGTGCATGATATTGTCAAACTTTCTACAACAAGGATTCCTATCTCGGAATCCAGAGATCCCACCCCCTTTCTGAAATGATTGACACCATTTCACTTGCATTTTTCTGGGGAGAAGAATCGCCTTTTATTCAACACCATGTTCTTAAAAGGGTACATGGTCCACCTCCTCCCTGTCATCTTAACGAGTTACTGCCTGAACTCTTAACATTCATAGGGTGAGATTGAAATGCACAGTACTTTCTAAACTTTTTCCAAAGTATTGATCCCAATAATCAATCAAAGATTTGGCTACTCCTGTGTTACAGTATATTCTACAAATGTGTTTTAACACTAAGAGCTTATTTGCATTCAGTTATGGAAGTTTGCTCATGCAATCCCTTTCTCTCTCTGTCCCCCTCTGCCTCCCTCACCCCGTCTCTGCTTCCACATTCTCTCTCACTCTTTCCTCCAGTAAATGCACGTGCTTTAGAAAATGCCCCACAGTTGGGAATAACAGTGAATAAGTTGTGGCTCCTAGCTTGCAATCTAATAAGAACAGCCTCATATCAAAGCAGGATTGAACATGGCTATCATGAGATGGGGATATTGTATAACACCTCAGCTTGGGGGACAGTTTCCAGAGCGGGCATCACTTTCATGCTCACTCAGCAAGGAAGTAAATGGCTTATTCTTGTCTTTTGAAGCATCTTGATTCCACCAGGGGTGTCCAGCCACCACGTTAGAACACAGACTTCAGAACATTCTCCAAGTCAGTTCTGTCTACATTTAAGTATTGGCAGTAGACTATATTTATTAAAAACACATACAGAAAATTGAGACTTTCTCAATCAAAAATGATTGCAGGCTCCTAGTCAGAGACTGTTGACTTGACAACAGTATTGAGTGTTTTCAATCTCCCCAAATCTCATTAGAATAATAGGAAAAAAAATGGTAAATTAAACATAAATCAATATTAGCCATGAAAAGTAGAGGAGGAACATTAACAGAACACAAATTTGAGGAATTTATGGAAGTTTTTAAGTATATAAGCTCAAACCTAAGGTAAAACCCAAAAGAGCTAAGAAATGTATAATCGGCTCAGGTTAAAATAGGACCAGTGCTCAAGAGCTTCAATTATGCTTGACTATTGGAAAATATATAGGCTTCAAGATACATGAAGTACAAACCCCAAAAAACACTTGCTTAAATGTCTTTGAAATTAAAGTTTTAATAACTGCCTTAGTTATAACACACAGCACATACAAAAGTTCTACTACGTTTGTTAATGAGTTTAGATAGTCTTCCTTGCAAGAATTTCCAAGTATGATGATTACTGAAAAACCAGAGCAAATGGTATTAAGTTAGCTGCACGTGTGTGTGCCAAGTCACTTCCGTCATGTCCAACTCTTTGAGACCCTATGGACTACAGCCTGCCAGGCTCTTCTGTCCATGGGATTCCACAGGCAAGAATACTGGAGTGGGTTGCCATGCCCTCCTCCAGGAGATCTTCTCCCACTCAGGGATCAAACCCACATTTCTTGTGTCTCTCACGTTGGCAGGTGGATTCTTTACCACTTATCCACCTGCAAAGCCTGTTAAGTACATGTTGCTAAATAAAGTGAGCAGCTCCTTAGGAAACACACAGTGGATGAAGAACTGGAGGATGAAGCTGCGTCAGACCCCAAGGAGCATTTGGACCCTCGGCTAGCAGAAGAGACCCCCTTTAGAACACAGGTGTTCCACAGTCACATAAGACATAAGACAACTGGACTCAGGTTTCTGGCAGCATCCTATAGCTAACCACAGGATGTTCAAGAGCACTGAGTTAACACCCTCCATCAGTAGCTTTGGTCAGTCACCACTTAGTTACATATCTAAGCAAACTGTCCAAAGCACCAAATGCTTGCAGAAAACCACTGGCAGGAAAGACTAAAAACAAGGACTAACCCTGAGAAATGGGGCTAAATCAGGAGTGAGAAGAAATCTTGGAGAAAAACAAGTGTATGATTTGTATCTTCAAAGGTTTGCAAGATGTTACTATAGCACCCAAAATAGACCTGTTCTTTAAAAGACAAATCCCAAACCAAAATCTCAGTTTACTTTTCCCAGAAATTAAAAGCATGGCTGCTGAAATTTAAAACAGGCTGGGGGAGGGCAAATGGGAAGGAGAAAGAAAGAGAAGAAAACTCAACAGAAGTATAGAATTACCATTGGCAACAGATTAAACCAGAGTTCTAGAAGTTTAAAGGGCTTCCCAGGTGGCTCAGTTGGTAAAGAGTCTGCCTGCAAGAGACGCAGGCTCCATCCCTGGGTCAGAAAGATCCCCTTGAAAAGAAAATGGCAACCCAATCCAGTATCCTTGCCTGGAGAATCCCATGGACAGAGGAGCCTGGTGGGTTACAGTCCATGGGGTCACAAAGAGTCAGACACGACGGAGTGACTAAGACTTTCACTTTCAGAAGTTTAAAGCAAGAAAAGACATCCAAACACAGAATACAGAGGTATCAGTACATCCCCACACCCCTCACTCTTGAACAGTGCGATCTCCAAGGATAAAAAAAGGACTCCTATGAGCTGCCAGTGAGACGGCAGAAAGGCTACCTAGAAATAATATGAACCAAACTTGTTTGTAACAAGAGATGCTAATAAAACAAAACCAAAACAAAATATAAATTACCTGTGGTCACAGACAGTTGTAAGAACTTGGCCATAAAGAAGGCAGAACACCAAGGAATTGATACCTTCAAACTGTGGTGCTAGAGAAGACTTCTGAAAGTCCCTTGGACAGCAAGGAGGTCAAACTAGTCAAGCTTAAGGGAGATCAAACCTGAATATTCCCTGGAAGGACTGATGCTGAAGCTGAAGCTCTAGTATTTTGGTCATCTGATGGGAACAGATGACTCATTGGAAAAGTCCCTGATTCTGGGAAAGACAGAAGGAGAAGAGGGCATCGGAGGATGAGATGGCTGGACGGCATCGCCAATGCAATAAACATGGACTTGGGCAAACTTTGGGAGATGGTGAGGGACAGGGGGCTAGGTGTACTGAAGTCCACGGGGGTTGCAAAGATTGGTACACGAGTGGGCGAATGAACAACAAACATACATCCACTCCCCGAAATATTCAAAATTACAATGCCTGGAACTTTTAAAAATCAATGACTTTTAATAGGAGGATAATTACTTTGCAACATTGTGATGGTTTCTGCCATGCATCAGCAGGTATCAGCCACAGGTGCACATTGCCCTCCCCATCCTGAGCCCCATCCTCCGCCCTCCCCACCCCATCCCTCCGGTTGTCCCAGAGCGCTGGCTTCCGGTGCCCCGCTTCATGCATCTAGCTGACACAGGTCATCTGTTTCACATGTGGCAATGCACATGTTTCAGCGCTATTCTCTCAAATCATCCTGCCCTCGCCCATCCCACTGAGTCCAAAATTCTGTTCTTTAAACCTGTGTCTCCTTTGCTGCCCTGAATGTAGGGTCTTGCTACCATCTTTCTAAATTCTATATATATGTGTGTGTCTTAATACACAGTGTGTGTCTTTCTCTTTCTGACTTACTTCACTCTGTATAATAGGCTACAGGTTCATTCACCTGATTAGAACTGACTCACACTTGCTCCTTTTTATGGCTGAGTAATATTCCCTTGTGTATACAAACCACCACGTCCTTCTCCATTCCTCTGCTGACGGACATCCCGGTTGCTTCCATGTCTTAGCTATTGCAAACAGTGCTTCAGTGAACATTGGGGAACATGTGTCTCTTTCAATTCTGGTTTTTTCAGGCTATAGGCCCAGCAGTGGGATTACTGGGTCGTATGGCAGTTCTGCTCCCAGTTTTTTAAGAAATCTCCTCACTGTTCTTCATAGTGGCTTACCAGTTTGCATAAGAAATATGACGTGTGTATGCAAATCAAAAAATGAATTGAAGGGAAAAATGAAGACAGATGTACAAGAAATAATAAAGAGCAGACAAAGCTGCTGCAAATAGAGATTAACAGTATATTTGTTAATAATGGGATTTCTATGTAAATATTCCCAAAACAAATACAGAATGCAATAAAAATAGAAATTAATAAATGGTTGACAAAAGTAACTCTTTGGAAACAAACTTTACACAAATTAAAAAAAAAGTAAAGACTAAAACCTAATCTGAGAAGTGTTTACAGTTTTAAGTGGTTCTTACAAAAGTTCGGGAACTGAATTAGTGGCAGAAGAAGAGAGAACTCTCATTTTATATATGTCTTTATTGCTTGACTTATTTATAATAAGCATATATTATTCTTTTTTGTAAACATTAAACATAGCTGTCGGCATAGGATGGATCTATTTGCCATTTATCTAAGAAAATAATTTATAGAGAAAGATGCTAAAGAATTACTTGCTAATTAAAGGCTTTAATTTAAAGCAAATAGGTTTAGTGTCAAGCATTACACAAAATGCCAGTGGATTCATTTCTAGGGAAAGTTTCTTCGATTTATTATACCATGAATTAGCACATAAATATTGATAATAACTGGATAGATTGCAAGCACACACACTGCACTCTAATTTTCCTGTTTCATAAGGTAAAAAGATACGAACTCTTTCATATCATTGACACCTAAGGCAACTTGACAGAAAGTACCTAGGCTTGTCACAACTTTTGCCTGGTTATCTTTGTCTCTCTCTCTGCAGCAATCATGCTGAAAAACCTTGTCTCCACCCTCCTTAGACAGCCGCACTCCTCCCTGGAATTCATTTCCAACCATGTGGTTTTTATCAATGTGTTCATCAATGGTGACTCTCAGTACCTTTCCTGCCCATCCATCCAATCAGGGACCTTGGTACGTACACATCTTCGCCCAGGACTGAATACAGACATCAATACTTCTTGTCTGTTTCTGCCTTCAAGGGCTTCACTGCAGAGACCATCTGGCCCCTGGTTCTCGGCCTTTTTCTTGTTTTCACCATCCTCGTATATTCTTTCAGCATTACCTCCAACAATTGGCCACCACTTCCTGGCTTCCCGTGATTACCTCTTGAATCCAGCCTTGTGCTTTTTTAACTGCATTTGATTTTAAGTGGAGGATAATCACTTTATAATATTGCATTGGTGTCTGCCAGACATCAGCACGAATCAGCCATCGGTGTACATAGTGCCCCTCCCTCTCGAGCCCCACCCCCAACTCCCACCCCAGCCACTGTGGAGAACAGTATGATGATTCCTTTAAGAACGAGGAATAAAAACCTCCATACGACCCAGCAGTCCTGACACTGCGCCTATACCTTGAGGAAACCACAATTGAGACACATGTGCCCCATGTTCATTGCACCATTATTTACAATAGCTAGGACAAAGAAGCAACCAGGATGTCCACTGATGGATGAATGGATAAAGAAGTTGTGGTTCATATAAAGTCTTGTGCTTTTGATATTAGTACTCCTTTGCCAGAGTTCTAGGAAACATCATTTCTGGATGGCACCTTGATTGATGTGCCCAAATACCTGTCGAAAAGGGATCTTTTCCACTGACATGGGAAACAATGGCCAAACTATAGGAGTCTAGGGATTGTCATCCTTCGGGGAACAAATAAAAGAGATAAGGGAGATTTTCTCATATTGTTAAGAAGGACTATAAATGAAGCAACATACATTTGGAGACAAATTTACTTATATTTTCATCACTTGCTATTCTTCTTATGAAATCTCATAGATTTACCACTTGTTCTACAAAATATTTCTTTGATCTCTTTTAGAACAGTGTTTCTCAACTGGGAACAACCCTTGCCCCCTGTCCCAGTATCCAGAGAGCAAGACAATGTCTGGAGATATTTGGGGTTGTCATACCTGGGAGATGTCACTGTCTCTAAACATTCTACAATGCAGAAGACACCCCACCCCCACAACAAAGAATTATCTAATACAAAATGTCAACAGGAATGAGATTAAGGAATCAGATCTAGATATTATACTTCACTGCTAGTTCCATGATGGCAGAAAAATGGTGTTTCTTGCACATCCAGCTAAGCAGATCTTTCTAGTTCTTCCCGACACTTGCTGCCTATTTGAGCTTAGGCAGGGCCATCGGAATTTCTTTCATCAGTGGAAGACAAGGGTGACTGAGAATTTTCAGGGGTAAGCACATATAAGAACTGGCCTATGATTTTTTCATCTTCTCATTTTCCCTTCCACAAAAACCAAAAGCTTGTGTTCCAGAAATTGTAGAGGCTGCTTATGCCCACATCAGGCTAAGAATATATGACTTTGCAATAAGCTTTGCATCAATTCAAAATAACCTTTTGTGCTAAAAAGCTGGAGATTTTGATATTTCTACAGGATAATTTGGGCTTCCCTGCTGGCCCAGTGGTAAAGAATCCACCTGCCAGTGCAGGATCCCAAGTGTGATCCCTGGGTTGGGAAGATCCTCTGGAGGAAGAAATGATAAACCTGCTCCAGTGTTCTTGCCTGGGAAATCCCATGGACAAAGGAGCCTGGCGTGCATGGGATCGCAAAAGACTCAGAAACTACTGAGCAACTAAACAGCAACGGGGTAACCAAACCCAGTCTTCTGACATTCATCCTCACATGCTAATCTCCTAACTTGCCTTCATAGTGGGAAAACAGTAGGCATTTAACAAATATTTACTGAATGCATAAATTTACATATATACATACACACATGTATACACGCACATAATAAAACTCTAACATAGTTCAAATCATTTAATTGGAACAATAGATTCCTAATTTTTAACATGCAAAAGCCACTGAACTTTTTAAACTGTTACTAAAAAATATTTCAAAGACTTAATAGTGCAAAGATGTATATAAAATATCCAGTGAAACTGCCACTCAGATTTAATACAGGTAAACATTTACTTCCAAGGGGTAAGCATTTTTTTAAAAATTTCATGGCTGCAGTAACCATCTGTAGTGATTTTGGAGCCCCCCCAAAATAGTCAGCCGCTGTTTCCATTGTCTCCCCATCTATCTCCCATGAAGTGATGGGACCAGATGCCATGATCTTTCTTTTGGCCGTGATCTTGACTTTTAGGCCAACTTTTTCACTCTCCTCTTTCACTTTCATCAAGAGGCTCTTTAGTTCTTCTTTGCTTTCTGCCATAGGAGTGGTGTCATCTGCATATCTGAGGTTATTGATATTTCTCCCGGCAATCTTGATTCCAGCTTGTGCTTCTTCCAGCCCAGCGTTTCTCATGATGTACTCTGCATATAAGTTAAATAAGCAGGGTGACAATATACAGCCTTGATGTACTCCTTTCCTGATTTGGAACCACTCTGCTGTTCCATGTCCACTTCTCACTGTTGCTTCTTGACCTGCATACAGATTCCTCAGGAGGCAGGTCAGGTGTTCTGGTATTCCCACCTCTTTAAGAATTTTCTACAGTTTGTTGTGATCCACACAGTCAAAGGCTTTGGCGTAGTCAATAAAGCATATGTTTTTCTGGAGCTCTCTTGCTTTTTTAGGGTGACACTTTTGTTAAAGTCCATTTGTCTTCTATTAGTATAACATACCTGTTTTTCCTGTTAGCAGATCTCTTTCCAGCTCTGTTTCAATTTTTCTGTCATTATATTTTCACTGTATCCTTTGTAAAGAACTCAAATTTCTCCTATTTTTGTTTCCAATTTTGTCAATAATTTCTGTACTATACCTGGAAAGTAGTATGTTCATATTTAGTTTGATTGATTTAGGTTTATTTTTACCATTTGTTTGAAGTTAATCATTGCTTTTCCCCTTTTATCCCTTTCTGATAACCTATTAGATTTATAGATTTTAATTTATTCACCTTTCCCTTCTATACTCATTTGTAGTTAATCAGTTCACTATTTTTAATGCCTTTAGCAGTTACATTTAAACGTTAAGCTCCACACTTGGCAACAAGTCTGAAGTTATAACATTTTTCCACCCATTTTCATCTTACGGCTTTCTGATATTTTAGCATGCCTTACTCTAAAAATGGCAAAATTAAAATGATTAAATTTAATTTAATTTAATTTGATTTGATTTTAATTAAAATCATTAAAATGATTTTATTCTTTAACCGTCTATATTTGGATTTATTAATACATTCACCTATATGTTTGAACTGAATTTCTCTTTGCATCTAACTTGTTTGTTACAGATTCAATCTCTTTCTGAACTACAACTTTGGCATTTCTTTCAGCAGAGGCCTATGAAGGGAGAATTCAGATTTTATCATGTCTTCATTTCAAATTTCCTGTTAAATGTTAAATTTCCTTCTAAATGGGTATAGAATTTTATGATATATATTTTCCATTAGTACTCTGAAGATATTTCACTAACTTCTGCTTGATATAAATTCAAGTAATCAAATTAATTTTTTGGAGGTAAAACTGTCTTTTCTGCTGGCTTTTTTTTAAATGCTCTCTTCATTTTGATTTTCTTTTTAAGATATTTTGCACTACCAATCACTCTATTTAAAACTATGCATAATTATGCATAACTAAGGATATACATATATATTTATATATAAGCCTATGCAACAACAAAGACCCAGCACAGCCAAAAATGAATAAATAAACAAATAATTTTTACATGATGAAATTTGCCTATTAATGTACCTATTGAGTTTTAACTGTCTGTACTACATTTTTGTTTGTAATTGTATCTGATTAGTTTATAATTCTCTAGTTGGTTTTCACTTTCTCTTCTGTGACATTTGCTAGTTCTTCTCTATCCCTCAAATGATTTGAGAAATCAGGCTTCTAGTTTCTTGGAGAAGATCCCCTTCTATCCAGTTTTCAAGTGTGAGTCCTCCTCGCCCTGTGTTTGCTTTCTCTCCCCACCTGTGGTCTATTCCCGAGTGTCCATCACGTCTTACCCTTAGTCTGGATGCCATTAGAATCCTGTGTGCCCTGGGTTGTGGCGTGTCCTAAAGATGTTTGATCTTTGCCTTTACAGAGTGATCCATTGTTCCTCAGAATTCGGTGGTGTTTAAAATGTTCATTTTTGAAGTTGCATTCACAATTCATAAGCTGTGTAAATTTGGACTCTTTACCTACTGAGCCCAGGTCTGAAGTGTAATTTCCACAGCCCTTTCTGTATCCACACATTCACTTACAGGCCTGATAGATAGAAAAACTGCTTGCCACTTCCAGTTTCACAGGTAGAGCTATTTAAATCCTCTTTTACTGAGGAGATCTGCCTGTAGGATCATGGCTCCATGTAGGAACCTCTATTACAGTCTCTGACCTCCTATCCACAGGCGGGTAATAAGCCAAGGTCCTGTGACACAGGACCTGTATCTGATCTGAAATCCTCCAGAGTCAGGCATCTGCAGCTTGTTTCTGGAATAAGAATTTAATGAAGTTCAAACATGTATCCTTTAAAATTACTGTTACATTGTCACATGTTTTTACCCCTACGGACAAGGACAGGAAAGCTCATTGTAATTCATTCAGATAAGTTCAGGAAAGGGCATCAATTATGTCACTGATGACTTGACTGTCTGACCCCCCTCACGTACTAATGGCTAAACTTCTAGCATTTACAAATTCAATAGAGGTACTAAATGAAGTTGTGTTTTATGAATCACAATTATATACGTGAGAACTGTAGGCAGGGTTATATAAAGCATAATTATTCAACCTAATTCTATAGGAAATCCTTTTATGTATGTCTTAAATTCTATAGAATAAAACAATTGTTTTAGGTCTGTGTGACCAACACGTCTACACAGGACTCCATGAATCCCGGTGCCCACACTCCCTACCAGTGCCACTTAACTACTGGGTTGGCCCAAAATTTCACTCAGGTTTCCATACTCTGGCATGGAAAAGCCCAAGGCATTTTCTGGCAAACCCAGGATTTCAGCGCCTGAGGCTATGCTTTCATACATGCCCTCCATTCAGGACTGGCTCCACAAGCCTGCACTCCTATACACAATCTGTGGCGACCAGTGAAAATGAAAATGGGAGGCCCTTTTTACAAAGCATAAGAATTTCAAGACACAAAGCAGAGCATCAGGCTGCCTCCTCTGTCCACTACTTCTGGACTTGGTAAACCAAATTCACGCATTCATTCAATGTGTTTATGAATTTTCCATGTCTCCAGTGCTAGGACAGAAAATGAACCAGAAAATAATATTTGCAATTAAATGACTGCATAAGTATTTTATAAATGTTCTACTAATTAAGTTAAAATTAGCAACTCTGTTGATTTTAAAATGAAATGTATAAAATTACCAAAAGGCAATACAAATAATATTCAATTCATATTCTGCTCTAAGAATCTAAGGAAGGATAAGAAAGCAATCTTAAGTGAACAATGCCAAGATATAGGGGAAAACAATAAATAGAATGGGAAAGACTAGAGATCTCTTCAAGAAATTTAGAGATACCAAGGGAACATTTCATGGGAACAGTAAAGAACAGAAATGTTACAGAACAAACAGAAGCAGAAGATATTAAGAAGAGGTGGCAAGAACACACAGAATAACTGTATAAAAAAAAGATCTTCATGACCCAGATAGCCACAATGGTGTGATCACTCACCTAGAGCCAGACATTCTGGAATGCGAAGTCAAGTGGGCCTTAGGAAGCAACATTACAAACACAGCTAGTGGAGGTGATGGAATTCCAGCTGAGTTATTTCATAGCCTAAAAGATGCTGTGAAAGCGCTGCACTGAATATGCCAGCAAATTTGGAAAAGTCAGCAGCAGCCATAGGATTGGAAAAAGTCAGCTTCCATTCCAACATGAAAGAAGGGCAATGCCAAAGAATGCTCAAACTACTGCACAATTGTACTCATTTCACATACTGGCAAGGTCAAGCGCAAAATCCTCCAAGCCAGGCTTCAACAGCCTGAAAACTTACAGATATACAAGCTGAATTTAGAAAAGGCAGAGGAACCAGAGATCAAATTGCCAACATCTGTTGGATCATTGAAAAAGCAAGAGGTTCCAGATAAACATCTGCTTCATCAACTACGTTAAAGCCTTTAACTGTGTGGATCACAACAAACTGTGGAAAAGTCTTCAAGAGATGGGAATACCAGACCACTGGACCTGCCTCCTGAGAAACCTGTATGCAGGTCAAGAAGTAACAGTTAGAACTGGACATGGAACAACAAACTGGTTCCAAATCGGGAAAGGAGTATGTCAAGGCTATATATTGTCACCCTGCTTATTTAACTTACATGCAGATTACATCATGCTAAATGCCAGACTGAATGAGGCACAAGCTGGAATCAAGATTGCTGGGAGAAATATCAATAACCTCAGATATGCAGATGACACCACCTTTATGGCAGAAAGTGAAGTGGAACTAAAGCGCCTCTTGATGAAAGTGAAAGAGGAGAGTGGAAAAGTTGGCTTAAAACTCAACATTCAAAAAATGAAGATCATGGCATCTGGTCCCAATACTTCACAGCAAATAGATGGGGAAACAATGGAAACAATGACAGACTTTCTTTTCTTGGGCTGCAAAATCACTGCAGATGGTGACCACAGCCATGAAATTAAAAGGCGCTTGCTCCCTGGGGAAAAAAGCTATGACAAACCTAGATAGTGTATTAAAAAGCAGAGACATCACTTTGCAAACAAAGGCCTATATAGTCGAGGCTATGGTTTTTCCAGTAAGTCATGTATAGATGTGAGAGTTGGACTGTAAAGAAAACTGAGCGCCGAAGAATGGATGCTTTTGAACTGTGGTGTTGGAGAAGACTCTCAAGAGTCCATTGGACTACAAGGAGATCCAACCAGTCCATCCTAAAGGAAATCAGTCCTGAATATTCATTGGAAGGACTGATGCTGAAGCTGAAGCTCCAACACTTTGGCTACCTGATGCAAAGAAATGACTTATTGGAAAAGACCCTGGTGCTGGGAAAGATTGAAGGCAGGAGGAGAAGGGGATGACAGAGGATGAGATGGTTGGATGGCATCACTGACTCAATGGACATGGGTTTTGTTGGTGATGGACAGGGAGGCCTGGCATGCTGCAGTCCATGGGGTCACAAAGAATCAGACACAACTGAGTGACTGAACAATGACTAAGAATCTCCATTCACGGGTGCTTAGGAGAGTCTAGGTTCTATGTAACTATTCCATGATTTGTCACACAATGTAAGATAAGGAATTCTTAAAATGGTGTGGCGTTACAGAGCTATGACTGGGAGCTAGGAATATCACAAAAGGACACCCAGCGAGATCTCCCCTGACAACAGACCCTGTAGGAGGGGCGGTGCCCGATGCATGGGTTTCAAGGATGATGGTGGAAGATCTCTTTGGTTTTTTTTTCAGCTGAAAAAAAAAAACAAAAACTCAAACTGGAGATAGTTTCTGTGCCTAGCAGTTTCATCAGCAAGAACAGCTGGAACCTAAATATAGACAAGGCTCTAACCACAGCAGTTAGCATGATTAAGACTCTCAACATGGGAGCAACCAGACTCACGCTAAATACAGGTGCTCCAAATCCCAAAGCTTAGGGAGAGGCAGGGTCAGCAGACTGAAATGTCAGGAACTGACAACAATGACAGGCTCCCAGGTCTTCTAAGGATGGAAGCAAACAACCAGTTACCTTAAAATAGAATAGTACTCCCAGATTCCACTGTCCTGAGTTCTGAGTCAAGCTGACTTGCACTTTGAATCCTGGCTCCACCACTAATCAGATCTGTGACTTTAAACAGATTGCTTTCGTTCTCTCCACTTCAGTTTTCTCCTGTACTCTGTGGGAGGATCCAGTGAATTAAGTTCTCAGTTCAAGGCTAGGTCCATAATCAAGTTCTCCATGTGATATGAGTTGAAGCAGATTCTTTTGGGAATCTCCAACCAATGGGGGGTGGGGGGAGTGCCTAATAAGGAGAATGGCTTATGAATGAGTACAGTGAGCCCCTTTCAAGCACTTCCTCTAACTAAATGCTTCCCATCAGTTCAGTTCAGTTCAGTCATATGCAAATTGAAATCTCATCCTCCAAATTACCAATGTTGTGTCCTCCTGAAATTGTCATTTAACCCCAGTAGATCCCTGGGTTGGGAAGATCTCTTGGAGGAGGACAAGGCAACCCAGTCCAGTATTCTTGCATGGAGAATTGCAAGGACGGAGGAGCCTGGTGGGCTATAGTCCGTAGAGTCTCAGAGAACTGGACAGGACTGAAGCAACTTAGCATGCATGCACGCACACGCTAGGGTATGGACTGAACTTGGAATATTTAAAAGAAACCTCAACTGGTTCCTTAGCTTCGCTGTGGCTCAGAGGGTAAAGAGTCTGCCTGCATTGCAGGAGACCCGGGTTCAGTCCCTGGGTTGGGAAGATCCACTGGAGAAGGAAAGGGCAACCCACTCCAGTGTTCTTGCCTGGGAAATCCCATGGACAGAGGAACCTGTCAGGATACAGTCCATAGGATTGCAAAGAGTTGGACAAGACTGAGAGACTTCACCTTAAATTTCACTTTCTTTCAGCTGGTTCTAATGTACAGATATGCCTGGGAACCCCATTCCAATTTGTTCTGTGAACAAATGAACAAACATGCACGAAATCTCTCTTTGCCTCAGTTTCTCCATGACATGTGTGGGGCAGAAACAGGTCTAGAATAAGGACTCTGTGTTCAGCTAATAGCACCAGACTGAAAGGCAGAACTAATTGAGTGTCAATAAGGTTTTAGTCACTGACTAGTTCTGCAATTAAGGCAGCTTAATTTCTCCATACTTCAGTTTTCTCCTTTGTAAATAAGGTGGGTAAAACTATAATACTCAGAGGGTTATTATTAATACAGTATCTATACAGGGTAATCCACATAAAGTATATAAATACAGAGGTGAGCACATGGTTAATCTTCTAAAGAATGGTAGCTATTATTATTATCAACTCTGTTTTTAACTCACAAGCATTTCACACACTAATTATTGAGTTTTGCACTCCCAATTCTGTAGTGATTTATTGACTTCAATACTGGTTTCATAACTAGCCCCTCCCCCAATTCTAATTTTCTCAACTTGGGGTTACAGCATGAACTTTTTACTTTCAGCTTCTCAGAACTTCAGAGAAAACTAATATTATCAAAAAATAACACATCACTCTATGATACTAACTCAGCTCTTTGTACCTACAACCACCTCAAAAAAGTCAATTAAAAAAAAAAAGAAATGACACATCAAAAGTTCTTAAGATCAGCAAATAAAAAACATGTGCACTAAGATAGCATACCTTGGACCTTATCAGAAATCTATGGTTCTAAAAAGAAAATAATAAGTCTTAAGCACACTCAACATTATGTAGTAGATTATTTTTAAGAATGAAAAAGTAATTGAAAACTAACTGGAAAATAAAAATAGCAACAAAAACATTTAAAATTGTATTCATGCTCTTTTATTCAGAAATAGCATCTGTTCTCTCAAATAACACAGGCCAAATAGTTACCAGGAAAGGAAAGGGAATGACTTTTAAGGGTCAGAAGGCCACTGTGGCTGGTTTGTGAGCTTCTTTCACATGGGAGGCAACAAAGGATCATGCTGTGAGGATCAGGGAAGAGGCAAAGAGCTGAAGATAAGAACGGGGAACCTGAAGGAGAGAAACAAAGATAAAATAAAAGTGCACAGTCCACCACGCCTCAAAAAGGCACGCATTTCAGCCCACTCTCTAAGGGCGGCTCCCCTCACTGAGGCTCTCCTTGTTATCTTCCCTACCCATGCTCTGTCTAGGACACGCTATCGGGAAACTTGCAGTTCACACGGTTGAACTGGAACCACGCTGGCATAGCAGCAGCAGAAGGAGGCCGTGTGGATGGGAGGAAAGTGAGAACAGAGGACCCAGTGTGGCAGCTGAGCCCGGGCAGGAACCACCTGGACCCACTGACTCTCACGGCCTCCGAGTGGCAGGGCTGACTTGCAGACCATATGCTCGAAACTGAAAATCAGGACAGGAGGAAGCCTCCTCACAATGTTACTATCATGCACTTGTCACTTTTATATTAACATTTGAAAACCCAGCGGCAAAGGACTCTAAAAAGGATCACACTGAGAAATGACTTCTGATTTCTCCTTTCAAATTAAAGTTTTGCATCAAAACACATTTTCACTGAGAATAAAATGGAGTCATTTTGACAATGTTTCTTCCCTTTGTGTGTTTAGATAAATTACAAAGCTAATTCAGGCCAAAGGCAAATGAAGAAAAGTTGATTGAAATAAACAAAAAGACATTCTAAAAATGGTTTGAAAGTTAAGAAATGCATCTTACAGATTGGTGAATTTCTTTAGTGCTAAATGGATACAGTGATATCCAACTCTTTGCAACCCATGGACTGTAGGCTACCAGGTCCCTCTGTCCTTGGGATTCTCCAGGCAAGAGTACTGGAGAGGGTTGCCATGCCCTCCTCCAGGGGATCTTCTGAACCCAGGAGTTGAGCCTGCATCTCTTGCATTGGCAGATGAGTTCTTTACCACTAGCACCACCTGGGAAGCCCAAATTTCAGTAGAAATTTCTTTATTCCATCTTGGATACCAACATTCTGCAAGTCATATGAATCCATAGTGCTGAAAGGAACAATTTAACAAAGATCATATGTAAGAACTTGGAAGAACATCATGCAGCTGAGTACATGGAAGGTCCAAGCACTCTTCAGAATTGATTAAAGAGATGATTTTCCTAGATCTAGATGTTTAGATTTTTAACAAAGATGTACCAAATTAACCAGTACAGTAAAATCAGGGGTGAAGGTAAGGGCACTCAGGTAAGTGGTTCAGTTCAGTTCAGTTCAGTTTAGTTCAGTCGCTCAGTCATGTCCAACTCTTTGCAACCCCATGAACTGCAGCATGCCAGGCCTCCCTGTCCATTACCAATGCCTGGAGTCCACCCAAACCCATGTCCATTGAGTCAGTGATGCCATCTAACCATCTCATTCTCTGTCATCCCCTTCTCCTCCTGCCCTCAATCTTTCCCAGCATCAGGGTCTTTTCAAAAGAGTCAGCTCTTTGCATCAAGTGGCCAAAGTATTGGTGTTTCAGCTTCAACATCAGTCCTTCCAATGAACACCCAGGACTGATCTCCTTTAAGATGGACTGGTTGGATCTCCCTGCAGTCCAAGGGACTCTCAAGAGTCTTCTCCAACACCACAGTTCAAAAGCATCAATTCTTCGGTGCTCAGCTTGCTTTATAGTCCAGCTCTCACATCCATACATGACCACTGGAAAAACCATAGCTTTGACTAGACGGACCTCTCTTGGCAAAGTAATGTCCCTACTTTTTAATATGTTGTCTAGGTTGGTCATAACTTTCCTTCCAAGGAGTAAGCATTATTTAATTTCATGGCTGCAATCACCATCTGCAGTGATTTTGGAGCCCAGAAAAATAAAGTCAGCCATTGTTTCCACTGTAAGTGGTAACTTACTAAAATGGTCAGAATAAAGAAAATCAAGATGAATAATATCAGTGTTTACCAAATACTGTATACTATGAATTGACTTAACTGCTTTAGAAGCATTCATTTGAGTCTTCATAATATACACAAAAAAGTGGAGATCCTATTCAGTTCAGTCGCTCAGTCGCGTCCGACTCTTTGCAACCCCATGAACTGCAGCATGACAGGCTTCCCTGTTCATCACCAACTGCCAGAGTCTGCTTAAACTCATGTCCATCAAGTCTGTGATGCCATCCAATCATTTCATCCTCTGTCATCCCCTTCTCCTCCCACCTTTAATCCTTCCCAACATCAGGATCTTTTTCAATGAGTCAGCTCTTCACATCATGTGGCCAAAGTATTGGAGCTTCAGCTTCAGCATCAGTTCTTCCAATGAATATTCAGGACTGCTTTTCTTTAGGGTGGACTCGTTGGTTCTCCTTGCTATCCAAGGGACTCTCAAGAGTCTTCTCCAACACCACAGTTCAAAAGCATCAATTCTTCGGTGCTCAGATTTCTTTATAGTCCAACTCTCACATCATTACATGACTACTGGAAAAACCATAGGCTTGACTAAATGGACTTTTGTTGACAAAGTTGTCTCTGCTTTTTAATATGCTGTCTAGGTTGGTCACAACTTTTCTTCCAAGGAGCAAGCATCTTTTAATTTCATGGCTGCCGTCACCATCTGCAGTGATTTTGGAGCCCAAGAAAAGAAAGTCTGCCACTGTTTCCATTGCTTCCCCATCTATTTGCCATGAAGTCATGGGACCGGATGCCATGATTTTAGATACTATTAGTACACTAATTAAGCATCTGAGAGTCCAGATGTAACAAGGAAAAAGAAACCTGACTCCATATTAGGCCTGTTTCTTGAACTTTAACTTCTGGGCTCTGTTCCCTGTGCTTAGTCATGCTGGTCTTGCATCTTTTGCAAAATAATATTGCCTATAGCTTAAAATATAGAGGATAGCCTATTCTCAGGGCTCAACCTTTAAAGGTATAACATGTTTCCTTTTATGTTGTTGTTGTTGTCTAGTTGCCCAACTGTGTCCAACTCTTTGCGACCCCATGGACTTCCGCATGCCAGGCCTCCCTGTCCCTCACCATCTCCTGAAGTTTGCCCAAGTTCATGTTCAATGCCTTGGTGATGTGATCCAACCATCTCATCCTCTGATGCCCTCTTCTCCTTCTGCCCTCAATCTTTCCCAGCATCAGGGAATTTTCCAATGAGCTGTCTGTTAAAATCAGGTGATCAAAATACTGAAGCATCAGCTTCAGCATCAGTCCCTCCAGTGAATATTCAGGGTTGATCTGACTTAAGAGTGACTTGTTTGATCTCCTTGCAGTTCAAGAGACTCTCGGGAGTCTTCTCCAGCACCACAATTCAAAGGCATCAGTTCGTCGGCTCTCTGCCTTCTTTACTGTCCAGCTCTCACAACCGTATGTGACCACTGGGAAGACCACAGCCTTGACTATATGGACCTTTGTTGGCAGAGTAGTGTCTCTGGTTTTCAACACTCTGTCTAGGTTTGTCATCACTTTCATGCCAAGAAGCAATTATTTCCTGATTTCATGGCTGCTATTCACCGTCTGCAGTGATTCTGAGCCCAAGAAGAGAAGCCCTGTCACTGCTTCCACCTTTTCCCTTCTATTTGCTATGAAGTGATGGGGCCAATGCCATGATCTTAGTTTTAATATTTCATCTTAAGCCGGCTCTTTCACTCTCCTTCACCCTCATCAAGAGGCTCTTTAGCTCCTCTTTGCTTTCTGTCATTAGAGTGGTATCATCTGCATATCTGAGGTTGTTGATGTTTCTCCCGCCTATCTTGATTCCAGCTTGTCACTCATCCAGCCCAGCATTTCTCATGATGTGCTCAGCATATAGATTAAACAGACAGGGTGGCAGCAGCCAGCCCTGACACCCCTTTCTGGATTCTGAACCAATCAGTTGTTCCATACTGGGTTCTAACTGTTGCTTCTTGATCCGCATACAGGTTTCTCAGGAGACAGGTAAGATGGTCTGGTGTTTCCATCTCCTTAAGAGCTTTCCACAGCTTGCCATGATCCACACAGCCAAAGGTGTTAGTGTAGTCGATGAAAGAGAGATAGGTGTCTTTCTGAAATCCCCTAGCTTTCTCTATGATCCAGTGAATGTTGGCAATTTGCTCTCTAGCTCCTCTTCCTTTTCTAAACCCAGCTTGGACATCTGGAAGTTCTTGGTTTGCATAACGTTGAAGCCTAGCACGTGAGTGTGACCTTCTTAGCATGGGAGATGAGCGTAATTATCCAATGGCTAGCACATTCTTTGGTACCACCCTTCTTGGGAATTGGGATGAGGATTGACCTTTTCCAGTCCTGTGGCCCCTGCTGGGTGTTCCACATTTGCTGACACGACGAATGAAAAAACCTTGATGGCATCATCCTTTAGAGATCTGAATAGTTCTGCTGGCATTTCATTGCATCCACTAGCTTTATTAATAGCAGTGCTTCTTAAGGCCCACTTGACTTTGCACTCCAGAATGTCTGGTTCTGGGTGACTAACCACCCACCTTTTATATTAAGATAAAAAGTTGTAGAACAGATAATAATAGTTGTCTTATTGGAGATTCACAGGAACATCATGACGTGACCTATGTGGATAGCTACAAGAACAAAGGACTCCACACCCAGATGTCTGCAACAACTCACCCTGCCCTCCCTTATCATGCCTGTAAAAGTGCTTCGCTGAAACCCATTGAGGAGTTCAGGGTTTGGGGGCATGAGCCACCAGTCTCCTTGCCAGGCCCTACAATAAACTTTCTCTGCCCCAAACGCCAGCATCTAGGTTGGCTTGGCATCACCATGTGTCAGACACGTGAACTTGTGCTCACTAACATGGAGGCACGGAGTGGTGAGGTAACATTTTCAGTGTCCCGTGGTTTAGCAAAGAAAGGAGCAACGTTTGAGCTACACGACCCAGTCCTGCTCTCAGCCCCCACACCGAGTGACGAGAACCGAGGTGAAATCCAGAATATTTAGTTCTTATCCAAATACTGCAATTGCATATGGTGAGGTCCCGGGGGGGAAGAAAAACAGTGTGATCTGCTGAAGACACAAGGAAGCACTGAAATCCTGGGAGGAATATGGATGGACTATGTTTTTTTTTTTTTTTAAGACTTCACATTTCCCAGAGAAGCAGAGGTGATATTATCTGTCAAAGTTCAGAGTGTCACTCCCCTGGGAGAAACACATCCTGACAGCCTAAGGCAAACTGAAATCTCTACGAGACTAGCGTCATGAAAGCTAAGTGATTATACCCAGGAATAACATCCTTGAATAATTTTGTGACCAAGCAGAAGTTAAAAACAAAAATTAAGAACATAAAAAAAAATTTCCCTAAAAACTTATTTGACCAGTTTGTATTAGGTTACACCAGGCTACCTTTGATATATACTTTGATAGAAAGAACTCATGATGAAAAATGCTCTAGCTTAAAACTAGAGTAATAATCAGGATGTAGGGCTGTTGGTCATCCTGGTTCACCTAGAACTTTCATAATTTTAACCCAAAATGCTACATCCTAGGAAACGCTTGAGTCCAAGCAAACTGAAATGATTTTCCTAGGGCAGGTAATCCCAGTTTTAAAACTGAAAGTCCTGCTCCCAGAGAACCTAACAGTCCTGGACAAACCAGGTGGTTGGTCATTTTATCAGGATAATACATTAAATTCTTATCATAATTATCATGAATTGAATCTCAAAAACGGGAATTTACATGGTTAAAATTTATTGACAGAAAGACATTTAAAATGAGGAAGAAAGAAGTCAGTACTGTATTCAGTACTGTACTGAACACAGTGTACTATAAAAACACTGAATATATGTCATGAATTTAACACATTGTGCAACAAAAATAAATACATGTTGGAGCTATCAAATGATCTCATAAGTAGTATCACAGAATGCTAATTCACACCCGCTATCTTACTGGCATGTTATTTTCAATAATACTATAATTATCGTAAATGTTTTCATTCAAAAATAAATCAATAAATATTTCTAAAAGTAGCATGAAGTGTGGTAAAAGTGATAATCAGGACAATAAAATATTGCACATTTTAAAGCTTTATTTGATTTTCTTGGCAGAAAGAAAACTATATGATAATAGAATGAAAATATCTAGAAGTGCAGAGATGTGTTGAATTTATCCTTTGGAATGAGAATATTTCAAGATTTAGGTGTCAAATACTTTTAAACAGATGTTTCATAGGAAAGATTTTTAAATGGTGCCACTTAATCATTTTACATTGTTTTTAGGTTACCCAAAAGATTTGCACATAGAGTCAACACCGCAGATTCACTGATTTGTAACTTGCCGCCTGTGCAAGAAGAATCACTGAACACTGAGCAATTCCATGTTAGCCGCATCTGGGTGTCAGTGGACTGTACAGTGAACAGAAAGTGCACTGGGTGAAGTGTGTTACTTATGTCATTTAGCCTGGTCTCCATTAAAAAGCTATCAGGTTCAAAACAACTAGCAGAGTAAGAAGAAACACTGGAGGAACAGACAAAGCTTCCCAACCCGGTCTTCATCGGGCCAAGGAAGTGCCGTGTAAATCCCCATGAGACACAGAACTGTTAGCTTTGTTCCCAGAACTCATCTAGCAAAATCTCTCTACCTCATTTTTTAAAAGGTATTTGGATTGTTAGGCAAAATGCTGCACTAAAGCCAAGCATAATACCCTTTCAATTAAAGAGAAAACTGATTACTTATCATTTAAACCCAGAGCATGACCAAACATGCATAAAAAAGTGGTTTCTGGAAAACAGCATTTTTAAAACAAGCATTGAAAGTGTTTTCCTTGTTTTGAAATACTGCCGGCTAAGCCACGATATTTGCTGAGGTCACTGTCTTTGACAAGCTGCACTAAGAGGGAAAACGTGGCAGAAGGAGAGGAGAGAGAAGGGGCCGGATCGGCCTAAGGGGGACATTCCTCCAAACTCCCACCTCACCAAAGGGCCTTCAGTGAAGAAGCAGTACCGGGAGTATCTCAGGGGGCGTCTGGAAGAAACGAGAGACTGCGGCTCAGTCTAGGATCGACGTGGATCTGCGTGGCGCAGTCTGATCCACTGATCCATGCAGCTCAGGCTCAGAATGGAGGCAACAACATGAAGGCCACCTCGCAGTTAAAAGAAGCGGATCCGCACCCAGGAGCCCTGCGGAGCGGACAGGAGCCCCGGGCAGTGGAGACAGCAGTATCCCGGCGGCTCAAGGATGGGTGACTAGAGACAGTGACCACAAACTGTTCCAGCGAAAAGGCATGGGCGATCCACAAGAGCAGAAGCGGAAAGGAAAGAGTCCGACAAAACGGATCCACTTCCCCAGTCTTTGACACCGAGGAGTAAAAAGGTACGCTGCCAGCCCATGTAGGGTGCCCACAAGGACATTCTGGCATAAGCCTCGCCTCCATCTTGAGTGTGTAAAACAACGCGTGTGAGTTTCAGTGGTGTTCAGAGGTTAGAGAAAAGGATCCAGATAAACCCTAGGAACTGAATCAAATGGGGACCACGGAAGTAAAAGGGAATGGATGCATGGAGGAGAAAGTACTCAACTGTTCTTAAGAATAAACAACAGGGAAGAATGCAGATAATAATCATTTTCCCCCAGAGCAGAGCATCGTTAATCAACCAAAAGACTACATTCTAAAGCATCCTGCAAACTCAGACCACCAAGTGTGGGTCCAATGAGAGTAATCGTTGGAACAAGTCTTCTATATATGAAGTGATCCAGGAGGAAAAGCAAGAACGTCATATCAGATGACACAAGTATTGTGAGAGTCACAAACCCTGGGAAGGGAAGAGTGGGAAATACTTGAATAAGAAAGAAAAAAAAAAGTAGTTACTGCTACAAACATCAGGGTGTATAGAATAGGGAATTGAACTTCACCCGGATTTATCAAGCACTACACAATAGCAAGGGACTTCTCCACCGGCTCAGCAGTAAAGAATCTGCCTGCCAATGCAGATGTGGGTTTGACACCTGGGTTGGGAAGATCCCTTGAAGAAGGAAATGACAACCTGCTCCAGTATTCTTGCCTGGGAAATCCCAAGGACAGAGGAGCCTGGTGGACTACAGTTCCTGGGATCATGAAAGAGTCAGACATGACTTGGCTACTAAGCAACAATCAATAGCCTAGTGCTGAACTGGGATGTATAAAGACAACAGGATGACTAATGCACATGAAAGATGTTTTCTTAACTGAATACAAACATCCAAATGAGACAGACTGCATCAGTGGTAGGCTTCTTAAATTACTGGGGAGGCTTTATAAATTATTGGCTACATTCATGATCCCTGGAATCTAACAGCCTTCCTTCAAATCCTTCCTATCTGCCTGCCCTTGGACTTGCTACCCAACTGCTCGTGACCTCAGTTTCTTCATCATTGAAACAGGGATAATGGTAGCACCTGTTCCACATAGTTGTTCTCAAGGACTAAATGAGATAAGACACATAGATCAGCTGGAATGGAGCCAGGAGCAAAATTAACATCAGCAGATGTTATTAGTGTTGTCATTGTTGTCATTATCATCATAATTTAGAGACTAAAGTGAATATTACGCCACTAAAGCAGGTTCCAAACACATTTTTATTTACTTTCCTGAGAGCTTAATCAATCAAAAGTTTGGTGAAACTAGCCATACATGGGAATTTAATCCTAATTCTTTTGCCTGCAACCGAAAAAGAAATAGTTAATATTTTGACATCAAGAACTTCAGATCTTATTAATAAATGATAAGCATCATTAGATACCAATATGTTAAGCAAATAAATGTATGCCCATTACTCTAAAGTTAAGTATGTTGCTTAAATGTACCCTGCAGTGATGGATATTATCATTATCAGTTCTATCATAGCAAGTTATAATACATATGATCAGGTATGATCCTATGGATGAAGACCCCAAATTATAATCAAATTATTTTATCTTTCATTTCAACAATGTCTCACAATTTACGTAGAGGTCTATGGAGGTTTTGGGCTCTCACAATGATGCTAACAAAATGATTATAGAAGATCCCTATGCAGAATGTGGAGATGTGCCAGAAATGGACCAGAGAGCAGAGCTACTGCCAAACATAGCCGAAAACCTCCAAGGATGTCAATACAACTGCTGTGAATCATGAATGGAGCTGTCTAAAATGATTAATAACAATACAAGCTTTCTATTTGGCCACAACCCAAGCAACAGAAAGAATATAAGACAGGTAACAAGTAGGCAACTTCCCTGGTGGCTCAGGCGGTAAAGCGTCTGCTTGCAATGCGGGAGACCTGTGTTCGATCCTTGGGTCGGGAAGATCCCCTGGAGAAGGAAATGGCAACCCACTCCAGTATTCTTGCCTGGAAAATCCCATGGACAGAGGAGCCTGGTGGGCTACAGTCCATGAGGTTGCAAAGAGTCGGACACGACTGAGCGACTTCACTTTCACTTTTCACTTTGTTAGAGGCAGATGGAATGCTAACCACAGAAAATGTCACCTTCCTAACACTGGGCCTGATAGCATCACACCCTAATTTTAACATCCCCAGAAGCTTCTTAACTTATATATATTAAGTTTAGAACTTCTTATCATGGCATCCATTGTCCTTAGCTATCTGTTTCCAGTCTACCATTCCAGGCAAATTTTCCATCATTCTCCTTTAGTTCAAAAGTCTGTTAATCACTCAGTCATGTCCAACTCTTTGCAACCCCATGGACTATACAATGTGCCAGGCTCCTCTGTCCATGGGATTTTCCAGGTAAAAATACCGGAGTGGGTAGCCATTCTCTTCTCCAGAGCATCTTCCCCAGCCAAGCACTGAACCCAGGTCTCCTGCATTGCAGGCATATTCTTTTACATCTGAGCCACCAGGGAACCAACCCCCACCCTGCCCCCTTTATAATTCAAAGTATACCTTGAATCCCAGTCCCATCAGTCAGGCTTAGCATATAACTGTGAATCCCATGAAAGCATAGGCAGTAAGCTGTATGCTTTCATGTGGTTCAACCTAACACATAACATGAAAAGGGGACTTATGCTAATTTTTCTTCAAATCTAAGATAATTATATTCCAAGATTCATAGAGAGACTAAATAGAGTACTAAATGACTTTGGCTTTAAAAAGCATTTACTAGAGTATACTGTTTCAGGAATTGAGCTTTCGCTGGATATATTCCATTGACTCCTCCAGTTCCCTCCAAGTTTCCCACTCTTTTCTGAGACTGGAAGACCAATTCACACTGACCACATCAGCTGGCTTCCTTGTCCTTGGGCTCTTCACTGAATCTAGCCTCTGGGAGTTCCTGGCAGGAGACCAGAATATCATTTTAAGGGCTCAACACGCATGTTATGAGAATACTGAAAAGGAGATATCCACTGAATTCAGACTTATAAATGAGAAGCCATAACCTTTGTGGGAAGGTTGAAGAAACAGGATATTCAGCTGGGAAAATTAACATTTCCTTGAGGTTAAAATGTCTGTCTTCCAATACTGAAGAATTCCTTGTGGGAAACAAAATATATTCTTTGCTGGCAGAATTAAGAGCAGTAAATATAAACTTTCAGCTGTATTTCAGTTTCTTATAGAAATATGTTTAAATAGGAGAAACATGACTCCATGTCTACTACATTTGCTGGTGTTAAGTAGAGGTTAGATCACCACCTCTCAGAGGTACTAGCAAAAGATTTATTGGATTGAGTAAAAATACTGAACAAGAATTGGCCTTAGATACTTCCAGTTTGCGCATTCTATAAGGAACCCCACTGGCTGGACCCAAACTCGCATTTCACTGTTTGAGGGTCATGAGACTGTGGACAATTTACTTTGCTAAAAACCTTGGGCTTCCCCGGCGGTTCAGTGGGAAATAATCTGCCTGCCAATGCAGGCAACGTGGGTTCTATCCCTGGGTTAGCAAGATACCCTGCAGAAGGCAATGACAACCTATTCCAGTATTCTTGCCTGGGAAACCCCACGGACCCTGGCAGGCTACAGCCCATGTGACCACAAAAAGCGCTGGACACAACTCAGCAACTAAACGACACAACAACTGCCAACCTCAGTCCTCTGAGGATGCACCATGCGTTTTAGAGCTGCTGGATTAGGTGGTTACTGTCCACCTCTGAGGATGGACCATCCGCTTTGGAGCTGCTGGATTAGGTGGTTACTGTCCACCTCTGAGGATGCACCATCCGCTTTGGAGCTGCTGGATTAGGTGGTTACTGTCCACCTCTGAGGATGCACCATCCGCTTTGGAGCTGCTGGATTAGGTGGTTACTGTCCACCTCTGAGCATGCACCATCTGCTTTAGAGCTGCTGGGTTAGGTGGTTACTGTCCACCTCTGAGGATGGCCCATCCGCTTTGGAGCTGCTGGGTTAGGTGGTTACTGTCCACCTCTGAGGATGCACCATCCGCTTTGGAGCTGCTGGATTAGGTGGTTACTGTCCACCTCTGAGGATGCACCATCCGCTTTGGAGCTGCTGGATTAGGTGGTTACTGTCCACCTCTGAGGATGCACCATCCGCTTTAGAGCTGCTGGATTAGGTGGTTACTGTCCACCTCTGAGGATGGACCATCCGCTTTAGAGCTGCTGGATTAGGTGGTTACTGTCCACAGGGTACTCGCTGTCTGCCATGCTGTCTGTGTTAAAAACTTGTCATTATTATTAACCTGCGTCATCATGAGCGTCTTTCTTTGCGATGCAGTAAGGTTGTTTTCTAGTCATAACAGAGTTTTTAAGAAAGTTTTTCTTTGTGTTACTAAAATAGGGTTAGTTGAGGGTCTTAAATTATTGTTCTACAGAAAAGAGACTATAAAGGTTTATGTAATCCTTCCATAACAAGCTATCTCCTTGAGCGTGAGTCATTTGGGTCCAATTCTTAACACTGCTATGAAACCCCAGTGATGTGTTAATATTTTTCTGCTGGAAAAGCCCATAAAAAGAGGCATAGTTTGTCTTCCAGAACTTCACTCTTGTAAAGAATCAAAAGTCTAAATCTTTTCACTAAGAAAAGACATTGTCCGGAAGTCAATATATGCATCCTTAGAAGTTACTATAAAGACCCAATTTAAGAAGGAACATCCAGATATCTGTATAGCTTCAGAATGAAAATGAACTCTCCTGTCTCAGACTTGACTTGTCTGAATCTATGAAAGATCACAGACTTTGGTCAAATACTATTTTTTTAAAAACACTACATCATGCAAGAGATGTGAGCTTGCAACCATCAAATCAAGGAACTAAGTTAAAATCCTGATTCTCACAACTGGGTTGGCTGTGGTTCTCCAGTTTCCTAACTCTATTAACATGCTGTAGTCTGCAGTGTCCCAGAGCAGAACAAGGCTTCAAACCAAGGAGTCCACTGTGGCTGACTGCCATTCAGTTTAGAAGGGACAAAGCACAAAGCTTTTTGGGTTACACATTCCAAATGCATACTAGGAGCAGGAAGTATTTGGGAACTCTATAACTTCCTCTCAATTTTGCTATGAACCTACAGTTGCTCTAATAAAAATAGTCTTTAAAAATATAAAACACAGAGGCATTGGCCAACTGTGAGGAATGAGAGTCAGAGAGGAATTGAACTAATCCTTGTGATGATGGAAAGAGATGCTGAGTGTGGAAAGCTCCTTGTCATGATTTACCATAAAGGGGATTAGAATTGTGATGCCAAATTGGGCGGGGGGTGGGGGAGAGGGGAGTTAAGAGGGAAGGAAAGAAATACTAGTAAAGAATCAGTTCTAATGAGATGGATGAAACTGGACCCCATTATGCAGAGTGAAGTAAGCCAGAAAGATAAAGACCAATACAGTATACTAACGCATATATATGGAATTTAGAAAGATGGTAACGATAACCCTATATGCAAAACAGAAAAAGAGACACAGATGTACAGAACAGACTTTTGGACTCTGTGGGAGAAGGCGAGGGTGGGATGTTTCGAGAGAACAGCATTGAAACATGTACATTATCTAGGGTGAAACAGATCACCAGCCCAGGATGGATGCATGAGACAAGTGCTCGGGCCTGGTGCACTGGGAAGACCCAGAGGAATCGGGTGGAGAAGGAGGTGGGAGGGGGGATTGGGATGGGGAATACATGTAACTCCATGGCTGATTCATGTCAATGTATGACAAAACCCACTACAATATTGTAAAGTAATTAGCCTCCAACTAATAAAAATAAATGAAAAAGATAAATAAAATGAAGGCTTCACTTAAAAAAAAATACTAGGAAAGAGACTGTTGGCTTTGTGTGATTTAATATAGTGTATACACACACACACACCTCTTTTAGTAGAGAAAAAGGAGATAATTAAAGGAGAGAGATTATTGAGAAATGGGGATGGAGATGCAATTCAGAACACAGAACCAAATTTTATCTTCCCCAGTTTTTGGAATACTTCCACTGTCACCCTGGGAAGAGAATGCTACCTCCTTTTCAATTTTCACTCCATTTCTAGCTGCTGCAAAATTATTCAGAGATTCAGAGATGAACTCTTCAAAAAACTTCTCATTCAGACGCCAGCACACAGTGTGGGAAGTTCTCCACACGTTTCATTATCATTTCTATTGCTGAGGTGAGGTGATATTTAAAAATAATTTTTACATAGAAACTGCTGTAATCACTTTTGAGAATTATTCAGAACATCCTGCTTCTCCATTTCTCTCCACCTTTGTATCTTGGTTCCCAGAACTTTCCCTCAAGCCAGTGAAGCCTGGAGACACTGAAGTCATACCCAGGCTGTCTGCATGTGGCTACTCGAGACCCCAACTGTTTTTGAGAAATGAGACTCAAATCTCTTTGCCATTAATCAGAGATAGAATTATCACTGAGATCTAAACAAATTTCTCTGTCTCTGAGCCCCAGGTGAAGAGTTGGAGACTGTTCATATCAACTGCCTCCAGGGAAGAAAAATAATGAGGAAGGCAATCTGAATGACTGAACATTACTGAACAAGCACTTGTTAGGATAATAATTGTCAGCCTTGGCAGATTCAACTGGGAGGAAAATTGATGATAGTAGCTCAGCACAACTGCTCCAACCAAACCGACAGTGGGGCGGGCAGCAGGGGACCTGCTAAGTGGAATAAACAAATGGCCACTAAGAGGAAAAAGTCAAAGGAAAATATCCACTTGGGTTGCAACTCAAAGCACCAACACACATTTTTGCAGACCAGATAAAACTTTTCTAAAACCGCTCACTTTTGCTGCCATTTCATTAACCATATGTTTTCAGGACTATTTTTCCTATCTTTGTCTGTCTGTTCTAGAATAATCCATTGAGATACTCTCTAAAAAAAAAGAATGCCTTGACAGTCCGTTACTACATATGTTCATATAAAAAGGATGCTGTGGGTTGAATCAAATTCCTTTTAAGGTAGTTTGCTGGCATTTAATCAACATGGACGAGCCCAGCCATTTCCCCCTACCTTTCCATCTGTAATGCTCAGAGAACTACCAAGGAAGGAAAGAAATTTCCTGCTCTTCTTCCAGTGACACTTTCTTCTCTCATTTTCTTCTCTCATTTTCATTCACATAAGCAATGGCAAATACCTTGAGATTTACTGAATTAGTTACTTTTAACACTGAAGAAATCCATCATCTGTTCATTAATTCATTCAAGACAAGTTATATTCCACTCGTTATGGGTAGAGTTGAGTTGTCCTCAAGTCAGAATTTTATTTGGAGCATATTGTAAAAGAGTCAATAACAGGTACTTTTCTAAATTAAATTTTACTGGGATAAATAATTTATTTTATGGAAAAGTTTTAAGGCTTATCTCATAAAAACAAAGGAAATGTTGGACTAAGGAATATTTTACAATAGATGATATTATATGAGATCCAACAGGTAATTGGGAAATATAAGTATATATTAGATTATAAAAATTTGGGGGGATAAGAACAATTACTAAAATTCATATTAATTCTCATGAAAACAAAATTAAAGAATTTGAAGTATAAGTTATAACTGGGCTACAAATTAACAGTTCACCTAATTTCTCTATGCCATTAGTAAGACTTCCGACTTTTGATTAAATCATTAGATAGATATAAGCCATATAATTTTTCCAAGTAACTAAGCAAATTTTAATGGCAAATTCTCAGGTCAAATCTAATTCTAAAATTCTATTATTCTATTGAATATTATATATTTAATAAACTATGTCTATATAAAATCCAGAAATTCTATTAGTTCATTACAATGTAATACAGTATGATATAACATACATTTATATAAAATACATAAAAACAACCCAAACTTGTGAGCATTTCTCCAACTCTTTGCAACCCCATGGACTATACAGTCCATGGAATTCTCCAGGCCACAATATGGAAATGGGTAGCCTTTCCCTTCTCCAAGGGATCTCCAGGGGATCAAACCCAGGTCTCCCACATCACAGGCAGATTCTTTACCAGCTGAGCCACAAGGGAAGCCCAAGAATACTGGAGTGGGTAGCCTATCCCTTCTCCAGCAGATCTTCCTGACCCAGGAATCACACCAGAGTCTCCTACATTGCAGGTGGATTGTTTACCAACTGAGCTATCAGCGAAGCCCATCATATAACACACTGTTATATTAACCACACAAAAACAACCCCAAGTGGTGACTATTTCCTCCTTTCACAGCATATCCAGTTTTCTGGCTCCAATAAAGAGAGATAAAATACACGAGGTGTGAGTTTAGGAGCTCTCTATTACAGACTATGGCAAAGAGCACAAGCTGAAATTCCATCTAGGGCCCGTACATGAGAACGTAAGTAGGGGAAATACATCCCAGGTAGAACCGGTCTGAGTTTTGGGAACCATGGTACACTGCAAGGTACCTGCCCTTTGGAGGCCATCCAGATTAGAATGAAGTTTAAAAAATTCTGGCCAAAACAATCAAATGTTCACATCTACAGACCAAATTTAGCCAGTGCACTTTGAAAGTCTTAATTCAAATTCCTGTTCTACAGCATGTCACGTTTTGCCATGATAATGCTGTGTACAAAACCAAAGAAAACTCAGTGGACTGAATGAATAAAGAAGATATGGGAGACTCCCCTGATGTTCCAGAAGTGAAGAATTTACCTTGCAATGCAGGGGATGTGGGTTCAATCCCTGGTTGGGGAACTAAGATCCCACATGCAATGTGGCAACTAAACCTATGCAATTACTGAGCCTGCGTGCTGTGATGAGACAGTCCACCTGCTGCAATGAGGGCATCTGCCTGCTGTAACTCCAGAGTCTGCCTGCTGCAACGAGGGCATCTGAGTGCTACAACGAAAGATCTTGCGAGCCGCAACTAAGACCTGACTCAGCTAAATAACTCAATGAATAAACATTTTTTAAAAAGAAGATGCGATATATACATACAATTAGAATATTATCCAGCTGGTGAAAAGAATGAAAGAATGCCAGCTGCCACAACATGGATGGACCTAGAGATTATCATACAAAGTGAAGCAAGGCAAAGACAAACATCATATGATATTGCTGATATGTGGTTCTGAAAAAATGAAAGAAAAGAATGTATATACAAATCAGAAACAGACCCATTGACATAGAAAACACATCAAAGGGGAGGAAGTGGAGGAAAAATTAGGAGTTTGGGACACTGCTATATATAAAATAGATAAACAACAAGGACTTATATTTTGGAGTAACCTATAAGGGAAAAGGATCTGAAAAAGGATAGATAGATTATATATATAGCTAGATTGATAGATATAACTGACTCACTTTGCTTATACCTGGAACTAACACAACATTCTAAACCAACTACACAACACACACACACACACACACACACACACACACACACAAGCTCAGGGGGTTAAACAGCTGTCGTTTCTTTGTCAAGCTCACGTTTGAATATATCAGAATCGGAATCTCAGTGGGTTGGCTGGGCTCATCTACAGCCTGCAGGCTCCATTCAGACCAGCTCCACAGGTCTCCTGGTGGGACCCAGGCAGAGTGGGAAACAGCCACTCAGGACAGGAAGACAAACGAGTAAGGTTGCTCTACTCACTGTGAAGCTGAGGCAGAGATGGGAAGTAAAACACAGAGAAATGATTCATTGAATCTAATAATTTAACCAACCACCTCTGAGTATTTGGTGTGTGATGCTGGGCAAGGTATTTGTGGTAAAATCTCAGGCTCTAGACATTTATAGTGTGTGTGTGCCTGCATGCAGGCTAAGTTGCTTCAGTCGTGTCCGATTCCTTGCAACCCTATTGACTGTAGCCCAGCAGGCTCCTCTGTCCATGGGATTCTCCAGGTAAGAATACTGGAGTGGGTTGCCATGCCCTCCTCCAGGGGATCTTCCCGACCCAGGGATCGAACCTGAGTCTCTCACGTCTGCTGCATTAGCAGGCAAGTTCTTTACCTTTAGTACCACCTGGGAAGTCCCAGAGATACATAGACCTGGTCTGAATTCCAGCCAAGCCGTTCATTAGCTGTATGACACTGGGCAGTTTCATTAAATTCTCTCAACTGAAGCTCATTCTTTTTCTTTTTTAAACTTGAGTTACAAATTTCATTTTACCCAACATGTCAAAAACAGTATCATTTCAACATGGAATCTTTATAAAATAGTCATAAAATGTCTTACTTTTTTTTGGTGCCAAGACTTTGAAATCCAGTGTGTATTTCATACTTAAAAGGGTTTGGTTGGTTGGTTGTTTTGGCCACACGGCATGGCATGAGGGATCGTAATCTAACCAGGGATCCAAACTGGGCCTCCGGCAGTAAGTGTGGTGTCTCAACCACTGAACCACCAGGGATGTCCCCCGGTGTTTAGTATTTAAAGACATGTTCCTCCCACCTACTGCTTATGAGATAGGATTAATACCTATCTCACAGTTTTTATGCAGTAAATCACATATCAAGTGACCAGCACTGTTCCTGGGACATAGCAAACCATTCAAAATGATTTGTTAGACCACATCATCAATTGCTTTGGAAAAGGACTTGGAATAGGAAAATAAGCATTTTGTTTTTATTATATCAACTAATACTACCATCTCATTCAGTTCAGTTCAGTTCAGTTCAGTCGCTCAGTCGTGTCCGACTCTTTGCGACCCCATGAATCTCAGCACGCCAGGCCTCCCTGTTCATCACCAACTCGCAGGGTTTACTCAACCTCATGTCCATCGAGTCGGTGATGCCAACCAACCATTTCATCCTCTGTCGTCCCCTTCTCCTCCTGCCCCAAATCCCCTCCAGCATCAGTGTCTTTTCCAACAAGTCAACTCTTCGCATGAGGTGGCCAAAGTATTGGAGTTTCAGCTTCAGCATCAGTCCTTCCAATGAACACCCAGGACTGATCTCCTTTAGGATGGACTGGTTGGATCTCCTTGCAGTCCAAGGGACTCTCAAGAGTCTTCTCCAACAGTTCAAAAGCATCAACTCTTCTGTGCTCAGCTTTCTTCACAGTCCAACTCTCACATTCATACATGACCCCTGGAAAAACCATAGCCTTGACTAGACGGACCTTTGTTGGCAAAGTAATGTCTCTGCTTTTTAATATGCTATCTAGATTGGTCATAACTTTCCTTCCAAGGAGTAAGCATCTTTTAATTTCATGGCTGCAATCACAATCTGCAGTGATTTTGGAGCCCCCCCAAAATAAACTCCGACACTGTTTCCACTGTTTCCCCATCTATTTCCCATGAAGTGATGGGACCAGATGCTATGATCTTAGTTTTCTGAATGTTGAGCTTTAAGCCAACTTTTTCACTCTCCTCTTTCACTTTCATTTCTTAAAAGCAAATGTAAATTGCTCCAAAGCATTTTTTAAACCCAATTTATCTTATCAAATCACCAGAGCCTGGAAACACCAGATTGGCAGATCACTGTATCAGGTGAAATTAAGACTGCTGGAACAAAATTGCATTAACCTCACGGTTTCCCTCTGCCAAGCCTGGCATTTTGGCCACATTCTTGTTTATTCCATTCAAACAGTGTAATTGAAAATGAATGAAAGGGTGAAGGAATCTAGGAAGAGAGGGAAGGCAGGGGAGGGGAGGAGACCAAGTCAAAATCAACCGTGGATTATGCAGGACCCTTAGACAGCACCACAGGGAAAGACGGAGTCAGGACAGAACTGTACTTTGGTTGAAAGACAGTTGCTTTCTTACATTCCTGTAATCCATGTTTTGAGAATTCCACATATGGCACTGTATCATCCACTTTCTCGTCAGTCAAGACAAACTGTATTAGACAGTACACTTTTCAGTTCAAAAAGAGACAAGAGTCCATGAGGCTTAACTGAAGAATAAGAAATGGGTGGAGAACTGATACAGGCTCCTTCCAAGCGGCTGCCTTGGATTATCCACAGTCCCCTGTGACCTGAGCCTTCAGGACTCAAGACTCAGGCAGCAACTCTCCTGAACTCCTGACCTGGCAGAACGGTTTGGCTCTCTCCCCTCCACACGACCGCGGCTTCCTGACCGGACGGGATGATGGATGTGCCAGGGAGTGAGGCTGTGGTCCCACCCCTGACGGGCCGGGGCACCCGAGGCGGAGAGTTTCTGGGGGAGGCAGGTGAGCGCTGCCACAGTGTCTCAGGCCTGCGCGCTCGTCCGCGAGTTCTCTTCATGAAATCATTGAGTGACGACACACGGCAAATGGGGCCATTCCATGTGTTTTCTTTACATTGCTAAATGCTTTGTTTTAAAATATCTCATTGCAGACCTACCCTACTTCACATCTATGGTGTGTTATATGAACTCCTGAAAACCAGCCTGACATCGTAACCTCCATGCCTCCCTTCCTTTGTGCGTCGGGTCGAGGCCCTGTGGGTTGCCCGGTGACTGTTGCCAGGCGACCGCTGGACCACTGCCCACCGCCAGGGCAGGAAGTTCGGAGTCTCCCCTGAAGGCCAGCCCTTGCCTCAGAACATCTCTTTCAGGGATGCGGTCTGCAGGAATGCTGTTGAGCCCACAGAGTTTCAGCTTAATCGCTCTTCAGCCTCCTCCCAGCTCTGATTCGAGGAGAAGGAAAAGAACGCCCACGTGGCCCCTCCCCGAGGGGACAGGCAGGCTGCCAGGACGTCACACGCTGCCGCGGCTCAGGAGCTAACGCCCCAGAAGTCAGTCCAGCGCGATCTGCACGCCTCGGAGGTGACCGCCCTGCCGGCCAGCACCGAAGGTTCACGAACAACAGAACGTCTCACTTACGTAACAGGAGTGCGCGTGCGTGTGCGTGCGTGTGCGTGCGCGCGTCTGCGTAAAAGGGGGAAGGCGGGAGGAAGGGAAGGAGAGAGGGAGGTGAGGCGGACACGGGGTGTGTAGGTGCGAGTGGTGCTGTGAGCAGGAACCAGGGGATGAGGGCTGTTTGTTTTCTAAAAAGAAAGTGAAAGTGAGAGTTGCTCAGTCAAGTCCCACTCGTTGTGACCTCGTGGACTATACAGTCCAGGGAATTCTCCAGGCCCGAACACTGGAGGGGGTCGCCTCTCCCTCCTCCAGGGGACCTTCCCCACCCGGGGATCGAACGCAGGCTCCCGCATTGCGGGCGGATTCTTTACCAGCTGAGCCACCAGGGAACCGCTTGTTTTCTGAACATCGGCACTAACCTGCGGTTGGTGCTGGGAAGACTTCCCTCCATCAACAAGGCGCTGAAGTAAGAGAAGACTCATGGCGTCCCTTTCTTGTGCAAAGCTAGAGAAATGTCCTTTGTGAGAGGGCTGTGGGGGCGGGCTGGGCAAGAACTGTTTGCCAGCGCTTTCTCAGGGACGTCAATTCAGAGAAGGTTTTGCACAGAGCTGAGGATCTGGGACTGCAGCCCCTAAAAGCCGCTGATCAGTTTCTGGGAAGGTCTTTTACTCTTCCAACAGGAATGGGGACTCCATTTGAAGACCATTTATAAATTCTCAAGATCATAGATGTTGTAAATGTTGTTCATTCACTGCTGTATCCCTGGCCACAAACACCCATAATAGGTGTTCAACAAATATTTATTGGAAAAGTGAATGATACGACTAAATTCAAAGAGAACTTCACTCTATTATTAACATATACTCTATATTCCATAACTAAGTAAATAGAGTGATATTATTGAGGGGAAAAGGGTAGGCAAGACTTTTACTAAAGGGAAAATTAAACCGTTACTTGATCAATAAGTTTTAATTTTGTAAATTGTACTTACGCTCAGAGAAAATGCATGGTGATGCATGCTCTAGAAAATTATAAGAAATTTCATGTTTTAGCTTCATTTATATTTTGAAAACTTACTTGAACAAAGAATTTCACTTTCATTTGAAACATTTTAACATCCAGGGAAACTACTGATCTTAGAGCATGATGAAATAAAGTTTGGAATATTTAAACTAAAGGTAGATACATAACATAACACAGTAGATTAGTAATTGGTTAATACTGTTCAATCAGAAAATAAGAGAAAATCTAGTAAGAAAAGCTATCCACTTGAGAAAGTTTACAAAAAGACTATTAATTAAAGAAGAGCATTTTGAGGTCCACTTCTAATTGCTTCATTATTTTGGCTCCTACAGTACAGAAAAAGCTATCAAAAGAAATTTAACATTGATAACAAACTTCACTTCATAGAAAATTTGAATTAAGTAGTGATATACTTATTAAATAGCTTTTATATAAATTTATACGAACTGAAATCATGGGTATTTAATGGCTTTATTGATTTCCATTCAATGAGTGCAGTATTAATGTGGCTAAGGCTTGGGTAATGGGAAAAGTTAATTTAATAATTTGATAGTTGTAAAGAATGGTTTCTCAAAATAAGCTGTTTTCTGAAATTTCTTCAAGGAGACCACGGTGTCTGAAAACATTTCAGCCGTGAGCATAAACTATAGAGAATGGCAGTCATTTCTGTATTAATTGAATGATGTCATGAGGTCAGAGCCTCGGGTTACCCTTCACCCTTTATTTCTCTCCAGTACAAACCTCAGTCTGACCACTCCATCCGCTGTCGTGATCCCACTGATTCTGAGACACTGTCATCTCTGTAGCCTGCAGCCATCTTCCAGCTGGGAGTCCTGCTAGACCTCCTACCCAGCTAGAGTTCATTCTCCAAAGAGAAGCTAGAGTCTGGTTTCAATACACATGAAACCAGGGTCTCCAATCCCTGGTCCACAGACTGGAGCTGGTCTGTCGCCAGTTAGGAAGGGGAGACGCAGCAGGCGGTGGGTGAGTGAGTGACGTTTTATCCGCGCTGACAGCTGCTCCCGTTGCTCACAATACCACCCAAGCTCCACCTGTCAGATCGGGGGCGGCCCTGGACTCTCAGAAGGGCACAAACCCTACTATGAAGCCTGCATGCAAGAGACCTGGGTTGTGCACACTTAAGGGAATCATCCTGAAAGCATGCTGCCTCCACCTCCTGGTCCATGGAAAAATGGCCCCCCATGAAACTGGTCCCTGGGGCCAGATAAGGCTGGGGACAGCTGCATGAGGCCACATCGTTCTCTTGTCCTCAAGTCTCCCTTGGCTTATATAGTGTGTGTGCTAAGCTGCTTCTGTTGTGTCTGACTCTTTGTAACACAATGGACATAAAGAATAAATTTATACCTACCAAAGAAGGAAGCGGGTGGAGGAGGGATAAATTAGGAGCTTGGGGTTAGGAGATACACTTCAGTTCAGTTCAGTTGTGTCCGACTCTTTGTGACCCCATGAACCGCAGCACACCAGGCCTCCCTGTCCATCACCAACTCCTGGAATTTACCCAAACTCATGTCCATTGAGTCAGTGATGCAAACCATTATATATAAAACAGATAAACAGCAAGGCCCTACTGGATAGCACAAAGAACTGTATTTAATATCCTATAATAAACCATGATGGAAAAGAACATGAAAAGACTCTTATGTATAACTGCATCACTTGGTTGTACATCAGAAACTAGCATAACATTGAAAATCAACTACACTTCAATAGAAAATAAGAAAATAGGTTCAATTATAAGGGGCCTGATTTGCGGTGAAAATTTTGAAAATATACATTTACTTTGACGTATTTAATGTCATGGTGGTTTTAAAGATGTCTCCAAGCTCTCCATTACTCACCTGCCTCCCACCCCAAAGCGCAGTCCATCCCCTCGCCCCTAACGCGCTGTGTGCGACCCTTGAGACCAGGTCCCTGGAAACCCTGCAGCTCCTCCGTCCTCGCAGCTGCCACGGGAGAGATCACAAGGGGCCCTTCGGGGGCGTCCACATGCAAGTAAGCACGGCCTCCAGCCAACGGTCAGAACGGGTACTCCAGCCCTGGTCGAGCCTGTCAGTGACCGCCCTCCATTTATCATCACTCCTTTCCCGTTGTCACGATGCTATTAATAGCCTCCACACTGTTCTGAATGTCTCAGCGCCAAACCAGGGAGGAACCCTGAACCAGGATCACCCAACTAAGCCACTCCCACGACCCACACAAAATGACATGAGAAGATGACTTTATTTATCCACAGTTTGGGGGTGACTTCTTACCCAACAATGTATAACTAACACAGACATATAATATACTTGTTTTTCACTAAAAGATGGTATTCTTGAAGCAGTTACTGATATGCAGTTATGGATAATTTATTTAACCTCTCTGAACCTCCGTTTCTTCGCTTGCATAATAAGAATGATATTATCTCCCACACTAATTTACTGTGAAGATTCAACAGTCCATCATATGTCCACAATGATTAAAAAAAAAAACTGCATCATATGTACGTTCTTTCTACTTCTAGGTAAAAAGGGTATAATATTTGGAAAGCCCACTAAAGCCCATGAACATTTATACAGTCCCTCAAAGTAGTCAGACTGAAAATAGTAGTGGAAGGATCATGTATCTGTAGGCGAGTCTATGTTCAGATGCCCTTTCGAGGCTGAAGGAACTGTGCCCAGCTGCTGAGCCAGCCACCGCCAACAGCCCTGAGCTCTACCTTCTCCCGGGATTAGGCTCAGCTGAAGAAAACTGCCCTCCCCGACCCCACGCCCCTTCTGAGGCAGCCAGCATCATGTTTCACTTAGATGTCCAGCTCCCTGACTCCAGATCAGGACACTTCTGCAGAGAGTTCCGGCTCCCACGCGCCCCACGGGAGGCCGAGGCCTTGGCTGTGACTGCAAGACCACCCAGCGTTTCCTCGGCCCAAGAGTTAGCCATCCTCAGGGCAGGCCCCACGAAGCCTCCTGTAACCAAATCTCCAGCCCAGAATGGGCTTCCTGGGGCCCCCAGCTGTGACACGTTAGAGCGCGGTGCACCTCCGCGGTGCCCCACTCTGCATCTCACCCCAGGGGGCTCTGGGGGCCTGAGTCCAGTTGTGGGTCTGGACGGACGGACAGAGGGCTGGGGAGGACACTCAGCACCAAGTCTTACGGGAGGTCATTTCAGGGTCTTCAGACAAGGCAGGCTTAATCTTGTCAGAGGGGAGTGGGAAAAGATTTTTTCTCTCAGCCAAGTGCAATAGGAGATTTAATTAGATGAGGACAGAGGGGCAGAGATTTTGTGGCAATTTGCATGGTAACTCAAGGACGATTTCAAGAGCTATTAAAAAGTAGAGCCATTGTTGATTATCACATGAATTTCTTTAATAGTGTTATGTATCCTTAATGCAAGTGTATCAGTAGGGTAATTCTCCTAGGCAAGCACCAGTCGTGTTTTGATGGGACAGTGTTGGAATTAAGATCATGACCTGTGAGCTGAAATCCAAGTTAAGCTACTTACTGCCTATAAATCCTTACATAAATTAGTTCACGTTTCCCAGCTTTGATTTTTTTTTTCTCCAGCTTTGATTTTCATATACATATATTAGGGAACTTAACACCTACCTCCTAAAATGATTGTGATCACAAGGAGATAAAACCTGTAAAACACTCAACTGTTTGCTCCATGTCTTAAAACTTCAACACTTGATGCTTGTTTCTATTTTTATTATAAACACAAAATGCAAAAATACTAAAAGGGGCTTTCCTAATGTTTGCAGCGGGTCATCTTAAAAGGCAGGGAAAAGGAGAAATGTAATTGACAAAGGCAAGTCAGTGGCTTTGCCCCGTATCTCACTCAAACAAGAAAACAACAGACAGAGGTCCCTCCTGACTCTAGACAAACCCCACAAGGTTCCCTAAGAGGTGAGCAGAATAGCCTTTCGGGACTTATCTGATCTTTATTCAATTAGTACAGATATCATACACACATAAATAATATGAATATAAAGTAAGATATAAATGGAAATTTAAATGTTAAGATGAATATATACAGAAGAGGAACTTATTTAGCGTTCTAGGGTCCATAAGTAAGGAAATCGTTTGGCTTTTCTCTTGCCCTCCTCATAAGACTTTGAGAGACCTGCCAGGAGAAGTGCTAAAAGGAAAGTGGGACCTTTTAGAAGGCAAAATAAACACCCAGACCCCAGCTAGACAGATGCCTGCAAAGCTGCAGGAACAATCAAATGACATCCACCTACAGATGTCTACACAGTGCTTGGGGGAGCTTGTCTCTACTAGACTGAAAGATGAAGCTGGCCCTGCGTTCTGAAGGTGAAAAGCATCTGGAACATTCCCCAAAGGCAAAGAGTAGGGGCAACAAGAGATCATGGGCTGTGTGCTCGTGTTGGTGTGGAAGGGATACCTGAGTTCGCCCCGTGCCAGGCGGGTGTACGACAGCATGCAGGTGTCAGCCAATGTGATGGGACCCAGCCCAGCAGGGTTGCTTGCTTGGGCCAAGGAAACAGATCAGTTTCTTGCGGAAAAGAGTAGTTGTGAGCATAACCAAAGGGTAAGCTGGTGCAAGTATTGCTCCAAGCAGGCACATACACGAGACCAGAAACCTGGGCGTGTGCTGATGGGCAAAGCGGGTGCGTTCCCAGAGACCATAAAACACACTGCAATAGAGAACAAGCAGGAAAACACCTGTCACGACAGAAGGGCACCAGCTGCCACAAGGTGTACCCGGAATAAAAGAGGTTTGGGCCTTTCACTTTTAATCTCGATACTTGGTGCATTGATTCTGGAAAAGTCAGACGGGAAGGGATAAAGAGTAAAACACAGATCACAGTCTTGCCAAAAATGCCAAAGCTCAGTGGACTGGAGGAATGTGAATAGTATTTGAGGCTCAATTTCTAAATCAGATCACCTAAGGATTGTTTACCCCTGAAAATGAGGATTCTCAAGAATAAAAGATTGTTCTTATAATTGGAAGTGACGAGAGAGCCACTGTATCTTGGTGAGATGCCTTCAGTGCAGGGAAGGGACAGCCAACAGAGAAAGGTTGAAAGGAGTGATGGGGGGGAAGAAAATCTGTTTTCCTGGTGTACAATCCTCAGCCCATTCAAGAAACTGGGCTAGGGTTAAATGATATTTCCAGGCAGGAGAAAAAATGGACCATTTATTAGGTGACTGTAGTTTTGAACAAATCAAAGATGAAAGAAAAGACTAAAATGATATAGTCTTCGTTACTTCCAAGGGAAAAAGAAAAAGGTGAAAAGATGCTGGGTGATGATCTTGTACCTATGCACCAGTTGGCACTGAAAGGTGGGACAGCTTTGCCTCAAGTAGTAACTAGATCAGAAGAAATTCCGTTAGCAACTCCTGAGAAGGTGAGTGAGGTGCACTTGGCTGTTTACATTTAGCTCGCGTTCTCTAGTTGCTTGTACAGTACCTGCGTTTGAGGAACAGGAAACTGAACAAACATCTCTGGAAACCTAAGCCAAATTGCTAAATACGTTTCACCTCTCCTGGAAGCGTCACAGAATCAGCGATGCCTAGAGTCAGAAGCACCGCGTTTCTGTTTAGTTTCTCTACTTTCTAACATCCATAAATTCAGCAGTGGATGATGGAAGTCTAGACCACACTTAGGCATCGAATGCAACTATACAGAGGCATCCTTTCTTCTCCGTGAAATTACTCTTTTAATGTTCCTGCTTTCCAATTTACATCAGTGAGAAGCTGTTAAAGTAACGGCGTAGGCATTAGAAAAATAAAAGAGAATATGGAAAAGAAGATTGCTCCTGTCTGTGATCTGTTCATCACATTGCCTGTTGAGTTTATATTACTGGCTTCAGATTTATCCAGTTTCTTGTCTTTTTATGACTGGAAACATTAAGAGCAACCTGTCAGCTCTGTAAAATAACATTTGTAGTCCTCTAAATCTTCTCCATGTAATCTTTAATAACTGTCTTACGTTCAAGTTGACAGCAAGCAAGTAATAAAATGCTTAATACCATTTTATAGATCATATAACACAACAGTTTATTTTAGTTCAACAGGGCAATAACAGGTAACAGATAATGAAGTCAGTACAGATTTGTATAATGCAGTTTCTGAGTTGGCAACAGCTTTGGAAAAGCCTTAGAAAATCTTCCTCTGAGCAATATCAAAACAGAAGTGCAGGTTCCATTTTTTCTCTTTCTTATGGCTCATAATACCAGAGTCAACATCAGAGATGCTGCACTTCAATTTTCAAAATGATGTCTATTGTTATGTAAACAAATCAACTTTTTAATGGGAAAAGATGTCTTCCTCCCAGAACTTCAAATGACCAAAGTGAAAGAAGCAAAAGAAGTGATTATTCTGCAACTATTTAGGAATACAAAATCATCCAAGACATCTCTAATATACTAACAACCACTGGCCACCTATGACTACTGAGAAATAAAAA
The DNA here is from genome assembly GCF_023699985.2 of Odocoileus virginianus. Lineage (NCBI taxonomy): Eukaryota > Metazoa > Chordata > Mammalia > Artiodactyla > Cervidae > Odocoileus > Odocoileus virginianus. The sequence goes on along the minus strand of NC_069705.1, from coordinate 8,453,480 downwards.
TAACAATTAATTGAAATGCAATAAAATATAAAATCCATTGATTGCACAAGGTTATATTCTTTAATTGTGGCTTATATTCCTCTCCTCTGCTTTAACGATTTGAACATCGCTGCTTTAGAGGGTTTTTCACACAGTTTTATAATTTCTAGACATCTTAGAGCTAATTCCACTCATTTCTTTGCACCTAGTGACATTGTGTCTTCATCGGAAGTACAGTGCTCTTTGGCAGTTTAGTTCCAGATCTACACTTTAGCGGTTCTTCAAATCCTGTCCCCCCTTTGGCATTGGCGGCCCAGTGGTCAGGATTCCGCCCTTTCACTGAAAAGGGCACAGGTTTGATCCCTGGTCAGGGAACTGAAATCCTGCAAGCCCCACAGAATGGCAAAAAAGCAAACCAAAACAGAAAGCCAGAATGCATCCTCTGACCTGGTATCTGTGCGTAGTGGTCTAAGAGCCAACTATTTCTCTGTTTCCTCCCTCCCCATTCCTTACTCACTCTTGAACTCTATCATTGTATTGTTTGGAAGATCTGCTCCACCAGTTGGATGCACCTGTGTGCGGCTAAGTCACTTCAGTCGTGTCTGACTCTTTGCGACCCCATGGACTGTAGCCCGCAAGGCTCCTCTGTCCACGGGATTCTCCAGGCAAGAGTACTGCAATGGGTAGCCATGCCCTCCTCCAGGGGATCTTCCCCAACCAGGATTGAAGCCGCGTCTCTTACATCTCCTGCGTTGGCAGGTGGATTCTTTACCACTAGCGCCACCTGGGAAGCCCTGGATGCACCTACTTTCCTACCAGTTCTGTGTGGTGATTTTTGATTTTTTTTTTGCATAATCTTTTCCTCATTGCATCCCATATATGGTTAAGATCTAATCTATAAAATGAATTTTTCATTCTACGTACTCCTGGTTGAACTTTAATTGAACTCTTATACTAAAGATGATTGAATTTCTAAAGCTGTTATGTGAGGAAGGATACTATAGAAGTGTTGGCAGATGCACAATGTGAAGAAATGCTTCCAACTACAAGTAACAGAGTCTGTTAATAGTAGCTTAGGTCAAAATGGCATGGAAAGCTAAAATAATAAATATAGAAAGAAGGTACGTCAGAACTGGTACCTGTATCATTACATACCCAGGCTCTAATTTACTGTCCATTAACCTCAATTTAATATTTTGTTTTTATGTTTTGTGTTTCACTGTCACAAAAGGGCTGCCATGTCTCCAGAAATTATATCTGTGTTCACCTAGTAAGAAGGTATAAAGTGCAAGATTAGAGGCTGGTGTCTTGTATTAGAAAACGCAATGTTTTAATAAATGCTCCCTAGCTGACCTCTCCTTATATCTCATTGATCAGTATTAAGTCAAAAGAAACATGAGATTACAATGGCTGGCTCAGGCTAATATGGATACTTTCTTAAATATGGCATAAGGGTCTACACATGCTCACAACACAGGATCTCTAGTCGCTGGCCAACAAATCAAGGTCACTATAGCAGAGAAAGAACATATGAAGGGAAGGGATGTTTACTGAGTATGCAAGAACCAGTGTCGGCTTTGAGGTGGGAGGAGGAAAAACAACATACTCAGGATATGACGAGACCTCCAAGGGGCCAGATCATACGTACTCAGGGGATACAAAGGTACGGGAAACAACAGAGATGCTGTTCTAAACACCTGGGTCTCAAGTCTAGAAAACTGAGGAGTTTGGAACCAGAGAATGGCACAAACAAGCAGTGCTTCAGAACGGTGATCTACTCGAAGCTTCAGTCTCTAAGGAGAAATGTAATGCTTCCACAAGGACTCTCTCTTTCCATAATCTTCCCTTAAGGAGGCACGAAGTTGAAACCCCAGGATTCCAGACCAGCTTTCTAGGTGTAAGGGCAGTAGACACACCACAAGGTTGATAAACTGGGACTCCTCCAGAGGGCCCTCTCTTCCCGCTGTGTCCCCTGAGACACTGGACAAGCCTGCAATCGCGGCAACCCCCGCTAAAGGCAGGCAGCTTGCTCCACCCCTGGGGCACCTGCAGGCTTCTGTGGCTGACGTCTGATGCAGCAGGTGCCAAGCTGCCGGCCGCACGCAGACAGTAGGATCGGCCCTGGCAAGCGCGACCTTCACTGCTCTGCGGGTCTCACGGCTTTATGTTTCTGTGCCACAAGTTGCCTGAGTTCTGTACTGTGTCCTCACGTTGCTAACGGCATTTTCCTAGAATTGAAAACATAGATAGTTCATTCCTGATGTGATAAACTTCCCACAAATGTCTCACTTGGAACTTTAAAGATAAGTAAGCTTACATTTTATAAACATTATCTATTCACATTTTTTGAAAAAAAAAAAAAAAAACCCTGTGGTTTTACCTATTTAAAGCACGATTTATGTCCTGGATAAAGAAAGGGGTTCACTTATTTTTAAATGGTACAAAAATGGTACCATTTTGTACCAAATGGTACCAAAAATGGTACCATTTTGTACCAAATGGTACCAAAAATGGTACCATTTTGTACCAAATGGTACCAAAAATGGTAAAAAAAATGAAATCATTTTTTTTTAAAAAACAGGACAAGCAGTAAATCCTATTGAGAAACTAAAAACTACCATATGATCCAGCGATTCCACTCCTGGCTATATATACAAAAAGAAAGAAAAAAGGAGAAACATTAATTTGAAATGATATATGCACCCAATATTCACAGAAGCACCATTTACCATAGCCAAGATATGGAAGCAACCCAACTGTTGATCAACAGATGAATGGATAAAGATATGAGATACACACACACACACACACACACACACACACATATATCACATACATATACAATGGAGCATTACTTGGTCATAAAAAGAATGAAATTCTTTGACTTGAAACAATGTGGATGGAATTAGAGGGAATTATGCTTGGCCACATGAAGAAAGACAAATCCTCTATACACTTATATGTAAAATCTAAAGAATAAAAGAAAGAAATGTAAATAACAAAATGGAAACAGACTCACAGATACAGAAAACAAACTGGTGGGAAGCAGTGGGGGAAGGAAGGAGGAGAGGCAAGACACGGATGCAGGATTAAGAGATACAGCTATTATGGATGGAATAAATAAGCCACACGGATATATGGTGCAGCACAGGGAGATATAGCCATCACTTTTTAATGACTTTAAATGGAGTATAATCTATAAAAATATATTCAAGCAACATGCTGCATACCTGGAACTAATATAATATTGCAAAATGACTGCTTCAATAAAATACATATAGACTAAAGAAATTAATAAAAAGTTATGTTGTAACAGCAATTTCAACTAGATTCAATTCAATCACTTTAATTAAGTTCTCTCTTCATAAGTCTTCAGAAAGCATTTAGTATATTGAAACACAACAGATAGTTTCATGAGTAGTACAGGAGTTATCTTATTTGAGAAAAAAAATGAATTCAGCATTCCTTATAGTTGGGCAAAATTTAGAATATTCCACCTATTTATTTACCAAATGTATTAACACAGTAACAAATGTCCACAGAATAAACCCTCTGAAAGAGGCAGTATGACATTGATAAAGTAGCTCAACCCTGGATGCTAAATGTTGGCCTCACACAGGGTTAAACAATGCATATTTCTTTGCAACTTTCCCTCCTCTCTTACTAAAATAACTCAATCTATAATATTTGACAGGTAAATAATATTCCATTTTCCAAGCCATTCTTCATATTTCTACATCAGCTTAATCAAACTCCTATCCAATGAAGAATGTCAGAAATATTTGAGGCAGATGGCACCTACCTAAACAGTGGGTAGCCACAGTCTTTTCTCAAAGAAGCAATAGTTTAGATATAAACCTAAGAAACAGTTTGTCCAGCATCACATTAGAGGAAACAGTGGCTTAGGAAGACCTTTGGTATCAGTCTCTCAGTTCAGTTCAGTTCAGTCGCTCAGTTCTGTCCAACTCTTTGCGACCCCATAGACTGCAGCACACCAGGCCTCCTTGTCCATCACCAACTCCTGGAGTTTACCCAAACTCATGCCCATTGAGTCAGTGATGCCATCCAACCATATCAGCCTCTGTCGTCCCCTTCTCCTCCTGCCTTCAATCTTTCCCAGCAGCAAGGTCTTTTCCAATGAGTCAGCTCTTTGCATCAGGTGGCCAAAGTATTGGAGTTTCAGCTTCAGCATCAGTCCTTCCAGTGAATATTAAGGACTGACTTCCTTTAGGATGGACTGGTTGGATCTCCTTTCAGTCCAAGGGACTCTCAAGAGTCTCCTCCAACACCACAGTCCAAAAGCATCAATTCTTCAGTGCTCAGCTTTCTTTATAGTCCAACTCTCACATCCATACATGACTATTCAAAAAACCATAGCTTTGGACCTTTGTTGGCAAAGTAATGTCTCTGCTTTTTAATATGCTGTCTAGTTTGGTCAAACTCTTCTTCCAAGGAGCAAGCATCTTATTTCATGGCCACAGTCACCATCTTCAGTGATTTTGGAGCCCCCCCAAAATAAAGTCCCTGTTTCCACTGTTTCCCCACCTATTTGCTATGAAGTGATGGGACCAGATGCCATGATCTTAGTTTTCTGAATGTTGAGATTTAAGCAAACTTTTTCACTCTCCTCTTTCACTTTTATCAAGAGGCTCTTTACTTAGTCTCCCAATCATAACTTTAATTATTAAGCCCTATCGCAAACCTGCCATCATGGTTCTCCCACCTTACTCTGGAGCAACCTTTGAGGTTAATTTTACTTGCTCCTCTATATGTCTCTTACTTTCCGGAGAATAAACACTAGCTCAAGATTTCAATGTATTTAAAAATATCCCTGGTTATTTCTGAGTCAGCTCACATTCCCTTTGGTAGGCAGATGCAGAAGCTGAAGCGTGGAGCTCATCTTTTATCCAGGGAGTCAAGGAAGGTCAGTAAAATCTCTAGGTCTCCGTTCTTCCTCTGGCTGGGCGGTTAAATGCCGAGTACACAGCCTCATGCTGTTTCCCCTCTGCCACTCTTGTTTCCAGATGGCACATTTAATGACGGCCTCATCTCAGACCCCTGACAAGTAACCTGCAAAGCCCGGGCCCTGCAAAGACTTCCTTTAGGAGCTGATTCTGTTGATCAAGGTAGCTGTAGGAAGCTATCAAATTCAGAGGAAAAATATGAGGTAAAGTGTTTTTCTTGAGAAGGATAATAATTTATACCCGTAACACACACCGGAGGTAAGTTGTCATATTATTATTTTCATTTCTGCATCTTTGTGATGATGACGAATTGAACCATTGGGAAAACTGAATCATGGGAACGTAAATCAGACTTTTATCTCAATTTAGTGTTCTAGAGAGTGATTGAAGCTACCTGTGGTAAGGGGTCTGAAACAGGGGAGCATTTCTTAATTGCACGAGGAAATTCCTTAAATGAACGTGGGGAAAAACCATGTACTACAGAATACAGTGACTATATTTTGGCATTACATGTATCGCTTATTATCTACCGAGGAGTAATCCCGGTTCCCACACACCCCACCCCCACCCCAGACACCAAAAGCCACACAAGCTCGAGTCCCCTGCAGAAAATGGTCCAGTACGGTCAGCCCTCTGTATTCACAGACTGGACAGTGGTGGCTAGCTGGAGGTGAAACCGTGGACACAGAGGACCAACTGTGTATATTCCCCAGAAGCTATTTCTGGACTGAAAAATAAAAAGGAACATGACCATTTTAATAAACTACTCAAGATTCTGTTCAAATAAGAGGCTTCCTCTGTCCCTTCCAGCAGAATCAAGTATCCTCTCAAGAATGCCTGAAAGATCACTAGAACTCAAGAAGCCCGGCTCCTTGCTGAGGAGTTGGTACTTAAGCTTTATACTTCTCAAATGGCCCTCTATTGGTTCAGTTGCAGAGTAAAAAAATGTTTAAGTAAATGCTTTTAAAATCTATGATATAGTATATAAAGTATGCAAAATCGAACAAAATAAGGAAAGGAGTGGAAGTTAGAATGAAAGAAGGAAGGAAGGAAACAGAAAGATATGAGAAAAGTCAGAGAAGTAGAAAATGTAACAGGGAAGAACAAATCTGCCTCCATACTAGATCCATTTCTGTTATTTTAATCTTTGTAATCCATTGCATTTGCTATGGGTTAATCACTAAAGGGGTGTTGTCTATAGCTTGAAGTATACATAATGGCCCATCTCAGGCAACTGTGCCCCCCAGGTAATAAGCATTAAGCTAAAATACCTTTGTTTAGCTCACAGGAAACATCCTGAACAGGCCCTCCTGTGAATGGTCACAGCGAGGAAGAATTTAACACATTCCCTCTGGAGTCTGGCCAGAACCTGGAAAAATCTTCACCACCACCTTGGCTTTTTAAAAAACCTTCACCTCTTTACCTCCCCTTCTTTATTCTGTAAAAGAAACTACAGCCAAACCCAGGTGAGACGGTTCTGTGGGACACTGGGCCACCATCCTCCTGGTCTGTGGGCTTTTCCAATCGTCTCTCTTCTTTGCCCAACACCTGTGTCTAGGTTTAGGGGCCTGTTGTGCAGCAAGCAGTACGAGCTTGGGCGTGGTGATGAAAAGACTAAAGACTGGTGCAAGGGTGGGATGGAGGAACCAAAGAACGTGAGACGAAAGGAAAGGTCCGGATTTGATTCCGAGGGCCCTGGAATCAGGAAGCCGCCTAAGGCTGTGCAGTTTGACTGTAACTGAGGTTCCCTGGAAGACATGGGCCACGTTAAACACTTCTGGTGTCAGTCCACAGAGAAGCCAGTTCGCTTCTCCTTTGGTTTCCAGGCACTTTCCTTCTTTTCAAAAGTGCAGACTTCTAGCTCCTAGCACCTCAAATCACCATTGAACTAGAAGGCTCTCCAGTCATTAAAAAAAAGCAGCTTCCCTCAGGGCAGAGACAGTGGGCTTGGTAAGCTGAGCACCCTGGGAATACAGCTATTGGAAACAAAGGCAGGTTCTGGTCAAAATCCAGACCTTGGGTCATCTTCAAGTCCCAAGTTATCCGTTAAAATCACAGTCTGGAGACAAACCCCATCACATCCCGTTTCAGGTCCCTGCTTCTCACCCTCTAAATGACCTCCGTTTGAAGTTGGCTTCATATAGAGGAGACGGGGGCGGGGGGAGTGGAGGGAAAGGAGACCGTCTCCTCTGGAGGAGGTTGCGGGGACAGGAGCAAACCGCCCCGACTTCCCCTTGTTAGCGCTTCACTCCTCAGGGCACAGGCGTTTCACCTTCCAGAAACCCAGTCTTCCCTGAAACTTGATAACTGCCTTATTTTTAAGAAGCATAAAAAGCCACACCCAGCCACCTTTCTTGAGGAGAAAATCTGGTAAAGAATGAAAAGCATGAGTCTTCGTCCGACGCGTGGCACCTGTGATAAGACTGTTCCCGAGTCTGGGCTTTGGACTTTTCTTCACCCGTAAAAGGAGCGCAGTAGAGGTCTCCCTGCTATCTGAGTGAAGAGTGTTGCCGTGGGAGCTTTCCTAAGTGGGAAACTGGGATAAAGTGAAGAAGCACGACCTAAGAACACACGTGGTAACAAACGCAGGACACAACCTGAGGTCAGGCAGAGACGGCCCGGCACAGCTCGCAGCCCGGAACCGGATGCTGCGGGGCTGAGTGTGGTTCCGGAGGGCGGGGAAGGATTTGGAGGTGGTGCCGCTCTCAGGGGCGGGGTGTAACTGGGAGGAGGCCATTTTGACTCTCCCACGCTAGATCTGTTTCTTTGGCCGCTTCTGTTGTGATGATCACACAGAATGGCCTGCCCCGGAGAATCCTGCCCCTCTTCCTGTTAAGGGAAACAGCTTTTGTTCAGAGCCCTGTGCTCCTGCGGAGGGCAGGAAGGAAGAAATTAACACACACCCCTGCCTGAGGCTTGCCATTCTAGGAGGTGCTTGCAAGATTAAATGGCCTTTTTCCTTTTCTCCTCACCTCCCCACATCTCTGATCCATAAAAGAACCTGGCATCCAGACCTCCCAACAAGACGACTATTTTGAGATGTTAGACTGCCATCTTGGGCAGCTGGCATTCTGAGTAAAGCCGCATTCCTTCTTTTAACACCTCGCCTCTGGGATTCACTGGCCTATCTCTTGCTAAGCAGAGCCAGCTTGGACTCTGGTGTGCTGCGTCTATCACAGCTGCGGCAAAACAGATGCTGAATGCTAGTTTTGCTCTTTTTTTTTTTTTTTTTTTGTAAAAGCAAAAGTCCTTTTCAAATGTCTTTCAGTTAGCAAAACCAACTAATAATGTAAACCTTCCTAAAAACAAAGTTGTATAAAGCAGCCACATTTTGAAAAGTGGGGGATGCCTGTATTAACCTCCCTCCATTTCAAGTTTGTAGCAGGAATTACAGGAAGAGGACTTCGCACGGTAGGGATAAGGAAGTGCTCACTGAATTAAGGGATACATTTGGAAACTCCGTTTTAGTGTCATTAAAAAGTGCAGAAAGAGGTTAAATGCTGATCCCATAGACTTCTCCAAGGCAATACACCCCTTTTTAGAAGAAGAAGCATTTATCTTTTCAAGAAGCAACTTTTTATGAGCAAGATTATTTCATATAATTCACAAATGGCTTTGCATCCTTTAAAGGGGCAGCTTATTGTATGTTGAAAGGAACATACTTATTAAAACCTATTACCTTAATTTTTTTCTGTTTATCACAGACATCGATTTTTAATGACCCCAGCATGTTTCCAAGGGTTCCCAAGTGGTTTAGTGGTAAAGAATCCACCTGCCAATGCAGGAGACACAGGAGATGTGGGTTCAATCCCTGGTAGGGAAGATCCCATGGAGGAGAGCCTGGCAACCCACTCCAGTATTCTTGCCTGGGAAATTCTATGGACGGAGGACAGTCCATGGGGTCACAAAGAGTCAGACATGATTGAAGTGACTCAGCACGCACACACATACATTTCCAGGGATCTTCAAATTTAGTTCCTGAGTATTCTGGTGCCCTAAGTGACTCTGGGTAGACATTAATATTTCCCTAGAATAATTTTCTGTTTCTGTGTACCTACAAGATTAAGACATCGAGTGAAATTCCCAAAGGGTTTACAGAAACAAGTGTCAACAGCTGTGTGATTTGCCTGCCTGCTCCAGTTCGTTTGCTCTGAAGAGAAAAGGCAAAGACAGGCTGATCCCAAAATGATCAGAGGGAGTGAAGGCATTGACTATGTCAGTGCAAGAATAATTCGATAGAGAGTCACCATAAACAGCCTTTGAAATGTTTCAGTAGCTGTAATCTCATCCATTGCTATCATCTAGCTCTTTCACTTTTCACTTTCATGCATTGGAGAAGGAAATGGCAGCCCACTCCAGTGTTCTTGCCTGGAGAATCCCGGGGATGGTGGAGCCTGGTGGGCTGCCGTCTATGGTTTCTCACAGATTCGGACACGACTGAAGCGACTTAGCGGCAGCAGCAGCTCTTAGCAGAGAAGCCAGCTCTCCATTTTTCTATGGATGGAGCTACACAAAAAGGAATTGGCCCACTGCCTAATACTAGAAGATTACTAATAAATGGTAGTTGAATCTTACATATTGGTCACTTCCGACTGCTATAAGTGAAAATTACACAAGCAGACTCTTTCCCCTTTTAAAATTCTCAATTCAAACCTAAATAGGGACTGCCTGGTATTACTACTATAATTGAGCAGGGCCTTATGAGGTCTCCCCAGGAGGGACCACCCCCAAGTCCACCACCTGCCTTTTGTTTGTAGAACTTTAGTCAAAGAAAAAATTTAATCAGAGAATTGAGAAAATGCAGAAAGGAAAACAGGAAAAGAAAGGAAACAGGGTGCCTCTGACCACGGAGGGCACCTCTGGACCGTGTCCCTTCACCTCTTTATATGTGGCGCATCAGTCCTGTTGCTCTACTGCTCTCAAAATGTGTTCCTCAGACCCGCAGCATCAGCATGACTTAGGAACCTGAATCAGAAGCGCTGAGGGTCCTTCAGAAATCTGGTCACGCTTGAGGAAACACTGAGTGAATCTACTGGGCCTCAACACCAACTACACATTGAATTGTGTGGGGAATTTTTAAAACACCAATTCCGAGACCCCACTCCCAGAGATTTTGATGAACCTGATCTAGGATTGGCCCAACCATCAAAACTTTTTAAAATTCCAAAGTGATTCTGGCATGACGCCTAGAGCTGAAACCACTGGAGACCGAAGGCCCTCTCTCCTGGATGGCCGATCTCACGCCCACCACTGGATCATCCCCATCCGTGCGGATGCACTCCCTGATTGCTTACACTTTTTCTCTTTTCCAGGTTCTTTCATGATCCCCTTCCAGAGACAAAATGCTTGAAACCGCACAGGATCACCACGCTTTTCTCACCCCACTCACTCATCTGTGCACTCCAATCTGAACTCTACCTTTTTTTCTGGCCACTCCACACAGCATGCGGGACCTTCGTTCCTAGAGCAGGGATTGAACCCCTGCGCCTGCAGCGGGAGCTCAGATTCATAGCCACTGGGCCACGAGGGAAGGCCCGGAATTCTGCTCTCCTCGCCATGTGAAGCGCTCTGACAAGTGTTGCCAAACCCAGCTGTTGCTCCTCTGCCCTCATCATCCCCTTTCACTTTTCCTCACTCTTTTGAATAAACACATATTTTTAAATTTTGTAATGCTCCATGCCCTTGTGTTTCCTCCTCCAGAATGACCATTCTTTGGTGAGTCTGTCTTTCTCTTTCAGACTGCTGTAGGTTGGACATGCCCAAGGCTTAATCATGGGTTCTCTTTCTTTCAGGCACACTCTTTCCAAGGAAATTTTGATCCCTTCCCTTGGATCTGAATATTATCTACATAGATACCTCTTATCTACCCCATATTTTTATCTGAGCTTTAGATTCAAACTGCATTTGCCATTTTCTCTTGTAATTCTCACTGACATCACCATCTTCACGTGCAGTAGTTTAGAATGAGTGTCTGCTTTCTGTGAAAATTGTATGACACTTCTGTTTCTCTGCTTCATCATTGTATGCTGCACTGATAAAATTTAAGTTCACCTGGAGTAGATTCTCTTCCATCAAACTTTTTTCTTAAGTTTGTCTTTTTCCCTGACTACCTTCAAAAGAGCATCTTTGGTATTACAAGTGGAACAATTTTCAAACAATCCTAGACACAACAGAGAAGACAAAATTGTTCAATATTGGTATTCACCTGAATACACCATCTGTGCTGAAAGTGAATTTGTCCTGTTCAGCCATGACTGAAACAGGGAAGGTTCCTTGTCAACAGACTGCTCCAGAAGTTGGCTGTCTTCTGTAGAGCAAAGCCTCACCGAGGGTCCCACACATAAACCACAAAGCTTTCCGCTCACCCCTTCCTCCCCCGTGCAGACTCAGACGGACGTTTTATGTTCTGACACACACCTGCTCTTCTTCGCCATGAGCAATCCTTTCTTAGAGTAATTCTCAGCAGATACTCCAAAGAGCAGTTCTAAGTGCCTACAGTATCTAAGGAACCAATTCCAAAAACAAAAACAACAACAAAAGAAAGAGGGACTAGAATGCCATCGGAAGCATCCGCTCGGTTCACAGAGGCATTAGTAAAATGCTACTGCTTCTAGTGAGATAACCTTCTGCACAGAAAACGCTCACTGGCTCCAGTTATGCCGCCTGCATCCCGGCAGCGAGTGGAGGTGGGCAGGGATGGACGCGTACACAGGGAGGCAGAGAGGATGACAAAGAGTGAAGCAGGGCTGCCGATAAGACCAGCTCCTTTAATTAGACCTCCACAGTGAGGGCGGACCGCCTCAACTACCCTCAAGTTTAAGAACATCCGTTTATACTTCCCCTGGACTCCTTTTCATGAGCGCTTCCGTCAAGGGAGAATTTTCTAGGCTCGTCATCTGAGACGTCCAGCTGGCTATATAAGGCCCAGAATGTTTAGCAAACCCCCTTTCAAAGAAATCATGCCATAGCTCTCTATCAAAAGTTGTAAATGACATGGCTGTTATCTCATAGGAAGAGTTTCCAGCAGCTGGGTGTCTATATTTTTCAGAAAATGTTGGCAAATCAAAAACCCGAATAATGAGACACATTTGGCAACAGGACCAGGAGGGGGGGTCATCATGTGGCGATCAGAACAGATGATGTTGACAAGACTCAAAACCTGAGAAAAGGATCCAACTGTGAGTGCTCCCATCAAGCACACATGAATCCTTATTTATTTATTACTTGTACTCCTGTCAGAAGATGTGTGGATATGGCATTGAGATGTTTTGTCTCCACATTCACAGATGGGGGGGGGGGTGGCGTTGCAGCACTTTGGAAAGAAAATCACAGAAGCCACAGTGTTTAGCAAGGCAAGGAAGTGTGCGGCGAAGGCAGGGATGCCCGGTCACCTCGCCGACATAATCTTCAAGACAGAAATCTCTCGCGGCGGCAGGAGAGGGCAATCAGTGTGTTTTCCGGCTACGTCTCAGGCACAGCTGTCAGGAACCTGGATCATAAGGAGTGGCAGGCTGTGGGAGTACATGTAATAAATTGGAAGAAGGATTTAGGAAATAACTTTCCTATGTAGGGTACAGTTTCAAAATAATGTGGACAGACAGGCAAGGATGAGATCCACAAAGCTGAATCTGGAAAACCTCGAGACTAAAGATTTGAATACAATTATATTGTTTCTCAAAAAGTGTTTGTGTCCAAAAAACATGTGCAAATTAACCTATCTTCCTTTAGTTCAAGCGCATTCTCTAATTTAAGATGCTGCAGAACCGGTTTGGTAACATGAGTTTAACTCATTCTCACAGTTCATAGCTCATTCCTTTGGTCAATCTACTTAACCTCCACCTCCTAAAGACTAATATTCAAATTACATGATTCACAGCTTTCTAGTGAAATATATAGGTACATGTGCTTTTAAAACTGTGAAATAACATAAAAGCTAAGCATTGCTATAATAATGACTGAGGCAGAGATGAGCTACCCATTCACCAGACCAGTTTCTCTCGCCCCTAGGCACAGAGCTAGCCTGCGTGCTCCTAGCGGACTGATGATCTTGAAGACTGAGTGTCTTAGCTTCTTGTTGGCTGGAAACACTCACATTAAGTCAAGGCCAACTCCTGACAGCTATCTGCCTTAGTGAGTAAAACTTTACTGGACCATAAACATGCGTGAATTATCCTTGGTTGCTTTCAAACTAAAATAGCACAGCTGAGTAGCTGTGACATAGACTGTGGTCAGAAGACCCTAACATATTTTACTATCTGGCCCTTTGCAGAGAAGTTGCCATCCACTGCTTTAGCGCAAACTATCACCCTACAGATACACTGACATTGTCAGACTCGCGTATTACAGCGCTTAGTATTACCACAGTGAAGACAGGGACCTCACGCTCCCTTCAAGTTACTGCTCCTTGCCCTAGTTTCCTCCCAAAGACGGTGACTTGCTTTATGGTTACTTTTTTACTTCCTTTCAGATTTTTAATGTAACCAGCCAAATCAGTGCTTTGGAACGACAGTGTTAGGAGGATGTTTATCAACAGAGCATATGCTTCTGAGATATTCTTTGGATGGCAATGCTTACTTCATATCACAGATTACTCTTGAAAATGATGTCTTTGTATTTCAAGTTAGATAGCACAATTAAACAATGTATTTTTTTCTCACTTGCTATGGCCACCGTCTGTAAAATATACACGTGACAGAGGCTGCTAAATGTCTGCCAGTACCCATTTCCTGCAACCCCCTCATCTTTTTAGCTAAACATATGGCTGCTGAGAAGAAACTAAAAAGATGATGTTACCCAGTCTCCCTTGCAAATAGCCATGCTCCATGTCTGTGGTCTGGCCCAAGGAAGTAAGTGGAAGTTGGGTGTGTGAACTGCAGGAGTGTAAGGAGGATGCTTTCTCCTTCCTTGGCTTCTGTTCTGTTTGCTGAAATGTAACATGATGGCTGGAGCTAGGGAGTTGTTCTTGGACCTCAAGGAAGAATTTAGTTGTTGAGGGTGATGGCTCAACAAGAGAGAATCCCTGGTGATTTCTGAGCCATTATACCAACCTGCATGAGGTCCTCCTATTTACATGAGTCAGAAATAAACATCAGTTTTAAAAAACTTTTAATTTTGAGTCTTGTCACTTAGGCCACACTTAATCCTATTTGATAAAATAGCTAACAGAGTGCTGTTATGATTTATTCTATTATAACAGAAGTTAAAGATTTATTGATACTGAGAAAAGAAATTAGAACAGTGAGACAATGTTAAAACAAGAAAGACTAAATAACACAGTAGAGAAGTGATTAGTCAAAAACCTTTAGAAGAATGCTATTTTTGAACGATATGAATGGCCCTTGTCTCTCCTATTTCCTTTAATCAACATTCCTGCTAGTCTGCCAGTAGCATGGATTTGACTGAAAAGGTCTTGCAGCAGGAATGCAATAATGAAATGATGTATTGGGTTGGTTATCAAAAAGTCTACAAGTAATAAATGCTGAAGAGATGGTGGAGAAAAGGGAACCTTCCCACATTGTTGGTGGGAATGTAAACTGGTGTAGCCACTATGGAGAACAGTATGAAGGGTCTTCAAAAAACTAAGAAAACTGACTTAGCATATGATCCAGCAATCCCACTCCTGGGCATATGTTCGGGGAAAACCTCTTATTTGTAAAGATGCATGCACCCCAGTATTCATAGCAGTGCAATTCACAATAGCCAAGGCATGAAGACAACCTAAATGCTCAGAGGAATGGATAGAGGAGATGTGGTGTGTGGGGGTGTGTGTGTGTGTGTGGGTGTGTGTGTGTGTATACACACAGAGTGGAATATCACTCAGCCATGAAAAGAATGAAGTAACACTATTTGCAGCGACATGGATGGACTTAAGATGAAGTCAGACAGAAAAATATATCATATGATATCACTTACATGTGAAATATAAAAAATGACAGAAATAACTTATTTACAAAACAAAAAAAAAAAGACTCACAAAGAAAACAAAATTATGGCTACCAAAGAGGAAGTGGGGGAAGGGATAGATTAGGAGTTTGGGATTAACAGATACACAGTACTATGTATAAAATAAATAAAGCCTCAAAGTCATAATGTAAAACATAGGGAACTTTGTTCCATACCTTATAATAAACTATAATGTGAAATTTAAAAGTTTACATTGTACTATTTTTTTTTTACTTTAAGATTAGATCAGTAAAAAGAACCTATAGAGATGCATATTCTTTTTATACAACTAACTGTGGTATGAGTTAATTTTCTAGATCATTACATTTACAATTTTCACAGAAAAGCCATGCTAAACAACACTTTCTTCTAATTGTAGCAAAGAGCTTCTGAACAGATTTTCTGAAAAGATTAAAACAATTCATTTGTATATTTCTTACTATTTCTGAGATGTGGGAAGGAGTAAAACAGCTAAATAAAAATGTAGCAAGATGGGATCATCCTTCCTGGCAAATAAATTCCCGTTTCTATCCAAAAGGCCAATAAAACATTTTCAATGAAAAAAAAAAAAATGTAGCAAGAGAATGACACTGAATAAAATAATGGAAACTTCCTTCACGTAGCTTCGGAGGCAAATTTATCAACTTTAGAATTATCCAGTTTTCCTTTTATTCTGTATATATGTTATAATGTCAAGTTGGGTGGGCCCCCAGTGCATTAAATAGGCTCAGTTTCATCAAAGATTCTCTTTTTTTGTTTCTATTATAGTCATTGCTGTTATTATTATTACTATATTACTCCTATATGGCTTCAATACTAATATATAAATTTCTTCACTCATTTAAAAAAAAATAGCTGACTCTTCTCCATTCTCCATATCATATTACAGGATGTGTTCAAACTTGCTCGGTAAAATTATCCACAAATATAATCCTAATGGCTATAGGATGGCCTATAATCACATAGTGTTCTGTGATGGCCTATAGTTTTTACCTTTCTACTTTAAATCCACCCTTCGTTACCTGCTCTGTAGTACTGTTGATGGACCCATTGAATACTTCTCATCCGTCAGTGAAAGTGTCAGGCGCTCAGTCGTGTCTGACTCTCTGTGACCCCATGGACTGTAGCCCGCCAGGCTCCTCTGTCCGTGGAATTCTTCAGGCATGAACACTGGAGTGGGTGGCCATGCCCTCCTCCAGGGGGTCTTCCCAGGGGCTGAACCCAGGTCTCCTGCATCGCAGGCGGATGCTTTACCGTCTGAATCCCCAGGCCTGCTCCGCTTTGTCCCTGGCATGAAGTTAAGCTTCACCAGCAGAGGACGCGAAAGGGACCCGGAAGTGGAAGCCTGGGTCTGGTGCGCTGCGGGGGAGACCCTTGCAGGACGGAGGCTGATACAACATTCGCGTCCACTCCTAGCAGCTCCCCCAAGCTCCTGGGCATGTAGGAGTGGTCTGGGGCCAGCTCCCCTCCCCGCTCCCCCAAGGGGCTCACGACCTCGGGAACATTCACTGTCCAGTACATCTCAGGTGCCCTGTCTCCAATGCGGTCTGGATTTCAGCCCTGGGAAAGGGGTCCTTCCCATTCCTGATGATTTTTTGGCTGCACTCAACCTGAGGGGAAGGGATGTTCCCTGCACATGTTCTTCCCCTACTTTTTCAGTTCAGTTCAGTTGCTCAGTTGTGTCCGACTCTTTGTGACCCCATGAACGCCAGGCCTCCCTGTCCATCACCAACTCCCAGAGTTTACCCAAACTCATGTCCATCGAGTCAGTGATGCCATCCAGCCATCTCATTCTCTGTTGTCCCCTTCTCCTCCTGCCCCCAATCCCTCCCAGCATCAGGGTCAACCCTCATTAATCATTACTAACTGATACCTTTTCTGCTCAAATCAGTATGTGATTTTCTGCCCTGGTAGTGGGAGAGGTAACAGATCTTCAAAGATGGGCTTTGGGAGGTTTGGTGGCAACCTTGGGCTTGATCGCAGAGCTGAGCTCCCCTCTGACAGCACGTGGAGTTCTAGGAGCCCGGAGCAGGCGGAGACATCACAGTTAATCAAAGCGGCACCTGTGGGGGACTGTGACAAAGTGCCAACTGCTGCGAGTGCCTGGAGAGCCGGAGCGGCGGCCGCACGTGACCGCTGTGGCAGTGATGAGGATGCGAGGGCTGTGGTGGAGGACAGGTGTTTCTAGGAGCCTTTGAGCACTTACAGAATAAAACTAACAAGCTCTCAGCTCAGTCACAGCCTGAGGAGCAGGGAGCTAGTGGGAACCAGGAAACATTATTTGATTTTCTGTAACCTGATGGCTGATGTTGCTAAAAACCGAACTATTTAATTATGGGAGTTGCTAAATGCCAGCAACCACTGCAAATCCACAATTCATTGCCTTCTGCCCTGCAGTGGAGCTGGGCCCTGTAAACATATCTCCTTTGCTAGTACACACAGTGTTCAGCTTTCCCAGGACTGAGGGAGACCCGAGGAGGGATGGGTTTCTCTTCTGGGTCCTGAGATGCTCCTGCAGGAGGAGCCCGGAAGCTCCTCTCGTTGATGCAGTGTCCGGTTCCAGCCACCACACGGCTTTCCAGGGCCAGCCTGGCTCAGTGCAGACCAGCATTGGCAGGCACCTCCTGTGGCTGGTTCTGCTGCCACCCTCCCAGAGCAGGCCTGCGGCCTCAGAAGACCGCCATCCGGACAGTCGTGGCTGCGCCCCCCAGGGAAGCGGGCGTCTTAGTCTATGGTGTGGGGAATCTTCTAGATCCTTTTCCATCCATCGTGCACTACAGTAAGTCCCCTACACAGCCAGGAGTCCCATTCCAAGAGCGTGTTCCTAAGTCCAACAGGAGGAAATGGCAACCCACTGCAGTGTTCTTGCCTGAGATATTCACTGACAGAGGAGCCTGGTGGACTACAGTCTATGGGGTTACAAAGAGTCAGAGGCACGCATGCACACCCAACTAACAATCGGCTATAATACTGTACTGGACTAGATTTATAATACATTTTGCACAAAGAATACAATACGGTCTATGGGGTTACAAAGAGTCGGAGGCACGCATGCACACCCAACTAACAATCGGCTATAATACTGTACTGCACTAGATTTATAATACATTTTGCACAAAGAATACATAAGAAACAAACGCAAAAATACAGAAAACATTTTTACTCTTACAGTATATTACCCTGCAATGCCCAGTAGTACAGAACAACAGCTGGCGCTTGTGAGCCGTGCCAGCCGCATCACTGCTGCCTTTCCGCTTGCTTCTGGACAACATGGGCGTGAGACGGCAACGCTGCACTGCCGCGCTCTACACAGGACGCCCCAGGGAGGCACACGCAAGCACAGTCCCTCGTAGAGGGCGCACGCACAGGACGGCACGTGCCCGACACACTGACTCACACGACGGGAAGCGGAAACGCTCACATCCTTGGAAGGTCGCAGCTCGAAGGTTCACGGTGCGTATGTAGGGGACTTACCGCGTTAAGTCCCCGTGATCCTATTCCTATATCTGGTTTTACTATGCTCTCCGCAGTTCTGTGTGTTCATTGCTAGCTGGTCCCCTGTCATACCTAATAATCTCTGATGTTCAGGTTTCTCTGTTTTCATCTTCTCCGGAAGGATGATATAAGACGCATTAGCTGGGAGAAAAAGCACGAAAACTCCCAGGAATCATTTGTTTTTAAGTTCTTTATCATGACAACTAAGTTTCTTATCATTCATCTATTCTTGAAATTATCTAAAAATTAGATTCAATTAAATAATTATTTGGAATGCTATTAATGCTTAAGTAAAGTTAAAATTATTAAACACATTAAAATTTAGTATTACAAAAAACCCAGTATAAGCAAAATGTGAAGACACAATTTGGTCCTCTTTATTGATAAAAATATCAATAAATGGGTTTAGTGAAGCTGAAATCTTGGAAAGGTTTCTTAACATTAAGAGCAAATATTTTATATATGCAATTCTTTAGGAAATATTAATATGAATGAACATAATAGATGTTACATAACAGAAATACAATTTTGGCTTTGCCTCTTAAACCTTAGGGGAAGCTCAATCACTCATGTACACAGTCATCCTACTAGAGTTATCAAGGGTCCATTCTATTCTAGGTCCAAGAATTCAGTAGATGATCTTAGAATCCTGGTATTCAAGATGCTTACAGTTTAGCGAGAAAATTTCTCACATGAAAACCAACTTACCAAGTTAACATCTGCTCATGAAAAAGAAAAAAGAAAATCTATGTAGTTTTTAAAGGAAGAGATTTAACTACTCCATGATTTCTATTTTTGTTTTTTTATTTTGTTTTCAATTAGCTTGAAGCTTTCTGTTTATTAAAATGTATTCTTCAGGGAGAAAGAACAGATAAAAAGCACAAAGACTCCTCTGGAAGGCATCTCTACATTGAATCTCAAGAAAATAAGGGATTTGCAAAATTCTATTAGTTATGTTTGTCCTTATTCTTAGCCTAAAATAATGAAGCAAAACCATGATTATAGATTTTTAAGGACATTTGTCAGAGGCTTTATTATGTAGAAGCCAAACATTAGAAACTTAGAGAAAATCTGTATCTGTAGGCACATAAAAAGTATGAATTAAAGTACATAATAATACTCTGTTCTTTGATTGCTGCCCAGCTAGAGAAGCATGAAATCAAAGTACTCTGCTATTTGCCTCTTTCTCCAAATATCATTATATCTAATACTAAGTACTGATTGCTTTTTAAAAGGTTTAAAACAGGTACTATTTGTGCTAACTCCTGAAGAACAAGTAGGATTTCAGTAGATAGTGATTAAAAAAGTGGAAGTAATCTTTGAATCCTGGATGTGCAGTATTTGGGATCACAGGAGAGCATTTTGTTAACAGTTTTTTAAATAAAATGTTTATTGCTCTTGCGTTACCCAAGTTCCTTTGTATTTAAATATGTATCTCTTTCCTTTATATATGAAGTGATTACTATAAAGTCTTGACATGAAAGATTCTATTGATCACTTTCCTTTCAAACAATTATCTCATTCACATTTTGATTGTTTGTATTGCATTGTCAAGTAGTATTGCTTTTCCAAAAAGTCTCATGGTTCTTTGGGCTGTGGAATATTTAATATGCATGCACCTTGCTTTTACACTTGGGCAATAACTTGGCTAGGTATTTTGTCCTTAAACTATACATTTTTTAAAAATTCATAAATGTGTAGATATTGCACTACTGTCTCTGTATTATAATTTTGCTCAATAGAAATATAAAGGCCCTGTATCAAATGAATCCTCCAAAAAAAGGATAAGAAGACAGACTTAGAAGTGCCAGACATTTATTGGAGATAACTCTCATGAGAGAGAAAAAGAAATATGGCAAGGAAAAATTTCCAGACGAAGACACAGATCTGACACCTGTGAAAGGTGAGGAAAGGATGGAAGAGATTCAGATAAGGTGAGGTTCCCAGAAATTTCAGCCATCCAGTGGGGAGCCCTGGTCCTACAACTCCCCATCCAGGAGTCCTGGGCTGGGGAGAAATGGCTAGAACGGAGCATCTCCACAGGCTCAGCAGTTTCTATTTACACACCAGGAAATACGGGCTTTCAGATCAAATGCTATGGCAGATCTTGAAGACAGTGTAACTGTATGTTCTCAAGTCCTACACTCCTCATGGCTGACACGCACATTTCTTCTTGAAGGCACACCTTCAAGTCTGCCAAAGCATCATGTCTTTCTGGATGCTTGGAAAGTCTTTCTTTATCCTTGAAATTAAATGATTTTATATTATTGCTTTATTTTTTTCTGGACCACTCCATGTCTTAACTCTCCACATCCATTTGAATCTTTATTCAAGGGATTATTTTGTGTGCCATCATTTTTTATTTATTTATTTTCCCTCTTCCATACTAAGCTTTTCTTTGAGAATTTTCTTAAATATTTTCTACCTAGTTTGGTTCTGACAAGTATACCCTACAGTATATCCCACTTCTATGGGGGTGAGGCTCTCGAGTTATTCATCTGCCTCCTGACTAGCATGGAACTCAGCATGCTGTGAGCCCGGGATAAAATTCCTCCCTTTAGAAATGCTTCTCTAATACACAGCATTTTCTACACTCTCTGACTTTTCCAGAGTGTAGCATATGAAAACCTATGGCATGAAACAAAACATCTTTATTTTAGTTTTGTTGCTATTGCTGAATAACTGTTTTAAAAAACAAAATTGTTGGAGTTTCCCTGGTGGTACAGTGGTTAAGACCACACACTTCTACTGAAGGGGCATAGCCTGAACCCCTGGTCATTGAACTGAAATCCCATTTGCGATGTGGTCTGGCCAAAAATTTTAAAACAAACAAATGACAAAAAAAACTATTCTTCATTTTATCTGGTTTGGAAAGAAAAAAACATTCTGTTTCTTGGCATTATTTAACATCTTTACTATTCAAAAAATTAATTCAGTATAAATAAATTTTTAAAACTAATTAATTAGGAAATAGGCAATTGTTGATTGAACAAACATTGTATAGTGTATTTCAAAATCTTAAATCATGGAGCTGGTATTCACCATATTATATCCACTAATGCCACATTGAACTTTTTGTGCAGAATTCATTTTGAGGCTGCTTCCCTATGTGATTAAAGAATATGACTTTAATAATAAAAGTTGAAAGTTTGAGGTTAGTTTTGAGAGTGGAGAATTGGAAATAGAGTGGATGGTAAAAGATTTATGCAGAAATTCAACCATCCCTCAAGGAGGAATCAATTGAGAACTGGTAAATAATATAGAGCAAAAAAATACACATTTGAGGGATGTTTGAGACTTATGATGGAAGAAACACGGGTTCTTGAATTATCATAAGCTTTCTTAGAAAAATAGAAAAGCAAAAACTGACCAATTATAACCAAAATCTGATTTAAAAAAGGAAGAAGAAGAGACCTACAGGATTCTAAAAAAAAAAAAGAAAGAAAGGAAAAAAAAAAAAAAACCACTCTTCCCATCAGAGAATAATGCCGACCAGTGCTAACTACACAGACGATGAATTTAACTACTCAAAAATGCCGAGGAGGAATTTTGCTATTCCTCAGTATTCTGCCCTCTTCAGATTAAAGCCACAGGCTTTTTGCCTAAAGCAGAACTGAAAAGAACTGCTGTCGTCACTTAAATGGGAAGATAATGGAAAAGAAAAGCTACATGGATACATATAACTGAGTCACTTTGCTGTAGTCCTGAAGCTAACACAACACTGTTACTCATCTGTACCCCAATATAAAATGAAAACACTTAATTAAAACAAAGAAGACATCCTTGCGCGGCACGATCTCTTCACCCTGAAGGGAATTTTCCAGCTCCCCCGTGCTGTCCGGGACCCAGAGCAGGAGGGAGACCCGGAAGAAGAAACCCTGACGCTGAGGTCCGTGGAGTTTCCCAGGTGGGCCCACGGCTCTCTGACGCCCCTCCGTTTGAGAGGCAGGCCCTATGCTCTCACTCCGCGGCGATGAGTGGATTTTCCCAGAGAGAGTGGGGTTTATAGGGAAAGTATGAGTAGAGGACAAGTGCTTAAAAAGACTGACAAGACAATTTCAGGGAGAGACCTTCCAGAGCAGAAACGGCAATCATCTCTCACGGCTGCCCGGAGCAGATGGCAAGGTGAGCGGTGATCCTGGGCTTGAGGCAAAACACTGAAGGTGCGAGGGACCTTAAAGCACAGGAGGGATGCCAACTGATGCTGGACTGGAAGGACACCCAGGACCAGACACTCATGAGGGTCAGCGTGTCCTGAACGGGTCCCTGGAAAGGCCAGAGGTCCCGGGTTTACCTCGCAATGAGTGGAAGGACTAGAATGAACATGGCTCAGTGGTAACGCAGTTGCCTGCCGGTGCAGGAAGTGCGGATTCGATTCTTGGTCCGGGAAGATCTCACAAGCTGCAGGGCGATTAAACCTCAGCACAGACCGATGAGCCCACGCTCTGGAGCCCTTGTCTGCTACAAGAGAACCTACTGCAGATAATGAGAAGCCGGCATACCGCAACTAGCACAGTCCTCACTCACCGCAGCCAATGAGAAGCCGGCACACCGCAACTAGCACAGTCCTCACTCACCTCAGCCAATGAGAAGCCGGCACACCGCAACTAGTGCAGTCCTCACTCACCGCAGCCAATGAGAAGCTGGCACACCGCAACTAGCGCAGTCCTCAGTCACCGCAGCCAATGAGAAGCCGGCACACCGCAACTAGCGCAGTCCTCACTCACCTCAGCCAATGAGGAGCCGGCACACCGCAACTAGCGCAGTCCTCAGTCACCGCAGCCAATGAGAAGCCGGCACACCGCAACTAGCGCAGTCCTCACTCACCGCAGCCAATGAGAAGCCGGCACACCGCAACTAGCGCAGTCCTCAGTCACCGCAGCCAATGAGGAGGCGGCACACCGCAACTAGCGCAGTCCTCACTCACCTCAGCCAATGAGAAGCCGGCACACCGCAACTAGAGCAGTCCTCACTCACCGCAGCCAATGAGAAGCCAGCACACCGCAACTAGAGCAGTCCTCACTCACCGCAGCCAATGAGAAGCCGGCACACCGCAACTAGAGCAGTCCTCATTCACCTCAGCCAATGAGAAGCCGGCACACCGCAACTAGAGCAGTCCTCACTCACCGCAGCCAATGAGAAGCCGGCACACCGCAACTAGAGCAGTCCTCACTCACCGCAGCCAATGAGAAGCCGGCACACCGCAACTAGAGCAGTCCTCACTCACCGCAGCCAATGAGAAGCCGGCACACCGCAACTAGAGCAGTCCTCACTCACCGCAGCCAATGAGAAGCCGGCACACTGCAACTAGAGCAGTCCTCACTCACTGCAACCAATGAGAAGCCGGCACAGTGGCAATGCCCCAGCACCGCCAACATGTAGAATAAATACATTCTCAAAATGAATAAAAAGACTGGGGTCTGGTTGTAGAATTCTTAAAACGCTAAGTCAAAGAATCGAGAGTGCCCTTTATCAAAAAGTTCCAATATGAAATGTCAGGTTTTTAAAGATATTTTCAGGAATGATAAGCCTCTGAGTGTTGAACTAGAGATTTTAGGAATAAATAAAATGTTAAGTGTGATGTCACATAACCTTGTATTGAATTCACATACTCCAGTCTCAGTGCAATTCATATGGCCTGTTATAAATGGGCCACCCCAAAAGCTTTTAATGCTATGGTTTCTGAGGAGCATTAGCTTGATGTTAATAGAAACTTAGAGAAAATGAGATTTTTGTTGAATCCTATTGCTCATAAGTAATTAGGTTTCATTTGGACGACAATTTGTAGAAACATCAATAATCTACTGTCTTTTTTGATTGGTGCTTTTGGACTGGTGTTAGAGAAAACTTGAGAGCCCCTTGAAGTGCATGGAGATCCAACCAGTCCATCCTAAAGGAAGTCACTCCTGAATATTCATTGGAAGGGCTGATGTTGAAACTGAAACTCCAATACTTTGGCCACCTGATATGAAGAGCTGACTCATGATGCTGATGCTGGGAAAGATTGAAGGCGGGAAGAGAAGGGGACGACAGAGGTTGAGATGATTGGATGGCATCTCTGACTCAATGGACACGAGTTTAAGCAAGCTCTGGGAGGTGGTGATGAACAAGGAAGCCTGGCGTGTTGCAGTCCATTGGGTTGCAGAGTCAGAGCCAACCGAGAGACTGAACAACAGCTGTCTTTTTTAGCAGTACTCAAAATACATTTAGGAGTTAACAAGTAAAGTAAATGAATAAAAAGGCTTAATTTATAGCAATGCACAAAACAATAATATATATGAAGAGATCTATCTGGACTTCTGTGAGTGTGTATGTAAGATGCTGGTAAATGAATAAACAGGCTTAATTTATAGCAATACACAAAACAATAAGCTATATGAAGAGACTTCTGTGAGTGTGTATGTAAGATGCTGGTTAAAAAAAAAAAGCAAAGTAGAGAAATGTCCGTTCCCTGAGCAGGTTCCATGTGCCAGTCTATGCGTGAATTGTCCTCAAAGAGGTGAAATAGCATGTCCTCTGTCAGCCTGGTAGTAAGCAGCAGAGACAGGGTTTAAAATCTAATCCAAACGACGAAAAAATAGCACATTACTGCTCCCACATGAAACCATTTTCCTTGAAGTTCTATTTATAATGTGCAAAGACTGGCAACCTCAGAATAGAAACTGACACATTTGATTTTTCCAACTATAGCTTCTATATAAAAAAAAAAAATACAGGATATGTAAGTTTTGCAAAGTTTCAGTGCAAAGTTTCAGTTTGATTACAAACCACAGAAAGGATTCTCTGGCAAATATTACCAAGTCAGCAGTGCTCTTATGCCCATAAATTGTGGCTCCAAAAGAAGATGAAATCAATTATCCAAAAAAAAAATAAATAAAAGCCCACTTCTTGGAACTCTTAGAAAGAACCCATGGACACATTTTAAATCATCTGGTGACTGTAGACTTCTAAATTTTACAAATGAGCAAGCTAAAGCCTAGAGAGGCAAAATGATTTACTCTAAGGAACAGAATGAGTTAGTGGATGAGCTGAACTTCTATGGAAATCAAGTTTCATGGGATTTAGTATCCTATTTTTAATGTAAAATGTCAGTTTTTTCCCCCTAAATAGAATAAAATTTAAAAAGCATTTATATGGGAAGGTGTACTCCTGCTATGAAAGGAAAGCATCATCCACCATAAGTTCTCCTTTAGAACTCAAAATACCCCAGGACGGTATTAAGATGACCAGGTCTGTGTTCTTGCCCATGCGGCACCTTTACATGCTGAGGGCTGCCAGCACTTCGTGTTGTTTGGTATCTCAGTCATGTCTGACTCTTTGTGACCCCATGGACTGTAGCCCACCAGGCTCCTCTATCCATGGGGTTTCCCAGCAAGAATACTGGAGTGGGTTGCCTTTCCTGCTCCAGGGAATCTTCCCAATGGAGGGATAGAACCCTCATCCCCTGTGTGTCCTGCATTGGCAAGCAGATTCTTGACCACTCTTGACTGAAGCACCTGGTATTTGCCAGATACTACACTAAGTGCTTTACATTTACAATTCCATTTCCTTCTTCTAGTCACTATACGTCGTCTAGTTATTTTTATTCCTATTGGAAAGGTGCAGAAACCAAAACAGAATGAAGTCGTGTCCAAGTCCGCTCAGATAGTAAGAGTTAGATCCAGATCATGGCAGTTTGAGTCAAGAGTTTTCTATTTAATGGTGATGCTTAGCCAACTCTTCATCTCCTACATTACTGAGCTTCAATGCGTTTACTCAAAATGTATTTTAAAACCACAGGAGGACGGCTCTTGAACACTGAGAACCTCCCAGGAAAGTAGGTGACTTCTTGGGTATCACTGGTCATAGAGGTGCAGGCAGAGATGAGAAAATATACACTGACGAACGGAAAACTGAGATAAAAGGAAAACGATATTGACTCATCTTTAAACTAAGAGGGCGTTCTGACTGCTCTCCAATCCCCCGCTAGTTCTAAGTTTCAAAAACAAACAAAAATATAAAAACCAATCACATGCTTTTCTACATTTGCTCACAGCACTTGGTACATAGCAATATTTCTGGGGTCATTGTGACAGGACTGATGAATCGCACTGGGGCCATTTTTCAAAATATATGTCTGTCTGTCCCGATAAACTCTGAGATTTCTGAGGACAAGGGCCCCATCTAAGTTATCGTTAGCTCACCAGTGTCTACCCTTTTGCCTGGCACAGGACAGGAAGTGTTCAATAAATATTTAGGGAAAAGTAGGAATTAAATCATCTGGTTCAGTTCAGTTCAGTCACTCAGTCGTGTCTGACTCTTTGCGACCCCATGAACCACAGCACGCCAGGCCTCCCTGTCCATCACCAACTCCCGGAGTTTACTCAAACCCATGTCCTTTGAGTTGGTGATGCCATCCAATCATCTCATCCTCTGTCGTCCCCTTCTCCTCCTGTCCTCAATCTTTCCCAGCATCAGGGTATCTTCAGATGAGTCAGCTCTTTGCATCAGGTGGCCAAAGTACCGGAGTTTCAGCTTCAACATCAGTCCTTTCAGTGAAGACCCAAGACTCATCTCCTTTAGGATGGACTGGTTGGATATCCTTGCAGTCCAAGGGACTCTCAAGAGTCTTCTGCAACACCACAGTTCAAAAGCATCAATTTTCCGGCGCTCAGCTTTCTTCACAGTCCAACTCTCACATCCATACATGACCACGGGAAAAACCATAGCCTTGACTAGATGGACCTTTGTTGGCAATGTCTCTGCTTTTTAATATGCTGTCTAGGTTGGTCATAACTTTCCTTCCAAGGAGTAAGCATTATTTAATTTCATGGCTGCAATCACCATCTGCGTATGGTTACATCATATGGTTACAAAATACATATTTGTCCCACATACCCCTCAAGACTGCCAGACTGCCCTGGGCTGCCCTAGAGGAGATGTTGACGACTCGGAGATTTTGATTGCTTGTGTTTTTAGTTCACTTCTTTGTTTCCCAAATTGAGTCTGAGGACGTGTTCTCAGGGTACGGAGACATGCTCTTCAACAATTTACTTCTTCATTTTGATGATCTGGGAAACCAGCACAGCATTTCGGATCATCTGAGTGACCCAGAAAATTAAAACAGATGCCGTTCTGCAACTGCAGCGCCCACATTTGGGTCGGTGCCTGTGGTCATGCAGGTCCTATGTAAGATCAAGCAACACCATTGATGAGATAGAATCTCACAGCAGTCCAGCCAGGAGCCAAGGACAGGACTGAGTCCTCATGCGCCTCGTGTCAGAACAGCAAGCTGTGACTTAGAGCGGTTGTGAGGGGTAATTTCACACTGGAAGGGGTAATCTCATTTTGAGAAACCACTAACACCCATCCTATTAAAGGAGCATGATTAACCTGAATTGTATGGCTTTCAAATTTTATTTGAATTTAACAGTAAATCCATTTTTACTTTAATTATATAAAATCTAGCAGCATTAGGAAAGTTTTCATTTATAATTATATATTAAGATATATATATAATACATAATATATGTATAAATAAAAATATGTAAAAATATAAGAATATGTGAAATATAAAAATCACACTATAAAAATAATCTGCCTACCTTCCAGAGGGGTGGAAGCCTGTGAGAGTCTTTCTTTTTCTCGTCTGAAAGGTATCCATAAATTTTTCAATTTGGAAACCAATTGGTCCAGCTCTTGTGGAAAATGCATTTCTGCCAAGGCCATTGTCATCACTACCATGACGGATTCTGGTGACTGGACGGCAGAAACGGTCCCTCTCCCTACACACGGCATGTTCGGTAGTGGTTATCACTTTCAGCTTTCACGTGCACTGAAATTCACCGAGTGTGCCTCCTGCCATCCAAGACCGCTTGAGAAAAGGAGATGTTTTATGACTTGTTCACTATAATCTACTTTGTTGATTCTTGTCATTGCCCTGCTTTAGGGGAAGAATAATGCTGTTCTTCTGCAGGTAGTATTATGATGCTCAGACTCATTTTTTTTTAACGCAGCGATTTCTTCTATTTCCCTGACTGTAAATGTTTCAGTCGGTACTTTACAACCCCCCGAGTTTGGCAGGCAGTTCCTGTTGGGATGTGCATTTCTTAGTGGTGTTTCCCTTGCTTCATTTTTTAGAATTATGAATTTCTAGGGCACGCTATATAAAATCTACAACATGAAACAGCAGCATAAAAATGATCCCAAAGTTGTTAGTCTCTTTCTACCCACACTAGAAAGAAAAATGGTTCCAATCAAAAGCACTAGAAAATAAAGAATTGTTACGGGAGATAAACTGTACCCTCTAGCAAGTATGAATCATATTCTCTGCCACAAGGCACACTGCCTGGAAGTATAAAGTCTGAAATCAAAAGCAGAGGTTCTATGAACGTGAGTGCATTAACTAAAAGGTTTTCTCCAGGGGACCCAGTGAGGGCTGCGTTACCTGAAGAGAGTTCTGAAGGATGGCCCATGTTCTACTAATGTCTGATGATACTTGCCATGACACCTGTATACCAACCTAGTACTATCAGAGAATCAAAGGGATACAGAAAATTACAGTTGCTGACCTGTTTAACACTGAACTCTGCACAGTAAAAAGAAATGAAACCCTCTTAATAAAAAGAGATTTGCTAACTAGGGTAAGTATTCAGTTTTACTATCTACTCTTAGGTAATGCTCATTCATTTGCATCTGGCAGGGCTAGGGGAAGGTGGACAGAAGAAATTAGGATCTTCTGTACATCAGAATCATGGAACAGCATCATTAGAATGACACTTTTTCTGTTTGAATACAAGGACCAAACAGCGCACTTTAGCATATATAAGACGATGAAACGCAGTGATTACTATGTATTGCTTCTTTTGTTTCCTCAGAGACTAGTAGTTATTTCAGTCCTAAACATGAGAACTAATCTAACAACATGAATCTGTTGCTATTATGTTGCTTTAAGTAATCATCAATAATGTTTGTGTTACTGTACATAATCAAATTTGTTGGTCAGTTGCTCACTCGTGTCCAACTCTCTGAGACCCCATAGACTACAGTCCACCAGGCTTCCCTGTCCATCACCAACTCCTAGAGTTTACTCAAACTCATGTCCATCGAGTCGGTGATGCCATCCAACCATCTCATCTTCTGTATCCCCTTCTCCTCCTGCCTTCAATCTTTCCCAGTATCAGGGCCTTTTCTAATGAGTCGGCTCTTTGCATCAGGTGGCCAACGTATTGGAGCTTCAGCACCAACATCAGTCCTTCCAATGAATATTCAGCATTGATTTCTTTTAGGATTGACTGGTTTGATATCCTTGCAGTCTAATAATCAAATAAGTTTTAGCAAATGAAGTAGTGTCTCTATCATATGCTTAGTCATTCTTTATAGGATAAACTACCCCTGAATTTCTATGAAAATTAAAGATCCTCATACTTTGTTCCAAGAAATCCTAATTTAATAGGACTGGAATAAGATCCAGATCTTTGCAGCTACAAAATACTCCATGAGCTAGTCTGCCTTGAAAACCACTGGTAAAAGCATTGGCTTAGTAGAGAAATAATCATCAAAAAGAACCAAATTTTCCAAATAACAAACCCAGCACTCAACACATTATGTCTTGCACACAACACTCATGTGAGGCAGGGGCAGTCACTGTTACCACTTGACAGGTGAGGAAACTGAGATGTGGTGCAGGCTGCAGCTGCAGGGAATAACCGCCAGCACGCCCCAGGCCCAGCCCAGCCCATCAGAGAGGACATGGGTGGGCAGCGTGTGAGGACCTCCTGCCTTATTTGCGAGTGTGCTCAGTCACTCAGTCACATCCAACTCTCTGTGACCCCATGGACTGCAGCCCACCAGGCTCCTCTGTCCACGGAATTCTCCAGGCAAGAAGACTGGGGTGGGTTGCCATTTCCTTCTTCAGGGGATCTTCTCCACCCAGGGGTTGAACTCACAGCTCCTGCCACGTCTCCTGCATTGTAGCTGAATCTTTACCACTGCCCCATGGGAAGCATATTATTTATTACACCCTAATGACAGGGTATTATTAGAGTTTTCCTGGTGGCTCAGACAGTTAAGAATCTGCTTGTGATGTGGGAGACCTGGGTTCAATCCCTGCCTAGTTGGAAAGGCCCCTGGGAGAAGGGAATGGCTGCCCACTCCAGTATTCTTGTCTGGAGAATTCCATGGACAGAGGAGCCGGGTGGGCTGCCATCCATGGGGCCGCACAGAGGCAGACACGACTTTGTGACTAACAACAACAAAGCAACAACGAGGGTTAGTGGGGTTCAGTGGGTTCTATTTATTACCCTTGCATCAGATGGGCTCCAGCTACAGAACGAAGTCTCTCTTTTTGTGTAAGTCATAAGAAGAATGACTTCTGAATTTTATTGCCTGGGAAATTAAAATAATTAACGGATAGCCATAAGAAATCTTTTCAGGAATTAATAATTTTAGACTGATCACTTTCCTCTCACCATCAGGAACCAGGAGAAATAATGCAGAAAAACACTATATAGCACAAAATTTTACAGAACACGAACAGAATGTCAGTGGTGACCAAGGACTTTACTACAATAAAGAAATACCCATTTATTTCCTGCTGATAAACAAAATTATATTTTTCAAATATTATCAGTTTACATAAATCATCTATGAATATATTTTACTCCATTAATACATTATGCTTTCAGATTTAGCTTTATTTTTACTCTTTATAACAAGGGTTGGACAGTACCTAGACGCAGTTCGGAACAATGAACCTAAGTGGTATTTTGAGAAGGCTGTGCAGAGAGAATCAAGAGATATGAATCCCATTGTCAAAAAAGGGCAACAGCTTTGATGCAATATCAAGAAATCTAGGCTCCACTCTGGGCTAAGGCTTTGTTTTACTCAGGGGCTGGACTGTCACTTTTCCCTAGGGAAAACATATAGAAGCAATTTTCTACCAAGTTCAAGTCCTTCTGAGTGCATCCAGAGATGAATCACTGATGGCGTGATCCAACACCCACGGCAGTGAAAGAGAAGATGCCGAGGACGCGCGGAATTACATTCTCTTCTCCAACGAACCCACTGTGCGGCCTCGGCCAGCCCCATTGATTTCTGTCTTGTGCAAGAATGCGGGAGCATTAGGCCCAGAGGGACAAGTCACTTTCCCATCAGTGCCGGTAACCCTGGGCTGGAGGAAGCCACCTGGTGCTCTGAACTTGGACAGACGGCGAGCCTCCGTCTTCGCTCGGTAAGGAAGCGTGGGGTGGGGCAGGGGCTTGGCATTCCCAGTGCTGCCTATTTGCTGCTGCCCAATTGGTTTAATCCTGCATGACGGCCATTTCTAAACCTCTCCGTCTACAATTCAGCATGAGATCACATAGGAAAGCAGCCAATCTTCTGACAGGCTTTAGGAAAGGCCCTAGTACTTTAGAATAGCAGTCCCCAGCTTTTTTGGCACCAGGGACCAGTTTCATGGAAAACAGCTTTTCCACGGACCAAGGGGACGCGAGCAACGGGGAGCAGCCGTAAGTCAGAGGACGCCTTGCTCGCTGGCCTGTGACTCACCTCCTGCTGCGTGACTGCGCCCTGGGTTGGGGACCCCTGATTTCACGTATCACTTTCACTTGCATTCCTTTATATGCAGCTGGTCAAATTTCTCTGGTTGTTGATGTCTTGGGATAAGGTGAGGAAGGCAGCTATTCAGACTGAAATACAGAAAGTCCCCTACCCTACAAAAGAGTTCCATTCTGACAGCATGTTCCCAAGTCTAATTTGTTCATACATTCCACAAACTTAGCCTAGGTGCCCAACTAACACAGCTGCCTTTATAGCACCATAATGGTTTTATAATACTTTCCAAAATACAAGGCAAACCATGTATAAAAGCAAACAAATACAATAAAAAAGAAAAGATTTCTCATCTTCCAATACAGTACCTTGAAAACTACGGTAGCAGCTACATCACTGTGGCTTCTACACTTGCTTCTGGACATCCTGGGCTTGAAATAAAGACACTGCTGTGCTATACGCAGTGGCATACAGTAAAGGACACAGCCAGCTCATAGAGGATGCACGCACGTGGCAATGTACACCAGACGTGTGAACAAACTTCGGTGACTGGGCACGTGAGCACATTTTCACGTCTTTGAAAGTTCGCAACTTGGAGTCTCTTAGGTAGGGGACTTACTGTATTAACACCTTGGTTCA
The DNA here is from genome assembly GCF_023699985.2 of Odocoileus virginianus. Taxonomy (NCBI): domain Eukaryota; kingdom Metazoa; phylum Chordata; class Mammalia; order Artiodactyla; family Cervidae; genus Odocoileus; species Odocoileus virginianus. The sequence continues at coordinate 8,420,931 of NC_069705.1, read as the reverse complement.
AATTAATTGATTAACTTGTGATGATAGAAGACCTTGGAAAAAATGAAGTCTATGATAAATGTGTATATGAGTAAAAAAGAAAAGAAAAGGTCTAATGTGTGGGACATTACTGTCAGTAAGGGTAGAGAGGCTGACACAGACAGTGAGCAACCCAAGAACCAGGGGGTCAGAAGTCTGGTCTTACTGCCAGATACGAGGCGTGTGTCTCCAGGTCGGGGACGCGGGTGACGGGAGGCTGACCGCATGATGCCAGAAACAAACAGAAGGGTGCCTGTTGCTACAGGGTCACCCGGAGTCTGCTCTGCTGACGCAAGGTAAAAAAGCGGGTTGTTAATCAAGAATGAGTATATCCACAGAGATCATATGTACCATCCAGGATTAAAGTACATAGTTCTACTCGACTAATCTAGGTCAAAAGAATTAAATGGAAATACTAGAGTCCACGCCTCATATCAAGAGTGACCAATCCCTGGCAAGGCTTTGGTTAAACTGTTCATGCGCCCTTCACAGGCTCCGACTGAGGAGTGATAAATATAATGATATCAATGTTATAATTGTTAACAGTATTGATGCATATTTAATAAGGGGAATGAGAAAACAGGAATTGCATTCTTTACAAGCACTTAAAATTAAATTTGTTAGCAACTGAGTGAAAGGAAAGTGTGCAAATTTCAAATCACTGCTAAAGGCCACGTGAGAATGACTGCTGCATATTTGTTTATCTCTAGAAAACATTATCCATAGATAAAAATTTATATATGCTAAATATTTATATTTATAGAAATATAAATATTTATGAATTCAAATGAGCATTTGCAAATATTAAATGTAAGTAGTTGTATGTGGTACACAGGCCAAATATGTATGCATGTGCATGTATGTGAATATACAATTTCAGAGTTCATATAAACATGGAGTTGTAATAAATTATATTCTTTGTATATTTGAAAGAGCAAATATAACTAATCTGTTTTGTGAACTTGGTCTCATTGGTAGCTGCTTTCAGGAGGCATAAACGGAGAAGGATTTGTTCTCTTAGCAGGAATGAACACTCCGGATTGACTATTGATGTCTGCCATCAATAATGGACATATCAATAGCAGGAAGAGCAGCGCCGTGTAAATACTTCATGTGTTTGATATTCCTATTCTGTGCACTGTGCTAAAGGATAACCATGACTGAAAAAACATTTTCAATTTTTCAAATTATATTTTAATGCTTCTTGGATCCAGGATGAGTGAAAAATGGTTAGTTGAGAAAGTGTGAAAACTATGAAGGAATACTTCATTCTGTATGACAGCCTCTAGTTTCATCCGCATCCACATCACCACCAGTAACACTGACATGTATACCCTGCATGTGTAAACAGACAGCTCGAGGAAGCTGCTGTTTGGCGCGAGGAGCCCAGCTCGGTGCTCTGTGATGGCCTGGAGGGGCGGGGCCTGGAGGGTGGGGCCTGGAGGGGCAGGGCGTGGAGGGGAGGGGCCGCCTTGAGGGGAGGGCCTGGAGGGGCGGGGCCTGGAGGGGGGGGCCTGGAGGGGAGGGCGTGGAGGGGAGGGGCCTGGAGGGGGGGGCCTGGAGGGGAGGGGCATGGAGGGGAGGGCCTGGAGGGGAGGGGCCTGGAGGGCTGGGGGGGCCCCACGAGGGAGGGGACACACGCACACACGTGGCTGATTCACTCTGCTGTACATCAGAAACAAATGCAACATTGTAAAGCAGTTATACTCCAATAAAATGGGGAAAAAAACATAAGGGAACTAAAGAACTATCTAAAGAAATAACTTCAATAATAACTCTCAGAATAATTACAGTGGCTCAGACAGTAAAGCGTCTGCCTGCAGTGCGGAAGACCCGGGTTCAAACCCTGGGTCGGGAAGATCTTCTGGAGAAGGAAATGGCAACGCACTCCAGTATTCTTGCCTGGAAAGTTACATGGACTGAGGAGCCTGGTAGGCTACAGTCCATGTGGTTGCAAAGAGACAGACATAACTGAACGACTTCAGTTTCACTATTGTTAATATAAAATCATAAAAGTTACAAAATTTCTGGAATCAAGTTTCAAGGCTATATTATAGTTATGACATAGTATTGGAGAGGTTAAGAAAGTTTCTGCAAAAAACATTTTGTGATAAGCTCATCTGGAAATACAGATAGTATTGTTGTAACACTGAAAAGTAACTCGCACTTTCCATGTGTTGTTCTTGAAGTTCCAGTCCATTCAGCAGCTAGGGTGAGCAAGAATTTAACACTGAAAGGTTATTTTAATGCATAACAAGGCATGTATGGTTTACTTTACACTAAAACGTTATGTTTCAATTTTACTCACAGTGAGCATATAACAACTGGAGTTTTTCCACATATAAAATTATTGTATAGGGTTTTCTGAAAGCATTAACTTGATAATGGTAGTACTTTCCAAGATTCATAGATTACAGAGCATATGACTTATAGAGTAAGTCTGCAATATAATAATACTGCAATTTTACATTAGAGAAAACTTTCAGAAATGATGCCATTCAAGTTCAAAAATAAAACACAGTATGTATGGAAATAACAGTGACACTTTCTTTTGTTCATCAATACCTGCTCACCACAGCAATTACATTGCAGGTGTTCTGCTTAAAGCTGAACATGACATCTTGACAGATTGATACTTTGCGCTGAATTCAACTCAAAGTTTGGTATCAGTTCTCAATAGACATCCATGCAAAATAGCAACATTGACCTGTCTACATATGAAGGACAATGCTTGTTTGACTTCAGTTACTATGACAACGAATAACTTACCTAGCTATCAAGTTATCTTATGTTGATATCATTTGAAGCAAACAGATAACTTTGAGGAAAGAGAAATAAAATGTTTAGATTGGTACCTTAGATAATTGGCTATTACCTAGCTAAATTTTTCTTTAAGATAAGAATACTTGATAACCAAGAGAAAGGCAGACGCTATACACATCTAGCCACCCGCCCAGGCATCCGCTCACCCATCTCCAAGCACCAACCCATCCAGCCATCACTCACCAGGTGCATACGGTGATCCTGGCATACACAACCTGTTACTTTGTGTTTCCCCAAAAACAGATTCTGAAAGAGAGACTTGCGTGCCAGTAATTTACTTGACGTACGGGAACTCCAGGAGGCTGGGGAAGAGAAGAGGTAAAGACAGGAAGCCCCCGGAAGATGGATGCGTGAGTGGATCACCCGTGTGAGGACCCCGGGCTCGGTCCCCCGGGGGCCCAGCAGTCAGTGTGCAGAACGTATCCGAGGGCTCCCAGCTCTGGGCTGAGAAACTGGGCTATTTTCCTACCAACTCCCATCAGTTACCCTGGGGTGTTAACTCGCTGGCACCTCTAGACTGCTTGGGGTGTATTCTCCCACAGCCAGGGGAATCCATCAGACAAGCCACTGACAGGAAGTCACTGGTGGAAGTTGAGAGCCTAATGGGTCTGTTCAGGGCATCAGTGATATTTGTAACATCTAGGGGAGAATGCTAAACACTGCAGAGATGAAAGGGAAGCACAGACTCCACCCTCATGGAGTTTCTAGAAAAACGGGTAGGAAAATATGAACATGAAGAAATGTTTCTGCACAAAGCAAAAGCAGAGCCTAGGTGTCCTCGGATGTCCTGAAACATCCTCTCTGACACCTGAGCCGTGATATTTTGTATCAGATGGTGGCTGCCTCTCATCTTTCACTCTGCTATGAATGGAGGAAGAATAACCATCTCCAACATATTCCAAAGGACGAGATGCCGCCGCGCCACGGCAGCCACATTAACAAGGACAGAGAGAATGAGGGGTTGGTGGCCAACTTCCAAGAAAGCTAAGGAGACTCAGCCTGTTCTGGAAACATCAGCTCCCACTGAACCACAGTGAGAACTGGGAGAGCTTAATTAGCTTTGCTGCAAGCCTGTAGTGTAATCTGGTTGTAGGTTTCCTAATTTAAGGAAAAATGGGTGCACTGCAGCGTCAGCCATATCACCTCTGAAGCACTTGACTGATTTGTGTAATTATAAGGAAAAACCACCAGGGGTAGGCTTACACCCTCCGAAGGCAAAAGTCTTTGCCTTTTCAAAATAAAATGATCTTCGCAACATATGATCTTTTTTTCCCCACTGTTGATATTTTATTTTATTGGTGCTATTTCTATATGTTTAAAATGTAATTAAAATTCTATAGACTACACATACTTTTATATACTGGTTTGGACAAGAAAACTTAACATTTATTTTTTTCTAATTATAAAACTCAGATGTTTGACAACATACAATCTTCATGACACTGAAAAGCAACTTGATGTCCGTGTCTAAAGCTTTCCAATGTTGTAGTCCTGACTGCTTCCAGGCTAACACCAGCCAGTTAAAAAGAGTTTCTTTGGAGTAAACTTTCATCTCAGAAGCAGGATTAATTTCTGTATTTTCCTGTGTCCATATAGAGGATGGAGATTGAGAATTTAGCATCTACACTTAAATATGATTTCAACCACATCAGGATAGAATGATGATCCTTGTGAACTACTGAGTTTGTATCATAAATAGATATTCAGAGTGAGAGAGCTGGGAGAACCACTCTCTCAAATTACAAACTTTCCATTGCGTTTTCTCCTATATGAGTTATATACACATAGGCTTCTTTCATGTATACGTTTGGTGTTCAATGTCAAATAATACTTTAATTGAGGTCAAAGTTAGTAGAACCCATAGAGTGAAATATTCAATGATTAGCATTGATACATGCCACATTCCTTTCAATAAATTATAGTTTGCTCCTCAGTCAGTCAGTCAGTTCAGTTGCTTAGTCGTTTCTGACTCTTTGAGACCGCAGGGACAGCAGTACACTCGGCTTCCCTGTCCATCACCATCTCCTGGAGTTTACTCAAACTCATGTCCATTGAGTCGGTGATACCATCCAGCCATCTCATCCCCTGCCGTCCCCTTCTCCTCCTGTCTTCAATCTTTCCCAGCATCAGGCTCTTTTCCAATGAGTCGGTTCTTCGCATCAGGGGCAAAGTATTAGAGCTTCAGCTTCAGCATCAGTCCTTCCAATGAATATTTGGAGTGATCTCCTTTAGGATGGACTGGTTGCATCTCCTTGCAGTCCAAGGGACTCTCAAGAGTCTTCTCCAACACCACAGTGCGAAAGCATCCATTCTTCGGTGCTCAGCCTTCTTCGGTCCAGCCCTCACATCCATGCACGACCCCTGGAAAACCACAGCTTGGACTCGATGGACCTCAAGGACCACTTTCTCCTCAAGAACCACTCAAATCCAAGTTGTGCGTTTGTCTGCACGGATGATTGCATTTCAAAACTAGTCTAAGAAGAAATTTAAGGCCTCTTGCAAAAAAATATTCATAATAAAAAATAATAAAAGTGGATTAAGAAAACAGAAAATAGGGGGAAATGTATAGAGAGGAATAGATATAAAAAAAAGTAGGAGTACAAAATCAAATTTGCTAGAAACAAGGGAGTTTTTTGAACGTAAGCTTTCTAACAACTAATGCAAAGTCAAAACCACGACAGCAAGCGGATTCAAAGTGATCATTAGAATAGCCAATTAATTGCCGACATAACGTAAGGCGTGATAGCGCTAAAATTAGAAACACATTCCTTCCGTGGGGCCATATAGTGACTGTTGTCTTCAAAACAAAGCTATTTCTAATAACCTTTTTACATAAACTATATGAAACACTACAACTAATAAATATAAGCATTTACTGACTTGTTCCTAAGTGCTGCTCACATTGCTAGGCCATTTACCCATCATACCCATCCCTATATAATAGACAAAATTATTGTTCTTTTTAAACAGTTCAGGAAAATGTCTCAGGAAAGTGACATAAATTGCCCCAAATCACTTCTCCGTGACTCAGTCCTGTCTGACTCCATGGGATTCTCCAGGCAAGAACACTGGAGTGGCTTGCCATGCCCTCCTCCAGGGGATCTTCCCAACCCAGGGATGGAACCCAGGTCTCGCGCATTGCCGACAGATTCCTCACCATCTGAGCCACCAGGGAAGCCTTCTCCATCTCTGGCATGGACAAATTTCAAGTTGATGACTCCAAACCCAGGCTCTCCGATGCTAGACTTTAGGAGCTCCCACTGGGTAGGTCCAATGCCATGATATCTAAGCAGTTATGAACAGAAAATCCTACCATACGGTGCTGACAATGGCTTACTTTATTAGAAGCAGAAACATGCTTCTGACACTGTGAGGTCTGTGCTCTCCCGGAGATTAAACCGAAACCCTGTTACCATTCATAAGCCATCCTTTGAGTCATGCGGCTTCACAATGGTCCCGCCCAGATAAGCAGCTTGCAGACTGGGTTTCTTGTGACAGAGTTAACTTGATATGTGGGAATGTTAGCTACGAGCCAACTTAAATGTGGGGGATGGTTACACAAATGATGATTCTGAAATTAAGAAAATGCTCATCTTGCTGGCTTCAGGAGGAAGGCAGCAGGCACAGGCTTCTCACGCATCCAAAATTAGTGTCAAACAACAAAGCAACAGGACAAATAGAAAAGCTATCTGAATTTGCACTAATTTATCCAGCTGGATTTCTTTTTTTTTACAAACACTTGATCCTTTCTCAATTAAAAAAAGACCCAAATTGAATATTTTAGATATTTATTTACATATAAGTTTAATGACCATAAACCTCTAACTTGATCAAAATAGTAATAAAAACATTGAGCATTATTAATGAATAAAATTTACCTGAAATGATGTCTACTACTGCCAATAAAAGAATACACTAAAAAAGCTTCACTGTCCCATACCACAGCATTTAGCTGACAAAGGTGGCAACTGCTTTAATACAATCTAAATAGTAACTCGAAGGCTGGGACTTTTATGAGAAGAATTTCATGCGGCACAGGTTTTAACATCAGAACCAGGTCCACTACTGCCCTCTCATGGATATTACATAAATAGCATGAAGAATAAATACATCACCTTAAAAAGGTCAGCAAAATGAATTTTGCTTAAAGGAAGCCTGTGATGGACAGGGAGGCCTGGCATGCTGCAGTCCATGGGGTCGCAAAGAGTCGGACACGACTGAGCGACTGAACTGAACTGAGAAAGAATTTTCTCTAAATAAAGGCTGTGACAAGTAACAATACCACCATGAAATTAAAAGCAATGTTGTTTTCTTCATTAAGAAAGTTAAATTTATAGTAAATGTCACCAGATATTTAGACACACACTTTCAATCATGTAGAGCAAAATAAATGTGGTACACTTTACTTATGGTATTATGAACCATGGTCTTATAAACTATAATGCTGTTCTTTCCCTGAGTTTAGTAATCTCAAATGACTAGCAGAGAGTAAAGAACCTCAGGTAGGTAATCCCTTCAAATAATAGATTGTTTTGCTATAATTGATAAATTCCTTCATGGAGCAAGAGGTAACAAATCTTAGGGGAAGGAAATACAAGAAGAAATACAAACGTGGTGCTTAGAGTAAAGGACTGTGGTTACGAGGGTGGAGGGAGGCAGAGGAAGGTCGCTACGTACAGTTGCACAGGTTGTGGACTGTGCATCTCCAAAGGGTGTCTTATACATAAAACATCTCTAAATGATAGCACACATGTAAATGATGCCATTGGAGCATCTGGTATTTTGAATTAAGAAACGAAGCATTTTTTCCAAGGATGTCATTGGGAGGTTAAAACATTCGTCAGTACTGGAGTAGAAGTGCAGCCTCTAACTGTTAGGGCAAGCAAAGATCTGACAGGTACAGTATCTCTGAAGCCTAAGATCCTTGACCTGACTTAGCACATCCTCAGCTAATAGTAGCAGTTCCAGGTTTAGAATTTCACAGGTCTAAGAACATGCTGTAAGCACTATCTTAACACAGTTTCTTGGTTCATTCCAAATGTAGAAATATGAGCACTCCACGTGCACTGTCCACTGCAGTTTTTTGGATGAAAGTGTTTGGACAGTTAAAATCTTACAACGTCATCAAGCAAATGGAAACTCCTTTTAGTTGTTCGTCGTGTACAGGAAACTGTCTCCTGTTATTTGTATTACTTCTTCACAGGTAATCTAATTAAAAAAAAAAGAACATTAATTCTGTTATATAAGAGAAGAATCGAGTGCAGATGAACTGTTCTAGAGGCACTTCAGAGCCCACCAGTGAGCTGCCGACGTGGGCTGCCAAGAAGCCACCTGTCAGACGAAGGCTGCCACAGGCTCTGCCTTCAGAAAGGATTTGCTTGGAACGTAACATAAGATAAATACCTAGTCAGCTACTCAACATGGATTACGGATGCAAGTCAACATCTTCATTGCTGTAAAACTGTCAGGGAAAATACCAAACAAACACAAAATGAAGGCACTGGCCTTTCACCAGTTTGAATAAATCTGCATTAAAAATCATACTTCCTGGCACCCGAACTGGAACTCATCCTAGAGTAGCTGACCTCCATTTTCATCTGAAAATATATTTTTTAATATTTTAAAATGTTCATTTATTTACTTATTTACGGCTGTGCTGGGTCTCCTTGCGGTGCGGGCTGTCTCCAGTCGTGGTGAGCGGCAGGGCTACTCTCGACGCTGCTTGCAGGCTTCTCTCTGCGGCGGCTTCCCTTGGAGCGGAGTGCAGGCTCTAGAGCAGACGGGCTCCGTAGCCGTGGGTCCCAGGCTCTAAGGCGCAGGCTCCAGAGCTGTGGCGCTCGGGCTTGGTTGCTACGCGGCACGTGAGATCTTCCCAGACCAGGGATCGAACCCGTGTCTCCTGAATTGGCAGGCAGATTCTTACCCACTGAGTCACCAGGGGAGCCGGGAAATATGTCTCATTTAGAAATTATTCAGGGGCGTGGAGTATGCTTGTGAATGTACACACACAAATATTTTGTGTTAATCACATTTTACTGATCGCTTCTCTCTCTTGTTTTAAAATGAGTTCTGCTCCCACAGCAGGCTCCCTATCTTCTATGTATTCAGAGTCATTTCTCACCTTTGAGCCCCTGGGAGTCCTTCAACAGCTTCCGGTCGTTCACTCTGCTTCCAGAGGCCTCTTAGAAGGCCTTCAGCCGCCGAGCAGGTCTGGGTGCCGGTGCCTCTTGTCGCAGTGGATTCGACAGCAGGCCGCTTGTCCGCAGTCCAGTGGGCTTGCTGTCACAGGATTGGCTGGGCTCTCTCTGCTGAATTGGTTTGGGGTGTCTTTGATGGGCCTTAGATTCGACAGTAGGCCGCTTGTCCTCAGTCCAGTGGGCTTGCTGTCACAGGATTGGCTGGGCTCTCTCTGCTGAATTGGTTTGGGGTGTCTTTGATGGGCCTTAGATTCGACAGTAGGCCACTTATCATCAGTCCAGTGGGTTTGCTGTCACAGGATTGGCTGGGCTCTCTCTGCTGAATTGGTTTAGGGTGTCTTTGATGGGCCTCTATTAGTATTTATTCCGCATCTATTGTACACAGAGTCCTGTGGCAAGTTTCAAAAGAGACTTCAGACCCCCGGGACAAGGTATGACATCTTAGGCGCCCGGGCGCCGTAACTAGTGATCGCAGACGGCTTGACTTCAGCAGCATTTCTCCAGGTCTGGAGGCCGGAAGTCCAAGACAAGCCGCCGGAGGGCTGGCTCCCCCGGGCAGTCCCCCTTGGCAGGCGGCTGCGTCGTCACCGTGCCCTCAAATGGCCTTCGTGTGCCGTGTCTCTGCTGCCTCTTCCTTCTCTTGTGAAGGCATCAGTCCTGCTGGATGAGGGCCCTGCCTGCAATGACCTCATTTAACCTTAACCACCTCTTTACCGGCCAAGTCTCCACACACAGTCACACTGGCGGGTAGGGTGTCAGCAGCTGGATTCGGTGGGGGTACACCCAGCTCCTAGCCTATAGCACAGCTCACAGATGGTCTATTTCTGAATGCAGGCCAGCATAGCTTGAATTCTATTTCCACCTCTTTCCAGAGGTGTGATACTGCATATATCATTCAAAGGAAAGCTAAACTGTCAACTTCTTCATCTACATTTTGTGAATATTAATATAATCCAGTTCACAGCACTAATATTTATCTCATATAATACTCATAATTAATTCCTTAGAAAAAGAAGTTTTAAAATGCTTTCTTATTCACTTTTTATATTCCCAGGACATTATATAGGACTTGAAACAAACAGGCTCTTGAAAAATATGTACTACAAAATGAGTGCCATATTAGCAGCAGTGACTCTAAAGGTAGAAGGGAGCTTTGACACCATCTATTTTTACACCCACACGGCAAAACTCATCACCAACTTTGTGCTTTCCTTCTGGTGGGGCCATGTTCCACCTGTGGAAGGCCACTGAAAATAGAGCATAGAGATGCAGAGATGCTTTATATCAAAATTGTTTTTATTTAAAGTGACCTTTTTTGTATATCACAGGGAACTATATAAAATAAATAAAATATTGGATGAACCTAGAGACTGTCATATTGAGTGACATAAGTCATGATAGAGAGGGACAAATACCATACACTATCACGTATATGTGGAATCTAAAAAAATGATACAAATGAACTTATTTGCAAAACAGAAGTAGAGTCACAGACGTAGAAAGCAAATTTATGATGACGGAGGGTACGGGGTGTGGGGAGAGAGAGTTTGGGAGATTGGCCCTGGCATATAGACACTACTGCACGTATAATAGAGAACTCACAGGGGCCTGCTGGACGGCGCAGGGAATTCTATGCAGTGCGCTGTAAGGACCTATAAGGGGAAAGAATCTAAAACTAAGAGTGGACAGATGTATATGTATACCCGACTCACTTTGCTGTGTAGCAGACACTAACACACCTTTGTAAATCAACTACACTCCAATAAAAATTAATTAAAAATAAAATAGAGAAACCCTGGTTAAGCCCCCTGGTCATCAGCCACTGGGGCGAATCTGTTTCTTTATAACCACGTGCTTTTGTATTATAGCCTCATCATTAACACAGCCTCGAAGCACAGGAAATTCACTCTGCCTCTTTCAGAGGCTCCTGATCATCCCTGTTTCAGTGATCTGTAAATAACTGACCAGGCAGCACTGAAGCACAAAGGCAAATAGATCAATACTCCCCCACAGCACAGAGAGAAACCCTGCTTCCCTTCACTTCCCAGCACGGAGGACCTCACCCATGAATCAATGCACAGTCTGCAGCCCCCAGATTTAATTCAGCATGCATAATCAGCACCAATTGCTGAAGTCTTTGATTAAACTTTTAAATTGCCTCTTAATACGATGTAAATGGGAAAAAGTATTGATTAACGAATCTTAAAATGGGAACCTGCTCAGATGAGAGAGGAAAAGGCTTTGAGCTGGTGAGCCTGCCTGGTAAGAGGAGGCGTGTGAACCACACGCAGAGGATTTCCAGGGCACAGATGGAGAGCCAGCCACAGACACCGCTGGTCAACCTGTCCACGGACTCAAAGACTTAGAGAAAGTTGTCGAATGGTGTGACCTGCACTTATAAAGAAAGAAGAGATCAATGGCCTGCAAAACATAATCCCTAAAGACTTACCAGGACTTGATTGTTACCCTAGAGAAATATCTTCTTTTTTCTACTATGCTTGATTCTGGATTTTATGGAGCAACTAGTTGTATATCTCATTTCCCAAATAGTATTCTCTCAAATAAAGTTATAACAATTATATCACATGGATTCTCTTCCTGCCTGAAAAATTAATTCATTCTAACCATTCTATAAACATTCTAATTCACTCTAACCATTCTATAAACATTCTTGAGTATTCAGTATATGCCAGAGTCTTTTCTAGGTATTGAAGATACAACAGTAAACTACACGGACAGAATTCCTTGCTTTCATGGAACTTAGGTTCAAGTGGGGAAGATAGAAAACAGATAAAATCCACAAGTACAATAAGCGATTTTTTAATAACAGGTGATATGGAGGGAAGAGGAAAAGAAGGTTTGCGTATGGAGGTGTCACAGCGTGGACACAGAGCCTGAAGAAAGGTCGAGTGAAATGACGTTTCAGTAAAGAGCTAATCTGGGAAGCGTATGAGTCATGCGCTCTTCTAGGTAAGAGTGGTTTAGACAGAGGGGACAGTGAGTGCAAAGGCCCTGGGGTGAAATTCAGCTTAGTTTGTGATCTGAGGCAGAGCAGGCTGGGAGGGGTGCTGCTGTAACTGAAGGGGAAGGAACAGGAGATGCGTAAGACAGAGGGCGTCAGGTTAGATGGATGTTGAAGGTCCCCATATAGACTTCGCTTTTATCCCAAGCCCAGCTAAAAGGCACTGGAGGATTCCGAGCAGAGGAGAACACGATCTGAATTCTGCTTCGATAGCAAGACTCCGTCTGACTGGTTGAGGGTAGACTGCTGCGAATTATGAGAATAGCATAGAATGGCTATGATGGGATGAGACAAGATAGAACAGGAGGATAGGCAAGGATAAAAACTAACAGCAAACTGCCATGAAGCTGAGGGGGCAGGTCTTAAAGGGGACAACAGGGGCTCCTCTGGCCATGCTCCAAGTGAGAGGCTGATTGACTGATGGGGCTGATCACATATTGACACAGGCGTTAAGTAGCAATCCTCCCGACGAGTCTCACATAGCTATATGAGCTTAGGGGAGCAATCCAGGCGAAGAAACACAAGTTGGGAGTTACCAATGTTTAGAGAAAACTTGAAGTCAGGACACTGGATGAAATCACCAAGGAAATCAAATGGACGGAACAATAGTCCCTCTGACATTCCAAGGTCGGGGAGGAGAGGGGCCAGCAGACAGAGAAGACGTGTCCAGAAAGTTCTAGCAGGAGAAGGGGCAGACGGGCAGAGGCCTAGCGCAGGTCACCTCTCACTGAGAAGGCAGCGATCCGCCTCCAGATGAATGAGGACCAGAGCTGACCATCACCAGCGTGACGTCGCCGGTGACCCCCAAGAGCTCAGTTTTGGTGACAAGGTGAAGGAATGAAAAAAATGTGGGAGAGAAATTGGAGATCGCTAATGCAAACAGCTCTTCTACAAAGGGGAAGTAGGGTGTAAGGTAGAGGGGAAAACGAGGAAGAAGAATTTTAAGGTGGAAGAAAAATGGGAGGTTGGGATATGGTGCGGATCCTCCAGCTGAGAAGGAAAAAGGTCGTGTCGGGAGATACTGGGGTAAACCACTGCAGGATGGACCAGGAGAAACAGGACCTGAGGCGTGAGAGAGAGGGATGGAGGGGGAGGAGAGAAAGGATGTTTGTCCAGAGAAGAGGGAATGGGTGGGGTGGGGGCGGCAGGAGGACGCCTGGGGGAGCTTGTGGGGGACCCTGGCTGGTGGCTTCTGTTTTCATAGCAAAAGAGGAAGCGAGTTCATGGACAGAGAGCCAAACGCTGGGCAGGTGTGAGGAGTGCAGGGAAGTAGGGGAGGCATCGAGTGGATCAGGAGAAACACACCAGGGCAACACTGTCGGACTCCCGGCAGCTGGCAGAGCTCATGGGGCCTCAACCATGCTGACTTCAGCAGGAAGCAAGCCAGCCCGGGTCTCTGTGTCCGCGGTACCCCCGCCGGGGTGCAGGGCTGCAGTGGAGAGGGGCTCGGCCGAGACAGAGACCGGAGGGGCGTGCTTCATGTTCAGGGAACATGCAAGGGGGTGAAAGGGAATAGTGTGATTTAAGCCAGACCAGGAAAGAACTAAGAACAAGCTGAGGGAGAGCTTCGGGGGGTAGACGGTAGATCAACGCAAGAGGTTGTTTAACCCAAAAGTATTTCAAAATGCACCTCAATATACAGTGTCCAATATGCAGCCAGGGTCCAATTAAACACATGCTGTAAAACCAGGGCTGCGGAACGACCCTGCAGGTCCAGGGGTGAGGACTCCAGCCAGCACTGAAGCGGGCACTGGCTCAACCTCTGGTCCTGGTCAGGGAACTAAGCGCCTTGCATGCTGAGAGGCACAGCCAAGGCAATAAAAAAAAAACACATTGCTGTGGTTGAGTTGCAGAGACATCACAGAATAGGAGTAGGAATGAAAGGTCTTTAACTTATTGACATTGCAGAAACTCATTGCCTAAGTATTGAGCACCCTGGAAATATTAATACTTAAAAAATACAATAATGTAGCCATGGGTCTTTAAAAGTCACTGATCTAAAAGTCAGTAAAAGTATATTTATAGTATATTAATAGTGATTTCTTCCTACTCATTCCAGAAAATGTACTTTGTATAAAATATTAAAAATATTTCAACACATGAGGAAGAGATTAGTCCAAGTCATTCCTGAAAATTCTGTTATCTTATGGAAATATAACACAATAGATTCAGACTGTGTAAATACTGTGAAGTCATCTTAAATTATTCCTTTTTAAAATGAAGAAGTAGAATAGAAAACCATCACTGTTCCCCCAAGGAATAAAATTCTAGATCTTTATAAAACCTCCTAAATGGCTTATTAGCTGAAAGTGCAGTTAACTCGTCTCTTTTAATAAAACACTAGCTAGTTTTACATAAATGATTTTTAAAAATAAAAAGCCCTCAAATACTCCTTTCCTGGCAGGAATAAACAAAGGTTGGTAGTTTTAAATAGTATTTTGGCTTTGGGACATAATTCATATCATCAACATCTTCTTTTCTTCATCCCCACAAATAGAGTTTCCTTAATATACTACTCGGTAACATGGAGACTGTGAGATTTAGGAAAGCAGTTCAACCCGACTGTGAAGATGAATGCTCAGCACAGATTCTAGTGGGCGTGTGTGTGTGTGTGTGTGTGTGTGTGTGTGTAGAGAGAGAGAGAAAGAGAAGGAAAGGTTATGTACAAAACAACAATCCCCAAATGGTGTGATTTCATTTTATGCACAGTACAATGGCCACATTAAAATAATACAAATGATTAAGAGTTTTGCTACAGATCACATTTCCAGTTTGAGGCAAGAAGGGGCACATTCTACTCCATCACTCCTGCTAAGTACAAGTAAAACGCCTGAGGAAAGACACAGAGCAGGCATCAGAAGACTGACGGAGAAAAGGAGGCAGGCTGGTTGGAGGCCTCAGTCCTCACGGAAAGGTCCTTCTAGCCGCCCCTACCCCGCAGTAATGCTGCTGAGCCAGCGTTCTCAGCTGCAGAGAAGGTGGGGTGGAGAGTAGGTGATCAGCCTCACCACGACCGTGAAGTAAATAAAGGAGGGCAAAAAGCAACTCTCCCATCCCAACTCGAGAACAAAAGGAGGATGACGCGAGATGAAACTGCTGGTGGAAAGGATTCCTCACTCTGGGTGTGAACGTCTGAGCAGACCCATGAGTGACCCATATAAGAAAATGAACAGAACATTCAATAATTTACAGGAAAGCAGGACAGGGAAAACAGAGAAAGAAAAATCAGAGAAACAAATAGAAAACACATAATCCAGTGATAAATTTATCAATGCTAACATAGCAATAATTTCATTAAATGTAAATAGTTTAAACAAACCAATAAAGGCAGACTATTAGATAGAAAAACTGACTCAATTAAATACAATCTGTAAGAAATTATGGATTTTCAATTACATGGAGGGTTGGCAGTCCTAACTCCTATGCTGTTCAAGGATCAACTGTATTTATACCCAATGGAATATTATTCAGCCATAAAAAGAAGGGAATCCTGCCTTTTGTGAAAATATGAGTGGACAGGGAAGGCATTCTGCCAAGTAAAATAAGTCACAGATAGACAAATACTGTAGGTATTGTCTCACTCACACATAGAACCTAAAAAAGTCACACTCACAGAAACAGAGAGTAGAGTGATGTTTGCCAGGGGCTGGGATTTGGGGAAAATGGGAAAATGTTGGTTAAAGGGCAGAGAAAGGACTTAGAAAAGGAAAGTGTATGGTAACGCTGCTTGCTCTCTAGGCATCACGTCTCATTCTGCTCATACGACACTCTGCACACTTCACACAGTGAGACTGAGGCTGAGTAAGTATTGCTTACTTAGCAATCAGTTCAGTTCAGCTCAGTCGCTCAGTCGTGTCTGACTCTTTGCGACCCCATGAATCGCAGCACGCCAGGCCTCCCTGTCCATCACCAACTCCCATAGCCTTCTCAAACTCATGTCCATTGAGTCGGTGATGCCAACTAACTATTTCATCCTCCATTGTCCCCTTCTCCTCCTGCCTTCAATCTTTCCCAACATCAGGGTCTTTTCCAGTGAGTCAGCTCTGTGCATCAGGTTGCCAAAGTATTGGAGTTTCAGCTTCAGCATCAGTCCTTCCAATGAACACCCAGGACTGATCTCCTTTAGGAAGGACTGGTTGGATCTCCTTGCAGTCCAAGGGACTCTCAAGAGTCTTCTCCAACACCACAGTTCAAAAGCATCAATTTTCAATGCTCAGCTTTCTTTATAGTCCAACTCTCACATCCATACATGACCACTGGAAAAATCATAGCCTTGACTAGATGGACCTTTGTTGGCAAAGTAATGTCTCTGCTTTTTAATATGCTGTCTAGGTTGGTCATAACTTTCCTTCCAAGGAGTGAGTGTCTTTTAATTTCATGGCTGCAGTCACCATCTGCAGTGATTTTGGAGCCCCCCCAAAAAAAGTCTGATACTATTTCCACTGTCTCCCCATCCATTTCCCATGAAGTGATGGGACCAGATGCCATAATCTTAGTTTTCTGAATGTTGAGCTTTAAGCCAACTTTTTCACTCTCCTCTTTCACTTTCATCAAGAGGCTCTTTAGTTCCTCTTCACTTTCTGCCATAGGGTGGTGTCATCTGCATATCTGAGGTTATTGATATTTCTCCCGGCAATCTTGATTCCAGCTTGTGCTTCTTCCAGCCCAGTGTTATTAATACTATATCTAAATACTGCTCACAATATTTAGCAATAAGTGAGCAAAACTGCACAGAGTTAGTGAGCAGTGGAGCCAGGAACATCTGATAGCAGAGGCGGCTTCAAGCCAGCCACAGCCCCTCTCTGACCTCCACTCACAGCTTGTCACTAGTGAGTCAATAAACTCAAGTTTTAACTTGTCAGTTTGAGAGTGGTTTTTTTTTTTTGACATTTGCCACTAAAATTCCTGATAACACAGCACCATATGAAGAACAATAACAAGTACACTGCGGTAGCAGGGGGCTACTATAAAAATATCCCTCCTTCCTCCTCTCCCCAAAGTCAACATAGGATATGCGTGTGTGTGTTTCAAAAAAAAGAAAATGATTGCTCTCACGGGAAATGTGATTTTATTTGGTATACACATTCCCAGGTCTTTAAAAAAGTGTTTTTTATGTAATTACTCTTCTCATTGGGCTTCTCAGGTGACGCAGTGGTAAAAACTCTGCCAGCCAGTGCAAGAGACTCGGGAGACACATGTCCAGCCCTGAGTTGGGAAGACGCCCGAAGAAGGAAAAGGCAACCCGCTCCAGTGTTCTTGCCTGGATAGTTCCACAGACAGGCGAGACTGGCAGGCTACAGTCCACAGGGTCCCAAGGAGTCAGAAACAAATGAGCAACTGAACACACACACATTCTTTAAAATGCTACCATGACACTGTTAGGATATGTCATAAAATTAACAGTATCTTAAAATACATGGTTTTTAAAAGCTCCCATTCTAAGAGAAACTCAGGTCAATAACAAGGCAAATAAAAATGCTGTTATTGAAAGTAAAGCATTTTATACTATTAATAATAGCAAACAAATTTGTTTTTCAAGTACTCTGAATAAAAGTTTTGTTTTTCTCTTTCTGACTTACTTAAACCTGTATAACAGGTTCATCCACCTCATTAGAACTGACTCCAATCTGTTCCTTTGTATAACAGCTCCTTTATCCATGCTTCTGTTGATGAACATCTAGGTCGCTTCCATGTCCTAGCTATTGTAAACAGTCCTGCAATGAACACTAGCGTACATGTGTCTCTTTCAGTTATGATTGTCTCAGGGTATATGCCTCATAGTGGGCTTGCTTGATTGTATGGTAGCTTTATTTCTAGGTTTGTTGTTTTTTTTTTAATCTCCATGTTGTTCGCCATAGTGGCTGAATCAGCTCACGTTCCCACCAACTCTGGAAGAGGGTCCTCTCTCCTCCACACCCTCTCCAGAATTTATTGTTTGTAGATTTTCTGATGATGGTCATTCAGACTGGTATGAAGTAACATCTTGTTGTAGGTTTAATTTTCATTTTTCTAATAATGAGTGATGCTGAGCATTTTTTCATGTCCTTATTGGTCATCTGTGTGTCAAGAGAAATCTATATCCAACTAAATGCAGATTTCCAAAAATAGCACGGAGAGACAATAAGGCCTTCTTTAACGAGAATGTATAAAACTAGAAGAAAACAATAGAAGAGGAAAGACTAAAGATTTCTTCAGGAAAACTGGAGATATCAAGGGAACATTTTGCCCAAAGATGGGCACAATAAAGGATATAAACAGGAGAGACCTAGTAGATGTAGAAGAGATCAAAAATACATGGAAAGAATACACAGAAGAACTGTATAAAAAAAATCCAGATGAACCAGATGACTATGATGGTGTGGTTAGCCACACAGAACCAGACATTCGGGAGTGCAAAGTCAAGTGGGCCTTAGGGCGTACTGCTGTTTAAAAAAGCTATTGAATGTCACAGAATTCCAGCAGAACTATTCAAAACACTACAGGATGATGCCATCAAAGTGTTGCATTTGATATGTCAGCAAATCTGGAAGACCCAGCAGTGGTTACAGGACTAGAAAAGGTCAATCCTCATCCCAATTCCCAAGAAGGGTAGTACTAAAGAATGTGTTGAACATGGGATAATTGCACTCATCTCCCATGCTAGGAAGGTCATTCTTAAAATCTTGCATGCTAGGCTTCAGCATTAGGCAAACCAAGAACTTTCAGATGTCCAAGCTGGGTTTAGAAAAGGAAGAGGAACCAGAGATCAAATTGCCAACATTCACTGGATCATAGAGAAAGTTAGGGGACTTCAGAAAAACATCTACCTCTGTTTCATCGACTATGCCAAAGCCTTTGACTGTGTGGATCATAATAAACTATGGAAAGCTCTTAGAGAGATGGGAATACCAGACCATCTTACCTGTCTCCAGAAAAACCTGTATGTGGGTCAAGAAACAGAGAACCCTGTATGGAACAATTGATTGGTTCAAGATCGAGAAAGGAGTATGGCAGGGCTGTCTGCTGTCACCCTGTCTGTTTAATCTATATGCTGAGCACATCGCGAGAAATGCTGGGCTGGATGAGTGAAAAGCCATAATCAAGATAGGCAGGGAAAACATCAACAACCTCAGATATGAGGGTGATACTGCTCTAATGACAGAAAGCAAAGAGGAACTAAAGAGCCTCTTGATGAGGGTGAAGGAGGAGAGTGAAAGAGCAAGCTTAAGACTAAATATGAAAAAAATCTAAGATCATGGCATCGGTCCCATCACTTGATGGCAAGTGATGTGAAGAACTGACTTATTGGAAAGGTCCCTAATGCTGGGAAAGATTGAGGGCAGAAGGAGAAGAGGGTGTCAGAGGATGAGATGGCTGGACGGCGTCACCGATGCAATGGACATGAACTTGGGCACACTTTAGGAGAAGGTGAGGGACAGGGAGGCCTGGTGTGCTGCAGTCCATGGGTTTGCAAAGAGCTGAACACAACTGGCAACTGAACAATAAACACAATGTCTTCTTTGGAGAAATGTCTATGTCTTTTGTCCATTGTTTGATTGGATTGTCTGCTTTTCTGATATTGAGCTGCATAAGCTGCTTGTATATTTTGGGGATTAATACTTTGTCAGTTGATTCATTTGCAATTATTTTCTCCCATTCTGAGGGTCGTCTTTTCATCTTGTTTATGGTTTCACTTGCTGTGCAAAAGCTTTTAAGTTTAATTGGTCCCATTTGTTTATTTTTTTTTTCATTTCCATTACTCTAGGAGGTGGGTCATAGAGGATCTTGCTGCAATTTATGTCAAAGAGTGTTCTGTCTATGATTTTCTCTAAAAATTGTATATATATAGTTTATGGCCTTACATTTAGGTCTTTAAGTTTTTAGTTTATTTTTGTGTATGGTATTAGAAAGTGTTCTATCTAATTTCATTCTTTTACACATAGCTGTCCATTAATGCATATTTGTGGAATCTAGAAAAATGATATTGATGAACCTATTTTCAGTACAGCTACAGGGACACAGACAAAGAGAATAGACTTGATGGCACAGTGGGGGAAGGAGAGGGTGGGAGAAGTGAGAGAATAGCATGGAAACACATACATGACCATATGTAAAATACGTGTGTGTGTCTCTGTGTGTCTGTGTGTGTGTGCGCACGCACACTCAGTTGTGTCTAACTATTTGTGATCCCATGGGCTGTAGCCTGCTGGGCTCCTTTTGTCTGTGGAAATTTTCAGGCAAGAATACTGGAGTAGGTTGCCTTTTTCCTCCTCCAGGGATTGAACCCACATCCCTTGCATCTCCTGTATTGGCAGGCAGATTCTTTACCACTAGTGCCACCTGGGAATTTGCTTTATGACAGAAGAGCTCAATCTGGTGCTCTGTGACAGCCTGGAGGGGTGGGATGGGTGAGACAGAGGTTCAGGAGAGGCGGAATATGAACACCTGTGGCTGGATCGTGTTGCTATGTGGCAGAAACTGAAGCAACATTGTAAAGCAATTATCTCACAATTAAAAATTAAAAGCAAACAAAAAAACTTTTAAAAATTAAAAAAAAGCTTTGGATGGAATTTTCAAAGGGATTAAGATGGAATAGATCCTGATAAAATAATTTTTTTCTTTTTAAAAGAATAACATGAAATTGAAAACCAAGGCTATCCACCAGTAAAGAGTTTGTTAATAACTAAAAAAAAAAAAATCACTTTAAGTGCTAAATATTAAGATACAAACTCATAAAAGAATAACAGGCTATAAAATGTTTCCAAGTTCAAAATTTTTCTTAGAGTAAGCTCAAATTATTTTGAAACGCCAATAATCAGTCAAATCCTGCCCGCAAGGTAAATATATAAAACTGAGGCTATGACTATTTTTCTTAGAAGCACTTTTAAAATCTATTACAGGCCAAAGGGCCCCTTTTGAGTTTGCAAAGATTATGTGATTTTCCATAGAAAATTTTGGGAAAAAATAAGATTTTATTCTTGGTCTATACAAGAACTTGGTTAATATTTATTATCTTTGAAATTTCTGTAATAACTTAGAAGGACTTTGTAATTTTCCATGTACCTCCATCCAGGAAATATTTCTTCCTCAATAAGAGAGTCAGGGCTGACTCTAAAACCTACTACCTACTTTCCCTGCATTTACCATAGAATTCAGTGATAAGTGGGGCTTTCTTCTGTAGTAACTAAAAAAAGGTGTTCTCTTTTACTGAGCTTAGGACTGGGGAAATGGAAGCCCAGAGCTGTAGGCAATGCCTGCTTCAACTCAGAAGAAGCTGACTGCGGGAATGGGTATTTCAAACAAGGTTTCTGAGGCCAACACAGGGTAAATATTTCATCTCTGCAATTACTGTTTTTAGGACTATTAATCATAAAAATATAGCTTTACTATAGCTTATTCTTTTGATTCAATAACGTTTTAGACTGAGGTGCTTGCACAGAATTCAAGGTGTGTAAAATCTGTGTAACGACCTTAATATAAAACTGCATAATTCAAGGAAACTCTACTGAGTTAAAACGTGTGCTTTTTAAATTTGTCTTCAGCCATGCATGATGGAGGGATCAAATCCAATTAAGGACAAGTTCACCAGCCCTAGAAAGAGCAGAGTCAGAGCAGTAAGAAGCCTTCCGCTTAAATGGGCTCCACTGAGACAAGCCGCACTATTACCGCTCTGTCATGCCGCACATTTAAGCACTTAACTGTGTTGCTTAAAGGACAGAACCACTTACTCAACACCACCTAGCTTCCTTTATTAAAGTGGAGACCATATTTTCAATCATTTCTTGGAAAACTCTCCAAACTGCAGAAGGATGCATGCACACTAAGTTGCTTCAGTCATGTCCAACTCTTTGCGACCCTACAGACTATATAGCCCACCAGGCTCCTCTGTCCATGAGATTCTCCAGGTGAGAATACTGGAGTGTGTAGCCGTTCCCTTCTCCAGGGGATCTTCCCAACCCAGGGATCAAATCTGCATCTCTTATGTCTCCTATACTGGCAGGCAGGGCCTTTACCACTAGCAGCGCCTGGGAAGACCAATGAAACAGTGTAGGTTACTGAAAAACCTCCCTTGGTAGCATCCTTGTAGTTACACACCAAGATCTATATATACGAGTCAGCGATTAAAACTAAATTTAGCTGCCAAAAAGAAACTGCTTTAATGTTCAAAATAAAATTAAAGTGAAAGCTTTACGAAGCAGAGCAGGAGCGCGGACTCTTCTAGATGGCCCTGCACAGGACAGTCTGCACGGTAGGGGTGTGTAGATCACAGACGTGCGGCTTGTCCTGCGCAATGGCCTTGCTTCTGTCTAATCCAAAGTTACAGTTGTCTCCCTCTGAAGGTGTGAAATTAATAGAAAGTGACCATAAACATTTTAGCAATGTATGGTTGCTTTCCAAACTTTCTTTTCTGAGAAGCGCTGAATGGCCTCCTAAAGACAGACGGACAGATGCCACAATTCAAGGGAGGGGAGCCCACGCACTCAGACAGCCCCAACTTGCTCCCAGCTTCTGTCATCGGCTTTTCCACGAGCACTCAGACTCCTGCTTCAGAGGGCTTCAGGGGCTGCGCAGGACTGCCACGGAGAAGTAAAAGGGGCCGCGGGCCAGAGCTCAGCACTCACACTGTGGTCAGAGGACCGACTGCAGCACCTCCAGCTGAGAGCTGATTTCAATTATTGAAACTCAGGCCCTCCGAGGGCTTCCCCGGTGCCTCAATGGTCGAGAATCCCCCAGCCAATGCAGGACACCCTGGTTCGATCCCCGGGTCGGGATGAGCCCTAGAGAAGAAAACGGCAACCCACTCCAGTCTTCCCTGGAGAATCCCACGGACAGAGGAGCCTGGCGGCCTACAGTCCGTGGGGGTGCAAAGAGTTGGACACAACTTGATCACACGCGCACACAAGCCCTTCTCACTTCCCATGGGATCTGTGTGCAGGTCAGCTGAGGGGTCCCTGGACCATTTTTCTAAGGACACTATAAGCACTAAAATCTGTGACTATACATGTTAGTTTCCTAACCTGGACTTTTCTTCCAGCAAATTACAGTGTTTAACAAGGACTAACCATCATTATAGTCACAGCTTATTGTACTGAGAATTTACTGCCTGTTTGTACTAAATACATGACATACATTATTATTGAATTTTAAAATTATTGCTTCTGAGATGATGTGTATTACACAGGGCAGTGATTCTTAAACAGCCTGTAACAGAAGCGCCTAAAGAACTCATTAAAACACAGATTCCTTGGCTACCCTCAGTATTTCTGGTTCAAGAACCTTGGGGGAAGCTCCAAGGAACCGCACTTCTCCCAAGTATTCAGGTGACTAACTGGCCGCACTAAGAGACAGTGCCCCAAATACAAGTCGCTGCCGATTTGGCTGCGTGAGCCGGGACTGCAGATGCAGGCGAAGTCTTCACCTGTTTTACCCCTTTTACTGGCCAGTTGTAGGGTTCTGTCTGTGTCCCGCTCCTCCCCACAGCGATCACTGCCCACTTTCTCCTCCCATCTAAGGACACATATAAAAAAAAAAAAATACTTGCCCCACTGCTCCTCCCCTTGCTGTCCCTAAGTCTTCTATCTTTTGTTTTTGATGGTATCAGAGCAAAGCACAGCAGAGTGTCAGGCAACCCGTGTGTAAGAAACGTTCCAGAAACCTCACATCCTCACAGTGTATCCCCTTGACTTTTAGCCTCGGTTTTAACATGGAGTTAAATTCCTATTAAATTCTTGGAGCCCTCTAGGTTCAAATAATTCAGAGTCACTTCGGAGGAAAAAAATGAATTAAAATTCACATCTTTGGATGAAAAAGAGATTGTTCGAATGAAAGTGAAAAAAGTGAAAGTCGCTCAGTTGTGTCCAACTCTTTTTGACCTCATAGACTTGTAGCTGCCCAGACTCCACTGTCCATGGAATGCTCCAGGCAAAAATACCAGAGTGGGTTGCCATTCCCTTCTCTAGGAGATCTTCCCACCCAGGGATTCATCCCAGCTCTCCTGCGCTGCAGGCAGATTCTTTACCATCTGAGCTACCAGGGAAGCCCATATTGTTGGAATACTTCCACCTACATTGTCTCATTTCCTTCTTCCCAGAAGCTTATTGAACAGGCAAAGTAAACAAAACAATGCCATAAATAATTAGAAGGAACTGGAAAGATAGTAGAAACAGCAAAAATAAGTCTTAGTTTATGAATATCCTCCTTATAAAACAGCCATATTTCTATCTCTCCTTACAAGTTCAAACAGGGCCTTACACACGTCTTCAGGCTACACAGTAATTGTTACTTAATTGTGTTTGAGTGTGTGTATTATAGACAAACACATACATACATAGTTTTATTGCTTTATTTACATAACTATTCCTCAGTAAAAAAGAGCATGTTCATACTGGATTTTACTCATAGAAATTAAGTGGTAGATTCTTGGAACAGCCTCCCTAGAAATATGAAATGGGCAAAGGATTTTTTTCTTAAGTCAACTATGAATCTTCCTTGAAGAGAATTCTCTTCAATTCTCTTCTCTCTAGGTTCTGAACAAGAAATCTTCCCACAGAAGACAAACCTTGGAGTATTCAACATTGATTATTAAATAAAATATAAATATTGTTAATATCTTCCTTCAAGGCACCAACCAACTTAATCCGATAACACATTTAATTACAGAAGGATAGGGACTGTGGTGAGGGCATGACTTACCGAGCTTGCTCTGAACCCACACACTAGTTTTTAAATTTTAATATGCTAAGCGGAGCATCCAGAATAAAGTCTAAATAAATAGAAATAAAGTAGCCTTCATCTGAGCGGCACTCATGTGAAAATGCCGGCCCGTGTGATCATGTGAAAAGTGAGCTGGGGCTGGTCCCTTGGGAGACAATCTGACTGAACACTGAGCCTCTTGGGAAGGCTTATCTCCAGGCCACTAAAGCCAAACCTCTGGGAGCATTGAGGGGAAAGGCTCATTCGAAGTTTACGTCTGTTTATGTTGTGCATTCACTAACAGTATTTAGCGACAGTTATTTTGAACACTTTTCTCTTTCAACTTTTAAATGAGGATTAAAAATGATTACGCACCCCTGTTAAGGTAGTAGAGTCTAACCTGGTTTTGCCTATATATGAGTGTTAGCAATGAGTTTCATACTTGCTTATGCTCTTGTCTTGCTGAGTTAGCATCCTTTAGATGCAACTTGAAGAGCTATATTTAGCATTTCTTGTCGGGCAGTTCTAGTGGTGATGAACTCCCTCAGCTTTTATTTGTCTGAGAAGACCTTTTTCTCCTCTCCACTTTTGAAGGATACTCTTTCCAGGTTTAGTGGCTTGGTTGGCAGTGTTTTTTTCCCTTTAAGCACTTTGCATATTTCCCTTTAAGCACTTTGCATATATCATCTCACAACATTCTTGCCTTCAAGGTTTCAGCTGAAACCTTGTATGTAACAAGTCACATTTTCTGCTTTCAAAATTGTCTCTTTAACTTTTGATGATTTGATTACAATGGGTCTCCATGGAGGTCTCCACGATGGGTCTCCATCATCGACTCTATGATCCGGGCTTCCCAGGTGGCTGAGTGGTAAAGAATCCACCTGTAACGCAGGAGACTGAGGTTCAATCCCTGCGTCAGGAAGGTCCCCTGGAGGAGGAAATGACAACCCACTCCAGTGTTCCTGCTGGGAAATCCTGTGGACAGAGAAGCTGGAGGGCTGCACTCCACGGGGTCACACAGAGCTGAACATGACATCACAACTAAACAACAACAATCCCACGATCCAGCAATTTCACTTCTGGGTAAAGATCCAAAGGAAAGGAAATCGGTACCTCAAACAAATTCACTGCATGCTCACTGCTGCATGATTCATAATAGGCGAGAAATGGAAACATCTTAAGTGTCTGTGCATGAATGAATGGATAAGAAAATGTGGCGCGTGTGTGTACAAGTTGACCCTTGAATAATGTGGGTTTGAACTGAGTGGACCCACTTATACATGGATTTTTTTGTTGTTGTTGTTCAGTAAATAGATTCTACTGGATCTGCAGTTGGTTGAATCCACAGCTGTAGAATAACAGATATGTAGGATATTAGTATATATATATATATATATTAATATACAAGGATGTTAGTTTTTTTTAGCTGTCTAGTCAGGATTTTCAAGTACCTTGGGAGTCAGCACCCCTAACAGCCACGTGGTTCAAGGATAAACTGTGTGTCTATACATATATACATACATACACACACGCAATTTGAAATTATTCAGTCTGCAAAAAGAAGGAAACCCTGGTATTTGAGACAAAATGGATGAAGCTGGAGGATACAATGCTAAGTGAAATAAGCCAGACACAGGCAACTACTGCAGACTTCACTTATATGTGGGATGGAAAGAGCAGAGCTCGTAAGAACACAGAGTAGAATTGTTGCAGGTGCTGGGGTGGGGGCGGTTGGGGGGAGTGGGGAGACGTCAGTGAAAGGGTACAAAGATCTAGTTATCTGGGATGGCAAATTCTGGACGTTTAACACAGCATGGTGACTATAGCTAACAATACTGTAGTATACACATGGAATCCCTTAAGAAAATAACTCTGAAATCTTCTCAACACATACACACATAACAGGATAACTGTAGAAGTGATGAAGAAGTCATTTAGCTTGATCATGGTAATCTTTTCACAGTTTATACAGATATAGAAAAACATTACACGGTATACCATAATATATAAAACTTATATATGTCAAAAATATCTCAGTAATGTTGTCTTTAAAGAGAAGACTGGTTCTCAGATTGGCCTAAGCCCCAGCCCACATGGACTTATTTTTGGGGAGAAAAACTGTGAATTGAAAAATAAAATAAAGTCTTTTTATTTTTAATGTTTAGCCCTCACTATGGAAAATATGAAGAGGATATTAATACATCATTAGCACAATTGGCAATCTCATCGGTCCTTTGGACTGCGCTGAAAATAATACTGGAAATATTATTAAATGCACAACAAAGGTAACCCACGGTATGTATTTCTGACACCTTCATTACTTCCGTAAGATACTCTTTCTCTTCGTCTTACCAAAATTAAACAGTAAGTTTGCTTCCCCCTTTCTTCTTTCTTTTGCCTATTTTATAATTCCCTCAACTGTAGCTATGCTACCAGTGAGGATAAAACCCATGTTGTAGTAGTGGTACAAATTGAATGTGTATGTAGATGAAGTTATCATTTTTGTTAAGCTCTGATCAGTTGTTCCTCTGTTCAATTTCTTAACATCAACCACTCTGTTCCAAACACACAGCATACAAACAGGTTTCTAATGGAGAACCTTGCTAATTCCCCGTTCAGGCTATATGCACTATTTTATCCTTCCTGAGAACGACATATTTTGTACCAGTTGTCTTTGTTAGAAGACTAATATTCTCTGGAATTCGAAAATATTAATTATAGATCAGAATTACTATTACCTATGCATGTGTTTGCTTAATATGTGCTAAGGAAGTTAAACATTCTTTTTTTTGTAATTTTTTATACTTCCCCATGATTGTTTTCTAGAAGAGCCTTTATTTTATTTTATTTTTTTCATTTTTTTTCATTTATTTTTATTAATTGGAGGCTAATTACAATACTGTAGTGGTTTTTGCCACACAGTGACATGAATCAGCCATGGATTTACATGTGTTCCCCATCCCAATCCCCCCTCCTGCCTCCCTCCCCATCCCATCCCTGGCCAACATTATTTAATATCAACAAGGTATTATTTGTATTGTGGCTATTAACTTTAATCATGTATCTATGCTGTCTGGCCTGTGTCCTAGACAGTGTTCTGCAAAATTAAGCTGAAATTATAAAGAAATAGTGGCCACAGCTAAAGGAGAAAATGGTTAGTAATATAAAGTAGAATTGATTGCTTTTATCATTTTTTGTTTGTTTGTTTTTAAGGTCATATATAAATCACAAGTGTTTTGAACTTCTAGAGATGTTATAATCATGATATCTGCAATGAATTAGTTAGTTAATACTGACATATATTATTAGAAGAGCCTTTATTTATTTGTTTAAGCTGCACTGCACAGCATGTGGGATCTTAGATCCCCAAGCAGGGATTGAACCTGTGCCTTCTGCATTGGAAGTGCAGAATCTTAACCACTGGACCACCGGGGACATATCAAGGAAGTTAAATACTCTTATATTAATTCTGCTTTTATTCTTCTACTTTTGAAACCACAGTCCTTCACCTCTTACTCACTGATGAGTTCACACAATCCTCTGCTTATATACTGCTATTATATACTATATAATATATATATAATTATAATAAATATATAAAATATATTATACTTATATATTTATAAATATAAATATATAAATAAATTATATATTTATTTATATAATTATATATTATATATTATATACTATATATTATATAATTATATATTATATGATTATATATTATATACTATA
Source organism: Odocoileus virginianus (assembly GCF_023699985.2). Classification (NCBI taxonomy): domain Eukaryota; kingdom Metazoa; phylum Chordata; class Mammalia; order Artiodactyla; family Cervidae; genus Odocoileus; species Odocoileus virginianus. The sequence goes on along the minus strand of NC_069705.1, from coordinate 8,392,464 downwards.
TATATTATATAATTATATATTATATCTATATATTATATACTATATATATTATATCATTATATACTGCTATTGAATCACTGAAAATCTTGAAATAAAAGCACATGTGGCTTTTCATTACCTATCTTCTCTGAAGTAAAACCTTGACTTGAAATTCATGCATTTTCTCAAAGTTGGTAAATTTTAAGTGACCAGTAAGTATATCTTGCTCACATCTTTGATTTCAACATTGTACCTGATAAAAGGGTTTGCAAATGAGCAGTGCATGCATTATACTTCCTCTGTCCTTCTATCTGCAAGATAGTGTCTTTCTCAACTTGGATATAGTCTTGGCACACATCTTAGACCCTAGGAAGGATTCTAATCTTACATTAAATGTCAGTAAGTGAAGCAGCCTTTACTGAAGCTTCTATAAGTGAGATGTCAGAAGATATTACAGCATACTTACGAAGGCAACAAATTAAAAATTCTTACAGACACATCTATTTCCTCTAGCTCTCTCATCTGCGGTCTCCAGCAAATGATTCACTTTCTGACCTTTCTGACTTCTGGTCCCTAGACTCATTTGCTGTTCACTTTTCCAGGATTAGGCTGGGCAGGTCAGTTATGTCCCAGCTTCTAACTGCAAATCAGTGAATGTAAAGTCATCATGATGTTCATCAAATGGTGAGCCCTACATCTAAGGCCACCTCAGATCAAAATTAGAGACAGTCTGAAATTTTGCTGGAAACCTAAGGAATAGGACCCTTTCCCCACCTCTGTATTTTCTTGCTTGCATTTAGCTTTATTGTTTTACCTCATTTTCACCTTAGTTCCTTTATATTTTCGAGAAATTCTTTGCGACCCCATAGACTCTTTATGACCCCATACAGTCCATGGAATTCTCCAGGCCAGAACACTGGACTGGGCGGCCTTTCCCTTCTCCAGGGGATCTTCCCAACCCAGGAATCAGACCAAAGTCTCCTGCATTGCAAACGGATTCTTCACCAACTGAGCTATTAGGGAAGCCGTTATTTCTTTTATATTTTCCAGAAATTCATCACTGTTTTACCATTCTCAAGTATGCAATGCTGCTACAGATATATTTATATTTGTTCCCAAATTTCTTGTGATGTATCACTGCAATTTTGAAAACAAGGAGAAGAAATATATGTATCTGAGCTTCTATTTATGAAAATTATGTTAAAGTCTCTCATTTAAACACTTAAAATTCACATTTTAAAGATCTACTTAATGATGAATCCATTGCACCTTCGTTTTTATTTTTATTATTTATTCATTTTTAATTGGAGTGCCATTGCTGTCCAGTGTCACGTTAGTTTCTGCTGTAAAACGACGTGACTCAGCTACGAGTACATGCTGGTCCCCTCCCTCGGGGTCTCCCTCCCTCCATTCCCACCCCGTCCCCCAGGTCGCCACAGCCGCTGGGCTGAGCTCCCCGAGTCCACGGCAGCTTCCCGTTAGCGACCTGTTTACGCGAGGCAACGCGCTGCTCTCTCAACTTGCCCCGCCCCTAGTGAGCCTGCTCACACACACACACACTCACACTCACACTCACACTCACACACACACTCACACTCACACACACTCACACACACACTCACACACACACTCACACACACACACACACACACTCACACTCACACCACTGATTCGTGTCCTCGAGAAACACAGACAAACAGATGAAGCCTGGGGTGGAGCTTTAGAAACTATGAAGCCAGTTATGGGATTGACCTGCAAACGCAAGACAACTTTTTCAAGAAAGTGAAATTCATGCCTGAAAGCATCCCATCTCCAGTCCTACTAACACTGTTACCGTGCAGCAAACTGCTTTTAGAGGAAATATAAACGAAATAGAACGGAAGTGGCAAAACATACTTTCAAGCCTAGAGAAGCAGGAAAATGCTTATTTTTCAACGATTGGGGGTAGAGAAACACTGTGACGGGAAGAAGTCGCTGTTGAATGCGGTTATTGACAGAAAGAGGCGAAAGGTGAGGACAGAAGAGGGGGGCTGCACCCCTGCTAAATGAAGTTCAGATGGGCCAAAATCACTCTGCACCCCCAGTTTATACCACCACCCCTACCAGCTCCCAATTCTTGCAATTCTTCTAACATCCCCAAATACACACCCCACACAGACACAGAGAATCACAAGTGAAATCTCTTCTATCTCAAATAAACCCTGTTCTCAAGCTAAATGGCGTGCATTTAATTCATCCGTTTCTCTCTTCAAGTTTCCCTTGGAGGTCATTTCATCTATTTTCTCATATAAACAGAGGTCATGAAGAGCTTGAGTACACTTTTCTTGGGCACAGTGTCAGGGTCTCCAGACAGGGGTTAGCCTAGATTATTAACCTCGGCTTGTAAAACGTCCTCATTAGCCCAATAAAGAAGGGTTTCTTTAGGACACAGATTGGATAAAGAGATCTCTGTATTGAAAAAGATGGTTTCCTTCAATGGAGTTATCAAGTCCAGGTCAAGCAAGCAGCTTGTTAACTAGAAATCTAACCCTTTTGGAATAATCAATGTGTTTTTTCTCTCTTTTTTAAGGTTTTTCAATAAAGATTTTTATTAGAATATTTTATTAGAACAAACCCTTAAAAAGGTTCTAAAACATTAAATAACATTTATTTCTTAAAAGTTAACGTGTGCCTAACAGGAAACCAAAAACACAAGAAGCAAAAAGCACGTTAGCCATCATAACAAGCAGTTTACCTCTGATGCGTCCTTCTCGGTCTCATTTATGTATTTACACAAGTAAGCATCCATTTTCACATAATTAGGATCACATCATTCTGTATCATGCTTTTTCACACATCATGAATATTCACCTTTTCAAAGTCCCAAAGCTATGAATATTTTGATAACCAAGAATACACTACCACCAACTCAAGCTAGAAGGAAAAAAACCGTGCCTTTCTTGGCAAGAAAAATTTCAAAAACAAACAAAAAATGGCAACAGGCCTGTAATTAAAGATGTTGGCAGAGTTATGACTAAAATGCAACATTCCCTTCATATTCAAGTAAAAAATGAGACAGAAAGCAACAGAGTACACAAGGCATAATGCTTCGAAGAGGATTAACCTCCTGATCTGAACTATTAAAGTGTTGGCAAGGGGGTATGTTTCCATTGAATTAATTAACAATGTATCCCTATTTTTAGGGAGACAAAAAATCAGTAACCAAAGCCGGAGACCTAGTCAAAATTTGGATATGGTCCAATTAGCGTTTGTCACTTTTTCCCATATTTTTATCCCTCAGAGATAAAAAGAAACTTAGAAGACTAAAGTAAGAACAAAATAACTTATCACCTAATGTTGGTCAATTTAGCATCAGCATTTTTTTACTGCCTCCCCTTGGCTGAACCTTCTAAAGGACACGGTCGATAAGGGAAGTGTGAACAAAGCAGTGTTCCTATTGCCACGTTGCAGTATGTCATCCACCAAATAGATGCAGCGGTGTTAAGAAAGCAGTGCTCATTATTAAATGAAAGGGAACGCTATGAACCCCCAAAGATACTGGCAAATTCTAATACGTTTATTGACATTTGACATTCTACAAAAGCATGAATGGTACTTGGAGATTAAAAGATGAGACAAACTTATATGTAAATGAAACCTTTAACACACAGCGACATGTATATATATATATCTTAAGACACGAGGAATCAGAAAACTCTATGAAGCTATTTTAATTAACTAACAGTGTTTCAAGAGAGGGAAGCTCTTTGTAACCTGAAAATCTACTGACACTTTAAACCTCATCTAGGGTAATCAATGGAAAGAGAAGAGAGAATTGATCAGTAAAAGCTAGAAAGTACAATTTTATTTAGCTTCTTTGTTAAATAAAAGAAAATTTAATGCTAAGGGGATAGATAAGGGCGATGACGCTCACAATTTATGTACCACAAAACAATGAGCACCAAAAGGGTCCAGAACACTGTAGACAAAACTGAATTATTCGATAGCAGTTTCAGCCCAATAAAACTAGACAACCAGGCTTAATAAAATAACTCGAATATGACAAAGACGGTGTTTATAAAATAAAGCTGCCACAATCGGTCAGCTTATTACTCAATCACTCAACGAACATTAGCAAGGGTTTAATCATGGTGAGCCCTGAGACTGAACGACAGTAGCCTACCATAGATGCTTTTAACACCCTGACAGTTGTGCCCTTTGCAATATGTATTCCAAAATGCTCTTGTGAATCAAAGAAGCATTTTTATGCTGATGTTCGAATTCCTGTCTTCTGATAAAACTCCTCAGGATGCTTCATTTTAACTTTTCATTTTATGCTTCATGATGATGTTAAGGCTTTTCCACTAGAGAATATATCACATAGTTGGAAAGCCAAATGACAAATGTGAGCAAAACCTTATCATAAGCTAGAAATCTCAACCCCTTAATTAATTTCTTTATGGTAATTAAAAATATGCAGTCATAAAAAGGCAATCATCTATAAACACTATGATACTATAATGATGTAACATTGTATATATAATATTGCTTATTCATATTTACTTTCATACCTGGTAGAATGGTGACAGAAAGATTAGAAGTAATTACCTTTGTGGGATTCTTGATGATTTTTGTTTTATTTTTGTACATTTATGAACAGCTCAGACAGGACATTATCAGAAAATAATCATTATTTGCAAAACATACATTCCTCATAAGTATAAAATCAAAGACCTTTTCTAAATAGAAAGTAAGGCATGCATGCAGCTTGTATTGGGATTTCTTTGGTTTATAACTTTCATGAAAGTGTGAAGAATGCAATCTCTGAAATAAGTTAAACTCTAGATATTTAAGCAATTTTTAATTACATAATACCCTCCTGCCACTTCTGTATCTCACCTCATCTTCAAAAAGTGTGCAAATGTAAACATAAATGTACTTCTAGAATAACAGAAAGTAAGTAGTAATAAATTACACTGCACAAAAAGTCCTCTGTAGTTATGTTAGTGAAGAAAATTTAAGGAAACATCAGTTTTCCTGTAATAAGTTAAGTGCTTTAAAAATGACATAAACTCAATCCCATAAGAAAATACCAAATATCTGGCATAATTTTGTTGACAGTAGAATGTAAGTCTGCAGTGGAGATGAGTGTATTGTGATAATGTAAATATGCCAAACTTACCAAACAGAGCTATTTGGCAAGTCTCTCTGTCCCTTTGATCTCCCTGGCTAACATATTTGTAAAACAGATGTAATAACAATTGCTTTGCAGAAAGACTGATTGGATGCAACACACGATGTGTATAAAATAAGTGGAACAATAATAAATACTAGTTCACTTTTTCTTGTTCCCTCGGCATTGTTGATAACAAAGCTTAAATGCAGGCTTAAATGGAAAATACACGTGGGGGGAAGTATTAAACGCTGTTGCTTCTGCACAGTGAAGCATATTACGCATATTACTTACGAATACAAGGGAAGCACTGGTGATGTCTTAGGTGAATTCCCAGGAGGCAGGCTCCTCGTGGACAAGCATGGATTAGTGATCAGGAAGTGAGAGGCAGGAGGGAAGCGGCCCTGGGGAAGGCGGGCTGGACTTAGAATCGCAGCCATGTTATCAGTAAATCTGAAGCTGGAATGGCCTTTTGAGCCAAGAAGTTGGGAGGTTTTGCTCCCAGGAAGGAACAAATTCAGAAAAGCCCCCTTCACCTGAAGGCGGTGCTTGGGGAGGGACCTGGGGACTCAGGACAACATACAGGCATGAGTGGACACGTGTCCTTGGTAACGCAACTCCCGTCAAGACGGCAGCAACTGTCAGAAAGTGAAGTCAGGTCTCACCTGTGGGACCAGGGGCTCCTACCTAACCAGCACATGTGGTATATCTTTTCACTGCAACCTTCAGAAGGTCATTTTAGGTAATAAGTCAGATGACATGAGAAATGTCACATCTTGCTCAGAAATACAGAAACCATATTTTAGATAGGGTGATGACCCTCTTATTCATTCTAGGATATATTAGAATACTCTTATAGGCATGTAACTATACAATGTTCTACAGTCATTCAGAACCAGTGTTACTAATTTTTTCCAGTTAGACAACCTCAAATAGATAACAAAGCTAGACCCATGTCTCAGTGGACATTAACTTGAGCAAACTCCAGGAGAATGTGGAAGACAGACGAGCCTGGCATGCTGCAGTCCGTGGGGTCACAAAGAGTCAGACATGACTTAGCAACTTAACAATCGCAACTATTACTTGTTTATTTGCATCTCTAAAAGTAAGCTATGGATAAGGTTGAATGCATCCAGGCAATATTTCCAATATCTTACTGCTTTTTTGGCACTCCCACACTGACTTCAAGTTTTAAATCTGAAATGAGATGATTTTATAAAGATGGAAGAAGTTCACAGCAGCCATTCCATGTATGTGCATCTTCAAGGAGAAGGCTATTTCCTTCTAGTCCCATTTCTTTCTCTGGATAAACTAAAGATGATAATGCTCAACTAAAAATTTACATGATCCATTATTCCTGAGAATTCCTAATACTAGCTTGGTCACTCTGTGAGTAAAGTAAGGACAATTAATCACATGACGCTCAGAACTGGGCTCCCTCCTTATTCCCAAAAGGTCAAAAAAGTACATTTCTAGTGTGGAAAGACAGAGGGACATATAAAAGAAATAATATGTTCCTATAGCAATGTAAAATAACAACTTAATTTGAGAGTTGATTGCCTGTAGTTAGATCCACCTGTAGTTAAATCCACCTGTCAGAGGTGAGGGCTCCTCCGACGTATGATTTCAAATCAAACTGAGATAACCCAAACCAAGGGCTCCCATTAATTCATAATCATTTTCACAACTTTTACTAATTTGATGCTAAAAAAAGAAACTTTGGAAAATAATATGCAAAGAAAATGTAGCAATGAAATTTGTTAAGCACCATATTGATCATTGCATTGTTGGGAATATGATAGAATCATAACATAAATTTAATTTTTCTAAATTCCCTTAAAATAATTTTTCTCCTTCAATAAATAAAATCACCATTTCTACAGCATATTCATTTTGGGGAGACAGTATACTATAGGATGCAGCTACAGAGTGAATAAGACTGGAATTTGACTCCTAGTTTGACCACTTAAGAGTTGGGTGACCTTTAGTACAGGATTCAATTAACATTATCCCCAATTTCCACATCTGTAAGAGGGTGATAATGGAAATATCTCTCTGGGCGTAAAGAAAAACAAATGAGAAAATGTACACAAAGTCTTTAGTACAATGCTAGTCCATTATATGTGGGCTGATGTAATTATTTTAAAATATTTGATTTGAGGAACTCAGTCCTATGACTTGAAAGTTGTTGACCATCCTAAATTTCATCTGAGATTAGCTATGACTTGAGTTTCTAAACTCTTGAGTTTCTTTCTATGATGCAACTTATTACTTCTCCAAAGAGGATTGTAAATGCCAAGGTAAGTAAAGTAAAACACTGAAGCTGACACCATGACCACCAGTGAAATCCAGCAGGACCCCTGTGGGTCTCCTGGGCACAAAAGCTTGCATTTCTTGATTATAGGAAACAGGCTTCATTTAGCCTCCAAGACCTTCCCAGAGCGGCAGGTCCAAACATTTGCTAATTAGGGAAGGGAGGGGATGCAGAGACAAGAGGAGCCTCAAGAAATAACAGTGTAGCCTTGGGGCAGGGCCCTTGTTCTCCTTCGAGGGATACAGGTAACAGTATCTCTGAGCTGCTGTGAAGATCCTGAAACCCCCAGCAGCGGGGGAGAAGTTAACCCAGAAGCACACAGACCTCACACCAGCTGGGACACGAAGGTTGATGATGCCGATTCCCATTTAGCTCACCACTGACCCATCAGAAGAAGGTCCACGAGCCCATCACACTCTCTCTGGACCAGTACTGTGAACTCCCCACTATCCCTTCAAGTTCCCACACACAGTTCTGAGGTCATTAGCCCATTGCGGTCCCCTCTGCCTGGAAAGCAATAAAGCTGTTCTAACTTCACCCAAAACTCTGTCTCTGCAATTTAATTCAAGGTCAGTGGACACAGACCTGGATTGGGCTTCACACCAACACCAACTGAATGAAAAGCAAGTTGAAACGGAATCATGCACTTCACATGATTTCACCTTAATGGTAATATAGGGAAAAGATTGTCCTTAGGAGATTCAAAATGGAGGTCATGAAATCTGTATTTCTAAATATGACTTAGTAAGTCCATGGCCTCACTAGCTCATCTTGGAGCTATGAAATTGATTAATTCTTATTTACTTCGCAATGATTATTTTTTTTATATTTCTTTGACCAGTAAGATCCATAATTAACCTTTTGTCATACAAAAGAAAGAGAAACACACAGTCCTATTAGAATATTCCAGCTCATTCATACTAAAAATACAAAGGAAGGTAGAAATACTTTCCATTTAAAAAAATACTGTTTTTTTTTCTTCTCATTTCAGTGGCCTTGAAGCAAACTACTGTCAACCACAAGTTGGCATTTACCATGGGTGCCCACCATCTACTTCTACAAGGATGAAATCTGTGCTGCAGCTGCTGACCTCCAACACCCCAGGACTGCGTTCAGGGTGGAGCGCAGAGATGAGGCCCTCTGTGCTCCTAGAAAACTGGCAGAACAGGTCTTCAGGCAGCTAGATATTCTCAGGAGCTGATTCTAGGAGCCCAGTTACTGTATCTCCTTATGTCTAGAAAGGCACTAAAACCTTTCATGGTGACAACTGTTTCTCCTGACTTGCAGAAGCTTCATGAGACAAGCGGAAACATTCTACAAAGAAGTATGCATTTGACTGCATATACTCCCCCTTCACCAAAATCACATACACACCATCTTTCCCCCACCTCACTGGAGAAGTTTCTCGGAGCTACTGAGTTGCTGTCTCTCAGGCTGAGTCCTCATATTGCCCCAAATAAAACTTAAGTCGCAACTGTCACATTGTGCAATTATTTTAGTCAACTCTACAAAATTACGTTTGCCTTCAATATCAAATATTACAACAAATCAAAATCCAGTCTCATATTTAAAGGTTAATAAAACTGAGATAAAACATATCTTATCAATGAAACATCCAACCAGACCACAATACTGTTAACTCTTTGGCGTTACTGTTAGTTTAGCCCCCCTAAGTCCTGTTGCAGGATTCTACCCTTCCTTCCCTCATCTGTCCCTGCTTTTATTAATGATCTTCCATTTGTTTCAAAAATACATATGCGCTCTTTCTAAAATCTGCTTACTCCTAAATTCAGCTTATACTTTTAAAAGTAGTCTAAAGTGATTAAGCAAACCATGAATTTTCACTAGCAAATTTAAAGAATCTGTACATACTAAAAGATCACATTTTATTGGTTAAAACTTCAACATGAAAAGTATGTATTTTTTAAAACAAATTGCAATCTTACTAACCAAATGAGGCCCCAACATGCATAAAACAAACATAAAAACAATTGTTTTATATAAAATATAGAAGGATGTTAATTTTCAAATAATTAAAGCCAAATATCAACAAAATCTAATGTCAACTTTTTCTAATTATTGTAAATGTCCTGGTAGGTCACAATCCCAATCATAATACATTTACACATAGACAACAACAGAATTTCCCCTTGTCCCTCAAAGAGCTGTGAGAAATTCTTTCAACATACTATGCTGATAAACCTTTTATTTACTGTTTTCCTGGTTTTAAAAATAGAGCTTAGTCTATTCTTTTATTTCCACATCTGCAGGTACATAAAGAACTTGATGATATAAAATTGAAAATATAGCTTCAGAAACACTTACCATTGTCGTTTTTCACCATCCCGTTGCTGAGTTGCTTTAACCTCTTTTGATGTGATTTGCCGTTGTAGTGGATTTGGGCTTGAGCAGTCGAATTCAGCTGAATGTTACACACGTTGCACAAAGTGAAATTGGTTTGTTTCTTTTCTTTTTCTGGTTTCTCTTCAAAGCCATCGGGTGAAAACTCAGCCTCACACTCTCCATCTTGGACACATGTGGAATCTAGGGTACAAAGAAAGCTATGAACAAGCCAATCAAGGTTCCTGGATTCCTATGAACATTAGGTTATTTGCATTCTTTTTTTTTAATTAGAGTTTTCATCTTTTCTGGATATATGTCCAGGAGTAGAATTGTTGGATCATATGATAGTGCTATTTTTTAAATTAATTTATTTTTTATTGAATGATAATTGCTTTACAGAATTTTGCTGTTTTCTGTCAAGCCTCAACATGAATCAGCCATAGGTGTACATACATCCCCTCCCTTCTGGAGCTCCCTCCCATCTCCCTCCCCATCCCACCCCTCTAGGTTGATTCAGAGGCCCTGTTTGCATTTCCTGAGCCTCACAGCAAATTCCCATTAAAGAAACTTCTATACTGTTCTCCACTAGTGAGTGAAGTTGCTCAGTCGTGTCCAACTCTTTGCGACCCCGTGGACTGTAGCCTAGCAGGTTCCCCCGTCCATGGGATTCTCCAGGCAAGAATATTGGAGTGCGTTGCCATTTCCTTCTCCAGGGGATCTTCCCAACCCAGGGATCAAACTTGAGTCTCCCGCATTGCAGGCAGACGCTTTAACCTCTGAGCCACCAGGGAAGCCCACTCGGGCTGCATTAATTTACAGTTCCAACAGTGTAGGAGCATTATTTACAATTGCCAAGACATGGAAACAATGAAAATATCCATCAAGAATGAATAAATACATACATGTATGTATTTACACTGTATACATACAGTGTATATACTACTCAGCCATAAAACGCAATGAAATGCTGCCGTTTGCAGCAACATGGATGGATCCAGAGATGACCATACTAAGTGAAGGAAGGTGAGAAAGACAAAAATCATGTAACTTATATGTGAAAGCTAAAAAAAATATGATACAAACAAACTCACTTACAAGATAGAAATGCACTCACAGACATAGAAAACAATCTCATGGTTATCAAAGGGGAAATGTGAAAGGGATAAATTAGGAGATTGGAATGAAAAGATATACACACCACTGTATATAAAATAGATAAACCACAAGGCCCTACTGTATAGTGCAGGGAACGAAATTCAATGTTTTGTAATAATCTATAACAAAAGAGAACCTGAAAAAGGACATATATGTGTGTGTGTGTGTGTGTATTATGTAACTAAATTACTTTTCTGTACAACTAAAACTAACACAACATTGTAAATCAACTGTACTTCAATAAAAAAATTAATAAAAATTAAAAATAATAAAATAATTCTTCGATTCCTTCATATTACTAAATTCAGTAGCAAATAAGCATTGTGCTAGACACTTCCCTGGTGATTCAGATGGTAAAAATCCGTCTGCAATGTGGGAGAGCAGGGTTGGATCTCTGGGTTGGGAAGGTCTCCTGGAGAAGGGAACGGCAACGCACTGCAGTATTCCTGCCTGGAGAATCCCATGGACAGAGGAGACTGGTTGGCTACAGTCCATGGGGTCACAGAGAGTCAGACATGACCGAGGGACTAACACACACAGAGACACTTACAATTCAAAATTTCCACTTCTTCCCATTTTAGTAGGTTGCTTTCAGACTGTACATTACATCTTTATATCTTTCATGGTATGCAAATTGAGGTAGGAGGTAGGTGAGCACCCCCCCGCCCCACCACCAGGTAAAGCAATTGGAGATTCATTCCCTGTGGACGGAAACCCCAAAACTAGAATAGCAAGACAATTAAGGGAGGAGGCTGGGCCCTGCGCAGTCCACGGAGTCCTCATTTCCAAAGTCAGGAGTCTTCCCTGACCACACATGTGCAGAAAAGACTCCTTGCAGGCCGAAGGGGAGTTACGCCAAGGGCTGTTCCCTCCCCAGACACCTTTTCTCTTGGCTAAGAGAGGCATGTACACACAGGTAAGGATCCTGAGACACATCACACAGACTGTGAGCCGGGCACATAAAAACAACTGGGCAACGGAAACCCGGAGAGGAAAAGTAATTCAAGCAGCCTTTAGGGCACAACTCCTACCCGTGAGTGTATCCACATGTGTGGTTCTCTTCTGCTACTAAACACTTCACTTGCTTCACTACTTGCCATCTTTGTGGGAATTCTTCTCTGCAAAGCTGAAGGGCCAGGGCCCTTGTCACTGACTACAGGTCTAGTTGCTAGGACCTGGGGCTTTTAACTGCTGTGAACCAGACCAGTCTCTGGCTGGGAACCCGAGCCCCGCTCCAAGCCATTGCAGGCGGAGGCCACTGGAGATCAAAATGGCAAGGGTTTCACTTTGCTTTTGCCAGGCCAAATACCAAGCTAAATGTCATTTTAAATGACAAACATCATAAGAACGGAAAAGGAAACAATGAAGAACTATAGTCTTTCCTGTTTCAAACTGAGGAAGCTGAGTTTACAGTGCATAAAGAATTCACCTAGGGTCACACACCTAAAAATGGTACCTTTGGGATCACCATTCAATTTTATTTATCTCCATATCACAAGCTCTTACTTACCATGCGCTTTAGTAAGTCCTAATGTAGCCAGGAAGGGTTAATTTTGATTTCATGCTAAATCTGTCTCTTTGACTTGAACCCCTGTGGTTGCTGCTTTTGTTAGTATAATCACACATAATGGCCTGCCCTAGAGAAGCCTGCCTAATCCTTAAACTAAAGTGCCGTTGTTTAGCTCACAGGGCTGAAATCACTGATGGCTGTGCCATCCTTGATTGCTTGTGTAGGGAGTGTGGTTTGTCAGCATGGCTCAGAAACTGATGTTTGGAGGGATGGAATCAAAGATAACTGAGACATGCTTGTTTATTGATATGGCAGTAGACATTCCATTTCACACCACCTGTGAAATGACTGTGAGAAGAAGAAAGTAACACATCTACCTGCCTGAGACTTGCCATTCTAGGAAATGCTTGCAAGAATTAAATGGTCTTTTTTACTTTGCTCCCTCACCTCCCCCATCTCTGATACATAAAAGAAACTGGCATCCAGGCCCCGACAAGATGGTTATTTTGAGATGTTAGTCTGCCATCTTCTCAGTCAGCAGGCTTTCCAGTAAAGCTATATTTTTTGCCTCAACATTCCATCTTGAGGATTCACTGTCCTGTCCTGTGGTGAACAGAGTGAGATTGGACTTGGTAAAGGGGTGTTTCACCTTTCACAGCTGCTGAAAACAAATAATAAATGCTACTTTCACTTTTCATCTTTTATTTTGTAAGATCAAAATTCATCTTCAAAATTCTTTCAGTAAGCAAAATCAAGTAATAAAATAATGTATGCCTTCCTAAAAGAAATGTCGTATAAAGCAAGCAAACTTTCCAAAAGAGAGGGTACCTGTATTAGCTTCCCTACCTCTCAAATTTATGGTGGGAATTAAAGAAAAGGGAGCTTGCATGATAGGGAAAAGGAACTGTTTGCTCCATTAAAGGATACATTGTTTTTCAATTGCTAAGTCGTGTCTGAACTTTTGTAACCCCACTAACTGCAGCATATCAGGCTTCCCTGTCCATCGCCAACTCCCGGAGTTTACTCAAACTCATGTCCATTGAGTCGGTGATGCCATCCAACCATCTCATTCTCTGTTGTCACCTTCTCCTCCTGTCCTCAATCTTTCCCAGCATCAGGGTCTTTTCCATTGAGTCAGTTCTTTGCATCAGGTGGCCAAAGTATTGGAGCTTCAGCTTCAGCATCGGTCCTTCCAATGAATATTCAGGGTTGATTTCCTTTAGGATGGACTGGTTTGATCTCCTTGCAGCCCAAGGGACTCTCAAGAGTCTTCTCCAGCACCACATTTTGAAAGCATCAATTCTTTGGTGCTCAGCCTTCTTATGGTCCAATCTCACATCCATGAGTGACTACCAGTAAAACCATAGCTAAGACTATCTGGACCCTTGTCAGCAAAGTTTGTCTCTGCATTTTTATAGGCAGTCTAGGTTTTTCATAGCTTTTCTTCCAAGGGGCAAGTGTCTTTTAATTTCAAGGCTGCAGTTACCATTCACAGTGATTTTGGGATACCATTAATGCATTAGAGATTTCCTTCTTGATTTCTACAACTAAATAAAATTCTCATACTTTAATATTCCTTATCAATTAAGTAAAATCATTACATTTAGATGGACATATTTTACATATACAAAAAAGCTAAAATTGTTTCAGTATCTAAAAATGTATGGTTTGTACCTCAAATACACAAGACATTCTGAACATCTAAGATAGCTTCATAGGGTGCAAAAAAGTGTGACAGATCTAAGGATTATATCAGAATACATTATTTTTGGACAAATATAAGGTATGTATACTCACTCAAATCTAAGAGAAAAATCAACTAACAATTGCAGTATCTCTGACCTTAAGATAATAATTTAAGTAACTATTGAATACATATTTTACTCATTATTTATAGATCATTTAAAATAATCCTGAATTAGGAATTGAGTTTAAAATATATACACTACAATATATAAGTTAGATAATAAAAAAAAAGGACCTACTGTATAGCACAAGGAACTTTACTCAATATCATACAATAACCTATAATGGAAAAGAATCTATATATGTACGTTTATATGTATATATGATTGAATCACTTTGCTGTATGTATGCCTGAAATGAACACATCGTGAATCAAATATATTTCAACAAAAATTTTACAAAACCAATTGACTACACAATAGGAAAAATAAAAAAAGTGGCATCCCGGATGGAATGCTGGAAAAAAGAAAAACATTTGTTTAAAAAAACTCTGTGCTCAGTTGCTCAGTCGTGTCCAACTCTTTGCGACCCCGTGAGCTGAGGCCCACCAGGCTCCTTTGTCCGCAGGACTTTCCAGGGAAGAATACTGGTACTGGAGTGGGTTGCCATTTCCTTATGGGAGGGGAGAGAAGAAAAAACCCTAGTAAAGTCTAAATAAAGAATAGAGTGTCAGCAATATTACTACTACATTACTGGGGACAAATGCACCAGACTAATCTGTTAACAATAGAGCAAAATATGTAGGTGGGGTTTATGGAACTCAACTAACTTGATAACTTTTCTGCTAATCTAAAGCTACACTAAAATAAAAAGTTTATTTAAATTGAAAAAAAAGAAAAGCTACTAGTTTGGGACTATTCTTTATTTCTCTTCTTGACTAATACAACAGAAATTTCTTTGGAGTTCCTTGGGAGGGAAAGAACTAAGACAGAAGCTTCCCTTCTCTTCATTCTTTGCTCATTCATCTCCGCAGCAGGAAAAGTAAACTGTGTGATGGGAGAATGAGCGGCAAGATCACTGTCTTGCAGGAGACTGGCCCACTTGACTCTGTGTTTCAAACTGGCTTAAAAGTACATGCTCTTATTTCTCAGCCCCCATATACAGACATTAAGTGGAAAGGCTTACCACCTCTGGTTTCCCCAGGTGCCCTGAACGTGACTTGGCGGTAAATGCAGTGCAGAGAAGAGTGAAATCTAATACGCACCATGGCTCCAAGCCATTTCCTCTCAATCAAATTTGCTGACAAAATAACCTGCCAACCCATTAACAAACTTCCACTAGCCCTTGTGTCTTATAATGACTGGTTCCAATAAAATTGAAGGATGAGCCACTTTCTCACACACACACACACACACACACATACACACACAGTGTTATTCAACCGGTCTCTTAAACTTCATTTTTGTTTAGTATTTAACTCTATCACAGCAATCAACAAGTACTAATACAAAATTAAAAGGAATGTGTATTGGCTGAAAACTAAACCTAACTTTATCAAATGGAAATTTTTCCTTATACGCAATTTTGATATCTTACTTCAAAGTTAAAAGGTCAAGTTCCACTGTTTTGCCCAAGATTGTATTTATCCTTTGTTCTTGGATTTTCTCCCTTGTCAAAACAGCAAGGAACCTTAAGATTCTACAATAATTTGCACTGACAATCAAATGACAACAAAAAGCATTGGCCAACAGGCAGTTCAGAGCACAATAAACCGTGACCTATAAAGGCATAGAAATGTAAGCAGCACAGTGAAATAAACTAAAATATTCTTGTGTTTGCAATGGTTTCTCTGTCCTTAGAATATTATTTAATGAGGTAGGTAGGGACTTATAACTGTCGAACGTATTTAACACAAAATTGTGCCATAAATAGTGGCATAATCAATACTAAAGAAACAAACAAAATTTCTTTATAAATCTTGATCTGACAGCACATCTAACAATCATTTTTCATCTATTTGTCTAAAAACAAACAAACATTTGAACTATAGCTATTTTATGGTGATACAGTTGAAAAAAAGACTAACTAAGGTGGATGACAGCCAAATATTTAGTAAAAAAAAAAAAATAGAAATTATAAGTTCATTCCTTTGAGTTTTAATAGTTTCTACACAGAGGGTGGCAAGTGATAAATTTTAGCTGTTTCTTTCAAAGTCAGTTTCACTGAGAAAATAAAAGTCAAAGTCTAAATGAGTCTAAACGTTGCCCAAATGCAAGACAAAATGTGTTCTCAAAACTCTCTCTCAGAAGAGAAGAATTGGTATTGAACACCTTAAAGAGTCCACTGTAAGGAACTTTTTCAGTTTATTATGAAAAAAATAATGTCTGGGGAGGACACATCAATTCAGACCACTTCACTGAAGGAAAGTTGTACTTTGTATGAGTAGTGAGACTTCTTACAGAGTTTTTTTTTTTTTTTTTTGCTGTTTCACTGATATCTGCTTTTCATTTCTTTTTTTTTTTACATGTATTCCCCATCCCAGTCCCCCCTCCCACCTCCCTCTCCACCCGATCCCTCTGGGTCTTCCCAGTGCACCAGGCCCGAGCACCTGTCTCATGTACCCAACCTGGGCTGGTTATCTGTTTCACCCTAGATAATATACATGTTTCAAGACTTGTGGACTCTGGGAGAAGGCGAGGGTGGGATGTTTCAGAGTCTAGTTTTTATGCAACTTTTCCGTATTGGCTCAGTAGCAAAGAAGCAGAGAGTACAATAAAGATCTAGCCGTTGTTTATGAGGATACGATCTCACAACTGCAACTGCAGGGTGTCATTCTCAAGAAACCTTTCAAATGTAGCCTTAAAAAATAGAAGAAGTTTGTGGAGACCACAAATAAGCATTTATGGGCTGAAATAGGAAAAATATGTACTACACTTATGTGATTGGATGCCAATTACTTGGAATAAAATTTCTGGAGACAACATCAAAAATGAATTTTAAGAGCACTAATTTAATTTACAATCACTTAGGAAAAAATGAGCAGATTACTAGATATTTGAAAAGTGGTTCTAGTTCTAGTGCTTTCAAAGATGTTGTTGCCAAAGTTTTCTCTGCAGAGCTTAAATAAACATGCTGAATTAAACTAAGATCAAAAAAGAAAATTTGCAAGCCAATATTTTAAAATCTAACCCTCAGTTTTCAAAATTATGAAAGAAAATTGGCCATTCTTTTGTCTTCTAGTTAGAAAAAAAGGAGGGATTATCCTCTATTTCATATTTCCTTATATTAGGATTTTATGGTGTAAATTACATCCATATATACATATATATGTGTATGTGTGTGTGTGTATATATATATATATATATATATAATATGTCAAATACACCATGATAAATCAATCCAAATGTTGCATTCGTGAATTTTCCTCTATTACTTTAGAGCAACGTAGAGAAAAAAAATCATAGTTTATTATAGTGGTTAAATATTGTTGTTGTTGTTCAGTTGCTCAGTTGTGTCCGACTCTTTGTGATCCCGTGGACTGCAGCCAGCACACCAGGCCTTCCTGTCCTTCACCATCTTATGGAGCTTGCTGAAACTCTAGGAGTAAATATTTAACTCCAGGGTTAAATATTAACTATATATTATATAGAATATATAAATTATATTTATACTATCTCACCTTTGAGAATATGATAGGTCATAGCACTCTTTTGCATTTCACTTTTAAAAGTGTAAATAATCCATAATCAGTACTAAAAAGCAACATCATAAGGAAAACTTTGCATTGATCTCACTCCCCACTAGAGTGCAGTGTGAATTTAAAATTAAAACTAACAGTGCTAGGAGATTCCCATAACACTAGGTATAAAAATAGCATTGTTGTAATTTGGGGGCTTCCCTGCTGGCTCAGACAGTAAAGAATCCTCCTGGCAATGCAGGAGACCCAGGTTCGATCCTTGGGTTCCGAAGATGGCCTGGAGGAGGGGCTGGCTACCCACTCCAGTGCTCCTGCCTGGAGAACCCCAAGGACAGAGGCGCCCGGTGGGCTGCAGCTCATAGGGTCCCAAAGAGTCGGACACGACTGAGCAGGTTTCACTGTAGTTTTGTAAATATGTGATACATACATATCTTTATATATATTTATATGTATAATGGGTTATTTTTTGCCAGTTTATTTTTTTAATTGAAGGATAACTGCTTTACAGAATTTTGTTGCTTTCTGTCAAACACCAACAAGAATCAGTCACAGGTACAGAAACGTCCCCTCCCTCCTGAAACTCCTTCCCATCTCCCGCCCATCCCACCCGTCGAGACTGCCCCAGAGCCCCCGTGTGAGTTCCCTGGGTGACGGGGCGAATTCCCACTGGCTGCCTGTTTTACACGTGGGATTGTGAAGGTCCGCGCTAGTCTCTCCACACATCGCCCTCCTCCCCTCCCCTCCCGTCTGTGTCTAAAAGTCTGCTCTCCGTGTCCGCAGAACATTATATATGTTATATGCATAGAACAGTTTTACATACAATGTTCAGCTTTGGTGGCGTGTATATATAGTATATCTAATGAATTCTGCATCAATTGATTGAAATATAACTACAAAAGTAAGACAATTAAGATAAATTGAAGGAAAGTCACAGAAAAGCTGACAAACTATATTCATCATCACATAGTATCATGTGAAAGTTGCTCAGTCATCTCCGACTCGTTGTGACCCCGTGGACTACACAGTCCATGGAGTTCTCCAGGCCAGAATACTGGAGTGGGGAGCCTTTCCCTTCTCCAGGGCATCTTCCCACCTCAGGGATCGAGCCCAGGTCTCCTGCACTGCAGATGGATTCTTTACCAGCTGAGCCACAGAGAAAGCCCAAGAATACTGGGGTGAGTAGCCCATCCTTTCTCCAGTGGATCTTACTGATCCAGGAATCGAACCGGGATCTCTGGCATTGCAGGCAGATTCTTTACCAACTGAACCATCAGGGAAGCCCTATATTATCATAAGTTTTTTTTTTAATTGATAAGCAGCAATTGTTTATTATGTGGACTTCTGACTTAAATATAAATATCACTTTGAAACTTTAAAATTGAGTTTATATAAATTAGCAATATCTTACTTTTATGGTAGTAGCAGTGTTAGTCGCTCAGTCGTGTCCGACTCTTTGCAACCCCATGGACAGTAGCCCACCAGGCTCCCCTGTCCATGAGATTCTCCAGCCAAGAACACTGGAGTGGGTAGCCATTTCCTCCTCCAGGGGATCCTCTGGACCCAGGATCAAACCTGGGTCTCCTGCATTTCAGGCAGATTCTTTACCATCTGAGCCACCAGGAAAGCCCGTCTTTTATAATAGGAGAATAATAGAAGACATGAGACAAATCAAGATTAATGGGGTATTTCAGCTAATTTTTATTATAACATGGTATCAAACTAAATTTCTTGGTCTCAGTCAGATTATTATTTTCAAAAGATGACAAAACTCTTCCTAAATAGTCCAAGATTCACATACAAACTTAAATCAGGAGTGTCAGGAATAAATGCAGAATGAAACTTTTAATTGTATTCCCTTCCCTTATCTAAGCAGCACACTTTTAAAACTGTAAACTCAGAATCATAATTTCTACTTTCAAACCTCAGATAAAGAAAATTTTACCTTACTCTTTAAGAGACTCATCATAAAAAATCATGGCTAATATATCTCTGATACAAAACAGGAGTTCATAATCTAAGCTTTCAAAAGAAAAAAAAAAATGAAGGCAATTCTTTTTTTTAAAAGTCATTCTTACAATTAGAACATGTATTCAATAGTAGGTCAGATAGATCTTACATTTCAGTTTATTTATTGTTATCCCTCAAAATTTCAAAGTCCTATGAAAAAAATGAAGTATTATTATTATTTTTTTTTATAAACAAGCTGCAAACAGTTTTCTGTGTTCTGATCTGTTTTCCTTTTGGGGAATCTCTCCTTGAATCAGTCACGTCCTCAGGGCCTCCTTGACAAAACACTGCCCCCTGGAATTTATGCCAGCAATGTCCCTGTTCCCCTAGCAGGGAGCTTGAGAATGAATCATGTGCTCTTGAATGCTCAAGGCCATATTTTTTACAAAGCCACTGTAAATATTAGCCCCATTCTCTGGAGGATGTGCCCAAATTCTTTGTGGTTTCATTTGTACCCTACTTTGCAACTAAAAGAGTTTATATAAAACCTCAAAGTGGCTTGCCCCAGGAAAACTTCTCAAGACCTAAATTAGAGATTGTTTTGGCTTCTATTGTTTTGGTGAAAAGTTAGGTCAAAGAAGGAGCTGGGAAGCCTGAGAATCACTGAAAAGTGATTGAAAAGACATAGTTTGAAAGCATCTCCTCTGTGTCCAGCACGCTTATAGGCACTTAAATGTTAGCAGATCCCACAAGCAAATACCCTAGTTCTCCATGGAGCGTGAGGAGGGGGACAGTGTGGGCCATACTGAGTTTGGATGACTTTCAATAGTTGATCACATGCCAAGGAAGAGCAGAACTGTGATGTTTACTGTGATTAAGATTTGGGATTGCCAACTGAGTACTGGATGACTGAGTCGTTTCCTTATTTTAAGAAACAGCGTTGCATTCTCTCTCAACCTTGGGGCTTACAGTCCCAAGATTTCCCCTACTTTTCCCATGAACTCTGACTTCTCAAAATATATTTTGATATTTCAGTGATTTCAGTGATATTTTAGTGATATTTAGTGATTTAGTTTTGTCCCTGCCTAGTCTTTCTCTAACATATACCTTTACTCCTGATGGCCCCTGTATCTAGACTTTTCCAGAAGCGTTCGTAAGAACGCATGATCACTCTAAGTTGTGTGTTTGCTTTCACATTTTCCCTGCTCTCAGTCGCAGAGGAGTAGAATAGGTACTATTGATGATACAGAGTACCTTCAGGTTGCTTGGGAATATTTTCCCATATCAAGAGAAAGCTCCCTGAAAAATATATTCATTCCAGCTGTGGCAGACACGCTGTATGATGGTCCCTAGTATTTCCACTTCATGGTCATCAGATCTTTGCAGAGTTGGCTCCCCTGGAGAGACTGTAACTTGCTTCCATAAATAGAATATGGGAAAGATGGACATGCTTACAGAGGTATGATTATGTTATTTAAGACTGTACATGTATGTCACATCTTACATGTGTTACAAAAGACATGTACAGATGTGAGATTGGACCACAAAGAAGGCAAAAGCCAACACAATATTGTAAAACAATTATCCTCCATTTAAAAAAAATTTTAAAAGAAGGCTGAGCGCTGAACAATTGGTGCTTTTGAATTGTAATGCTGGATAAGACTCTTGAGAATCCCTTGGACTGCAAGGAGATCCAACCAGTCCATCCTAAAGGAAATCAGTCCTGAATATTCATTGGAAGGACTGATGCTGAAGCTGAAACTCCAGTACTTTGGCCACCTGATGCAAAGAGCCAAGTCACTGGAAAAGACCCTGATGCTGGGAAAGATTGGAGGCAGGAGGGGAAGGGGACGACAGAGGAGGAGATGGTTGGATGGCATCACTGACATGATGGACATGAGTCTGAGTAAACTCCGGGAGCTGGTGATGGACAGGGAGGCCTGGCACGCTGCGGTCCACGGGGTCGCAAAGAGTCAGACACAACGGCGACTGAAACACAGCCACAAAAGCCCTAATGCCTACTTTGTGGGGACAGACTCACCCTCACTGGCTTTGAAAGAGCAAGCTGCCACGTTCTGAGCTTCCTTATGCAGAGGACCCCCAGACAGGGAGGGTAGGGTATTCTCTGGCCAGTAGCCAAGAAAGAACTGAGACCATCATAAGCAGCTGAATGTTACCAACCACCGTGTGAGTGAGAAAGGGGTTCCTTCCCCAGCCAGACCTTAGATGTGACCACAGCACAGGCAGATGTCTTGGTACCAAATTCTAGAAGCCTGAAAGGAACGGAAAGGTCCGCCACAGCTTCCCTTCATCAGGTTTCTTAGCCAGTACTTCATACACCCACTGCCCTATGCTCCCAGAGGACGTGTTTTGTTTAGAACCATTTTGCTCCAAAACTTCTAACCCATGAAAAAGTAACTGGTAAGTTACTTACTAATCTGACTCTGAGTCACTGCGCTATAACTGTCCACTCAGATGACACTTTAACTTTCCACTTTTTGCTCATCAGCTGCAAGCTGGCAGATCATCCAGACCACCCAGATAAGCTATGTCTGGACTCTCGATATTTAGAAGCTGTGAGATAATAAATGTGTGTTGTTTTTACCCACTAACTTTGCTGTGATAATGTATAGTGTCATGCAGCAAGAAAAAATTAATACGCCAGTGAACTCTTCGGTATTAATAGTAAAACTGAGAATTGACCCACATTTCCAAGGAAATGTATTTGTTCATCAAGGAACATTTCCATGATAACTTATCACCTAAGCTTTTCAAAAATAGTTTAAGTTTTTATTTGTTTGTTTGTTTTCTGATATGGTTTAAAACATCCCAGCTGTCCTCCTAACCTCAAGTAGACAAAGCATATTAGGGTAAAACAGATAGAAAAAAAAATTATTTCTCCCATGAAGAGCTAGAGATCGTGGTGAACACCCCTGGCCGACATCACTAATCAATCACGTACCCTTTCCTTCAGACCCTGGATCTAGCTTTACATGCTCAACACATCACTGCAGCAATCCAAGAACTGTTCATATTTCCATTTAAGACAAAGACTCATTTTATGTACTAAATACACTGATCAATAGATCAGATCTGACTTACAAAAAAGTAGAAACCTGTTGAAAAAAAACGCAATAAACTGTGCACTAGTCATGTTTCACTACGGCACCATTTAACGTATTTTTCTATCATCTGAATGAAAGCGTGAGGATGGTTCATTAAGTTCGCAGACTGAAATCAGTCTAGACTAATTCTAGACCCTGTAAAACAACCCAAACTGAAAATGACATTGTTGAATTACAACAATAATTATAAACAAAAAGGTAATAAAGGATAAATTTGAGAAAGAA
Organism: Odocoileus virginianus; assembly: GCF_023699985.2. Classification (NCBI taxonomy): domain Eukaryota; kingdom Metazoa; phylum Chordata; class Mammalia; order Artiodactyla; family Cervidae; genus Odocoileus; species Odocoileus virginianus. The sequence goes on along the minus strand of NC_069705.1, from coordinate 8,369,331 downwards.
AATGACTATATAATAGTTTTTTAATATGTTAAAGAGTTTAGTGACAATTTCCTTATACTCATGTTTCTCAAATGCATTATATTCATATTTAAACTCTAAGTAGATACATAATAGAAACGAATACAGGTCTAAGAGGAAATGTGACAGATCATTAAATAGTAGACAGTAGATTATAAATTTAAATTAGAAGAAATTTGGTTTCTTAGATCCAAAAAGAAGACTAGGAAGAACCTTAATTACAATCTTAAAACAGATAAAATAACGCCATTAAATAGAAGGTGGTATTCAGCTTCTGTCTATTTCTATCAATGAAAGAACAGTACAACACGACTTTACCGTATGAAAAGTGTAGGCAGCATATCGTATTTCCCATTTACAAAGGAAGCCCCTTGGCTGGCTTTTTTCGTAGCTGACTGTTTTCTGCTGGCGCTGGCTCTCGGGTGCTACACACAGGCTTCACTCTGGTTGGGGCGCGGGGGGCTACTCTCCATTGTCCTGGCATGCCTGCTACCACTGCTCAGGAAGCAACACAGAGCTTTGTCCTCAAAATATTTTCTAAAATCTAGTATTTGTTTGGATGTTAGAGCTCGGTAAACCATTTTTAAATACATTTTCTTGCTTCAGTTCAGTTCAGTCCCTCAGTCGTGTCCAACTCTTTGTGACCCCATGAATCGCAGCACGCCAGGCCTCCCTGTCCATCACCAACTCCCAGAGCTTGCTCAAACTCATGTCCATTGAGTCGGTGATGCCATCCAGCCATCTCATCCTCTGTCATCCCCTTCTCCTTCTGCCTTCAATCTTTCCAGCATCAGGGTCTTTTCTAATGAGTCAACTCTTCGCATGATGTGGCCAAAGTATTGCAGTTTCAGATTTAGCATCAATCCTTCCAATGAATACCCAGGACTGATTTCCTTTAGGATGGACTGGTTGGATCTCCTTGCAGTCCAAGGGACTCTCAAGAGTCTTCTCCAACACCACAGTTCAAAAGTATCAATTCTTCACCACTCAGCTTTCTTTATAGTCCAACTGTCACATCCATACATGACCACTGGAAAAACCATAGCCTTGACTAGATGGACCTTTGTTGGCAAAGTAATGTCTTTGCTTTTTAATATACTGTCTAGGTTGGTCATAACTTTCCTTCCAAGGAGCAAGTATCTTTTGATTTCATGGCTTCAGTCACCATCTGCAGTGATTTTGGAGCCCCCCAAAATAAAATCAGCCACAGTTTCTACTGTTTCCCCATCTATTTGCCATGAAGTGATGGGACCAGATGCCATGATCTGAGTTTTCTGAATGTGGAGCTTTAAGCCAACTTTTTCACTCTCCTCCTTCACTTTCATCAAGAGGCTTTTTAGTTCCTCTTCACTTTCTGCCATAAGGGTGGTGTCATTTGCATATCTGAGGTTATTGATATTTCTCCCGGCAATCTTGATTCCAGCTTGTGCTTCTTCCAGCCCAGCGTTTCTCATGATGTACTCTGCATGTAAGTTAAATAAGCAGGGTGACAATATACAGCCTTGACATACTCCTTTTCCTATTTGGAACTGCTGTTCCATGTCCAGTTCTAACTGTTGCTTCCTGACCTGCACACAGGTTTCTCAAGAGGCAGGTCAAGTGGTCTGCTGTTCCCATCTCCTTCAGTATTTTCCACAGTTTATTTTGATCCACACAATCAAAATATTTGGCATAATCAATAAAGCAGAAATAGATGTTTTTCTGGAACTCTCTTGTTTTTTCAGTGATCCAGCAGATGTTGGCAACTTGATCTCTGTTTTCTCTGCCTTATCTAAAACCAGCTTGCACATTTGGAAGTTCATGGTTCTTGTACTGTTGCAACCTGGCTTGGAGAATTTTGAGCATTACTTTGCTATCATGTGAGATGAGTGCAATTGTGAAGTAGTTTGAGCATTCTTTGGCATTGCCTTTCTTTGGGAGTGGAATGAAAATGGACCTTTTCCAGTCCTGTGACCACTCTTGAGTTTTCCAGATTTGCTGACATATTGAGTGCAGCACTTTCACAGCATCATCTTTTAGGATTTGAAATAATTCAACTGGAATTCCATCACCTCCACTAGCTTTGTTCATAGTGATGCTTCCTAAGGCCCACTTGACTGCCTTCCAGGATGTCTGGCTCGGAGAGAGTGATCACACCATCCATGTAATTTTCCTTTAAAATGATGTCAGATCTCAAATCTTCAGCAATGTGTATATTAATTGATAAGACTGTTGTATTTTATTAACACATTTCAGAATTAAACTTCTCAAGCAAAGTTTGAGAGCCCCAAAATCAAAAATGTGAAACTATACCATATTGCCATGAAGCTCCTTCACACTCTAAGATTTTACAGATTTGTGATTCTATACATTCTGTGTATTTTCAGTTTTAACGTTCACGGAACTGCTATGTGACTACTTAGAAAGAAAATTTTACCCAGATTTGCTCTAATTTTTGAGGTATGTTTAAATCAAAAATGTCTCAAAAAGCATGGCTTTCCACCCAGTAATTCCAAAATCAGGTGATGTGCTGCTGTACACTGAATATTACTTACTGTCAACTTCAGTTCATTATGTTTATATTCACCAGCTGAGAGTGATCTACTTTTCTTCTGATCCAAAGAGCCAAGAATGAAAGCGGAAAAACTGTAGAGGCTTTAAAATCATTAATTTGGAGGGATTATGTATAGATCAATGATGAATTAGGAGAGAAAGAGAATACTAAGAGAGCATTTAAGCCAAATGAAATGGCACCGTCGGCAAATGTTTAGATAGAGTATTCTCAATGTCATAATCATTTCTAACTCAATGATGCTTATCAGTCAAACAACTTTTATTGCAGGCTTTTAGTGCAAACTAGACAATTCTGTGTGCAGAAAGCTTGCATATCAGAAATCTTTTTCTCAAAACAATTCACATATATATAAATATGATGCAAACCACTGAGATCCATCTTTTGGAGAAAAGATCCCTGTCCCACTGGAAAGGGAGATGTTAGTATTGTGGTGTTGGCAATACATTCAGGAATGATGATTGGTGATCGTCTTCTGAGAACAAACTTTATTGCCTAAAGGCAGGGCAACAATAGAAAATGGCCTGAAAAAGTATATATTTTGTATCAAAGTCCCACTGGCTTACTTTAATGCAACTTTTAATAATGACACTTTGCTAAGTTGAAAACAGGCATAACTTGAGACTTTCCTGGTCAAACATTCACATTCTTTCTAAACATTTCAAAATTCAATTTGGTTTCACATTGCTATTGCTTAACTAAGCAAGTTTACTCAACCTCAAACAGGCTTTAGAAAGTGAGGCTTCTTTTTTAGGCACTAGAATATAGGAAAAGCCTCTGAAGAATTTAAGCTTTGACATAAATACATAATGGGTCAGAAAAGAGCTTTGCAAAGTTAGAGTGGAGAGAAAGAATGCTTCCAGGCCAAGGAAAGTTCAGAGGAAACTTCAAATGTGGCTTAAACAGATATCCAGACTTATGAAGAAATACTGACTTCAAGGGATTGCTCAACCAGGAAAGCAGGTGAAAGAGTTTGCTAGGCATTGTGACATGGATTTATTAAAACACTATCCAGGGGATACCAGTCCTATGGATGACAATTAGCCCTTGGCATGACCATCTTTGGGGCTTTGCAGGTGGCTTAGTGGTAAAGAATATGCCTGCCAATGCAAGAGACACAGAAGATGTGGATTCAGTCGCTGGGTTGGGAAGGTCCCCTGGAGCAGAAAATGGCAACCCACTCCAGTGTTCTTGCCTGGAGAATCCCGTGGACAGAGGAGCCTGGTGGGCTACGGTCCACGGGTTCGCAAAGAGTTCATCACAAATGAGCATGCACGCATGACCATCTCTGGTGAGAGATGCTGCAGGCTTCAGTGTCTTGATATTCTAAAACTCTCTTAGGTCATATAAGGGCCCCATCCTGAGGACATGACCAGCAAGCAACCTTTTGATTTTGACCTGGCTTTGCTGTATCAGAAGATGTGTCTGTAAGGGAAGGATAAGCTAGTCACAGAAACTTGATATGCTTTTGATCTCAGGCACTAACTTCCTGCTGAAATCCTGGCGTCTCTCTCCATTTCATGCTGTTCTTGGATGGACTACACTCCCATAGTCATAAAGTCACCCTGTTCACAACAAGTGCCCAGAGTAATTGGCAACAATACCATGCTTGAAATGTGTTCACAATTAATGTTTTCTTAAAATGAATACCACTAATGAAAATGTCAGGGTTTATAAACTAATCACTTAGAAGCGCTTACTACAGCACTTACTAGCTGTCATACACCATTGAAACAGTTTACAAATATGCATTCATTTAATCCTCAAAACATCACCAAAGAGGCATAGCCTATCGTTAGCCCAGACTTACAGGTGAAGAAGTTGAGGCAGAGCTGGGTTTAGAACTCTGGTCCTGGCCCTAGGATGAGAGTCCAGTGATACCTTCTACTTGCACGTATACACGCTAAGTCACTTCAGTTGTGTCTGACTCTTTGCGACCCTGTGGACGGTAGCCCACCAGGCTCCTCTGTCCATGGGATTCTCCAGGCAAGAATGCTGGAAGGGGTTGCCATGCCCGCCTCCAGGGCATCTCCCCAGCCCAGGGATCGAACTCCTGTCTCTTATGTCTCCTCCATTGGGAGGCAGGTTCTTTACAACTAGCGCCACCTGGGGAGCCCCATCTTCTAGTTAGACTGTAACAAACTTGAAGATTCTAGTCTAAAATCCCCTCACTTATGAAAATACATATGTAAATTCTTAAGAAAATATATGTTCATTTTCCTCTGAAATGTCTTCATTCCTTGGTTCAGTACCTTTCTCTAGCAACAACTTTTTTCTTTTAAGCTTTTTATTTTTATTATTTTTTTTTCTTTTTTCTTTTTTTTTTTTAATTAGTTGGAGGCTAATTACTTTACAACATTGCAGTGGTTTTTGTCATACATTGAAATGAATTAGCCATGGATTTACATGCATTCCCCATCCTGGTCCCCCCTCCCAGCTCCCTCTCCACCCAATCCCTCTGGGTCTTCCCAGTGCACCAGGCCCGAGCACTTGTCTCATGCATCCAACCTGGGCTAGTGATCTGTTTCACCCTAGATAATATAACTGTTATCTGCCTTCATTTATTTAATTGAGATCTATTAAAATAAGACAGGCACTAATCAACACCATGTTTTTCAGTTTACTGTTAACACATATCTATTTTTCAATCTCATACTAACTAATGGAGCATTTTTGATGGTTTAGAACTATTTAAACTATAAAAAGTGAAAGTCGCTCAGTTGTGTCCAACTCTTTGTGACCCCATGGACTCTAGCCATGGACTCAGCCCATGGAATTCTCCAGGCCAGAATACTGAAGTGGGTAGCCTTTCCCTTCTCCAGGGGATCTTCCCAACCCAGGGATTGAACCCAGGTTTTCTGCATTGCAGGTGGATTCTTTACCAGCGGAGCCACAAGGGAAGCCCATTTAAAACTAAAATTAATTTCAAAAATCTATTTTTTAAAATATTAAAGCTTCCTTGCTGTGACTAATTTTTCTCTCCTCTTTCTAAATACACACACACACACAGACACACATACACACACTTAAGCATACTTTTTAAATTCTACAGACATTTTAAATTCATTTTGTAGGGAAAATGGAATTAGTAATGAAATAAGAGGGGACAAATTTCCTATCATGAGGAATATTTAAATAGTCTGAATAACAATTTATTAGACCCAGGCCAATTCATAATATTCAAATTTTGTTTAAAGAGGGAAGTTATACATAAATGTCCATCGACAGATGACTGGATAAAGAAGATGTAGTACATATGCATAATGGATTATTACTCGGTCATAAAAAATGAAATAATGCTATTTATAGCAACATGGATTAACCTAGAAATTGCCATACTGAGTGAAAGAAGTCAGAGAAAGAGAATGCCATACAACATCCTTTATATGTGGAATCTAAAACAAGATACAATGAACTTATGTACGAAGCAGAAACAGGTTCACACACAGAAAACAAACTTAGGGTCACCAAATGGGAAGGGGGTTAAATTCAGAGTTTGGGATTACCGTATATGCAGCACTATATATAAAGTAGATAAACAACAAGGTCCTACTCCATAACACAGGGAAATGCATTCAATATCTGGTAATAAATTATAATGGAGAAGAATCTGGAAAACATATTAATATAAATATATATGTATATATATATATATATTTGTGTATATAAAAACTTATCTGAATCAATCACTTTGCTAAAGACCAGAAACTAACACAGCACTGTTAATCCACTAACTTCAGTAAAGAAGTGGGAGATTAGTGCTGAAGGAAGCAGCGTCAGGAGCTGGGGAACTCAGAGGGAAGGCGGGAGGGACAGAGCTGTGAAAACACTGGGCAGATTTGGATGGGTTTGTAGATTCGCTTCAATAAACTGATTCACATAATGTGAAGAAAGGCATCAGAGGAATAGGTCTTTAGCCTCCTCCTCACCATCAGAAACTTTACATTTTTAGACTTATCTCACGTGTCTCTCTTTAAATAATGATAATGAGCCAAATTTAAGTAGCTCAAAGTTGCTTCATGCAGCATTTAGAAAAGCAGGATTTAACAGGCAAAGAGGGGACCCAAGTGGATGATTTTACATGTCTTATGTCCTGTTGAAAGTATCTCCTTTTTCATTAGGCACAAACACTGCTTTCCAAATGATATTTGTTTATCCTAGAAAGTGAGTTCTACTTACAGAGCCATGTATAAGTTGCCCCTTAAATGCCATCTGTTCTTCTTTATTAATTCCAGCATGCTTTTGCCCTGACATGTTTGCATTGTTTGGAAAATGAACACTTACCCATTAAATTCAACAATAAAAATGGCCCAGTGGGTGTAATGAAGCAATAAAAACAGTATTCTTGGTGAGTGTTACCATCACAGTTTGAGATTTTATATTGCTGCTGAGGAGTAATTTCTAAAACAATTACTTGTGGGCAAATATATTAATAATATTAAAATACATCAAAGTTGAAAAACAAATCTACAAGATGGGACATTTGAAGCGCAGACTGACAGTCTGTCCACGAAGCAGCCCACCCGCTGCGGACTGTGCTAATTTTATTCTGACTGTGCCCTCTGCAAAGGTAGCTGCACTCACCAGGTGTCAGCTACAAACTGGTGCTGCCATCGGCACTCGCCCGCCACCTCTGTAAGCATTAAACTACATAGTCTGTCGCTGAGGCCTTCCACATGCCCTGAAGGGAGTTCGGGGTAAAGACCAGGAGTGAGGACTCTGTGCGCTGGAAAGAAACTGCAGAACAGGTATTTGAGAGTTAGATATTTTCAAGCTGATCTAATGAGCCTGATCCTTGTATCTCCTCATATCTAGAAAAGCACTAAAATCCTTCAATGTGACAACTGTTCTTCATGATTAGCAGAATTCAGTCGCTCAGTTGAGTCTGACTCTTTGTGACCCCATGGACTGCAGCATGCCAGGCCTCCCTGTCCATCACTAACTCCTGGAGCTTGCCCAAACTCATGTCTATCAAATCAGTGATGCCATTCAACCATCTCATCCTCTGTTGTCCTCTTCTCCTCGCGCCTTCAATCTTTCCCAGCATCAGGGTCTTTTCCAATGAGTCGGTTCTTCGCATCAGGTGGCCAAAGTATTGGAGTTTCAGCTTCAGCATCAGTCCTTCCAATGAATATTCAGGACTCATCTCCTTTAGGATAGACTGGTTGGATCTCCTTGCAGTCCAAGGGACTCTCAAGAGTCTTCTCCAACACCACACTTCAAAAGCATCAATTCTTCGATGCTCAGCTTTCTTTATGGTCCAACTCTCACATCCATACATGACCACTGGAAAAACCATAGCTTTGACTAGACGGACCTTTGTTGGTAAAGTAATGTCTTTGCTTTTTAATATGCTGTCTAGGTTGGTCATAGTTTTTCTTTGTTTTGTAATATGCTGTCTAGGTTGGTCATAGTTTTTCTTCCAAGGTATTCCTAATAAGTGTCTCTTTAATTTCATGGCTACAGTCACCATCTGCAGTGATTTTGGAGCCAAAAAATAAAGAAGTATGCCACTGTTTCCCCATCTACTTGCCATGAAGTGATGGGACCAGATGCCATGATCTTAGTTTTCTGAACGTTGACTTTAAAGCCAACTTTCCCACTCTCCTCTTTCACTTTCATCAAGAGGCTCTTTAGTTCTTCTTTGCTTTTTGCTATATGGGTGGTATCATCTGCATCTCTGAGGTTATTGATATTTCTCCTAGCAATCTTGATTCCAGCTTGTGCTTCTTCCATCCCAGCGTTTCTCATGATGTTCTCTGCATACAAGTTAAATAAACAGGGTGACAATATACAGCCTTGACATACTCCTTTTCCTATTTGGAACCAGTCTGTTGTTTCATGTTCAGTTCTAACTGTTGCTTCTTGGCCTTCATATAGATTTCTCAGGAGGCAGGTCAGGTGGTCTGGTATTCCCATCTCTTTCAGAATTTTCCACAGTTTGTTGTGATCCACACAGTCAAAGGTTTTGACATAGTCAATAACGCAAAAGTAGATGTTTTTCTGGAACTCTCTTGCTTTTTTGATGACCCAACAGATGTTGGCAATTTGATCTCTGGTTCCTCTGCCTTTTCTAAATCCAGCTTGAATATCTGGAAGTTCACGGTTCACGTACTGTTGAAGCTTGGCTTAGAGAATTTTGAGCAATACTTTGCTAGTGTGCGAGGTGAGTAAATTTGTGCAGTAGTTTGAACATTCTTTGGAATTGCCTTTCTTTGGGACTGGAATGAAAACGGACCTTTTCCAGTCCTGTGGCCACTGCTGAGTTTTCCAAGTTTGCTGGCATATTGAGTGCAGCACTTTCACAGCATCATCTTTCAGGATTTGAAATGGCTCAACTGGAATCCCATCACCTCCACTGGCTTTGTTCGCAGTGATGGTCCCTAAGGCCCACTGACTGCACATACTCCCCCTTCACCGAAGTCACACGTATACTGACATTCACCCCGCCTCTTCGTAGTGGCTTCTCAGAGCTCTCTGAGACACCGTCTCCCCAGCTATATTCTTCATTTTGCCCGAATGCAACTTAACTCATAACTCTCTTGTTGTGTATTTCTTATGTTGGCAAAGGCACAGGAGATAGATTATTTTTAGTACAGATCTTTTCTGCTACCAATTTATTTTTTTATTTAGTTCATATGTTGGTAAACTCCATTTCATTTTTAAAGAAGTGAAAAGCTCTTTTTCAATTATCTAGAGGGAATTTCTCCAAATATATGTGTTAAGGGTTTTGCTGTGGTCACAGAACTTAATGCCTAACAGTCACAAATTCGGGAAGCCACTGTTAATTCCGCAACCCCTAATGGGACAAGGGTACATAAACAGCACCAAAGCAGTGTGGAACAAGCCCTTTAGAACTAGCCGGAAGAACCTGATATCGAGGTAAAATGAAGTGATGCAGTTGATGTCCACAAACTACCTTATGCTTCTCTATGATATCTCCATAAATTTGCTACCCTTTAAGTGTATCTATCCAGACAAACTAAGAATATGATAGAGATAAGCACTTTTCCCTCTCCACAGAGAGAGCTTTCCATTCTTGTAATTTGGAATGCAATTTAAGCTAATTTAAAATAACAATAGCATGACCTAACACTTTACAATTACTATTTACAAAGGATGTTCTGTGAAATTCTAAAATGTACTTTAAAATACTCAAAAATACCTAAAATTCTTATTCAGACAAGTGTTTTTCTCTGATTACAAGACCCTTGTGATTCATCTCTAATAAATATGCCCAATTTTAATGAAATTGCAGCATTTATTATTTCAATTGTGATTTATCACAGGGTATTAAGTGCAGTGGTGTCTTTATTTCTTCAGGGAATGCAAAGCAGAAATTGCTTTCTATATTGTTAATTGGGCTAGATAATTATTATTGGTCTGCTTAAGTATATTTTAAATAGAGTATTATATTGACTATGGAGGACTGTCTTGCCTAACACAATCACTTAGAGATGCCGCTTGAGCATATTCTAGAGCTGGAAAATATTGTGGCAGAACGTGAGCATTTTGCTTTTTTTTTTTAATTGTACAGGTGTGTTTATTTCAATTCATCCAGTTGTACCTATGATCTGCACATTTCTGGGGTACATGTATTTTACATATGTTAAAGATTTTGATAAAATATTTCTCTTTAAATAATAAAAAGACATTCAAAAATATGGATGAATCTTACCAAAATAACACTGAATGAAATATTAAATTCCAAAAAATTATATATAGTCTTAAGCCTTTTTTTATAAAACAAAAACATTTAAAATTATATATATAACAAATATATAAGATATATATCTTCAGAACACATACAAGTGCAATAAACTAAATAAAACAGAAAGTTAGAGAGTGATGAACACAAAATTCAGGGTAGGTGACCCAGGGGAATGGAATAGCAGGAGGAAAATATATAGTTAAATGTCAAATCAAGTCCTTCTTCCTTTTGGGTGTTGGGTTTGTGTATGTTATTACCTTACAAATACTGATTTACTAAATGAATAACTAAAAATATATATGCATGAGACCAACGTAGAGTATGCCATGGAAAATATTTATAATGAAGTCAATTCTGTGAATCTCTGATTCAACTTTTTAAAAAATGAATTTTAAGTTATGACAAAAACATTTGACATCAAGGTAAAAATTTGTGAGAGGATTATTTTTTCAAAAATTTTTCATAGATTATATAGGAACAATGTTTAAAGATGACTCATCTAGAATTTTTTATCTTAATAAAAAATAATTTTTTCAAATGCCCTCTAAAAATGGAAATATAATAGGTCTGCTCATTATCCTTTCTACTGCTCTAGTAAGTCTATAAAGAAACTGAAACTAGAACTGTGTTTCCTAGATGGTATTAATAGAATATTAATTTGGGTACTATTGATAAGCAGTGCACACACACACACATATATATACAAAATAGTTCTGTGCTACTATTGGGAAAGATGTGAGCATTTTGTTCTTATACAGCTCTTTATTGTTTAAGACTTTGAGCTGATAAACAAAATCACTTTCCAAGAAATCAAGAGACTAATGAAATGTGTGGTACTTGTAAAACAGTAATTAATGAATAAATGCTTTGGGTGCACAGTCTAAAGAGATTTTTAAGAGTAGAACTTAAAAGATTTCAGTGAAGAGGTAAAACGACCCAGTCATCAGTAATACAAGCCTTTTAAAATTATACTTTATGAGAAACACAAGGAAAACATACCTAATATCTTACTTTTGACACCTAGAGAATACCCCGAAGTGCCAATCTCTAAAAAAATCAGTGGCAATGTCCAGATCCTATTAACGAAGGAAGATTCTTCCCATAGAGAACTTTATCCCATATAGACAAGGGTAGGATGATAATGATAAAGAAGATGTAAATTTTTTTACACAGCAATCCTAGAAAGATAGATCTTATTCCTCTCCTCTCCCAAGACTTAAATGAGTCAGGTGAAGCTACCAATCACAGACCCTGACCCGATCTCAGGGTGAGGAGGTGACCCCAGGACTAGAGGCTCATGGCGAGTACGTCCACGGGAGGACACGTGACCCAACACTGGGCCTATCAGAGACCTTCTGCGATACTGAATGTTCAGATACTGAGAGCTCTTTTCTTTATTCCAGTTTGCAAGCTGTGATGCCAGAGTTGGCTGCCAACACCATCACCTCCTCTGAGTGAAGAAATCTTGGTAGTCTGAGAAAATGAATCTGTGCGGCCAGATCCCAAGACGGTTCCCAGTGCCTCTCCTTCTTGGTGTTCACGTGGTTGTATAGCTCTGTCTCACGATGAATAAGCTAACACATTTCACAAAAGGGAAATAAGGCAGACAGAATGGTGTGTAAGATGGTAAGATTATAAAGCTTCTGCCTTGCACCCTCTAGCCCATCTATTCGGAGAGATTCCAGCTGTCACGCTGGGACACTCAAGTCACCTTTTGAAAAGGTCTGGGCTTCCCAGGTGGCGCTAGTGGTAAAGAACCTGCCTGTCAGCTCAGGAGACATCAGAGACAAGGGTTCAAGCCCTGGGTCTGGAAGATCCCCAGGAGCAGAGCGTGGCAACCTGCTCTTCCGGGGAACCCCATGGGTAGAGGAGCCTGATGGGCTATGACCCGCTGGGCCACAGAGAGAAGGACATGCCTGAAGTGACTTAGCAGGCACACGCCCACAGTAAAGAACAGAGGCCTCCTCGCAAGAGCCAACCCAACCCATCAGCCCTGTGAGTGAGCCATCTTGTCAGTGGATTCTCCGGTCCCAATGGCCATCAAGAGACGACCAATGTCATGGCCAACATCTTAGTTGAAGCCTATGAGAAACCTGAGCCAGAATCATCCAGCTAAGCTGCTTCCGAATTCCAAACTGCAGAAAACATGTGATATTAAGTGTTTATTGGCTCATGGTGCCAAATTTTGAAAGAACTTGTTGCCTCGAGACTGATAAACACTGAAGTTCAGTAGAGTCATGAGGAAATAAGAAACAAAAGAGGGAGGAAGTTCAAGCCCTGCTTAACATTTCCCTCCACCCAGTGACTCAGAACCTTCCCATTTATAAGTGTTGATAAATCCCCTTTTTTCTTCGTGCTCAGGTAATTGACATAGGTTTAGGTCACTGGCAAGTTAAAGAGTATTAATACGGTTCTTGTTGACCATGGTATGGCGCATGGCTTTCATTCATTGATGCCTCACTGAAATGGACACCTTGTAAAGATGTTGCTAGGTTGTCACCATTGTGATCCAATTGCAACTGAGTGCTTAATTCAACCAAGAAAAAAGAACTAGGCTCTTGACAGAGCTCTACTTAACACTAGGCTTCCCTGGCGGCTCAGAGGTGAAGAGTCCGCCTGCAATGCGGGAGATACAGGTTTGATCCCTGGGAAGATCCCCAGGAGAGGAAAATAGCAACCCACTCCAGTTTTCTTGCCTGGGAAATCCCATGGACAGAGGAGCCTGGCAGGCTGCATGCAGTCCATGGGGTCAAAAGAGTCAGACACGACATAGCTGCTAACCACCGTCACCACTGCTTAAGACCGAAACCCAAGTTTATTTCAGTATGACTCTAGAGTTCACATTTCCATTCATCTAAACAGAACTAAGTAAAGTTGGGAGAATGACATCTATGGAAATGAGTCAGGATTTCATTCCTCATGTTGTAAAATCAAAGATTTGGAAAAAGAATGAATAGGAGAATAAATGTCATAATTTTAAGTGCAAAAAATAATAATAAAATAAAGGTTTAATCTCAGGTAAGGCAGTAGAAACTGCTTATATCACCATTTTCACAGGAAATTAGTAGCTATCATGGCTAAACCTGAAACTGTTAGAAAACTAATAATGATTTCTTATGAATAGGTCATATCTCAACCAGCTGGGGGAAGTTCCTTACTTAATGCCTCCTTCCAACTCTTCCTCTCTAGGCAGAATTTTCCCATCACTTTGCTCACTTAGAAGCTCATTCATAAAGCTAACATAACCCTTTCATAATGTAGCCTTTATTAATCACAAATGGCCTTTTTTCTCCAATAGATTATAAATTTTCTGAGGGTAGTAATTTGAACTTACTCATTTTTTCTTGTGTATTTTTTTATTACAAAGCAATACATTCAAATCAGTGTTGAAACAGAGGAAAACATTAAAACCTTAATGCAAGTATACTAACACATATTTTACTAAAATTCTTTAAAGATATTAGCAGATACTATATATGGGAAACATGAGATTTAAAAGAAAATCAATTTGAAAAAATCTGAGTTAAAACATATTTAGAATTATTTCCTGCAGGACAGACATCTTATAATCCTTAGTACAGAAATTTTATCGTGACTTTACAAATATACCATGCAGGAATTTCTTAACTTATTTGACCCTTTCATCACAAAGTTTTTGCACTGGGGCTCCATGGACCCCAGGTGGCACCAGTGGTAAAGAACCCGCCTGCCAGTGAAGGAGACATAAGAGATGCGGTTCAATTCCCAGTTTGGGAAGGTCTTTTGGAGAAGGGAATGGCAGCCCACTCCAGTATTCTTGTCCGGGATTCAAGGGACAGAGGAACCTGGCAAAGGTTGTAAAGAGTAGGACATGACTGAAGCAATTTAGCATGCACACATGCAATACTCTGTTAGAAATTTAGGCTCTTTCAATTTTTTTCACTTTTTAAAATAAGTCTTGGATAAAAAATTTTCAGACATTTATAATGTCTCTGTTAAAACTTTCTGAATAATTTTTTTAAATCAGAGACTCAAAGATGGAAGTATTGTTGCAAAGATTATGAACCACTTAGGTTTTCACCTGTGTTGTCAAATGGCTTTCAAAATTATTATAGCCATTATTGACATTGACATTTTTAGGGATTAAATTGACACTTTTCCTCAAATAGCTAGCCAGTTATCCTAAAAAGAATTACTGAACATATCTTACTTTTCCATTTATATCTTTGTTTTAAATCCATTGATATCATTTGGATTTTAATTAACATACAGTAAAGTTGAATTTCATTTGTATAAAATTTCATTAATTAGGCCAACAATGTAAATTTTTGCAACCACCACTATAATCCACATATAAAACACTTTTATCACCTAAAATACTCCCTACTGAAGCTCTTTGAGTCATACCCTTTTTATTGCTGGAAACCACTGATCTGGTCTTTGTCACCAATTTTCTCTTTAAAGAATGTAATATTAAAGGAACAGCAACAAAAAAATGTGTGTTCTTTTGAGACTGAATTTTTAATTCCAGTTACTACTTTTGAGATTCTTCTAAGTCACCTGCGTGTATCAATAACTGTTCCTTTTTATCACTGAGAAGTATTCCATGGTGTGAGGGGTCCACGGTTTGTTTATCTACTTACCTCTCGAAGGACTTTGGGCTTTCCCAAGGTTTGAGATTATAAATAGAGCTTTAAGAAAGACTCATGTACAGGCTTTGTGTGACTACAAGTTTTCACCAAGTCTTTACTTACCCAGGAGCAATACTGCAGCAAAGGTATGCTTAACTTTATAAGAAACTGCATATTGTCTCTAAAGAAATTACACCATATTGAACTCCTACCAGCAATTTATGAGAGCTCCAACTGCTCCAAGTCTTCATCGGCAGCTGGTATTGTCCGCTTTGCTTTGTCTTTCCATTTGGATAAATGTTTAGTGGAATCACAACATCATCTTAATTAAAATTTCCCTAATGGCTAATGATGTTGAACATCTTTCTATGCTTTTCTTTTTATATTTACTATAAAAATATATATCTTAATATAGAAGATGCTCTCTTTATTTACATTTATCATGAATTCTATAGGTTTGAGGCCTCACCTCAATGGAAGACTGGATGGGGGAACAGTGGATGACATAACAAGGATGTCAAGTACGGTGGAACTTACATACCAACCAATATATTCTGTCTCTAAACATGAAAACAAAACAAGTCCACTGTTGGGAGGGAAAACCAGGACCAAGGACAAGCTCTGCTGACCTCTGGCAAATGTTCAGATATAATTACCAAGGCTCACCACATTTTCACTTCCACTCCATTTACTGATGAGAGGTAGGTAGGGCGGTAGACAGATAGAAATAGACACAGATAAGTAGATAGATAGAGATATATACTCCGGAAGCAAGGCTTTTGTTTGCAGGTCTAGCCTCGAGGGCATTTGACTTGTACAATCCCACGGGGCCTCATGCTCAGAAGGGCCCTGTTTTTAGTTTAACGTCCTGTCTTGAAATTCTTAATAATACAGATTCTATCTCGGAATCGATGTTTTACAAGTGAACCCCAGGGGGATCATGATGTCCGGGGTTGGGGGCCTTTGTGTGCCCCCAGGGTGGCTCCCCGGCTGCCCACACCTCTCTCTGTGGCTCCCCAGGCCCTCCCCAACACTCCTCCTGGATCGCACCCTGCAGCTGACCCACCACCTGCCAAGAGCAGCCACTGGACCGTGTTGGCAGGAGAGGGATGCACGCTTCCTCGCACCCCGGTGGGGGCCTGGGCATGGTGGGGCCAGGCTGGGCATGGGGTCAGTGTGTCCTGGGCAGGGGACGCGGGGCCACCCCTGCTCTGGGCTCCCGGGGCCCTTGTGTGTTCTCTATCACTGGTCCCTGATCCGGGTGCCCAGCCAAGAATACCATCCGTTGAATGTCACCCCACTGTCACAGATTGGAGTGGTGGGCATGGGAAAGTGGGAACTGACTCCCGTGTACCCACTCAACAGTCCCTGAGGGCACAGACATTATAACAAATAAAAACATCGTGATGTCAAGGGAAGGAAACGTGGAGCTCAGAGGATTTTTATCCCACTTTTACGTCATGTACAGATGTGAGAGTTGGACCATAAAGAAGGCTGAGTGCTGAAGAACTGATGCTTTCAAACTGTGGTGAAGACTTGAGAATCCCTTGGACAGCAAGGGCAGTTGGTTTCCTTTAGGATTGTCCTTTAGTCCATCCTAAAGGAAATTACCTCTGAATACTCATTGGAAGGACTAATGCTAAAGCTGAAACTCCAATACTCTGGCCTGCTGATTCGAAGAGCTGACTCACTGGAAAGGACCTGATGCTGGGAAAGATGTTGGGCGGGAGGAAACGTGGGCAACAGAGGATGAGACGGTTGGACGGCATCACCGACTCAATGGACATGAGTTTGAGCAAGCTCCGGGAGATGGTGAGGGGCAGGGAGGCCTGGCATGCTGCAGCCCATGGGGTCGCAGAGAGTCGGACCCGACTGGGCGACTGAGGACAACAGCACCCGCCCCGCTCACGGCAGCCACAGCAGCCCGCGGGGCGCCCCAGGGCTTTCCCCCCAGGCGAGCTGCTGCCTTCCCAGCCGCTGCAGCAGAGCCTCCTGACCGCCCACCCTCAGGAGCCTCCTCCTACCCCAGCACACATGCGCGGTTTCCTCTCCTGGGTTCAGAAGGTTCCCACGTGGCTCAGATGGTAAGGCGCCCACCCTCAGTGCAGGAGGCTGGGTTCGATCGCTGGGTTGGGACGGTCCCCTGGAGGAGGGCATGGCAACCCACTCCCGTGTTCCTGCCTGGAGACTCCCATGGACAGAGGAGCCTGGTGGCTGCAGTCCATGAGGTCACACAGAGTCGGACACGACTGGGCAACTAACATACTTAACGAAGCTCTAGTTTCCTGTCCATTATCTTAGAAGTGCTGATAAACAGAAAACACTGGAGATAGAAAGACAGATCAGTCTTGGTAAAGTAGAGTATCAACTTGGGGCTTCCTTAGAGGCTCAGTGGTAAAGAATCTGCCTGCCAGTAATGCAGGAGACACGGGTTTGATCCCTGGCTGGGGAGGATCCCACAGGCCTTGGAGCAAGTAGGCCTATGGGCCACAGCTGCTGGGCCTGTGCTCTGGAGTCCAGGAACCACAGCTACTGGGCCTGCATGTTGCAGTCACGGGCGCCCACACGCCCTAGAGCCCACGCTCTGCAACGAGAGAGGCCGCTGCAGTGAGAAGCCCGTGTACTTCAACTAGAGAGCAGCCCAGGAAGCCACGAAGACACAGCGCAGCAAAAACTAAACAGAGCACAAAATTTAAAAAAGAATATCAACTCGATAATATGCCATTCTCCTGGAGGAACTTTCCATACAGAATGTTGTCCAGGTGCTGAAACAGGACAATAGGTGCTGGAAGGAAGAGCTTTTCTTAATCTCAGGGAGAAAGTTTACCACACCCTACATCTATAAATAAGAGAGTCAAAAGTGACACTTGCCGGAAAACTGGGAAAGACTTCTCTCCATCACCCTGTCAAACCCACATAGAAAATGACTTCCAGCTATAATGCCAAAGGCACAATTTATAAAAGAAAGTATTGATAAGCAAGGCTTCATTAAAGTTAAAAATTTCTGTTCTGTGAAAGTCAGGAGAATGAAAAGACAAGACACAGACTGGGAAAAAAAATATTTGCAAGAGATGCTACTGAGAAAGGAGTATTATTCAAAATACACAGAAACATAATATCCTCTTCTGAATGATAAGCCTGACTAATGCTAATCATTGCCAATAATCCCACTGTTTATATACAACTCCTTCAGTTATTGCTAAAATAAGTAAAAGTAATGAAAGAGAAATATATTCACACACACACACACACATGCCATATATATATGTGACCCTTTAAGACCCTATGGACAGCAGCCCACCAGACTCCTCGGTCCACGGGATTCTCCAGGCAAGAACACTGGAGTGGGTGGTCATGCCCTCTTCCAGGATATCTTCCCAACCCAGGGATCGAACCTATGTCTCTCAAGTCTCCTGCATTGCAGTTGGGTTCTTTACCACTAGCGCCACCGGGGAAGCACATATATCCACATGCACAGCTCTTAAAATCCCAAGTTAATAACACAATCTGATTAAAAAATGGTCCCAAGTCTTTAAAAGACACCTCACCGAAGAAGACAGATGGCAAATAAGCACATGAAAAGAAGCTCCCCATCAGTGGCATCAAGCAACGCAGATTCAAACAGTGAAACATCACCGTCTCCTATCAGGATGGCCAGTCTAGAGTACTGATGACATCAAACGCTGGAGAGGCTGTGGGGTCACAGGAGCTCTCACTCATTGCTGGGGGACTGCAAAACTGTCCAGCCCCTTTGAAAAATTATTTGACAGCTGTTTGTGTTTATTTTTGTTTCGGATTTTTTTTTCTTAATTAAACTCACTTTTACCATATAATCCAACAATCAAGCTCCTTGGTATCCACCCAAAGGAGTCAAAACCTTATATCCACACAAAAATCTGCAAATGATGTCTATGGCAGCTTCACTCATGATCTCTAAAACTTGGAAGCAATCAATATGTCCTTCAGTGGGTGAATGTGTAAATAAACAGATGCTGGTACATGCGGACAACAGAATATTATTCAGCAATAAAAGGAAATGAACTCTCAATCCAGGAAGATACACGGAAGAAACTCTGATGCAGATTACTAAGTGAAAAAAACTAACCCAAGAAGGGTACATACTGTGTGACCCCAGCTATAAGGCAACATTTTGGAGCCAGGTGAAAAGCTCAGTGATGGCCAGGAGTTGGAGGAGGAGTGGACAGATGACAGCAGCACACGGCGGCTTTGGGGGCACAGGAAACACTCTGTGTGATGAAGTGTGATGGATACACGTCTTCAGATGTGTGCCCGACTCAAAACGCACATCACCAGGTACATCCTAAGGTAAACTCTGCACTTCGGTGATTATGACATGTCAGTGTTGGTCCACAATTATAACAATGCAGCACTCAGGTGGGGTGTCCTGGTAACAGGGGAGGCCTTGCCTTTGTGGAGGCAGGGAGTAGATAGAAGTCTCAGTACCTCTCTCACAATTTTGCTAGGAATCTAAAACTGCTCTGAAAACCAAGTCTTTAAAAAAAAAGAAAAAAAACAAATACTGTGAAGACTGAGAAAGAAACTATCAAAGACAGGGACAAATTTTCCATCTTAGCAAACCAAATGACCCATTTTTCCTGTTTTTTGAACAAGCGCCCTTGCATTTTTACCTTGCACCGGGCGCTCATCTCCTGCCTCCAAAATGTTGGCTGTGAGTTCTGCAAATATTCTCTCCCTTTAAGTCCAGTGTCTTTTCATTCTCTTAACAGGGCTGTTGCAGAGTGAAACTTCTAAATCTTAATATAGTGGAATTTACCAGTGTCTTTAATGGATTATGCTTCTGGTGGAATGCATAAGAACACTTGTGCTGATCCAGTTTGCAGAGACACTCTCATGTTTCTACTAAAAGTTTATAGTTCTGCTTTTCACATTCAGAGATCTATAATCCAAACACGAGCAACTTACGCTCTTCATCTATATTATTTCTACTGAAGACTCTTTCCTCTTCTGGGACTATACTTACACCAATGTGGGAACTTTTCTTAACAAATCACTTATCTTCATCTTTTTTATTCCTGCATTTTCACAATTTTGTTTCCTACCAGTTTTGTTTCATTCCAGATGTCTCTCCTGAGATATATAATGGTTCAAGAGACCTCTCTTCAGCTTTGATTAATTGGCCAATTTACCTACTGAGCTCTTAATTAAAGATTATGTATTTCAGTTCTAAAATTTGACTTTGGCTTATTTTTATAGATTCCAGTCCTCTGGTGAAATTCTACATCATAGCATTATTTTGTCAACATATTAATTTCAGTTATATTTCAGATTTCTAATACCTGAATATCTCTGGTCTATAGACCCACTTTTTCTCTTGGATTTGGGTAAATTTTCCTGATGTGCTTAATACATTTTTATTGAATGATGGAAAAATGTGTATAAAAATTTGGAAGGATTGCAGAAGATATTTGCCTTCCATCAGGGAAGACTGTTTCTTCTGACCTTCTTCTATAACTGAGGCAGATCCTCTTGATTCCATCAGAGCGTGGGATGTTTCGTCTGGGCTTTTGGCCCTTCCTCCTAGGGTATGAGGCTTCCGGAGCCTCCGATGGACGTTGGGGAGATCTCCCGAGACCACGAAGTCCGTGTCGGTCTCCGCAGCGCTGTGCGTCTATCAGAGCTCCGTCAGAACCGCACGCCTGCTGTCCTTTCATCGTGCCGAGCCTCTGTGACTCACGACCCCCACAGTGTAGGATTAGACAGAAGCCTGGGGAGCAGCAAGGAAGCTGGGGAACAGAAGCTGCTTAAAATATTGATCTCACTTCTTTTTGGTCTCCTTTCCTCTGGCATCTTGCCTTCCCTTTTTGTGTTCAGATTTTGAAGAGCTGTCTGCTGTTATTTTATGTCATTTTACATAGTTGTGTTTGAAGAGAGGGTTGGCGTGATGCAAACCACTCTGTCATATTGGAAAATGAATATCCTCTTTTATTTTTTACCCTCTATAGTAGGTGTTGCTATTCGACAAGGATGTATTCATGAATTACCTACACACGAAATACAAAGAAAGTAAAATGTTTAAAAAATCCAAATTAAAGACTGGGGAACAGACCCAGAAATTGTGTTTAGAATCATAAAGAGATATGAAAATTTAAGCAATGATACAGAAAAGAGAACCAAAATGAAAAAAAGTCCTCTAAAGTTCATCTGGTAAATTTCAAAGGTAATATTAAGTTTAAAAATAAAATAAAAATAAAAAAATAAAAAAAATAGAGGATGGACGTCTACCAATTTCACATTTATAAAGAAGAGGACAATGATATTCTCGATTTGTGGTGTTGAAGCAACCACTGATATTTGCAGCAAAGATATATGAAGCTTGATTTGTGAAAGTACATTCAGTGGGAGACAGCTTCGGGATAACTGATGATCTGGTGCTAACCTTATTGTGAAAGACAGATCTGTCTTGTAAACACAGGAGACAACTGATGAGTCCTTGTTTGTATGAATAAACTTTCAGAAAATAGGTGTTGAAAAGGAGAGAAAAGTTAGGTTTTGCTGTATTATTGAGTAGCAAGTATTTGTAAAGCTAGGAAGTTTTTTAAAAAAACTCCTCTCAACAAAAACACAGCTTTAGAATTCTTAAAATCTCCTTTTAGAATCTTTGCATTGTTTTCCTCTCTTGTATTTCATGGTAGTACAAAATAAATAGCCCTATATTAGTATTACTGTTATTAAAATATGTACATGGCAGGCAAGCACATGTAATAGAAAAAGTAAACAACTCAACAAATAACTTTTTCAGTCTTCATATAAGAGGACTTGCCCCATCACTAAGTTGTTTAACTTAGATTTCACTGTTTCTTTTAAATAGAAAATGGTGGTTTTAAAATGTAATGCATTGTCCATAGGCTATATATTAATTGATGGGAAGATAGAGTAGCAACTTCCTTGCTGCTGTAAATCTCATTAAATCTCCTTTTTACCATCTGCAAACCTCTGAATTCTACACCACCTACTGCTCTTTAACGCATCCCTTGATCATTGACCATCACATGCATCACTCTTTCTTGACCAGATCTCAAATGCCTTTCTTCTCATCCGAAATTTCTTAAGTTCCCAGAATTTCTTAGTTCTGATGTGTGGGGAACAAAAACATAAAAGACACAGTCACCAAACCCCATCTGCACGTTGTTTATGCCATGTTATTTTCGCCATGTTATTTTTGCACCCCTCCACATTTCTGTCCGTTGGTTTCACTGAGCTCTAACTGTCCGCTCAATGTAGATTACAGCTTACGAAACTAGAGAAATATGTGCAAGGAAATGCAGACATTTTAAATAACGTGATTTGAATGCTTGATTCAGCGCCTCCTTAAACTAGCAGCACCGGTAACACCACCGATCCAAAACACAGCTGAACACAAGAGCTACCTGAGAAAGAGTGTTTGTCTCCACAAAGGAGGAAGATGCCAGGCACGGAGGCAGCCGGCATTTAAGGGGCCATTGGCAGGTTCCATCGAGTCAAAGGATGAGACTTGCTGACTGCACGTTTAGCGTCGGTGTGCAAGCAAACGATGGGCAATGAAAAGGAAACGGAGAGAGTCAGCACGTCCACACTCCTACCGCCTGGGAGGAACAGTGCTCCTCCCAGAAACCACACCCCACTGTCGTGCTCATTGAGTCTCCATGAGCCTGTGGACTGCAGCCCACCGGCTCTTCTGTGCGAGGCATTTTTTAGGCAAGAATACTGGAGTGGGCTGCGATTTCCTTCTCCAGGGGATCTTCGTGACCCAGGGATCAACCTTGTGTCTTTGGGATTGACATATATACAGTATTGATATTAAATATTGCAATACATATGTAATACATAATATGCATTATTTAATACATAGTCATATACATATTAAATATTGGTAAGGCAGATTTAAAAATCAGAGTTCTGACTGAAATGGGCACGGCTGACAGCAAGGCCAAGAAGTGAAGAGGATGAACACAGAGGTAACGACAGAGATGCAGACACATGGTGTGCAAGCAGAATTTACCAATCATAGTTTCAATAGGAAGCAGGACAAAATGGGAAGTTTCACGGAAAGAGGCTCATATAGTCACAACAGTGGATATTCTGCATTGTGGTTATTTATCATATATTAGAAACTCTCGAAAAATTTTCCCCGCCTTGATGTATTTAATCATCAATAAAACCTCAAAAAACAGGTACCAAGTGTTTTTCTTATTTTGTAGGTGGAGACTGTGTCCCAGGAGGTGACAGAAAGGTCAAGATCATGTAACTAGAAGCTGTCAGAGAGGAAGCTAAAAGCACCAGAACTCACGTCTGAGCGCCGTGACCCTAGGGCTCGCAACCTGGAGATGCCACACGGGAGTTTGACAAGAGAAGGGGCGGGACGACACCGGCTCCTTTTTCCTTCCATTTCAGTCGGTGAGATTAGGGAGTCAACAGTAGGACGATGCTTGAAAAACACATTTTGTTTCATTCCTGTTTCAATTCTTTAAGTTTAAATAACACGTAAATAGTATTTTTTTGTACTTTTCTAGCCATCAAGGTCCTTACCTATACATGAAAAAGGAAAAGGTATAAGTGCTGTCATGATAAAAGAAATATACGAGTCATCCTAATTTGCTAACTTTGACAAAGCAGAGTTATTTTCACATTTTCCTGTTGCACTTACATGTAAAGAAAATCAGTTTCTAACTGGAGAAAAAACACACACAAAACGTCACAGATAAACAGCAACAAGTGGGTGTGTTAAACAACCTGGGATACGAAATGAGGCTTTACAAAATTTATCTAAATGCTCTGTTGATGGCATTTGCACCATACGTCTTTCTTTCCTATTTGAGTCAGGAAACTGGGAACCGAGAGAGACTTCAGACGGATGCTCATCTTCTCTCCATTTTATTTTATGTTATGTAATATAAACAACGACAGTTAACCACTTTACTGGGGTATAGGAGGAGTGTTGTTGTTTAGTAGCTAAGTCTTGTCTGACTCTTGCAAACTCATGGACTATACAGTCCTCTAGGCTCCTCTGTCCGTGGGATCTCCCAGGTAAAAACACTGGAGTGGGTTGCCGTTTCCTCCTCCGGGAGATCTTCCCAACTCAGACATTCAGCCTGCATCTCTTGCACTGGCAGACGGATTCTTCACCTCTGCACCATCAGAGAAGTCCTGATGGAAAGATTCACTCACTGAAAATACAACACATAAGAAATCCCAACATACAAGAAAGCCCATCAGTAGACTTTATTGGAAGCACTGTTCCTGACTTCTGATACTGTCATCTTGTGAAAGGTCTTTGGAAAAAGTTGGTGGGTCATCTTTAGGAACGATTCAGCCATGTCTCCTTTGTCTCAGAAAGAGGTGGAAGGCTTTTCAAAGCGATGACAGAAAAGGGTCACATACTCTCCTAGGCCCTCCCGGGAAGCAGCGTCTGGGTCAGCCAGGATTCTGGGACCTTGAGTTTATCTCCTGTGGAAGACAGCTTTCTGACAGGCATCGTCAGCCATCAGATGACAAACGCTCAACGGTCTCCAGAATTTATAAGGTGGTAAAACCCACAAAAGAATAAAATTGGACCATGGTCCCTAAAGCTGAAAAGGCTCCTAGAGAGTCAGTGATGGGCTGGGCTGGGGTCTCAGGGACTCTCTGTTGTCAGTTCTATGATGTCTGGGGCTAGTTTACAGTTCCACTTGCAGATTCCAAGGTGATCCCCACTTTATGAGACTATCAATGTCCTGCATCTCGGTCTCTGTGATGGCCACCCGGAGTATCAGCAATGGTGCTATAGAGGAGACCTGCAGGCCGTAAAAGCACCTGCTCCTCAGGTCCCTGCAGGCAGCCCATAATATTCACTCAAGCACAGTGTGAACACAGCCTTGCGGTATATATATCTTGGGAGAGCTACAAAACAAGAACAGATATGATCCATTCCCTCGGAAAGCTTCAAGTTACCACACAGAAAGCTTCTTAGAGACATGTCACAAATGCTCCCACGCAAGTTTTGTCCTATAAATAAAAATGAAATAAGCTGCTATAATAAACTTACTAGTAGAAGCTAAATAAAGGGACTGGTGAATGCAACAGGAGATGAGTCAACTCTAGAGCTTACCAAAGCTTGAAGGAATTCAGATTTAGTAAAAACATTGCATGCATTACATTGTTAATGCTTCTAAATCCCTCTGTTCTATATCTGGTATTATGTTATTGGTATTAGTATAGTTTTATAATAAAGCTGGCTAGGGGTGGAAAATATGAACTATAAGCAAACCATTTTCCTTCCTGTGTACTGACAATTTTTTATATTTTTCTATGACTATTTATTATAAGTATTCATAAAATAATCTTATTCATCTTTTTTCTATTTTTTGAGAACTCTGGCAAAAAATCAACTTACCAGTGGACCTACCATCATCCCCTTAAGTAAACTCATTTACTTGGTGTTCATTTGTGGTTCAGTCTTTAAGAGAACAAACATTTCTCTCTCATTTTTTTTTCACTTAGCAACAGTACAAATAACACATGAAAGTCAACTCAGGATGTAAACGTGGAAATTATAAGGCAATTATATATTCAGCCTCACCAGTGACAGGGTATTAGCATAGATATTCAATTCAGAAGGTCAACTGTTTACCAGGGAAATGGGACATACGTCATTTCTGATCTTAATCTCTAGATTCTTTGACAACTCCTTCATCCATGATTACATTGTATTATATTCAATTAAGAGTATCACACTCTGGATCATATTTGGCCCTCTACTCAGATGTCTTGAGTGAAAGAAATCTACTGGAAACTGAAGAGCTAATGCTGAGCCGTTTTTACCAGCCAACCCCTAGGAAACATTTCTGTGGAAGGAGTTACGGCGTGGCCATTGCGCCACTGTGCCTAACACTCACTCACGGAGCTGCCTCGGTCATCAGTAAGTCGTCTCTCCAAATGTTAAACACGTCTGCTTTTACATTAATATCTTCAGCAGCTACTGTTTTAACAGGAGTAGTTCTATTTCAGAAAGCATGAAAAAATAATAAAATGTATGTAATAATGCTACACTTGCATTTCTAAAGTGAGAGAGGCATCCACAAGTGAATGAGGACTTAGAAAAGTTAATTATACTTAACATTAATGAGCATATGGGCTTACCCAGTTAAAACATACTTAATACCCAAAGAGCCCATAAAGTTGCATGAGAAGAACATGTGTGTATCCTAAAATACCACACCAAAAACAAGCTGACTTAGGTTAAGAAAGCATATCTTAATCTCAAGAAGCCCCCATCCCATTGGTAAGAAATGGACATAGATAAATACTATGAGATAATTCCCCCCACCCCCCCGCTGCACTCTGCAAAGCAGTTCTCTCTGCTCAGTTCACACTTTATGTTCTAGCTGCACTGCCCTGACCAAAAGGAACAAGCATTTGTCCCTTCACGCTCTGCACCTATTTACTTGGAAGCAGGCCAATACACCCAGGGTCAATACACTGCATTACAAATTTACTAAACATTAGCTTCATCAAATGCTCAATTCAGCCAAATTATAAAACTCGCTTCATCAAATGCTCAATTCAGCCAAATTATAAAACTCACTAAGTAGGAGCCCATAACCATAATGCATCCACATCAGTGGTGCTGAAAGGATGATATCTCTTAAAACAAGTTTTGATAACACGCAAGTTCGGAAAGCTGACATTTTTGGTGAACTGGCTTTTTCACAGATTGTTCTTTTTGACAACTTATCTTAAACTAATGGGCTCAGACTCTGGATTTTATATCACCCTCTATGGTTTTCCTCAACTTTTCCATCTGGCTAACTTCTACTATCCTTTAATAGATGGTTTATCTCTTACTTGCTTTTCCAGGAAATAGTTAAGCCCCCCAAAGCTCCTCTTATGGGTGTTTGGTGCTTACCCAGATGAAGAACTGGTTTCAATAGAATGAAAGTGTTTACAGAGTTGTTTGCCCGTACCAGTGCATTAGAAATTCCTTAAAAGAAAGGACTAGGTCTTAATCACCATTCTATTTCTAGAACATAATAGAAGTTCCGTAGAGCACCCAGTGAATGAATGAATGCTTCTCACTGTTCACAATGATCGGACAACCAGATACATGTTTGTATTGGAACATATGAATGCCAGTGGTCCCTCTTCTCACCTGGGTCTGCCACCTTTGCAGACCATCTGGTTCCCTGAACCCGCCCGCATGGTGAGTGGGTAATGTAACTTTACCCCAGAGACTGCAATTCCTCTGTGTCACAGGTGCGCAACTGACCCAAACACGGGCAACCTTGTTCTCTAAAGTGGTGAATTAGGCTCAGAGGCAAGACTGGAATTAGGCTCAGAGATAAGACTTAGGGTTTCATTTGGGTGGCTGACCTCGGAAGCCTTGTGGAGGAGGAATAACTGTGTGTGTTCTTGCTGGATACAGTCCTGAGAAATCAGATCCACAAAGAGAGCAGGACGCTTCCTGGGGGCAGGGCGATCAGGGGAGGGTAAGAAGACAGGAGGACGGCGCAGGACCGGGGCAGAGGCTGGAACGGGGCGGGAAAGCTGCCAGTGGGCCCTGAGTGCCTTATGTGTTTGGGGTACACTTTGTGGAGACTTCACACAGCGTCCTGTACCCGAGTCTTCAGGGTCACTCTATGTACTTCCACTAAATTCTTTCATCGCCCTCTTACTTTCTAAATCTAGTTTAGCTATGTTTCTAATTCAGCTAAATGAACCCTGGCTCTAGCAGCAGAGAGCTAAGCCATCCAAACAATGTGAATTTCATCCAGAAATCTTCTCCTGCAAATCCCCTTTAGACATGAGGTGATTATTAGCCCCACAGCTGATAATTTTATAAAACGTGGAGGCAACAGAGAAGTAATGTTTTTGCAGCAGACGTGCGTTCAGTTACGCCCAGTGCGCAGCAATGCGCAGGGGAAGAGGCGGACACGGGCACAGAGGAGCCGCTGGGCCGTCGAACACCGCACCCTCCCCTTGCCTGCCACCCCTCCGCCCTGCTCCCCGCCTGTCAGCCTCCGCTCCACAAGACAACACGGAGCGTCTCTGTCTCCCTTTCTCCATCCCATCTCACTATGTTCCCATGAGCTTACGTCTTCCTGTAACGATTTTTAAATCAAGAAGTTCGGAGGGAAAAAAAGAAATGGATTAGCTCAGATCAAGTGGCTCCAATCCATCTGTTATAAGGTAATAAATCCTTGACCTTTTGGAAACACATTAGTGATGTTTCCCTTCAGAGACTCTTTTCTTGGAACTAATATGTGTCTAAAATGTCAGACCTGGTTCCCTCATCATTAAAGAAATCAGCCTTAATATGTTTCCCCTTTTGAATGACTATTCTAAATAAATCAAAAAGGCCATTCCTAATGGCAATATAATGATGCTTTAGGTGATAAAATGTAAAGAGAAACAAGGGCTCATCTTAGGGTTAAGTAATGTACATGCTTGTTTTTTATAAATATAAAAGTAAAATTAGGGCAAAACTAATAGCATAGCTATAATGAGTCTAGAACTATTTATACTGAAAATATTTAATTGTTCTCTTATTTATAGACTTTCTGAGAACAAATAACTAAGTAATACTTAATTGCAAGATACTAGGTTAAGATGCACATCCAAATTAATTACATTAACTAGAATGAAAAGAACATAAAATTGTTCATTTGGAACCAAGGAAAGATTGTGTAAACATAATGGTTAGGTTGCATTTATTTAAAGGTAGTAAGATGCTAACTAAAATACTTTGTTTTTAGCCTCTACTGAATTCAATGCAAGTAATCAGTAGAAGTTTGCAAATCACAATCTTTTCAGAAAATTTATTTCATATGGAAAGGACATTTCTCAAGGAACAAATATAATTACAGGGAATTAGTCACATGACACTCTAATTGATAAACCACAATAATGTGACAGCTTTGTCTTGGTGATTTAGCACAGGACTTGACAAATGTTTTCCATAAAAGGCCATAGATGGGAAATGCTTTAGGCTTCATGAGCCACGTGCAGTTTCCATTTCATATTCCTCTCTCTTGCTTGTTTTTACTTGTTTGTTTGAATCTACAAGCTTTTGAAAATGTTAAAACCTTCTTTAGCTCACGAAAGTGAAAGTGAAAGTCTCTCAGCTGTGTCTGATTCTTTGTGACCCCATGGACTATACAGTCCGTGGAATTCTCCAGGTCAGAATACTGGAGTGGGGAGCCTTTCCCTTCTCCAGGGGGTCTTCCCAACCCAGGAATTGAACCCAGGTCTCCATTGCAGGAAGATTCTTTATCAGCTGGGTCACAAGGGAAGCCCAAGAATACTGGAGTGGGGAGCCTTTCCCTTCTCCAGGGGGTCTTCCCAACCCAGGAATTGAACCCAGGTCTCCATTGCAGGAAGATTCTTTACCAGCTGGGTCACAAGGGAAGCCCAAGAATACTGGAGTGGGGAGCCTTTCCCTTCTCCAGGGGGTCTTCCCAACCCAGGGATTGAACCCAGGTCTCCCACATTCAGGCGGATTCTTTACCAGCTGGGTCACAAGGGAAGCCATGGGCAGGACAAAAACAAGCCAAAGAGCATCTTTGCTCCGTGGGCTGAAGTCTGTTGCTCTAAAGTAAATGTTGATTGTGTTGTCCCATGACCAGAGAGGATTTCCCTCTGGAAGTAGAATATTGTGTGCATTTCACATTCATATTGGCTCCTAATTGGAAAAAAAAATTAATTAATGGCCTGCCACTAACAAAGCACTGGGTATGCACTGCAGACCTCAGGATGAACAAGTCTTAGGCTCAACATTCAAAGTGAGCAGGCAAAGTTATTTCACCACACCTCTCGAAATATTAACACAAGGTAGAAAGGGATGAATGCTCCAAGAAAGTGTTGAAGCACTGGTGCTGGAGCCATACTGTTTATTAGGTCGCTATGATTCCAAAAGTTTCAGGAGACAAATTTCCCATGGACCACACTCTGGTACTTGGTGAGAAGGGGAGACTCACCAGCACACCAAAGTTGAGAAATCTCAGCCGACATGATGTAAAATCGGAAGAGACTGATTAAAATCTCAAATGTCAAAAGCTTGTATCTCTGTGGCCTGAGTGAGTATCCTCCTAGGTAGATTCACAATGGGAAACCAACTTATCAAGCACATGCTGCTTAGTTATGGCAGAATTAGAGCAGGAGGAATTAGATTTTTGAGTCAGATTTTTCAATTACTGACAACCAATCCATCAAACTCAGGTTACATCTGCCACAGGTGAAGACTGCAAGGTCACAGGACCTTTCCCCAGCCCAAGGCGAGGCTGCCCACTCTGCTTCTGCGGCCCACAATGTTCTCTGTCCCAGAGCAAATACATTCCTTCTGGCGGCCCTCTCGTCTCTCTGTTCATCCCCTGTAACTCATTTACCCTGCTCAGCCCTTCAAGTTAGACCCTTTCTTCTGAAAGAGTTTGGATATTTAAGTTGACTCGACCTTTGATCACTCTCTTTTAGCCACACTGTCTTCTTGCATTTAAAGAATACTTGGATGTGCCCAGCTTGACCACTTGATTTAAAGTATCATAATGTCCATCGTCCCATAAACACTCAGTTTACAATTTAGATCTCGGATTGTCACACAGGCTTGTCCACATCATCACCTTTGTGGACCAAGGGGCATGGGAACCTCAAAAGCGGGAACGTCTCTGGGACTTCCCTGCAGGTCCAGGGCTTAAGACTTCACGCCTGGGGCATGGGTTTGATCCCTGGACAAGGAATCTAGAAGTGAAAGACAAAAATTAAAAGACAATGCATTTAAAAGAGCAGGAGAGACCAGTTAGAGAGCTACTGCCATCCTTCATTTATTTCGGGCTGTGCAGGGTCCTCATTGCTGCGGGACTGTCTCTAGCTGCAGACAGCAGGGACTGCTCTCTGGTTGTGGTGTGTGGGCTTCTCACCTTGTTGCGGAGCCTGGGCTCCAGGCTGCCGGGGCTCAGAAGCTGCAGCTCACAGGCTTAGTTGCCCCGCGGCACGTGGGGTCTTTCCAGACGAGGGATCAAACGGGTGTCCCCTGCATTGCAAGGCAGATGCTTAAGCACTGGGCCAGCAGGGAAGTCCTGCTACCAAGGTATTTTGCAAGAGTACACACGACTCTCTGCAAATCAGACCAGCAGCTGCTAGTGCTTACTCACTCAGGCATTTCCAACTCCCGGTGAGGAGCCCGCAGGCTCCTCTGTCCGTGGGATTCTCCAGGCAGGATACCGGCATGGGCTGCCATTTCCTTCTCCAGGGGATCTTCCCAGCCCAGGGATCAAGCCCGGGTCTCCTGCATTGCAGGCAGATTCTTTACCACTGAGCCACCAGGGAAGCCCAAATTAGAGCACAGATTGTGAAACTGGGTAGAGAAAACTCACCAAATACTGCACAGGCAGAGTCACTGGTAATTCTTCAGCATCCGCATAGACCTTGGGTTTCAGTCACCTCTCTAGCTCTCTGCCACATTTAAGCTACGCTCTGCTCCTCTTTTCCAATCCTGGATTTTTCTCCCCAATTCATACTCTATATATTTGTCGTAGCATGCTATATTCTAGAATGTTATGTTAAAAAGCTTTCAGAATTCTTTAACACAAAAATTTACAAATAAATACATGCAACTGACCTCTAGTGTGACTTGAACTGTGTCCCCAGTATTCCTAACCTGAAGTCCTAACTCTCTGGATGGCAGAGTGTGACCTTGTGTGGAGCAAGGTCATTGCAGAGGTAATCAAGATGAAGTTACACTGCAATAGAGCAGGACTCTGAACTACCGCAGGTGGGGCTTCAGGTCAGCCAGCCAGAGGATCCTTCAAGAGATGGGAGTACCAGACCACCTGACCTGCCTCCTGAGAAACCTGGATGCAGGTCAGGAAGCCACAGTTAGAACTGGACATGGAACAAGAGAGTGGTTCCAAACAGGAAAAGGAGTACGTCAGCCTGTATATTGTCACCCTGCTTATTTAACTTACATGCAGAGTACATCATGAGAAACACTGGGATGGATGAAGCACAAGCTGGAATCAAGATTGCCAGGAGAAATATCAATAACCTCAGATATGCAGATGACACCACCCTTATGGCAGAAAGTGAAGAGGAGCTAAAAAAGGCCTCTCGATGAAAGTGAAAGAGGAGAGTGAAAAAGTTGGCTTAAAATTCAACATTCTGAAAACTAAGATCATCTGGCTCATCACTTCATGGCAAATAGATGGGGAAACAGTGGAAACAGTGGCTGACTTTATTTTTGGGGGCTCCAAAATCACTGCAGATGGTGACTGCAGCCATGAAATTAAAGGATGCTTGCTCCTTGGAAGAAAAGCTATGACCAACCTAGACAGTATATTACAAAGCATAACTTTGTAATACACAGTTATGTAATACATAACTTTGCCAACAAAAGTCCATCTTGTCAAGGCTATGGTTTTTCCAGTGGTCATGTATGGATGTGAGAGTTGGACTGTGAAGAAAGCTGAGTGCTGAAGAACTGGTGCTTCTGAACTGTGGTGTTGGAGAAGACTCTTGAGAGTCCCTTGGCCTGCAAGGAGATCCAACCAGTCCATCCTAAAGGAGATCAGTCCTGGGTGTTCACTGGGAGGACTGATGCTGAAGCTGAAACTCCAATACTTGGCCACCTGATGGGAAGAGCTGACTTATGTGAAAAGACCCTGATGCTGGGAAAGACTGAAGGCAGGAGGAGAAGGGGATGACAGAGGATAAGATGGTTGGATGGCATCACCAACTCAACGGCCATGAGTTTGGGTGAGCTCCGGGAGTTGGTAATGGACAGGGAAGCCTGGCGTGCTGCAATCCATGGGGTCGTAAGGAGTCAGACACAGCTGAGCGACTGAAGGGAATGGAACCAGAGAACGACTGCCAAAGGGGGATAAAGTTTCTACTCACAGCTCAGAAGAAACAAGGGCTACAGCACCCACATGGAGTCCCAGAAGAAGCCCCGGGTAGGTCAGGAGGCAGACAGTGATGGAGGGCCAGAGCCTTCCCTGTGCTTTGCTGGGAGGGAGCAGCAAGTGAGGGGGTAGGATGACCAAGTGTGGGCTTGGCTAGTGTGAATGTTGCAGCTCTAGGCTCCGGGGTGCAGAGGGCCCCCTAGATGTCTGACGCCTGCCCCGCTGTGATTAGGACAGAGGGATATCACCTCCTGTGGGGAAAAGCCAGGGTGGGGGGTGGATCAGAGGCCAGCCTCAGGCTGCGTTGCTATGTATCCAAGATGTGCTGGCAGGCCAGCCAGCTACTGGCTGCAACCCTGGGTGTAGGCGAGGGGCCGGGGGTGGTCTCTCCAGGGTTAGCAATGGCCCAAAGTGTCATCACAAAATACAGAAGAGAAAAAAGCATGATTAGCATAGCCTCTAATGTAACAGAGGCAATGTGGCCTGAGGCACACAGTCAGGGAAATAGCGTGAAGATGAAGGAAGAGATCTGGCTGATGCTTATACAGGCCACAGGATGCCAAACATTGTCCCCAAACCTACCAGACCCTGCGCATGCGGCATGGCACACATCCTACTCACAGCTCTCAGCAGGAAGCGGCCTTGCTGACGTCTGAATCCCAGACCTCTAGCCTCCAGAAGCATGAGACAATACATTTCTGTTATTTAAGCACTCGAATTGAGACACTTTGTTAGGCCAGTTCTCACGATCAATCACAAATTCTAATGTCTTCATCTGAAGTTGCCATCCAACACAGGTTTATTTCATCCCTACTCCACCCAGAGACAGTGCTGTGGGAGACGCAGATAGGCTACAGCCTTCCTGTCCTCATGAACGTTCCAGTCTGAGAGGAGAGGTGAAGAATACAGGGCCAAACTAGAAGGCAAAAATGATTGCTACAGGGAATTTTTTTTTCTATTAAAGTAGAAAACCAAGAAAAGATACAGGTACCCCAGTGTTCCTAGCAACACTGTTCACAGTATCTAACCCATGGAAGCAATCTAAATGTCCACAGGCTGATGAATGGATAAAGATGTGGTACAAATACACCCTGGAAATTACCCAGCCATAAAAAAGAATAAACTAATACCATTTAGCAGCAGGGACGGACCTAGAGATTAAGACTAAGTGGGGTCAGACAGAGATAAACAGCATTTGATAACACTTGTATGACGACGCTTTAAAGAGAGATACAAATGAACATATAAACAAAACAGGAAAAGACTCACAGGTGTAGAAAACAACTTGTGGTTACTGAAAGTGAAAGCAGTGGGAGGGGCAGGACAGGGATGTGGAATTAGCATACACATTACTATAAAGCAGAGGACCGGCACAGACCTGTCGTACATCACAGGGAGCTGTCAATGTTTTAACCGTCTATAAGAGAAAAGAACAGGAAAGTGAACGTACATAAACTCGCGCATGCTCCGCTCTTCAGTGGTGTCCCACTCTTTGCGACCTCATGGACGGCAGCCCCCCAGGTTCCTCCGTCCATGAAATTTTCCAGACAAGAACACTGGAATGGGAGGCTGTTTCCTGACCCAGGGGATGTTCCTGACACAAGGATGGAACTCATGCCTCCTGTCTCCTGAACTGGCAGGCAGATTCATCCCTTCATCACTGAGCCGCCTAGGAAGCCTCATTACATACATACATACATACATACACATAAATACACACACATGCATACATACATACACATAAATACACACACATACATACACATACACATACATACCTACATACATGTGTGTGTGCGTGGTCGCCCAGTCGTGTCCGACTCTGTGACCCCATAGACTATAGCCCACCAGGCTCCTCCATCCATGGAATTCCCCAGGTGAGAATACTGGAGTGCGTTGCCATTGCCTTCTCCAGGGGATCTTCCCGACCCAGGGATTGAACCCGGGTCTCCTGCACTGCAGGCAAGTTCTTTACCATCTGAACCACCAGGGAAGTCACACACACACACACACAACCTAAATCACTTTGCCCCACAGTTGAAACTAACGGAACATTGCAAATTAATCATACTTCAATAAAAAGTTCAAAGCCCTGTTTTTGAGGAATTTTAGTTGTGAAGACAATTTCAAAAATTAAACTTTAAAAATCCCTTTAAGAACATCCGTGTCCCTGAAATAATGTGACCACATGAGCCCCGGATAAGATGACTGCACCCCGAGGTCTGGAGCTGTGAACGCTGAGACTTCTGAGAAGTAAATCCACACCTGTGAGCCTCAGTTTCCTCACCCCAAAGTGAGGAGACCCTTCTTGCACTGTTGTCAGGTACATTAAATATTTCGGGGGATTTTGATGTTGCCATTTCACTATAGTCAAGGATGTTGAATCAGAGTGTTTTGAAGTCTAGGAAATGTCCCGCTCATGTTAGACATTTTTATTTTGGCTACCTAAAGGAATGTCTGTACCATAATATGACACCTGTCTGAAATGTCAGTTCTAGCACATTTGTTGAAAACCATTGTAGTGACACTGCAGTCATAGCTGCTGAATTTTTATAAGCCATCTAACTTTAAATGTCACATATGTTAAAGACATCTTTGGACATGTTTTTCTTGAGAGCATTTTACCTGTACAGTACATAATACCTGCTTATGTCACAGTTATCTTTTATTTAAGCACTGAATAATTGACATGAATGGTTCCTTCTCTGGTTTCTGGGATTCCTAGAGCTGATAGTTTCAAATTATAGGAAAATGGGCCAAAGAAACCACGATGTGCAGTGACACGGGTGAGGCTCTCGGCCACACCGGCTGCGGGGGGCTGAGAGAACGCCCTGCCGGGCCCTGTGTGTGTGTGAAGTCAGGGACGCCGGGTGGGCCCAGCCGTGTCCCCGCCCCGGGCCCCGCCGGAGCTCTGCGGGCCCTGCAGGCCCTTCTCATGCTACGGATAGAGGAGGCAGACCTGGGCCCAGGGCTGCTGTGACGATGAAACGCGGGAATCGTGCGGAACAGAGCCGAGCACGGCCCAGCAGTCCTCACCCACCGCAGCGAGCCCTCCACCAAGTGTGGGCACACTCCATCATCTGAGGTAAAGAATTCTCACTCAGAGACGTGACAGTTCAACTACGTGACAACCGGTACAGACGGGGTTTCTTCTTTCCTTAAGCTTTTATTTTATATAGCATTACAAGGGATTATCGGTGGGCTTCCCAGGTGGCGCTAGTGGTAAGGAACCCGCCTGCCCACGCGGGAGATGCAGGAGATGCGCGTTCGATCCCTGGGATGGGAAGATCCCCGGGAGGAGGGCATGGCCCCCCACTCCACAGTTCTAGACCAGAGAAGCCCATGACAGAGGGGCTGGGCGGGCTGTGGTCCAGGGGGGACAGACAGTCGGACATGACTGCAGTGACTTAACGCGCACACACAGGTGATCAACAACGCCGTGTGACCTTCAGCTGTACCGCAAAGTGCTTCAGTTACTCACTCACATCTATTCCTTTTCAGATTCGCCTCCCACTTAGGTTGTTAAATAACACGAAGCAGAGTTCCCCAAGGTACGCAGGAGGTCTCCGTTAGCTATCCACCTCATAGCCGTGCGTACACACGGATGCCAGGCTCCCTAACGATCCGCCCCCAGTACTCCCTCCCTGGGAAGAAGTAATGCCACGCGCAGCAACATGGATGAATCTAGAGACTGTCCTACTGAGTAAGTCAGACAGAGAAAGGCATTTTCTGAAAGGCAAAAGCGAAGTCTATTGCTCATATATGGAATCTAAAAAAGAATGAATACAAATGAAATTATTTACAAAACAGAAACAGGCCTACAGACAGGGTTCCTTCTTTGTAGATCAGTTATGTTGGGTCAATCAATCAATTATCTGTGTATCCGACAGCTAGGAAAATGTGTTTTCCAAGGGGAGTACCAAAACATGACCACACACACACGCATGCATATATCAAGTGGAGGACGGGCTTTCATTTTAGGCTCATCATGGAGGCAGCTATAACTCCCAGAAACTTCACCAAAGGGAGAGGCCCTTCTTTGAACCACTGCTTAAGTTAAGGCAGTCGGCAGTGACCCACGGCGGCTGGGAAGTGATCTTGCGTTAAGTGAAAGTCACTCAGTTGTGTCCAACTCTTAGCGACCCCCATGGAATTCTCCAGGCCAGAATACTGGAGTGGGTAGCCGTTCCCTTCTCCAGGGGATCTTCCCAACCCAGGGATGGAACCCAGGTCTCCCGCATTCAGGCAGATGCTTTACCAGCTGAGCCGCCAGGGAAGCCCTGATCTTGGTTAAAGGTAGCTACGAAGCAGCAACTGAGGGGAACCCTGCCTCCAGGGCCGAAGAGGAGATGGAGGTAGCATCCAGACCACAAGGAATTTCAAACAGTCTTACGTGACAAGTTAACCTGTACCCATTTCATCCAGCCATAAAATTTGCAGTCTGCAAAATGTCTTTCAATGAAGAACATTATTTAGGAATTGACTATTGTTTGCCAGACACTCTACTAGGTACTAGCAGGTCAGGTGTAAACAAAACAGACGCATGTCCCCAGAGAGAAAGCACTGAAGATGCTGTACTTTCCCATGTAACCATGAGCCAAGCTGTTTGAAAACGTTCTGTGGTACCTGGAGACCTGTCTGTTTCCTCCTTTTGTATATCTTTGAAAAAAAAAAACAACTGTGGAATGCTTAATAACTTCCCACTGTAATCCGACAGTAAGTAATTATCGATGCCTTCAGGAAGACATAATTTTAGAGATTAAAGTACATGATGGTGACCGATGAGAGGAGGGTCAGGGGAGCACTGCTTTGCTGCTGTGAAACCAGACAGCCCGTGATTCTTTCACCCTGTGAAGAAAACATGAATAAGATAGACATACAACTGGGACAACTGTCTTTGCTGGTTGAACTGGAGCTCTGTCATTTGAGAATAAATCTTTGGAAGGATTCAAACAACTCGCTCATGTTCCTAAGAACCAACTAACAAGTATTTATTGAGTCTTGATTCTAAATTCAAACGTAAATAAAAAATAAGTTATAAATTACAGGTTACTTATGTTTACACCATAAAATCATGACTTAATTCGGGAAGCAGTGTAATCCAACCAGTATCGATGTAAATGAAGGCATATGTCTGGGATTGTCTATATATGTCTGTCTCTCTGTGTGTATATACAGACATACCTCATTTTATTGCATTTTACTTTACTGTTCTTCATAGATACTGCATTTTCAACAAATTGAAGGTTTGTGGCAACTGTGCATTGAACAAGTTGAGCAATACTTTTCCAACAACATTTGCTCACTTCATGTCTCTGTCACATCTTGGTAATTCTTGCAATATTCCAAACTTTTTCATTTTTGTTATAATTGCTATGGTGATCTGGGATCAGAGATCTGTAACTGATCTTGATTCACTGAAGGCTCATATGATAGTATTTTTAGTGATAAAGTATTGTTTAATTAAGGAGAGTTCACTGTGTTTCTTAAGACATACTTTGCATACTTAATAGACCACAGTGTAGTGTAAATATAACTTCTATATGGACTGGGAAACCCCCCTAAAAATTGTGTGACTTCTTTTATTGGGGTGTTCTTCTTTTATTGGGGTAGTCTGGAATGAAACAATATCTCTTAGAAACAAAACATACACAAATACACAAACATAAATACAAAAATATGTGTGCATATAATGTACATTATATTTGTGTGTGTGTGTGTATGTATATTAAGTCGCTTCAGTCGTATCCGACTCTTTGAGACCCTATAGACTGCAGCCTTCCAGGCTCCTCTGTCCAAGGGATTCTCCAGGCAATAATAGTAGAGTGGGTTGCTATGTCCTCTTCCGGGGGATCTTCCTGACCCAGGGACTGAACCCGTATCACTTCATGTCTCCTGCATTGGCAGGTGAATTATTTTGTTTATACTCGTATATAATTATGTCTAGTAATTTTCAGCGAAAGAAGAAAATGTCCTGGGAATGAATAATTACAGAAAGCTCCCTGAGGAAGGGAAAAATATTGAAGTTTTGAAATAGCTTATTCTTAATATTTTTTACAATAAGTCTAAAGATGCTTATTTAAGACCATTAAAACTGTATAGGGAAGAAAATTTAAATAAACATATTTTGGTTTATGTTCTATAGTTTATACATAAGTTCATGCCAGGTAAGGTTAAATCAGTTTTAACATAATTCTGACTATTTAATGGTCAAACAAAATAAATGCTTAATTATTGATTTTAAAATTCCTTGACTATTAGGTGTTTAGGTTATTTCACAAGTACCTACACCCATGATTGTTATTTCGTAAGGGTAGAGTCTTAGAAAAAACACTAGGTCAAGAACACAAACATATTGCCAAGCTGTTTACTAACAGTGTGCACCAATTTACAATACTGAGATGTCCTATGAATGCAAAAATATTACCACTGCTTCTTCCATGTTGAGTGTATGGAGAACACATTTATACGTGGGATTTTGCTTTAATTTGGAATGGTTTGATTTAAAGGGAAGCTAACTTTTTTCTTACTGCTCTGTAATTTATGGCTCTTCTTTCCTGAACTGCCTGTTCACATTATTTGCCTATGTTTTGCTTGGAATGTTTTACTTGTATGCATAACCAAGAGCTTTTCAGATAACAGCAATGTTGTTATCTAAATTTACTGTTTATTAAAATACTTTCCCAGGGTTGTCATTTGTCTTTTTTTTATACTTTTATGGTTCAGAAACATTTTGTATTTATATAGTCAAACCTTAAGTGATGAAATTATTATGATTTATTGCTTCAATGTTAAAAAGTGCTCTCCACCTCAAAATTTAATATTTGCCCATATTTTCTCCCAGGATTCATTCCATTGCTTTCTTTTTTCACTGGTAACAAATGATTAAAATTTTATATTTCTATAATAGTTGCTGACTTTCAACATTCTAAGATTTTACTGATGTGCTAGTTCTTTACTGCTTTCGAGATTTTTAAATATAGATTTTTGCCCAGAATTTGTTGGTCCTTAATGCAAGGACTCAACTGAATTATTTGGTCAGCCATTACTAGAAGCCTCACTTTTTTCCACTAAAAAATTCATCTTGAAGATGATTCCTGATAACCAAGAAGACTAATGTTCCCCTCAGCTGAGCTCAACTCCGGACAAGTTTCTCTCTGACTATAGGCCCCAACCTCACTTTCCTTAGAGCATGTCTCCTTTGAAATGTAAATCCTCCAGCCTCTGGTCAGTTTTACAACCCAGGTAGAGCTATTTCTCAAGAACCTGGGAGCCACCCCTTGGGCATCCAATCATCAAGAAAGATAGTGCCCTATCTGTGGAATCCAAAATATTAAACCAACTAGTGAATACAACAAAAAAAGCGGCAGCCTCACAGATACAGAGACTAAACTCGTCGGGGGTCAGGCAGGGGTGGGGGGGTTGTGATGATCGCTCAGTGCTGTCCAGCTCTTGCAACCCCGTGGACTGACACCTTCCAGGGTCCTCTGCCCACGGGATTCTCCAGGCAAGAATGCTGGAGTGGGCTGCCTTGCCTTCTCCAGGAGGGGATGAAGAGGTACCAACTAATAATGAGCAACATTGTTCAGCTTTTCATGTTTTCTTGTGTTTGCTAGCCATCTGTATGTTGGGCTTCCCTGGTAGCTCAGCTGGTAAAGAATCCACCTGCAATGCAGGAGACCTGGGTTCTATTCCTGGGTCGGGAAGATCCCCTGGAGAAGGGAAAGGCCACCCCCTCCAGTGTTCAGCCTGGAGAATCCCAGGGACGGTATAGTCCACGGGGTCACAAAGCGCCAGACACGACTGAGTGACTATGCACAGAGCAGCATAGTCTCCTTTGCTGTGCAAAAGCTAAGTTTAACTAGGCCCCACTTGTTCACTCTTATTTTTATTTCCATTACTTGAGGAGCAGGTCATAGAGGATCTTGTGACTGAGTCATACAGTGTTCTCCCTATATTTTCCTCTGAGTCTCATAGCTTCTGATCTTGAATTTAGGACTCTAACCCATTTGAGTTTATGTTTGTCTGTGGTGCTATGAACTGTACTAACATACAACACTCCCAGAATCTATAAAGCAGTGCTGATGAACCTATTTTCAGGGTAGCAACGGAGACACAGTCCTAGAGAACAGCCGTGTGGATATGAGGGTGGGGAGGGGAGGGAGAGGGTGGGACGAATGGAGAGAGTAGCGTGGAAACACAGACGACCACATGCAAACAGATGGTCAACGGAAATCTGCTGAATGACTCAGGAAACTTGAACTGGGCCCTGTAGTACCTAGAAGCGTGGGATGGCAGGCGGTGGGAGGGAGGTTCAAGAGACAGAGACGTGTTTACATATGGCTGGTTCATGTTCATGTATAGCGGAAACCAACTCGATGGACGTGAGGCTGAGCAAGCTCCAGGAGTTGGTGATGGACAGGGAGGCCTGGCATGCTGCAGTCCATGGGGTCGCAAAAAGTCGGACACGACTGAGCAACTGAACTGAACTGATAGTAGAAACCAACACAATATTGTAAAGCAAGTGTCCTTCAATTTTTAATTTTAATTTTAATATCAATTTTTAA
This sequence comes from Odocoileus virginianus, assembly GCF_023699985.2. Taxonomy (NCBI): domain Eukaryota; kingdom Metazoa; phylum Chordata; class Mammalia; order Artiodactyla; family Cervidae; genus Odocoileus; species Odocoileus virginianus. The sequence goes on along the minus strand of NC_069705.1, from coordinate 8,327,989 downwards.
ACTTCTTTGACATTTGCAGTAAATTCGGTGGACATTTCCTACAAAGAAGCATCTGAAACACGAGGTTCACGAGACAGCTCTCTCACGCTCTACGAGTCGTCTCTAACATTTTGTCTCTGTCTACACTGCTCCTGGCAGTGTTTTTATCTGTATTTTAGCCAGGGCAATGTAAACAAGCCAGCACCACAGATCTAGAACTAGGAACATTCAAAGTATACTCTTCATAGTCCATATGTGACTCAGTCACTGATCATTTTGCCCTGACATAATCCATTTTATAACCTATTCTTCAAGTAATGCCCAGGAAAGTCATGCTTGAATTTTATACAGGAATTTTAACTTTTAAGAGACTTGATGGTATCTTATCAATAAATGGCATCTTATTAAATAGTACTACATATCCATAACTCCTATTAGAAATCTTTAGGACTAGATATATTTTGGTATACAGAGTATTTTGGATTTTATAATGATAATATACATCAGATACATAACATACATGAGTGATAATGAAGTAGATACATCATGTGTTACATACAACACTCTCAGCTCTCTCTAGCACAGAAACTCATAATTCAACACATTACTATTTCTGCATCAAGCATATGAATACACTAAGTGGAATACATGAGTATTTTTTTAATATTCTTGGATCAATTGAAGAAATGGCTTTCCACTAAAAGAGTTTTTATAACAAACAAAAAATCTGAAATCTTTGGTTTCAGAGATCTATAGATTTTGGAACTGTAGATCAACGACTGTGGGCCTGAACTCTATATCACTTTTCCCAAGTTGGAAATCAAAAATCAATTTTTAAAATACCTTTTTCTTCTTTTCTCACTATATTCAATGCAATATATTAGTTCCATATTCTAAGTATCTTTCAATGTATTCACTACATTCACTGCCTTAACATATACATGAACAGTTATAATTATTTCCTAACAGTTATTTCTGATTCTAATCTCAATTTCAATGAAAATTTTATAGCAATAATTGCAAATAATTCAACTGGAAACACTGCCTTTCAACATAAAATCACCAAAGGAATCCATCTCCCCTAGGTAAAAAGTCTTTGATCATCTGGATCTCTCCCCTTTTCTAGATTTGTAAAAATAATTTTTTTAATACAAAGGCTAGTCCCAAGTCATATTAATCTTAGAATTATCCAAATACACGATTATTTTTCATACTTCTGGGTCTTCCCATGTGTGGCTGCCTCTGTAAGAAATTCCATTTTATCTCTCAATCATGTAAACTCTTACAGACTCATTCACTGTCAGATCCCTGAAGTCCTTAACCATTCCATTCCCATCACAAACCACCATCACCATCAACACTTTCACTAAGTATTATTTCTACAATGCTATTCTAGTGACTTGGATGTTTTTTGTTGTTGTTTATAGAATTTAATTTTTATTAATGTTTATCCCACTACCATAGGTATGGTTTACTTATAATCCATAGAGACATTACTTGGAAAATGCATTATCTTCCATTTTTCCTTCAGAAAAAAAAAATGATTCTCATGCAGACAATTAAAATAATCTCCAGAGAATAGAAACATAAAAATCTTTCATCTCTACATATGGTAGATCAATTTCTCCCAGAACATTGCAGCAATATCATGTAATCAGATCAAAAATATTTATCTGCCATGCTTTCTAGCTGGAAGCAACATGTATGTGTATAATACATACAAACACACAGACGGAGGAACATACACATGCATGCATACCCAGACATGTGCATACACAAATGTATAAATATACAAATATATATTCAGTTTCAGTTCAGTCGCTCAGTTGTGTCCGACTCTTTGTGACCCCATGAACCGCAGGCCTCCCTGTCCATCACCAACTCCTGGAGTTCACTCAAACTCAAATCCATAGAGTTGGTGATGCCATCCAACCATCTCATTCTCTGTCGTCCCCTTCTCCTCCTGCCCTCAATCTTTCCCAGCATCAGGGTCTTTTCAAATGAGTCAGCTCTTCGCATCAGGTGGCCAAAGTATTGGAGTTTCAGCTTCAACATCAGGCTTTCCAATGAACACCCAGGACTGATCTCCTTTAGGATGGACTAGTTTTGAAGCACTTAACAAGTAGAATATTAGAACAATAAACGTTTTTCTTATTTTTACTTTTTTTAATAGAAGTTGTAAAATTATTATGACAAACTTTACACATTCATTGTCCAGATTTAGCAATTATAAATTCATGGACAATCGTGTAGGATTTACACTCCTATTCAGTTCCTTACTCCCAATCTCATGTATTTTGAAGCAAATCCCAAACATTACGCACTTCATTCATAAATATGGTAATCAGCATGCACTTTAAAGTTTGGTAAGGATTGTGTTGAGTGTTCTTAATGCTGAAAATTTTCACAAAGTTTCAAATTCACAGAGGCAATTTTGATAAATGATGGTTTAATTTCATTTTGCTTTATTTTGTTGAGATTTCTAATCACTTCAGGCCTTCTGAGAAAAAAAGATTTCTTTGGAGCTGTGTGTTTTGATCTTTTTAATAAAAAGGACAACTCATTTGTTCTTTTTAACTTCTCAATAGAGACATCCAAATGCTGTGTAGTCTGCATGGCTGACAAGAACTGAATTACAAAATATTATGAACAAACAGGTACTGCAAAGTTTGAAACAAATTGACTCTACATAAAAATTAAATTCATCTTCGAATGATTGATTCAGTTTAAACTGTGTCTTCTTTATTCATGAAAGGCTCTAAGACATCCATGAAAGAAATGTTTCTATGGCTGAGTATAGATGTGAATGCCCTCAGTGAACACACAGGGAAACCATAGCCTTCCTAGGAACTGTTTCAGAACTATTTATACCAAAGTTTTCATTAACCACCCTCAATTCTGCTGACCATAAAAGCCATACAGTTTTCACCAGTCAACCTCAAATTTAAAAGAAAAGTCGGATGATGACAGCTTGATGAATGAACAGGATGTGTGTCCACTTATTTAGAAAAATATCATAAAGATATTCAAAGTTCTGATGTCAAATGTATTCAAATTAAGGGCCCTCAAAGGTAAAGATCATTTCTTCATGCATCTCAATACAGACAACGACAGCAAGAAGTGAAGCAGCCAATTTCATTTTGAACTCGTTTTTAGTCTCGCTGGAATCGCACTGGGCTTGCATAATCAGAGACCAAAGGGATTGTCTGTATGCACTTGGTAAAGCACTTGCTGCTCTAAGTCTCAGAATGTCCATCTATAAAGCGGGATTAACAGCACATTGCTGCAAAAACCAAATGAAAGAATAGGTGTCAAAGTGCTTTTGAAAATTAAATGACTAATAAAATGTGCGTTTTATTTATTAGGCAAGGGAAGGGCTTCCTTGGTGGCTCAGTCAGTAAGGAACCCACCTGCAATGCAGGAGACCTCGGTTCAATCCCTGGGTTGGGAAGATCCCCTGGAGGAGGACATGGCAACCCATTCCAGTATTCTCGCCTGGAGAATCCCCAAGGACAGAGGAGCCTGGGGGGGCTGCAGTCCCTGGGCTCGCAAAGAGGTGGACATGACTGAGTGACTAAGTACAGGCAAAGTATTCAAAATTTTAGAGGATGGAATAATTGCCCTGCATTGCTACTAAAATAAGAACAAGAGACCTTTTACAATGACAATGAAGATCTTGAGACTAGTAAAGCCTGGTCTGCTGATTGCTGTTCAGTTGCTAAGTTGAGTCCAACTCTTTGTGATCCCATGACCTGCAGCATGGCAGGCTTCCCTGTCCTTCACTATCTCCCTAAGTTTACTCAGACTCATGGCCATTGAGTCAGTGATGCCATTTATCTAACTCATCCTCTGTCGCCCTCTTTTCTTGACTTTAATCTTTCCCAGCGTCAGGTTTTTGTTTTTTTTTTTCAAATGAGTTGGCTTTTCACATCAGGGGGCCAAAATATTGGAGCTTCACCTTCAGCATCTTGTCCTTCCAATGAATGTTCAGGGTTGATTTCCTTTAGGATGGACTGGTTTGATCTCCTTGCAGTTCAAGGGACTCTCAAGAGTCTTTGCCAGCACCAGACTTCAAAGGAAAGGCATCAGTTCTTCAGCTCTCAGCCTTCTTTATGGTCTAACTCTCACATCCATACATGACCACTGGAAAAACCATAGCTTTGACTATGCAAAACTTTGTCGACAGAGTGATGTCTCTGCTTTTTAATATGCTGTCTAGGTTTGTCATAGCTTTTCTTCCAAGGAGCAAGCATCTTTTAATATCATGGCTGCAGTCACTGTCCACAGTGATTTAGGAGCCCAAGAAAATGAAATCTGTCACTGTTTCCACTTTCTCCCCAACTATTTGCCATGAAGTGACGGGATCAGATGTCATGATCTTCGTTTTTTCAATGTTGAGTTTTAAGCCAGCTTTTTCACTCTCCTCTTTCACCCTCATCAAGAAGCTCTTAAAGTAGTATCATCTGCATATCTAAGGATGTTGATATTTCTCCTGGCAATTCTGATTCCAGCTTCTGAGTCATCCAGCCCAGCATCACATATGATGTACTCTGCATATAAGTTAAATAAGCAGGGTGACAATATGCAGCATTGACATCCTCCTTTCCCAATTTGGAACCAGTTTGTTGCTCCATGTCCAGTTCTAACTGTCCCTTCTCGTCCTGCATAGAGGTTTCTCAGGAGGCAGGTCAAGTGGTCTGGTATTCCCATCTCTTCTAGAATAATTCCAGTTTTGATCCACCCAAAGGCTTCTGCATTGTCAGTGAAGCAGAAGTAGATTTTTTTAAATTCCATTGCTTTTTTTATGATCCAGATTGTGCTCATCTAAGTCCTCACTCTTAATACTACATAACTCAGCTAATATAGTATACTTTGTCCTCTTTGTGTGGCTTTGTTTTAATCATCTGATAATTATCCCTCAAGTCATCTTTTATGCAATCACCCTCTTCCCCAATTCAGTTCAGCTTGCAGAAACCAAGCAGGATCCTGCAGGGACCTTCCTGGGTAGAAACCCCTCACACTGCATCCCCGCTCTTGTTTGTAGAAAATGTTCAGCCTCCTAAACTCTCCCCGAAGATCCAAAGAACAAATTTATTCAGAGAAGTGAGAAAATGCAGACACAAAGGAAGACAGTCAAGCAAGAGGACGGAATGACAGTTTAGCCATAAAACAAAGTCAAGGGTCTTCAGTTCCTTCTCAAGGGCAGTAGATGACATTCTAACCCACGTCCAGGAGTCATTCTGCAGATACTGAAGCCCCACCCAGGGAGACGTGAACTGCATGCTGCCCACCAGCACTGAAGGGTTCAGACTAGCTGGGACCACGTTGGGGACGGAGGCTCCGGAAACATCAGCCCGTAACCTCACCATCAGCCGTCAGAGAACCTTGCTCCAACTGCTCGGACACCCTGCGACCCTGCTCCTCACACTGTCTTTACAAACCTTTCCCCGAGAGCCACTGCGGAGCTTGAGTCTTTGGAGCTTGAACCGCCCATTCTCCTTGGTTGGCCTTGCAATAGACACTGCTTTCTTCACTTCAACGCAGGCCACGAGACTGGCTTCGCTGTGCACACATAAGCAGCTCCACGTCTGGTTCGGTAGCGTAGATGTGCCACCACTCCCACTTCTAAAGAGAAACTACAGGAGTCGGACACGACCGAGGGGCTTCACCTCCTGTCTTCCTTTCCACTAATCTGTAATCTCTAGTATAATGTCACTTAAATTTGTGAATATGAGATTTACGATCGTTATATTTCAGTTCTCTGGTTTCTCATTAGCCCTACTTCAATTTTCTTTATTTTTTGATGATGCAGGTGCTTTTATTTTTTTTTCAATTTTATGAAGCAATATTTAGGCTTTAATTATAAATGTTTAACAGATAGCAACTAATGAGAAATTTAATATGCTCTGCTTTTTTTCTCCGTGTTTTCTACATCGGGATTCTTTGCTATAGAAATTATTGGTCATTTTCATAGTGTAATTATGGCTTTTGGCAAACTGACCTAAAATGTGCTACTAGGTATAGTGTTTAAGAACGTAGGCTCTGAAACGAAACAATTCTTTATGTATTGCTGCACATACACTTACTTGCTGAATGGTGTGGCCTTGGATACATTATTTAATTTTCCTGGGCCTTACCTGTAAATTGGGGATGATATTAGTAGTTTATCACAGGAATTGTAGGAAAGTTAAATGGGGATGATGGGAAATGATGTGGCAGGTTCCCTGACTACTAGCAGAACATAATACATTTATCATCAAGTACATTAAATACTGTTATTGGAAATCATACTACTTACTACCCCTGGACTACACTCTAAATATACTTTAATAATCTTAAATAAGTCAGATGCATGAGACAAAGAAACAAAGGTATCTAAGAATGTGTCAATAGAAAATAAGGCAAATGAAAACTTTGAATGTTAAACTGAGTATGCGCAGCTTAATGATTTTGGAAAAATCATTATTGTTTATAAAATTATGAGATGCTAAATAAAGTAAAAGTAAAAGCCGCTCAGTCGTGTCCAACTCTTTGTGACCCCATGGACTATACAGTCCATGGCATTCTCCAGGCCAGAATACAGGAGTGGGTAGTCTTTCCCTTCTCCAGAAGATCTTCCCAACCCAGGGACGCTACATAGCTTCTTATAAACCAAAGCATCTTAATAGTTTAACTGACTGATTTTTGTTTATGTGGGGTTTGCTTCTTTGTTTGTTTTGTTACCATAAGCCAGCTTTATTGGAGTGAAACCATATAAACTCAAAGACCTTGCCTATTTTATTCACTGTTATACACTGACATCCCCAGCATCTGATACTTGGTTCATAGAATAAACACACAAATAGCTATACAAAGGAGGTATGAATTTTAAAGATGAATAAAATCCTGCCCATTTGAAGTATATGCAAGCACTGACTTATCTTGAAGCAATCAAAGATAAACTGGTTATGAATTTGACCCTCACCAGAAGATAGAGGAGAAAGGACATTCATATTGAGACAATAAGACAAAAAAATAAATAAATTCAACCTAGATAGATTTCAGAGGAGGGGAGTACTATTTCAACCATAAAAAAAGACATCATTAAAGTGGAGATTTTATTTACTTATTTTTTTATTCTTCAGTGTAGCTATGGTCACAAACCTGCCACTGACCAGCTAAGCATATCCCAGGCATATATTTCATTTGAGTGAGCGTTTAAAATATTTAAATTTAATTATCTTTAATCAAGGCATGTGTTTGCCATTCTACCTCTCTACACTGGTGTATCATCGAGACACTTTAAATGTGTTGTCAGCCCTTCGGACCCGAATCCATGGTACACAACCTCCAAAGTGGGTTAAACACAGTTCTGCAGTGCCTGCCAAAGGAAATCAGATGGCAGCAGGCTTACGGACGACACAGTGGAGACACAGCGATACCCGTGCTGGGAATTTAGAAACAGCAACAGACCACCGCAGCAGAGACCAACGATGCGGCAGACCACTGTAAACAAGTCCTGGCAAGATCCGGTCAAAGTCAAGCCTCCCAAGTAACAAGATCTCATCACTGCCCACAGACACGTGAAGCTTGGGAGAATCTGGTCAGCAGGCTTAGGACCTATCAAGTCACCAGCCCAGCCCCATCGACTGAGCACATCTCCCACCGCAAGGCACCAGAGACCCACCCTGGAAGCCACCAGTGACCTCTGTTCATACACTTTGACTCTAAACTCTGTTCATCACCAAATTGGAATACCTATTTCTCTGTCTTCTGTTCTCAGAGAATAAATTGAATCATCAGGATATCCGATTCCTGAAAATACACCATGTTTCTTAGTATATCTTATTATCCAGGAAAACAATGTCTGGTAGATGTCTAATGGATGATGGATGTCTATCTACAAGTATGCGTGTGCATGTGTGTGTTCAGTCACTCAGTCACGTCCAACTCTTTGTGACCCATGGACTGTAGCCCTCCATGCTCCTCTGTCCATGGGATTCTCCACGCAAGAATACTGGAGTGGGCTGCCATTTCCCTTCTCCGGGGCATCTTCCTGACCCAGGGACCGAACCCATTGTCTCTTGGGTCTCCTGCATTGGCAGGTGGATTCTTTACCCCTGCATCACCTGGGAAGCCCCAACTTACAATCACAGCTAAAATTATGTTTTGAAAATTTTTGTCACACTTTCACATCCCTAAATTCATGACTTCATATAGTGATCATTTGCTCCCTTTACTTGCCTTCTTACATTCAAAACGAATTCATGTAAAGTAGCATATGCTTGGAGGAAAAGACACTGAACTGGAATTTAATATTACAGGATGTAATAGATACAGACACTGTTGGTGCCCTACCTATCCTTCTTACTCCTTCACTGGGTACCAGTCAGTATCCAGGGACCAGCTACTACATTTCTTTGAGTTTCTCTTTGTAATCAGTGCTTTTTTTTTTTTTTTAGTATTTATTTATTTGGCCATGCCAGGCCTTAGCTGTGGCATGCAAGGTCTATCCATCTCCACTGCAGCATGTGGGATCTTGAGTTGCAGCTAACAGACTTAGCTGTGGCATCTTGTTCCTGACCAGGGATCAAACCCAGACCCCCTGCATTTTGAGCACAGAGTCTTAGCCACCGGACCACAGGGGAAGCTCCTGCCTGAGGCTCTCTTGCACCCCAAGCCCATCCTGCACCCACATGGCCAGTGGTGCCAGAGAAGTAGACGCCCCTCTCCACTCAAAGTTTCCCTGGGGGCTCAGTGGTGAACAATCCGCCTGCCGCCGCAGGAGACGAAGGAGACAGGGGTTCGATTCCTGGGTCGAGAAGATCCCCTGGAGGAGGTCATGGCAACCCACTCGAGGATTCTCGACTGAAGGATTCCACGGACAGAGGAGCCTGGCAGCTATGGTCCGTGGAGTCACAGAGAGTTGGACACGACTGAGCGAGCACTGGTAGAAGCAGCTTGCAACCACGAGTTTATGGAGCTGCCATGTAAACGCCACGCCCCCCAGCCCTTGGGTGTGGGTTAGAAGCTGGAGCGACGTGAGGTCTGTGAGATGCGAGCCTCCTGGCTCCCCGCAGGGGCTGTGGGCAGCGTTTGTCCCCCGTGGCGCCGCAGATCACACGGCCTCAAGACTTGCCTTTCCCTGCCTGCTTCCCTTTTCTATTTCTCCATCGGTACTTTCTGGGCTCAACACCCAAAGAAACCGTTTAACTTATCCTTGTCACAGATCTGACTCTGAGGGAACCCCACCTAAGACAGAGCAGTAGCAAATTTTCTCACGCATCTCAAATGTAGAAAGCATCTCTTTGCGAAACTAATGCAAATGTGATCTTGCTAACATCAATCAGCTGATCTTTGCCCGTCATGCTAACACACTCGGTGTGCTTAGCGTGGCTGTAACAACTTTTCACACACACACCTCCTCTCAGTAGCTGATTCTGTATCTGAAAGAGCAAAGGGAGGCTTCTCTCAACCACTCCCAGCGCCTTGACCTACCATGACTCCCGCTGAAATTAAAACCCTGCCAACCGCTTCCAAATGTACTGGTATTGTACCCCCCCCAGTGGGAGCCGATGTAAAATTAAACCATAAGTGGAAAAGAATCTTCTCTCTCCAAAGTAAATAGGAGTGAAAAAAGTTTTCTAAGTACTGCTCATTTTATACGGATGGCCCCTTTTCCAAATTTTATCCTATAGAAAAGAAAAAAAACCCTCAGTTTGTTTTTCAGGAGCGTTTGTTTTTACCACAGCTGGACATGAAAATTATAAGCAAGCTGCCAGCAGGGATCAAGGTGCTTAGAAGCATGGAGCCTCAGCATGACAGGCCACCGAAATCTTCGACTCACAAACACACAATGGAAAAGGACATCACTGGAGAAAGCTACATGGCGTGAGCGTACAGCTCAGCAGAAAATAGCTGAGAATCCCCTGATTCCTAGAAGATGATTGCTTTATCCAGCCTTCAAAGTTCCCCTGCAAAGCTCAGCTGTTTTGTTCTCTGATCTGCAGGTGAGAAAACATTGTTAAACTGTGAAATCGGTATCCTTGGCAACACGTGGCGTAATTACTTTATGTTTGTTTAGCAATTTGTTGTTAAAGTTACTGAGCAGAACAGGAATCTCATTTGTGTACACGACGTGTTTTGCTGTGACTTTCTCCCCCAAGGCGAGCTTTCGACAGCTGCCGCTCTTGCAGTCTAGGTCACCAATTTGTAGCCTCCTGTCCACGCACATGTCAGTCATCTTTTTACGTTTCATCACGTTTTTTACCCTCTTTGCTTGTCTTGCGTTTCCCTCTTCCGCATCATCTCTCATTTTCCTATATGGCATGAGTTAGCATCTGTGTTGGTTTTCCCTCTGAATAGTGAGATGCTGACAGGCCCAGTGACCTTAATATAAACTCCACTCAATCTCCCCACGTGTCTAATCATATCTTTGAGCTCCTTCTCCCTTGACATATCTCTGCTTGCAAAGGCCAAGATGAAGAAGTACAGGCTGGATCCTTGCTCTTTGGGGTGAGACTGCAACACATCAGCATATTCCGGCAGCTGGCTAGAAATGCAGAGTCTCGGCTCCTCACCCAGACCCACTTGATCAGAACGCGCTTTGCATGAGACCAGGCCTCAATGTACATATGTACATGAAAGCTCCGGAAGCTTTAGTACAGGTAATTTACAAGGAAATGGACGGGGCTCTTAGCTGTTTTCAACATTCATCATTTTCTGCTCCTTATACTTAATTATTTACTTTAATTTTATTTTATATTGGAATATAGTTGATTTACAATGGTGTCTTAGTTTCAGGTATAGAGCTGAGTAACTTTGTTATATATGTATATACACATTCATTCTTTTCCATATTTTCTTTCCATATAAGCTATTACAGAATATTGAATAGAGTTCCCTGCATTTTACAGTAGGGCCTTGTTAGTTATCTATTTTATATACAGTGGTGTGTATATGTTAATCCCAAACTTCTAATCTCTCTCTCCCCCAAGGTTGCCCTTTGGTAACTATATATTTCTTTTAGAAGTCTGTGAATCTTTCTGTTTTTTAAATAAGCTCATTTGTATATATTTTTTCTAAATTATATACATAAATGCCATATAACTAACATTTGTCTTTCTCCATCTGACTTTCTAGGTCCATCCATGTTGCAGCAAATAGCACCATTTCATTCTTTTTTATGAATTCCTGAGTAATATTCATTGCATATATGTATCACATCTTCATCAATTCCTCTGCTGATGGTCATTTAGGTTTTATCCATATCTTCAGTTCAGTCGCTCAGTCGTGTCCGATTCTTTCCGACCCCATGGACTGCAGCTCGCCAGGCCTCCCTGCCCATCACCAACTCCAGGAGTTTATTCAAACTCATGTCCATTGAGTCAGTGATGCCATCCAACCATCTCATCCTCTGTCGTCCCCTTCTCCTCCCACCTTCAATCTTTCCCAGCATCAGGGTCTTTTCCAGTGAGTCAGTTCTTCACAACAAGTGGCCGAAGTACTGGAGTTTCAGCTTCAGCATCAGCCCTTCCAATGAACACTCAGGATTGATTTCCTTTAGGATGGACTAGTTGGATCTCCTTGGAGTCCAAGGGACTCTCAAGAGTCTTCTCCAACACCACAGCTCAAAAGCATCAATTCTTTAGTGCTCAGCTTTCTTTATAGTCCAACTCTCACATCCATACATGTCTACTGGAAAAATGACAGCTTTGACTAGACGGTCTTTTGTTGGCAAAGTAATGTCTCTGCTTTTTAACATGCTATCTAGGTTGGTCACAGCCTTTCTTCCAAGGAGCAAGTGTATTTTAATTTTATGGCTGCAGTCACCATCTTCAGTGATTTTGGAGCCCAGAAAATTAAAGCCAGGCACTGTTTCCACTGTTTCCCCATCTATTTGCCATAAAGTGATGGGACTGGATGCCATGAACTTTGTTTTCTAAATGTTGAGCTTTAAGCCAGCTTTTCACTCTCCTCTTTCACTTTCATGAAGAGGCTCTTTAGTTCTTCTTCGCTTTCTTCCATAAGGGTGGTGTCATCTGCATATCTGAGGTTATTGATATTTCCCCCAGGAATCTTGATTCAGCTTGTGTTTCATCCAGCCCAGCGTTTCTCATGATGTACTCTGTGTATAAGTTAAATGAACAGGTGACAATATACAGTCTTGACGTCCTCCTTTCCATATCTTGGCTGTCAGGAATAGTGCTGCAATGAACATAGGGATGCATGTATCATTTCAAATTGTGGTTTTCTCCCAGCATGTGCTCAGCAGTGGGATGACTCTGTCACAAAGAAGTTCTAATTTTAGTTTATTAAGGAACCTCCCTACGGTTTTCCATAATGTTTGTAGCCATTTACATTCCCACTCAAAGTATAATAGGGCTCTCTTTTTCTCACACACTCCCCAGCATTTACTGTTTGTAGACATTCTGATGATTTTAAATGTTCATCTTAAGAGTATTCGTTACTGGATTTAGGTCAAGTGTTAAAGCGGAAACTGCATGGACCTCACAGAAGGTATGAGAAGCACTGGATGGACAGGGCATCCTGGGAGCCCCCAAGAAAAGGGAGGGTGCAGAATGCGAGGAAGCTCTGAGTTTCTGAGGAATTATATGTGGTTCCAATCACTTAGCCTGAAGGGCTGTCAGAAATTTCCAATCCAACCGAGAAAAGTATCAACTGTCTAAGGACCCAGAGAGGAGAGACTGGTGTCTAACTTATGGACCATTCAAGTCACTCAACATTTGAGAAACTGGATGTTTTCTGATTCTCCACGGTTCTTCCTTCCCCCTCACTCCATTTCCCTTCTTATTCTCAGCTTTCATCAGTTTCTTGGACTTTTCTTCCTTATCAGTGTAGGTCCCCAAATTAGGTTTCAAATGATGCTTCCTAAGACACAATTAGATTCTTCATTTTCTCGATCTCACACCCCATTCATTGAGCAGTTTTCAAAGACAAGATCATCTATGATGATCGCCTCTCTACTTTCCAAATGTTGCTAGGTACATACACAAGAAATGGGCTGATTATACTAAGAAGTCACCCGCTAATTCTATGTGCTAATAAAATAGCATTATCCCTTTTCCTCAAATTTTCAACTGCAAGCCTACATTTCTCACACTCAGAGAGTGCCTTCACTTTCTTAAAAGAGTCAGGACACTGGGACTTGCCTGGTGGTCCACTGGTTAAGAGTCTGCCTGCGCATGCAGGGGACACAGGTTCCATTCCTGGTCTGGGAAGATTCCACACGCCACAGAGGAACGAAGTCTCTGCAAGACAACACTGAGCCCTGTTCTCGAGCCTGTGTCGCAGAAGAGAAGCCGCTGCAGTGAGAAGCCCCAGCGCCGCGGCTGGGGAGCAGCCCCGGCTTGCGGCAGCTGAAGGAGCCTCCAGGCGGTGACAAAGACCCTCGCAGCCCAAAGCTCGTTAATACAGAAGTGAAATTTGGAAAAACACACAGGGCATTGGTGGGCGTCTTCTCCATGATCTCCTCTCCGCCGCAGTTCCTGACATACTTACATCCTGAAACTTTTCTTTAACTAGAAGTTCTTTTCAGTCTTGTTCAACAAATGTTTTTTCCTTTTTTTTGTGTGTGTGGGGGGCGTTGCTTGCTTGCTTAAGTCTAAGAGTAGATTTCCCATTTATACTCTTATTTCATAGTCTTTTCCCTTTAATAACCCATGGTCCTTTGAGAATATTTTGTTTACTTATCTATTTCTCTATTTATTTATTTAAATCTTGAATAACTGTTTTAATCTTCTGGGGATACTTAAATTCTTTCCTTTTAGTACAACTGAGTTTCCCTACTGAGTCCTTTTTTCTGCTTGTAAACACAGATTTCTGCTGTCTCAAAAAAAAAAAAGCAAGAAATGTGTTTGCATTTGTCTTTTATGGCCTGTATCTGACCTCACCACCAACACTTCTCAAACCCATATGCTACATGCTCAGCAATAATAGAAAACAGATTACTGACATACACAGCAATATGAACAAATCTCAAAATCATGCTGAGTGCAGAGAGCCAGCCACGAAAAATTACTGTCTTTAGTACTATATGACCATCCTTACAAGAAATTCTGGAAAAGACAGATGTAATCCATAGTGAAGGAAAGCAAGCAAGTGGTTGCCTGGGGTGACACTTTCGGGAATTGAATTGAGAAGGATCATAAGAGAACTCTTTGGAGTAACGAAAATATTCTCTCTCTTGATTATGGTGGTACATATAAACTCATCAAAACTCATTGAGATGCACATAGAATTGGTGCATGTGACTGCATGCAATTCATGCTTCAAAAAAGTTGATTTTTAAACTGCTGTGTGTGTAACCTCAAAATTAGTTTCTTAACCCCAAGGCTTCTGCACAACTCACTTCACTGAAACTGTTCCAGTGAATGTCACACATACAGTCCTCAGGAGGCAGAGGCCTTCCTAAAATTTTCTCTTATTTTGACTTTTAGTGTGAAATGGCTTAGTTACTTTCCTACTTACTAGAATATTTTTTGAACCTCTCTTTCCCTAAATCTTTCTCTTTTACTTTTATTCTGATATTTGTAAGCAATTAAATGGGTTGCAGTCAGGAGGTTCATTAAAAACTAAAAGCAGAGTTATCTACCATATGACTCAGCAATCCCACTCCAAAGCATATATCTGGAAAAAAGGAAAACTCTACTTTGAAAAAATACATGCATTCCAGTGTTCACTAAAGCACTATTCACAATAGCCAAAATATGGAAGCAACCTAAATGTCTATCAACAGAAGAATGGATGAAGAACATATCCACACACACAATGGGAAACTAGTCAGCCATAAAAACTGAATGAAATATTTTCACTTGCAGCAACATGCATGGACCTAGAGATTATCATACTAAGTGAAGTTAAGTCTGAAAGAGAAAGATGAATATCATACAATACCACTTGTCTGTGAAATCTAAAAAATTAATACAAGTCAACTTATTTACAAAATATAAACTTACTCACTGACATAGAAAAGAATTCATAATTACCAAAGGGGATGGATTGGGGGGGGATAAATTAGGAGTTTGGGATGAATAGATACATAATATTGCACATATGCTCGAGATCCTGCCTGCTAGGTTTCACCGTTCCACAAACCGAGAGCTTCCAGATATCTGAGCTGGAGAAGGCAGGGGATCCAGAAATCAAATTGCCAACACTTCTCTGATCACAGAGAAACCAAGGGAATTTCAGAAAAGCATCTACCTCTTTCACTGACTACACTGAAACCTTTGACTGTGTGGATGATACAAAATTGTGGAAAATTCTTAAAGAGATAGGAATATTAGATGATCTTGCCTGTCTCCTGAGAAACCTGTATGCAGGTCAAGGAGCAACAGCTATGTTCCTCGTATGGAACAACCGACTGGTTCAGGATAAGGAAAGGAGTATGACAAGGCTGTTTTTGTCACCTGTTTATTTAACTTATACCCAGAGCACATCACGCGAAATGCCAGGCTGGGTGAGTTACAAGCTGGAGAAACATCAGCAACCTCAGAAGTGCAGATGACACCACTCTAATGGCAGAAAGTGAAGAGGAATTATAGAGCCTCTTGATGAGGGTGAGAGAGCAGAGTGAAAAAGTGGGCTTAAAACAATACTAAAAAAGCTAAGATATGGTATCCGGTCCCATGACTTCATGGCAAATACATGGGGAAACAATGGAAACAGTGACAGATTTCCTCTTCTTGGGCTCTAAAATTACTGAAGATGGTGACTGCAGCCATGGAATTAAAAGACACTTGCTTCTTGGTAGGAAAGTTATGACAAACCCAGACAATGTGTAAAAAAGCAGAGACACCACTTTGTCAACAAAGGTCCGAATCGTCAAGGCTATGGTCTTTACAGTAGCCATGTACAGTTGTAAGAGCTTGACCATAAAGAAAGCTGAGCACCTAAGAATTGATTCTTTTGAACTGCGGTGCTGGAAAAGACTCTTGAGAGTCCCTTGGATTGCGAGAGATCAAACCAGTCCATCCTAAAGGAAATCAACCCTGAATATTCACTGGAAGGACGGATGCTGAAGCTGAAACTCCAATACTCTGGCTACCTGATGAAAATAGCTGACTCACTGGAAAAGACCCTGATGTTGGGAAAGACTGAAGGCAGAAGGAGAAGAGGGTGACAGAAGATGAGATGGTTGGACAGTATCACTGATTCAATGGACATGAGCTTGCGCAAACTCTGGGAGATGGTGAAGGACAGGGAAGCCTGGTGTGCTGCAATCCATGGGTCGCAAAGAGTCGGACATGACTTAGTGACTGAATAGCAACTATATATATATATATATATATATTACTATGTCACATTTAAAAATATATGTATGTACGCAAAGTGAATCTTAGAAGGGAGTGTAAAGATGATAAGAGTGGAGGGGGCTAGGGCAAGTTCCAGTAACTGGAATTCTGGGATTCATTTCTTTAGAATTTGAATTATCTTTATCAATTCAGTTGAGCCATCTTAAGCAATTGACTTTTTTTTTTTCAGTTTCCTAACATACTAGTGAGGTATATAATAGTTACTTAATGCCCATGAGTTTATTGGAAGAATTAAATAAGATAATCCATGGAGAATATGTGAAACAGTGTCTGGTGGTCTTAAGTGCTCAATAAATTATTAGTGGTATCATTAATAATGGTATTAGAATGATGGCAAATTTTCACATTATTCTCAGTACATTTCTATATTTCTAGTTTTTTGAAATGATAAACAATTAATATTACAACTCTATATTTTACTGAAGGCATTCAACTTCCAATGATAAACCACTTGGACCCAAAAGAGCAACAACAGTTTACAACCAGTTATCTCAAACATCTTTAAGTCATTTGAGAAGTACACTTGGTCATTCCATTTGAATAATTTGATTTTCCTGTTGTCATCATCTCTTCTGCTTAAAGTGTCATGGTTTATTATATTCAATTTTACGTACATTTCACATGCCTTTACTTTTCCCTGCATTAAAAAGAAAAAAGCTACTAGCATTACCTTCCATACCCTGAGATGAGAAAATACAACAAAGAAAGCACCAAACGTCAACACTGACATATAGTAAAGGAAAGAAGCAGGAGACTGTATCAAACAAGAGAAAATAGCCTGATTCACAACTGCTAGGGCACTTTAAGTTTTGCTCACTACCTAATTTTGTTCTGTTTAAAAATCGTAGATTGTGCATCAAATACACACAGACACACCACACACATACACACACACACACACATTTATCAGCAAGAAGTACAAGGAAGACTGACCCAAGGCAGGGGTGGGGGAACGGACCTCGAACAATGATGTCTGGTCCAAATTACACAGCATTAAGCACTTGGCAAACTTCCTGATTTTCAAATGTACCAAGTGATTTGCAGAATGCCACTTACTTTGTCCAGTTTCAGGCTCTTTGAAGTCCAAAGTGGAAACATTTATTGCCTTTTAATTTCTCCGTCAACACTAGTCCTTTAGCGAGAAATTTTAATAGCCATTCAAATCATATTGCATCATTCGTGTATCTTTAACTCTCTTAAATTATGGTCTCTAATTTAGTAAGTATTTAAATAGATCAAAAAATTCTATCGTCTCCTTCACCATGAAAATGAATTTGAGGGTTGGCATAACTGTGAAGTTCATGGCTGCATGCGTGGCCATGGAGTTCTTGCATGTAGGTCTATGATTTTTTGAGGAACAGTGCCAACTGCCTGGTTGCTGCTAGACTCCAGATATTCTCCATGATCTCCATACTAAGAATAAGCATTCTCCTTTGCTCTGCTATCTTAAAAGGATTCAGCTGCCTTTTCTCACTTTTATGGGTGAAACTTTAAAGAAATTACTTTTAGTATTTTCCTAATTCAAAAATAAATATATACATTAGCAGAAAAATGGAAAAAAAAATAGAAAAGTATGAAAAAGAGATTAACATCTTCCACACTCCAGAAACTCAGAGTTGGGTTGGTCAAAAAGTTCGTTCAGGTTTTTCCATGGCCTCTTATGGACAAACCAGAATGAACTTCTGGCAAATCCAATAATCTTCAAATTGCAATGTATTTCTTTCCATTTAGGGCTTCCCTGATTGCTCAGCTGCTAAAGAATCTGCCCGCAATGCGGGAGACCTTGGTTCAATCCCTGGGTTGGAAAGATCCCCTGGAGAAGGGAAAAGTTACCCACTCCAGTATTCTGGCCTGGAAAAATCCATGAACTGTATAGTCTATGGGGTTGCAGAGTCAGACACTTTGCAGATTAAGTGTCCCCCAAAAAGAAGAAAAAAAAAAGTCAAAGTGAGCGACTCACTTTTCCTTTCATTTGTTCCCTTGTTTTCCCTTTGTTTTTCTCTGCCTCTTTCTTTCCCTCCCCACTTCCTTCTCTTCCTTCTTTCTCCTATCCTTCTGAATTTCCATTCAGTTCCTGAGGATCCTGTTTGAACCACACCTAAGCAATAAATACTAGACTGTCCATCTCCAGACTGTGGCTGTAGGGAGAATTCTATCAACTATCAGCATACCTGCCACCTCCTCCCAGAAACCCTCCTTGACCACCACCCCCCAACTTGGCCTCCATAGATCTAGTCATTTCCTTGTCTGCAATACTTCCATTTTAAGTGCATGCTTCCATCATATATCAAAGCGAAGCATAGTTTGCTTCCTCAACCACTGTTTCTATTAGATTATAAATACATTCCACCAATTCTATACATAGATTATGTCATCTGTGAATGCCTGTTCAATTAAGTAAATGTATACACTTTGAACCCCGAACACCCAATGAGGAGTTTATAAGTAGCAGGTATGCAGTATGTGTTTAGAGGATGATTAAATGAATAAACTCACATTGCTATATCTGAGACACTCAACTGGCCTAACTGCTCATTCCTCAAAGTAAGTGCCCACTAATGGACTCAGAAGGTCAACCACAATGCAGAAAGTGAAAGAAGGCTCGGTCTGGTGGGGGAGCTGGCAGGGCCTTGGTGTTCGGGGGGTGCTGTACTCAGTCCTGTCCGACTCTGCAGCTCCATGACTGCAGCCCGACAGGCTCCTCTGACCATGGGATTCTCCAGGTGAGAACACTGGAGTGGACTGATTTCCTACTGCAGGGGATCTTCCCGACCCAAAGATGGAATCCGCGTTTCTCGGGTCTCCTGCATCAGCAGGCGAACGCCTCACCACTCCCCACGTTGCAGAGGGCACTGTCCCCACTCACTCATCCTTCCTGAAGCCAATTTTTTTTCTCATATCTCATCTCCTTGTCTGTTCTTTCTTGGCTACTCTGTCTGTGGTCTCTTTGTTCATCTTTTTACTTGGACTTATTTGTTGTCTGAGTGATTCAGTTTTGGCCCATCCCCAACAAAGTTTCAAAACCATGGACAAGATTTATTTTGCATGTTTACACACTTGCATACATTTGGACATGCCAGCTGAAGGTTTGGGATTTATTATCTCTAAGCCTGCAGCCCTTTGGCCCTTAACAAATTCACTTGGTTTCTTTGGCTTAGGAAAGGATATTACATTCAACATCCATCCTTTCCTGGAAGGGAGGCAAAAATTCATTCCTATTGTTTTACCTTAATTGAGGCTGAAGTGAGGAATACTTAAGACAACTTTTTTCTCAAGAAAAACTACATAGTGGTTGCTACATATTTTACAAGGCAATGCCCATCATTTGCAATCCCAGACACAATGGAGAGATAACTCTTGAATATGCTGAATATAAGACTTATTATCATATTTTATCATAGTAATATTTATTGTAAAATGCCTCTTCTGAGAAGAGAGACAAATATTCTAAATATTTCCATCCTGAAAAGTAGAATATTGTTTGTGGACAGCACTAAGGGACACTTTTAAATTTAGGATGAAAACCACTATAATTTGCTCTGTAGTTAAGAGACTGTTTCTGAGATAACAAAGCACAGATAAAAATTCAATGGAGAAAGGGCAATCTATTCCATAGACAGTCCTGGAGCAACAGAATATCCACAGGTAAGAAAGTGAATCCTAACACATTTCATGTATCTTATTTAAAAAATTAGCTAAAAATTAATCATAGACTTACATGTCAAATGTAAAAATACAAAACTTCGAGGAGGCAATAGAAAGTCTTTGTGACCTTGCGCTTTTAGATAAGACATCACAAAAAGCCTGATCCATAATAAAAAATAATAAATTGGACTCCGTCAGAATTAAACACTTTTTGTGAAAGCTCTATGAGTGATACTGTTAAGAGAATGGAAAATAAGATACAGACTACAAGAAAATATTTGCAAATTATATACAGGTAAAGGATTGGTATCCAGAATATATAAAGAACATTTAAAATTCAGTAGGTTTTCAGTAACAAAACAGACTATTTACATTTTTTTAAAAATGCAAACAATCTGAGCAGACACTTAATCAAAGATGATAAATTAATGACAAATTACAATAAAATTAACACTGTCATTAGCTCTTAGAAAAATGCACATTTAAACTACAATGAGATACAATTGCACACCTGTCAGAATGGCTACAAACAACCAAGTGAAACTGACAACGTGACGCCTGCTGCTGCTGCTGTTCGGTGGCTCAGTCGTGTCCGACTCTTTGTGACCCCACGGACTGCAGCTCCCCAGGCCTCCCTGTCCTTCACCATCTTCCGGAGCTTGCTCAAACCCATGTCCATCGAGTCGGTGATGCCATCCAACCATCTCAGCCTCTGTCATCCCCTTCCCCTCCTACTTTCAATCATTCCCAGCATCCGAGTCTTCTCCAATGAGTTGACTCTTCACCTCAGGTGGCCAAAGTATTGGAGCTTCAGCTTCAGCATCAGTCCTTCCAATGAACACCCAGAACTGATCTCCTTTAGGATGGACTGGTTGGATCTCCTTGCAGTCCAAGGGACTCTCAAGAGTCTTCTCCAACACCACAGTTCAAAAGCATCAATTCTTCAGTGTTCAGCCTTCTTTATGGTCCAACTCTCACATCCATACATGACTACTGGAAAAACCATAGCTTTGACTATATACAGACCTTTGTTGGCAAAATTATGTTTCTGCTTTTTAATATGTTGTTTAGGTCTGTCATCGTGTTTTCTTCCAAGGAGCAAGCATCTTTTAATTCATGTCTGCAGCCACCATCTGCAGTGATTTTGGAGCCTAAAAAAATAAAGTCTGGCACTGTTTTCATTGTTTCCCCATCTATTTGCCATGAAGTGATGGGACCGGATGCCAACGCTGCAAATGACTAGACTTCTCACTCATGCCTGATGGGCATGCAAAACAGTACCACTGCTTTCAAACCAACTTGGTGTTTTTGTTTTTATTTTCGATAAAGTTAGACATATATTTACCATGTGTGTGTGCGTGCTCAGTTGCTCAAAGGTGTCCAATTCTTTGCAACCCCATGGATTGTAGCGCATCAGGCTCCTCTGTCCATGGACTGTTCCAGGCAAGAGTGTTGGAGTAGGTTGCCATTTCCTTCTCCAGGGGATCTGGAGAATACATTTTGTTGAGTAAAAGAAGCCAAACCCAAAAGGGTACTGCATGCCATCATTTATAGGGCATTCTAAAAAGGCAAAATTACAGTGAAAACAGATTAGGAGCTCACAGCAGTTGGGAGAGGGGTGTTGACAATATAATGGCCATAGCAAGGAATTTTTAAGGTGATGGAAACATTCTATATGCGATCCCAGTGGTGGATACATGACTATCAATTCGCCAAACCCCACACAACTGTATGTCACAAAGAGTGAATCTGATATGCAATTTTAAAAAGCAAAATGAACTGACCACAGTCAATCCTAGGACAGAACGCAAGTTGTTAAAATGAATCTAGATGTGCTGCAGTCCTTTAACCTGGCCGCCCAGTAGGGGCTGGGGAAGAAAGAGCAGACCTAAGTCATTCTGGGAAATGACGTCTTGAGTAAACACTTTAACGCTAAACATAAAATGAACTGTACGTAATTACTATATGGATTCAGAATCCTGAAACTTCTATTCACATAGTTTAGGGCTAAATAAATACATACATTATAGTTAGTGGAGCCATGTTTCACACAGTCAGAAAGAAAACTCACAAATAAGCAAAGAAGGAAGGCTGGAACAAACCCTATGCTGCTCAACTGGCTCAGATATATAAATATAAAAACTGTGCTTATTATAACAGATACACAGTGATGCTACACATATGTGGGCATTCGTGGATGTGCTCAGTCGCTCAGCCGTGTCTCACTCTTTGTGACCCCACGGACGGTAGCCTGCCAGGCTCCTCCGTCCACAGGATTCTCCAGGCAATAACTCTGGAGTGGGCTGCCATTTCCTTCTCCAGGGGATCTTCCCGACCCAGGGATCGAACCCAAGTCTCCTCTGTTGACAAGTGGTTTTCTTCACCACCTAGTCACCAGGGAAGCCCCCACAGGCCCATACTTATCTTAGTAAGTGACTGAATTCATAAGCAAATGCAGAAGGACTGGATCTTTCCTAAAGAAAAGTTTCAGAAGAAAAATGTAAAAGGAAGGAGAGAAGTAGAAAAATCACATGATTGGAACACCTTAGGAGTAATTGATGCAGGCAAAATCCATGCATAGATGATAGAAATAGTGCCAAAACTTGAAGAAGGAACAAAATATTTGCTTATCCTTAAAGTATATTAAGTGCTGCAGTGTCTTTAACACTTGTCTATTAATTCTTTGCTGTTCCCCTGCAGGTAGGGGTTAATAAAGCCCCAGAGTGTGAGCTAGACTTAGTGATGCACCCCCAAACCACCAAGCAGAGAAGCGGGAGGGAGCAGGAACCTTAGAGGAGAGAGCCGGCAGACAGCAGCTTAGCCTGACCACCAAGATTCATCCCCAGTAACAAGCTGTGCTGACCTTATGTAAACCCTGCATTGAAGAGAACAAAGGGCAACTGGGCTTCTGTAGCATTCTTCCCCCAAATCAATACCGCCAGTGTGGTCGGGAGAAAACATCAAATGCAAATCAAGGGACAGTCTACAAAATTCCTGACCAGTCCTCTTGAAAAATGTCAAGGTCATGAGGACCTGAAAAGACAGAAGAACTTTTGCAGATTGGAAGAGATTAAAGAGGCATCACAATGAAATACAACACAGTATCTTGGACCAGATCCTGGGACATAAATGGATATCATTGGGAAAAAAAGATAAGTAAGATCTGAATCAAGTCTATGATTTAGTTAGTAGTACTATACCAATTTTTGATGTCTTACAAAAGCATTTGATTTGAAATATATGATTTGAAAAACATATCATTATGTAAAATGTTCACATTTTGGCAGGTGCATGGAGCCTACATAGAAACTTTCTGTTTTGACTACACAACTCTTCTATAAATCTAAACTTATTTCAAAATTCTGTTTAAAAGAGCAGAAATCCAGAATTTCTCCTAGAAGCTGTGTGTGTTAACAATACTGCCAGGAACTCATTCATGTAGCTGACTGAAAGTTTAGCTATACACTGTAGAAGTGTATTTTGAAATATAGGTCATAAGGTGATCATGCAGACCATGCAGTAATCACTAAATAGAATAATAAAATGTCCTAAAGCTGTGGGCTCGTCCCCTGAGAGAGAACCAGGCTGCTCCCGCTTAGAAAATAAACATTTTGTGTTTCCATGATACGAATCTATTACATAAACAGTTAGATTCTAATTTCCCCAACCTCCAGATTCTGCCAACTCCTATAAAAATGAGTTGCTCCCTCAGCCAAAGGAATAAATCACGGGTCATTAGCAGAGGAAGAAACAATTTACAGCGTAGGAAATTTTACAAGTCAAAGTTCAAAAACATGAGAGAAGCCATAGGGTTGTAGAGTCACAGCAACGGGCTTGCATTGCTGAAGTCAGTGGGAGGTTTGCAAGGAAAAAGGAACTCTCAGTATATAACTGGACTCTGTGTTAATATGGACAAGGGGACACTTACCCTGGGACTAGGCAACTTAAAAGGAGTGAAAAACATCCCAGGCTATACCTAGATAAGAACCTGGCTTGCTTAAGAAGCCTCATTTATATATACTTTCTAGCCTTCAAGACACACCTTTGAATTAGCAAGCTCAGGGCTGACAACGAAACAGCAAGAACTAATGCAAACAGAGGAAAATGACAGAAAGAAGTCACCCACCGTCTGTGGTCTTGTGTTCTGTTTGCGCTGAGAGCAAATTTGAAGCTAAGAAATGAACACAAACACAATTTCCCTGTCACTACTACAGCCTTGAAAGAGAATTGCAAACTCACAAGTGGCAAGCAAGTTCCATTATTTACAAAAAACAAGTCGTACTGGGAAATCACACTGTAAGACACGGAGATCTTGGCTGCGTGAACGATGCAAGTCTCCACTAACGATCCTCTGAAGTGATCCTCTGGGGAAGGTGGTCCATGTTCCTGGTGTCCCCAGCAGCAAAACTGATGCTTTTATCTCCTGAAAATGGTTTCTTCAGGGACACAAGATTCCTTGGGGAATATATATGTATGGAGCATATCATAAAACCGGCACTAAAAAGAAAGGGAGAAAGTGTATATTCTCAGTATCATTAAGTAGCTTTGTCTCTCCCTTAAAGCTAGAATCTAGAGTTTAAGAACTATTTTATCCCATTCAGCAGCTATATTTGTATGCATGCGATCAAGGTTTAGAAAAGTCATCTTACTCACAGTCCTAGGTGGCCTCCTGGTTGCAGGAAGAGCAGACATTGAAAGCAGTGCTGCTCAGAGAAGGACAACTAATGCGTCTTGGCTGAAAATGTGCACTGTATTTTAGGTGCTATATAATTAGCAATTTATTTCACCTTCAAGACAGCCTAGCAGGGTTCTTAGGTTTACTTTACAGATGAGGAAACAAGCTAAAGTGCAGAAAAGTCAAGGTTCCTCTTGACTCCACATTTCCCTACCAGCCTAAATAAATATTCTTCTCCTGGGTGGGCAGGAAACAACCCAGAATACCAAAAATAACCCAAAGGGCTGTTATATTTTATCTGCACAATTTCAAGTGTGTTACGTGTTCTTCAGAGTTGATTGGCTTTTTTGCTTAATCAAAACAAATAAATGATTCTTAGCAGTTATGGAAGATGAGGTACTGGAAAATGTGGGAAATTCAAAGAAAATAAAATTTACTGTCTAACCGCAAGAATTTTAAGATCTTTGTGGGGGGGGGGATAAAGCAAAAACAGAGAAGAATAAAGATTAATATCTTTAAGCAATTTTGAAGACCATAATATGATAAATATCCTAGGAAGACATTAATTCACGATTAGGTATTAACTGGGCTGCCCATTAATTCATGATTAAGGATTGAATGAATGAGCAGAGCGCCTGCGGGATCGCTCACTGCTCCCAGAAGTGTGAGCACCAGCCTGTGGGCACCCGCGCTGTGGAGGGATGACTCGGCAGAGGACAGCCTTTTCGCTCCTGCATCCCCGCTCCACGCTGGACCGCAGGGACCCCCTGGAACAGCGTGGTCCGCAGGAGAATGCTGGTCTGGACGCTATTTGTCAAGATGAAGTTGGTTCAGACACTGCAAGTGACTGCCCGAAGCTTCTATCGCGGTGCGCGGCTGCGGAGGGGGCGTGGAGTCAGCGTTCGGCGGGCAGGTCTCAGTTTAGGAAAGTGAACGACGCAGGAGACGGTGATGGGGCCCCGCACCGCGCTGTCTGCATGCTGGGCGCCACCGGACGGCGCGCTGAATTACCGTAAAACAGTTCCACATTATGTGCCTTTGCTTTCTGCTCAGAAAGAGCGGCAGTAGTGGTATCATACTGTGATCTCTTTCTTTAAAAAAAAACTATTTATTTTATATTGGAGTATAGCCAATTAACAATGTTGTGATGGTTTCAGGTGGAAACCAAAGAGACTCAGCCATACATATGCATGTATCCATAAAATAGTATGTTTCACATTATGTCTCTTTTCCCACAATGTTAAAAATATTTTTAAAAACCATAAAAATAAAATAAAGACTTCTCTAGTAATTTGATGGGATAATATTATGACTACTGATTCTTGGAAGATATTGGACTCAACTTTTTAATACTTTGGTATTATTTCTTTCATTTTATAGCCATTCATTTTTATTCTGTTTTATAAAAGTATCAATCTAAAGCCAGTTGGAAATAAAAACTTTAAAAACATACATAACCAGTCCTTTGCTACTGACAGTTTGAAACAGATCCTACTAAAGCACTTGGTCGTTGGAAGACAGGTATCCTCAAAGAAGGCTGCTGAGAAAAATCTGAAGGCACACGTCAGCCTCACATGTCCTTATGAGCCAAGCTAACAAGCCAGCTACCATCAAAGGAGAGATGGTCGCGAGGGGAAACGAGCGGAGCTTCCGATTACAGTCTTGTCTATGTGATCCCTCTCCCCTTCTCCAGTCCATGGAGTATCAGCCAGACTGAAAAAAAGGAAAGTTTAGGTTCCAAATGTCTACCATTTCTTTATGTCTTACACCCAAACCGTCAACATTCATGCTTAAGTGCTAAGAATATACTTAAGTGCTTTAAAGTCTGTGCCTCCACAGTGATTTTCGACCAGACAAGTACTTGGAGACTTTTGCTGAATTCTTTAAGCAGGGTGCAGGGGTGGGGCGTGTCTGGGGTTGCAAATAAAGAAAATACTTTCAGCTGATAAGAAGGACCTCCCTTTTATTAATTAATACTCAGAAATACCCCGCCACAAACAAATGATAATGTCTGTGTAGCTTCAGCAAATTATTCCAGTCTGAGTTATCAAAATGATTCCATAGAAGAAATCAACTTGGAGATGGAGAAAAAAATAGAAGAAAGTTGGTAATTGTGTAAGAAGAGAAAGAACACTCTACAGGGTGGCAGGAATATCAGAGGAACTAAGAAAAAACATGTGAAGGTCAAGTGTCTCTGCCACTTGACAATATATACTCAGCTCATACTGAGACAGGCTGGGACCTGAGACCCTTGCCTGCGGTGACTGCACCAGACAAATGCCTTCTTGAGCAGCAAAATTCAAAGAATCCATAAGGGACTAAACAGAACTGCATGCATACCCAGTTGGGATAAATGATGGGCAACGAGATACAAAAACACCAATAAGCCACTTCTGAAGAACCAGGAGCAAAAACAGAAGTCAGGAGCAAATGCAAGATATCACGCATGCCCTTTAACCTCAGCACCACCAAAGGGGCAGATCACCTAAGGCACACGCCTCTGCCTGAGCCCGGACACAGCCATGCACGCGCTCCGTGGGAGGACCCAGCCCTCCACACCTTGAGGAACAAGAAAGCAAGATCGCCCGGTACTTGCTCTCCTCCGGCTGGGCAGCAGGAGCCCCAGGAAAGCCTTGGCTGAAATTTTTGTCTGGCCTCTTACCAATACCTATTGATTAAGGAAGCCAAGAACCCCGGTCGGTAACAGTAGCAAAGTCAATCGTCAATTGCTGGGCAATGAAAAACTGCAGCGATGGGTGTGTCTGTCCACTTCCATCAGTCTTAAGATCCGCATCTGTGACTTGAATTTCTTCAGTGGATAAACTTGGGTCTACAGCATTACTGCGTGGAAATACACAAAAGACTTCCTTCAGACCTGACTAAGCAACAGCCTACTCTGCACGTCTGCATCATCCAATCCATTTCCATCATCCAGTCCTGGAAATGATCATCCAAAGGGTTCCTTGTCACTGGAAATACTGGGGTGCGTGCCACCCTGTTTGGGTTCATCGAGGTGGCCTGCGCCTCCCTGGACCATCAAAGAGAAGCATTAAGAAGTCAGTTAACGTGATCAAATGTGCCAAATGCTGCCTGTGGCTCTCAACCCCATGGCCACAATAATACCAAAGCCCTGAAGCTCAATATTTCAGTGGGAGGAACAGGGAGCTGTCAAGGGTTAGATGTGAATATTTTGATGTTATGGTAAGAAAGCAACCATAAGAAGGCCCTGAATTCCAAACTAAAAATATACCTAGATATCTCCTTACCAACAGGAAGTCACTGAAGATTTCTGAGCTAAAGAATGAGGTGTTAAAAGGTGTGTATTGCAAGGTGGGCTGAGTCAGTGAACGGGGAGAGGAATCAGCCTACTGCTATGACACTGGAAATGACATGAATCCTTGCCGCCACCATTATGGGCATGGGGGTGAAAGGCAAAATGTTCCAGAGGGCTTGAAAGGCAAGAACGGGCCTGAGCACAGTGGCTAACTTGATACTTTGAAAGGGAAGAGGAAACGGCAACTGTCAGGTTTTGAGCCTGGCGAAATAATTATATAACAGCAAAGAACAAACCTGACTCCATATTAGATCTAGTCCCTTTCTCCACTTAGTCACGCTAGCTTTGCATCTTTTCTAAAAGAGTAGCTTATAGCACAGAAAATAACAGGATAGCATATTCTCAGGACTCTATCTTTAACAGTTCAGTCACATAGAGATAAAAAGTTGCAGAAGAGAGAATAGCATTTGTTTCGTTACAGGAAGGTGGTGATGTGATCTATGTGGAAAGCTGCAAGAACAAAAGATTCCAACACCGAGACATTTGCAGCCATCAACCATGCCCCTTCCTCGCCTCCCCTTTAAAATTGCTTGGCTGACACCCTTTGAGGAGTTTGGGGTTCTGTGGGGCATGAGCCACCCAACTTCTTGCATGGCCCTGCAACAAACCTTTCTCTGCTCCAAACTTTGACATATCCTTATTGTGTGGCCTCGCTGTGTGTCCAGCACACAAACTTGCATTGCATAACAATGGGGCAGGTGAAGAGTATGATCTGGGCTTAACAGAAGACGTTCAAACTTTAATCCTGGCAAGCCTGGATTCCAGCACTCCATCCACTATTTGGAATGTATCCACTATTTATTTCTAACAATGATAACAAGAAATTTACAATCCATGACTATAGCCAGTCTTTCATTTAGTAAATCTCTTCCTTGACTTAGCACTCTTCCACCAGAAGGAAGTTACTGAAAAATCTCTTGAGAATTTTTTCATTTTCCTTTAGCAAATGAACCTCTACAAAATCTACAGTTACAAAAAGTGTTAGTACCCTGTGCAAGCACCTTTCTAAGGGAAAAAATTGAATAAGTGAGCCATTATTAAACTTTTTGCTCCAGGGTTCAGAATACCCGCAGTTTGCCACTATGTGTTACTTTGTTATAACTGCCTAAGATTTGTGAAGCCATTTATCTTGAAATTGTGTTAGTATTTGGAGAGTTTCAAGAGATATTTCTTAAACTTTGAAGCAAAGTAATACCAGACAACTGAACATGAAAAGACATTGAAAATACAAAAAACTGAAAAGTAGAGTGTAATAAATATGAAGCATATTCTCATTATCAATCCAGGATGTAGAATTTCTTCATCTTTTGCCTCTTAACAAATACTCCAATCAAAGTGAACCTCTTAAGTACCTTGAATCAGGATCATCACATCTTAAAAGAGAGGTTTAGAATGATTAATATTTCACGTCCCTCCAGGCACATCAGTTCTCAAAGTACAATTGCTATGTTTAAAACAGGGTTTCAAACTGTGTTTAATATCCCTTAAATACAAATGACTTGACTCTGTAACTTCACAGTCTATACACTGAATTTAATATTTCATGGAACTTTCCAGTGCAAGTATTTCATGCCTCGCAGGTATATTTAAAAATAATAGAAGGCACTAGGAACATTCTACTTGCAGCTATTTCTTCTTTTTTGGTAAAAATTTTTTTTGGATAAATGTTTTTGCTCTTCTGCTATACAACTTGGCCTGGCATGTACCCAGATGAATAAACATCAGATCACTGAGTCTTCCAAGGTCTCAATACCATCTGTGATTTCTAAAATTTATGCTTGAGGAACTGTGACCTTGGCACATCCCAGATGCAAAATGGTCTGCCTTATTATTTTTTTTCAAGTTGTCTGCACTTGCATCAAAATTGCCAAAGAAATGAGGAAATGATTTCCAAGTGGATAGTTCTATGTTCTATAAGTGTGAATTCAATGGCAAGCTAGAAATACTGTGCTATGGACTAAAGGTTCCCATCCCTGCTGAGATCCTCACCCCCACAGTGAGGGTATGAGGAGGGGGGGCCTCGGGGAGTCGGTGAGGTCATAAGGATAGGGCTCTCATGATGGGATGAAGCAGACAATGATGACTTCCTCGTCTGCTCTCCAAACGTGGGAAGAAGCCGGCGTCCGCAAGCCAGGAAGCAGGCGGCACAGACATCTCGTGTACTAGCGCCTTAACCTTGGCCTTGCCAGCCTTCAAAGTGTGAGAAGTTAATATCTGTTTTTTCACCCGCTGAGCTGACTAAAGCTCTCCTGTATACTGCATTCAAGAAAATGTGAGGTTCCAGAGGTTGAGAAGAAGGCAAAACCATCAATAGATTAATTTTAGTCACTTTTAGGTTATTCTCGGGTTTTTTTAGGTTGTTCTTAACATAAAAGTTTTGATTAAAAGAGGTGTCACAGTAAAAAGAGAGCTGGTTTTATATCTTGATTTTTTTTTTCACCAGCATCCTGGCTTCAGCATTCCTTCCACATGACACAAGTGTCCTGGGGCTGCTCCAGCTGTGATTTCTATTTTCCAAGGCAAGCAGACTGTTGGTTTCATTGCAGCAAATTCCACATAAACCAGTGTGTTCCCTCGTATTTAGAAGCAGTGTGATATGACTCAGCTTTTTTACTTTGCAAGGACAGAATAAGCAAAAAAAAAAAAAAAAACAAATCAGAAAAAAATCAGAGACCTGGAGAGCAGGTTTGCTTCTATCCTCCTTATTCAGCATTTTAAAGTCACCTGGTGAAAGCATTTTAATTTTTAAATGGCAAATTTGTTTCAGATTCAGCAGCCGTCCACAATATATAATAGATGGATAGGCACTGTACAGAAACTTTGAAGGGCTTAGTGAAAACTGCAGAGAAGACAGCGGTTTAACAAACTGATCAGTTTCTCTTTCTTAATTTTTTCTTTTTTTTTTTTTTTAGTCTGTGAGGAAAATATTTAGATGCACCTGCCTTATCAGAAGGATGATAAATTTTCCAAGTCTGCCACAAATTGGAAGGAAATGTGATTGAAGTTGTCACGACGAACCACTCTAATCAAGTAATAATCACTCTAAATTATTTCCAGGAAAATCTGCAAAGTGGTTTGGATTTAAGTGCCATGGCTCAACCTGGTCTCCTGATGAAGGGCGAAGTCTCCATTCCAACCAATCTGGGGACAGGGACAGCATCAGAGGCAGCCCATCCCTGCTTCTACTCCGCCATGCAATATTTGGGCAGTGACTTTCAACATCATAATAGATGCTGGGATCAGATACATGAAACCCTGGATGATGAAAGAATGTTTTAAATGTAAAGTTTTATTCATGCATCTGATGACCATTATTTTAATGGTTCACACAAAACAAAACATATTTCTTTTCAAGTCTCTGTCCTTCTCCAGAATGTCTCTCAATAGGATTTATGCCTTTCTAGAGGTAATAGCAAACTTGTTTTTCAGTCCTTGGTTTCCATACAAAAGGGTCATGTTTTTTTTCCCTTCCTTTGTCCTCGCTTAAGCACGGTTGCCTACCTTGGGTGTCAAAAAATCACCTTTCTCAACACTGGAAAACAGGGATTAAATGACTAACTTGTAGGTGGTCATCCAAAACTGCACAACCAGTTTTGCCAAAGGAAACAATTCACATCTGAGCACATACTCTGAACCACACTGATGAACTTGAAAGATAGGTTTTCTTTAAAGCCAAATCCCAGTACTGATTTTGTTATGAAACTAATTGAAAAGCTCAGGATCGCTGTTAACTTTGTGATATTAAGGTTTGAGGTTAGTATCTGTACAGCTTGACATGAAGGCTAAATTATTCAAACTTCAAGGAGTTTTTCTTTTCCTAGCCTCCAATGAAAGGGGGGCAGGGAAGACGATCGCATGTTTTTAGTTCCATCATGAAGATCTGAAAAACGGACATCCTTTCAGAAATGACTTTGAGAGATACTCTACCAATTAATTCACTCAATTTGTTTTAACACTCCTATTCCCCAGCCCTTTTTTCACTTTTTCTGATACATAATGTCTGTGATTCTTTAGAAATCTTGGGATTCTAATTATTAGGCTTAACTCCTCAAAACTGTTTCAGAACTAACATTATCTGAGTAGATATGTTTGGGGCATATACCACGGATGTTTTCTGTCAATTACATGCACATACACAACACTCATTGTTCAATTTTTAAACATATCCGACTTCATGCACATACACTCACAATTTCATTTATATACTTATATTCCTAAAGTTTTATTTAATACACAGAATTTCAGTTGTCTTTTCTATTAGATTTTAAATTTCTAAATATCAGGAAGTTGAACTCTGTTGGTTACTTCATTCGATTATCTCAGGTCATAGAATACAGCTCTATTTCCTGTTTTGTTTGTTAACTGTGTCCTTTAGAGTGCTAATTTTTTTAAATGTATTAAGCTGACTGATTACTGGAAAAAATATATTTTTGGTCAGTAGTAAAACCAGAAACATTTTTCCTAAATTAAGTCTAAACACGTAAGCGTTCAACGTAAATACAACAAAACTTAAGCTAGATTTTTAATTAAATGAAAAACTGCTGCTGGTGACTCATTTAAGCTCCATGCAACCTACACCTACAACTGTGTCAATGAAAAACATGAGCTCTTGAACACGCATATTTTGATGAAGACTGGTTAGAGATGTTTTGGAAACCAGTGCTGTTCCTGAAACTCACCCAAATTAAGCTGACTTGTTTGTTTTTCAATTTTTATACAATTTGCATGGGTGGTTCAGTGGTAGAATTCTCGCCTGCCAATTTTTATACAATTTGAAATTCAGTTTGTGTACAATTTGTATGAAATCTGTATACAGATTTCATTTGTATATGAAAATTCTCACTATGTTCTGATAGGATAACTTGTAAGGCAGAATTCCTCCATATTTAAGAGTATATGCATCAAAAGAAACATTTCACTCTATTCTCGATATAAATAAGTTAAAAAAAATATAATAAAGTTTTAAGTCTGCAAAAAAGTTGACAACATCTTGGTAGTCCTGTATTAGGCTGATGCAATGGTTCATTAACTACACAAACTTGTTCTCTGAAGACTGTTTTCCAGAATCAGGCAGGTCTCAGCATTTAGCATTCCAATGTAATCAAGGTGACTCTAGTCAATCACTCGCTTTGCTAATGGAAGAGAAATCTAACAATCACCAATCCCCTGCAAAAGGCATAATGACCACGCATCCTCTACAGGACCAATCCGTGTAAGTTCCAACCAAGCTTGATGACATTAAAATTTCATTCCTTCCTGGGTTCAATAAATATTTATTGAGCTCTTAATTTCAGCTTTGGGGAGATAAGGAAGAAAAAGAACACAGGCCTTGCCGTTCATGAAGCGCCAAAGATGGAGGCAGAAAATTAAAATGACAGGAATAATTGCAAACAGTTAGGACTAGGAGGTATAATAGAAATAGAAGTCCCGAACTAAGCAAGAATAGTGGGGTGTATCTGCTTTGCACTGTTGTGTTAGCTTTCTGTGTACAGCCGAGTGAACCAGTGATTCACACATATGGCCTCTGTTTTGGATTTCCCTCCCACTAGCTCACCCAAGCACTAGCCTTTTGGGCGCTCACTAGTTCCCTATTCCACACGCAGTATTAACACGTATGTGCGCCAGCCCAGCTTACCGATCCATCCCACCCTCCTTTCTCCTCTGGTGTCCACGTGTTTGTGCTCAAGTATGGTTACGTCCTATTTCTGCTTTACGAATAGGTTCATCTGTGCCATTTTTCTAGATTCCACGTGCACGGGGGGAAGTCGCTTCAGTCACGGCCGACTCCGTGGACTGTAGCCCGCCAGGCTCCTCTGTCCCTGGGATTCTCCAGGCGAGAATGCTGGTGTGGGCTGCCACGCCCTCCTCCTGGGATCTTCCTGACCCAGGTTTTGAACCCGTGTCTGTGCGTCTCTTGCATTGGCAGGCAGATTCTTTCCCAGTAGTGCCACCTGGGACACCCCGGATTCCACACACCTGCATTAATATGCAATATCTGGGTTTTTTCTTTCTGACTTATCTCCCTCTGTATGACAGAGAAGCCTCTCTAAACTGGCTGGCATTACACTTCAGGAGACCCAAGCTTTGGGGTTTAGATCCTGGTTTTCTCACTTACTTGCACAATGAACTTGGGCAAATTATTCCACCTCCTTAATCTCCACTTCTTCAGCTCCACAATGGGAATGAATTCCTCGCTCTGGAGGTTTTCAAGGGAGACGGCAGACTCTCGCCAGACCTCCCATGAAGAGGGGCAGTGAGGTCCCCTCACCTGAAGCGAGGCCGTGAGTGCTGGGAGCCCTTCACCCCAGAAGCGACACTCGTGTCTGCAGGAGACGTCAGCAGAGTGGCAAAGCCACACCTGTCTCTCTTGGGTGCCCCTTTTTGGAAGGGATCCATCAGCCAGAGCGCCTCAGCCTAGAGGGGAGGCTGTCTGTAAGTTCTCTGGCTGATGTTCCAGCCCAGCCGCCCCTCCTGTGAGCGGTAAAGCCACATAGAAGTAGGCCTTCCAGCAGCTTTTGAGTTCGAGTAGCACCCCTTGTTTATTTTTGCTTTTGCCACCTGGCTTTTGCTGTCATAATCCCTGCACCCCCCTACACACACATCATTGCTAAAAAGCGGCTTCCTTTGTTTCCTCCTAGAGGTTTGATGATTTCAAGCCTTTTATTTAACTCTTTGATTCATCCTAATTTTTGTCTGTAGGGTAAGATAAGGGCCCCATTTCATTGCTTTGCATCTGGATATGCAGTTTTCCAAGAACCCTTTCGTTTCTGCTTTGTTGGAGTGTACTTGCTTTGGAGTGTTGGGCCAGCTTCTGTTCTGCAGGTGGATCCGCTACACACACACATCTCCCTCTTTGGATTTCCTTCCCATGTAGATCAGCAGAGGGCACTGCCTAGCGCCCCCTGTGGGCACAGCAGGTCCTCACCGGTTACGGGTTTCAAGCAGCATCACTGTTGCGTATCTGTCAACCCCACTCTCCCACGCCCCCTCCCCTGCCCTCTTGGCAATCGTGCCTTTGTTATCTACATCTGTGTCTCCATTTCTGCTCTTTATTAAAGAAACGATCCTTTCCCCATCGTGTACGCCGGAGAGCCTTCCCACAGATGTGTGGGTTTATTGCAGGGCTCACTGTTTTGCTCCATGAATGTACGTATCTGGTTTTATGCCAGGACCACACTGCGTTGACGGCTGCTTTGTGACGCACTGAGAGATCCGGGAGTGTTGGTCCTCCAGCTCCGTTCTTCTGTCTCAGGATCACTAGCCCTGGTCGTTCTACTCCAGACATTGCACGCGCTCCCAGCCATCTGAGTCTCGCAGTTGTGACCCCAGACGTGTGGAACAGACAAGCCACGTCCATTCTGAAGCCCCATCTTAGTCCCTCACCGTCCCACCTGTAAGTAGAATACAGCGCCTGCTGTCTCATGCCAGGAAGTGTGGGGCTGACTTGTCACGTAGCAAAAGCCAGAGTCCCACCCTCCACAGGAGCAACTGTGATAATAAAGCTTAGGCAGTCAGTACGGTGTCCGAAACATAATAGGCACTCAATAAAGGTAAACATGTTCATTGTGTGGCCTCTCAGAAACTCAAAAGGAGTCCCGTCACCATGACAGCAGGAGCGTCTCCTAGCATTGACCCCCAGGACACTCCACCACCGAAATTCCGACCTGTCTTTAAGGGATCTAGTAATGTGAAATACTGTTTCTAAACTGTGTGACTAGAAGGACACAGCGGACGCCTTACTATGCGGTGCTCTTTCTGAAGGCTGAGGTCAGCAGGTTGATTTTTTGTGCTGGGAATTACTAAGGAGAGTGACTGATACACGACTGATAAATTCATAAATAACTGAAGAGCAACAGCAATCGTTTTTGACAAACACTTTCAAAGTTCCGAGAAATGTTCAAATGTGCATTATCTGAGATTATGCTGAGCTTCAAACTTTTCAATGTTGGAAGCTAAAATAGCATTGCCTGTATTTATATTTAGGTCCGCAAGAGTCCCCCTGAAACCTGAGAGGGCTGCACATGCCACGTCAGCGCTTCCCTTCTGCAGAGAAGCCTCTCTAGCACGTGTCGACGGGGGTATTGATCACCCCTGGGGTAACTGGGCACCACATTTTCTTCTCACGGAGACATCAGCCAAACTACCCAAAACAAGTATATAAAATGGAAACTTGCTTCTGCCAAAAAACAAAACTCTGTCTTCATATAGCACAGTTAAATGAAGCCTATTTTCTAAGTATTTACAGTTATTCACTGTTGAATTTGTCACTCGGGAAGGAGCAAGGCAAGGATGCAATAAAGTTATTTCCCTGAATTTTATTTATATATAGCAAATCACAGTGCTGTCCAATTGTATAAGACACAAGAAAAAATCAAAAATATCTTTATGGAGAAAGATCAGATATTCCTTGAGTGGCCTGTATCCTTGTTTTTGTTTTTGTTTTAACTGCAAAAAGCCTTGAAAATGTTTTATTCTTGTTTTAATAGTGTTGTAAAAACAGATTTATCAATAAAGATTTCAACAAACAGAGTGATGATTTTTTTAACTGAAGTTTAGTTGATTTTCAATATTGTATTAGTTTCAGGTATATATCATAGAGATTCTCTTCCTTTACAGATTGTTACAAAATATTGAGTATAGCTCCCTGTTATAAAATGGGTCCTGTTGGTTATTTATTTTATACATAGTAGTGTATACAGTATATACAGTATCTATTTAATGCCAACCTCCTAATTTATCCCTCTCCCCAGCTTTTCCCCTTCAGTAACTGTGTTTGGTCTATGTACATCTATGTGTATCTTTCTGTTTTGGAAACAAATTCATTTGCATCTTTTTATTTTAGATCCCACATATAAGTGGTATCACAGGGTATTTGTCTTCCTCTGTCTGACTTATCATCATGTATGATCATCTCCAGGTCCATCCACAATGCTGCAAATGGCATTATGAGATGCTGATCTTTTGCAGACAGGTATATTCCTGATCATTGCCTTCCCTAGGCTACCCTTCTCTTATTTTTTCTGGAAAAAAAAGTGTCATTTTCTCAGATTGGAATGATTCTGCTTTTAACTGATTCGTTAGGAGACTGTGTGAATATGGCCCTTAATACTCTGCTTTCTCAACCAGACAATATATAAACAGACTGTATGTGCTGCAGAAGAATTGCCTATCTAATTTGGAGACCCAGTGCAAAATGAAAACATGGGCCCATGGTTCCAAAGTTAAGATCGTGCAGACTGTGAGAAGAGGCTTACACAAAGCAGAGAGTCTGAGCCGCTGGACAGGTCACGCATGAAACCAGCCTCGGCTGCAAAGTAAAGAACATTGCCGAGCTGTGACCTGTCACATAGAGAACGATCAACAGCAAGGTCCTGCTGTGCAGCACAGAGAGCTGTACGCAACGTCCTGCGATAAACCATCTCGGAAAGGAATCCTTCTAAAAAGGACGTATATCTGGTCCCATCACTTCATGGCAGACAGATGTGGAAACAATGGGAACAGTGACAGACTTTATTTTCTTGAGCTCCAAAATCACTGCAGATGATGACTGCAACCATGAAATTAAAAGACGCTTGCTCCTTGGAAGAAAAGCTATGACCCACCTAGATAGCATATTAAAAAGCAGAGACATTACTTTACTAACAAAGGTATGGTTTGTTGTCTAGTCAAAGCTATGGTTTTTCCAGTAGTCATGTATGGATGTGAGAGTTGGACTATAAAGAAAGCTGAGTGCCGAAGAATAGATGCTTTTGAATGGTGGTGTTGGAGAAGACTCTTGAGAGTCCCTTGAACTGCAAGGAGATCCAATCAGGCCATTCTAAAGGAAATCAGTCATGAATAGTCATTGGAAGGACTGATGCTAAAGCTGAAACTCCAATACCTTGGCCACCTAATGTGAAGAATTGACTCATTGTAAAAGACCCTGATTCTGGGAAGATTGAAGGTGGGAGGAGAAGGGGATGGCAAAGGATGAGACGGTTGGATGGCATCAACAATGTGATGGGCATGAGTTTGAGTAAGCTCCAGGAGTTGGTGATGAACAGGGAGGCGTGGTATGCTGCAGTCCATGGGGTCGCAGAGTCAGACACGACTGAGCGACTAAACTGAACTGATGCACATGTATGTATAAATGAATCATGTTGCTGTCCAGCAGTCATTAACACAACACTGTAGATCAACTATAGTCCAAAAAAGCCTAAAAAAATACAGCATGAACACTGACCAACTGAGCATAAGGCAAAATATTCTGACAGTGCAGAGTAAGACTGAACCTGTGGGTTTTTTAATTAATCCTTTTTTTAAATTTTTTTAATTTTTAAAAAATTTTTTTAATTAAATCCCTCTTGCCAAGAAAACTTTCATCTGTGGAATCCAGAACCTCATCAAGAACTTTACTAGGGTTTGAGAATCTACCGAGCACGTCAGCAAAATGGATTTCCATTCTCATCTGGCTATCTGAAGACCCTCAGTGCATAAACCTGGAGATGAGGGCAAGGCCAAGTAATCACTCTTGTCTCGGCAAACTGCAAACATTCAGCCACAAAGTGCATTAGACTACTGAACTCCTTGCGATTTCAATGTTAATTCAAATGAAGAAAAACTCACCAAAGATAAAAGATTTTTGCTGAAATAAGACCACAGTTCATTACCCCTGAAAATGTGAGAGTGTGAAGTAGATATGTAAAATTAGTGTCCCTGCTTAAATACCATCCTTACAGAAGTGTCAGCTGTGACTGTTCTTCACTGAGTAACTTAAGATGAGCATTTCTTGTTTTAAGTTTTATAAGAGAAATAAGAACCCTACCATCAACAATCCCTTGTTATTAGATGTATGCAAAATCACTGCAGATGGTAACTGCACTCATGAAATTAGAAAACACTTGCTCTTTGGAAGAAAAGTTATGACCAACTTCAGTTCAGTTCAGTTCAGTCACTCAGTCATGTCCAACTCTTTGTGACCCAATGGACTGCAGCACACCAGACTTCCCTGTCCATCACCAACTCCCAAAGTCTACTCAAACTCATATCCAATTAGTCAGTGATGCCATCCAACCATATCATCCTCTGTCATCCCCTTCTCCTCCTGCCCTCAATCTTTCCCAGAATCAGGGTCTTTCCAATGACTCAATTCTTCACATCAGGTGGCCAAGGTATTGGAGTTTCAGCTTCAGCATCAGTCCTTCCAATGAACACCCAGGACTGATCTCCTTTAGGATGGACTGGTTGGATCTCCTTGCAGTCCAAGGGACTCTCAAGAGTCTTCTCCAACACCACAGTTCAAAAGCATCAATTCTTCAGTGTTCAGCTGTCTTTAGAGTCCAATTCTCACATCCATACATAACTACTGGAAAAACCATAGCTTTGACTAGATGGACCTTTGTTGGCAAAGTAATGTCTCTGCTTTTTAATACGCTGTCTAGGTTGGTCATAACTTTCCTTCCAAAGAGCAAGGATCTTTTAATTTTATGGCTGCAGTCACCATCTGCAGTGATTTTGGAGCCCCCCAAAAATAAAGTCTTCCACTGTTTCCCCATCTATTTCCCATGAAGTGATAGAACTGGATGCCATGATCTTAACTTCCTGTATGTTGTTTTAACCAACTTTTTCACTCTCCTCTTTCACTTTCATCAAGAGGCTCTTTAGTTCCTCTTCCCTCTCTGCCATAAGGGTGGTGTCATCTGCATATCTGAGGTTATTGATATTTCTCCTGGCAGTCTTGATTCCAGCTTGTGCTTCCTCTAGCCCAGCGTTTCTCATGATGTACTCTGCAGAGAAGTTAAATAAGCAGGGTGACAATATACAGCCTTGATGTACTCCTTTTCCTATTTGGAACCAGCCTGTTGTTCCATGTCCAGTTCTAACTGTTGCTTCCTGACCTGCATACAGATTTCTCAGGAGGCAGGTCAGGTAGTCTGGTATTCCCATCTCTTTCAGAATTTTCCACAGTTTATTGTGATCCACACAGTCAAAGGCTTTGGAGTAGTCAATAAAGCAGAAGCAGATGTTTTTCTGGAACTCTCTTGCTTTTATGAATGATCTAACGGATGCTGGCAATTTGATCTCTGGTTCTTCTGCCTTTTCTAAATCCAGCTTGAACATCTGGAAGTTCACGGTTCATGTACTTTTGAAGCCTGGCTTGGAGAATTTGGGGCATTACTTTACTAGCATGTGAGATGAGTACAATTGTGTGGTAGTTTGAACATTCCTTGGCATTGCCTTTCTTTGGGACTGGAATGAAAACTGACCTTTTCCAGTCCTGTGGCCAGTACTCAGTTTTCCAAATTTGCTGGCACATTGAGTGCAGCACTTTCACAGCATCATCTTTTAGGTTTTGAAACAGTTCAACTGGAATTCCATCACCTCCACTAGCTTTGTTCATAGTGATGGTTCCTAAGGCCCACTTGAATTCACATTCCAGGATGTCTGGTTCTAGGTGAGTGATCACACCATTGTGGTTATCTGAGTCATGAAGATCTCTTTTGTTAGTTCTTCTGGGTATTGTTGCCACCTCTTCTTAATATGTTCTGCTTCTGTTAGGAAGCAAGGGAACATTTCATGAAAGATGGGCATAATAAAGGACCGAAATGGTACGGACCTGACCAATCTAGACAAGCATATTAAAAAGAGATATCACGTTGCCAAAAAAGGTCCATATAGTCAAAGCTATGGTTTTTCCTGTAGTCATGTATAGATGTGAGAGTTGGACCATAAAGAAGGCTGAGCACTGAAGAATTGTTGCTTTCGAACTGTGGTGTTGAAGAAGACTCTTGAGAGTCCCTTGAACTGCAAGGAGATCCAATCAGTCCATCCTAAAGGAAATCAACCCTGAATATTCACTGGAAGGACTGATGCTGAAGTAGAAGTCCCCAAACTTTGGCCATCTGATGAGAAGATCCAACTCACTGGAAACGATTCTGATGCTGGGAAAGATGGAAGACACAAGGAGAAGGATGAGGATGAGATGGCTGGATGGCATCAGTGACTCAGTGGACATGAATCTGAGCAAACTCTAGGAGGCGGTGAAAGACAGGGCAGCCTGGAACACTGCAGTCCATGAGGTCATAAAGAGTTCGACACGACTCAGCCCCTGATAAGCAAAGAGCTGTATTCCACAAAGAAAAAAGCAACTACTATATACATCAAGCCTTGATTGTGTGCAGACCTTTCTCTAACCATTTCTTTATTTGGGAATCTCTGAGTGAGTCTCTGCCTCATTTATAGAAGTTTCTCTGCCTTTAACTTAGACCAAGGTTTCCAGACTTAGGTACAAGTCTTTGGACAAGATGATACTTGGTTGTGGAGGGCTCTCTGGGCCCTGTCCCTGATTAGGACCCCTGGCCTCTGCCCACAAGCTATAAGCAGCAGCCTGCTCTCCATCGCAGGAACCAAAAATACGCCCAGACCCTGCCAAAAGTCCCATCAAGGACAAGATCGCCTGCCGTCTCCTTTGAGAACCAGGGCCTTGGACCTCCTTCTACAGGGAAGTGAACAGAACAGTGGCTCAGGGTTTTGGCTGAGATTCCACGGGTACCATGTTTAGATCCATGTCTGTCACTTGGATGTGGTATGAACCTGGGAAATTCACACGGCCACTTTAAAGCACAGTGTCTTCCTTACAAAATAGAGTTTGTGAGATTTACTTCATCGGACTGTGGCCAACGCTGAGTGGATAATGCTTGCAAAGAGCTGAGCTTAGTATTTGGCACCTATTAAATATTCAATAAACGTTATTTAAAAACTGCAATGGAAATGCAACCTAATTCAAATCAATGAAATGAAAATAAAGAACTCAGGGAGGAAAAAGAGAGATTGCTACATTTCCAAAACTGAAGACTTTTGTTTTCCTAGATTTGAATGTGAACTTTAGACTGTGATATTCTTTGCTTCAGAATCAAAAAAAAAAAAAAATGAGAAGTTTTAAGCAATTGTAAGCACATGTTTTAGTCTACCCTTGTAAAGGTAAATTGGAAGGAAGAACACTGATGACTAGATTTCATAACAAAATGAGTTTTCCTCAAATTGGAAATTGTTTGATATTCATTCATTTAATCAGAAAAGAGTAAGTAGTTCCCAGGCTGTGGGGAAATAAACCCAAAGGGAAGAAACTTAAGATGCGGATGGTACCCTCTTATAAATCCAAGTCTTGAGGCGGGATAGATGTGATTACGTGTCTCATTGCATCACAAACTGATATGATACAGCTGTAAACAGAATCCATGGGGCAGAGATAAGAAAACCGATGTTATCAAAAGTAGTAACAGAAAATAAACTTATGGTTACCAAAGGGAAAGGGAGGGAGAAGGGAAAAACTCAGGAGCTCGGGATTAAAACACATACACGACCACATAAAAACAGGTAACCAACGAGGATCTACTCTGTCGCACAGGGAGCTATACTCAATATCTTGTCATAATCTGTAATGGAAGAAAATGTAAAAAAAGACACACTCTCTCTCTCCCTATGTAAGTGTATATATTGGAGAAGGAAATGGCAGCCCACTCCAGTATTCTTGCCTTGAGAATTCCTTGGATAGAGGAGCCTGATAGGCAACAGTCCATGGAGTTGGACAAGACTAAGCAGCTAAACCACCTACTAACTACTAGTGTGTGTGTGTGTGTGTGTGTGTGTGTGTGTGTGTATGTGTGTGTGTGTGTGTATGTGTGTGTGTGTGTGTGTGTGTGTGTGTGTACACACACATATGTAGCTGTTTTGTTCAGTTGCTCAGTCATATCTGACTCTTTGCAACCCCATGTACTATAACCCACCAGACTCCTCTGTCCACGGGGTTTCCCAGACAAGGATATTGGAGTGGGTAGCCATATCCTTCTCCAGAGGATATTGCTGACCCAGGAATCCAACATGATATATATAACAGAATCACTTAACTATACACCTGAAACTAACACAATATGGTAAATCAAAAATCAATTGTATTTTACTTTTTAAAAATATTTTAAGTAATTGCCATTTATTTAGTGATTATTAGGAACTAAGCACTGTGATAAGTACTTTACACATCACCTCACTTAACTAACACCATCTGGGTAGCCGAGGAAGACAGCAGAAGCTAGCCCCTCAATATTGAAGAATGACTCATGTGCACCCAATAGAGGTAGAAAAATTACAGAAGGGCATCACAGGAAAAAGAAACAGCATTTGCGCGTAGGCAGTAAAATGTTTGGCATGCTTGATTAAGTTGAACAAGTTAGTGTGGTTGAAGCACAGGTGCGTTTCTGAGTTGAAAACAGAAATGAAAACCAAGAGTTTGGGCTGGCTAAAAAGAAAGTGCTTTTATAATTTACCATTGCTATGATGATGAAGTCAAAGTTGAAATTCAAACTCGGTGAACGAGTCAACCCTATTGCTCTCCTGATTACCTCTAACTGAGCAGTTTCAATCACAGTGAACCAGCATTCATTTACTGTATAAACTTAAAAATATTGATAAGCAAAAAAAAAATTTTTGTCGTCACCAACACCTTTAGGCAAAATCAGTCTGATATTGATCAAAATTTTACAAAGGTCTCTTCCTCCAGGCTTTAACTATTGTTGCTGTTTAATTGCTCAGTTGTGTCCTCTCTTGGCAGCCCCATGGAGTGCAGCATGCCAGGTTTCCCTGTCTTTCACCATCTCCGGGAGTTTGCTCAAACTCACGTCCCTTGAGTCAGTGATACCACCCAGTCATCTCATCCTCACCCAGGCTTAAATAACAGGAGGTTATTTTTTATCTCTAGGCATCAGAAGTAACAAGTGATTGTCTTAAATCCCAGCACGACACCGGATGTTGGTGGCCCAGTGTGAAACCGGACTGAAGAGGAAGAAGACTGGTGGGAAGTCAGAGAAGAAAGGCCTTCAGGACAAACATTCATCCCCGAACCAGGAGAGAACGGAGAGACTGTGATGACGATAACCGAGACAGAACACACGCCACACAGAAGCACATTTGAGGAGAATGTTAGGTTTTGGTGCTGGGGAGACACCTGCGAAGGGCTGTCTATTAAGCTGTTGGAAATAATTGTTGAATCTTGATGACGGAGTAGGAAGGAATTAGGACAACGACACTGGTGTGTAAACTCTTGTAGAATTTATTGTCACTGAAACCTCACAGATGCAGGTAATCTGGAGAGTAACTAGGCTGCCAAGTTCGCCAGGTTTGAGTTTCAGCTTTGACTTCAAAATCACAGCCACTGTAAACTACAAAAGCATTTTCTTATAATCCAGCATACCATCAGTTATAAAACCCGAGGAGTTTTCTACCAGTGCAATAATAGACCTCCTTTCCCCCCCCCCCCCACAGGGAATGTCTTTTATTTATTTTTTTTATTTTTTTTCCATTTATTTTTATTAGTTGGAGGCTAATTACTTTACATCATTACAGTAGTTTTTGTTATACATTGAAATGTCAATAATGGTGAGGATGATAAATAAAGTTCTGCCTAAAG
The DNA here is from genome assembly GCF_023699985.2 of Odocoileus virginianus. NCBI lineage: Eukaryota > Metazoa > Chordata > Mammalia > Artiodactyla > Cervidae > Odocoileus > Odocoileus virginianus. The sequence continues at coordinate 8,283,599 of NC_069705.1, read as the reverse complement.
GTAAGACATCATCTCCTCAAGAAATAAAGATACTCATCGGTGACAAAATTCGTTTTCTGGTATGAAATTTTACAGGTTTAATGCAACTTAATTTGAAATCTCAAGTGAAGTTAGTTACTTAGGGATTTTGCTCACTCATTCAAAGTTTGGTCTAAAAGAGTAACTGGAAAATAATAGCCAAGAAAATATTGCATCAGGACACATTAGAAGTGTGATTACTGAAACTACAGCACTGGCTTACGAAAGCCCGACTGCAGGAACACAGACAATCTAGAAACAAGCATGAGCTTGGTAAGAGAAGCGTTGCAGGTTGGCAGGAAAAGAAAACAGTATTCAATCCGTGCTGCTTTGACGATTACGAAATTAAAGTAAAATGAGTTCCCCTCTTACCTAATATACCAAATTTTTAAAAATCTTTCCTAGTTAACAAAAAAAAAGAAATTTTGGTAGTTATGGCTACCTAAAAGCTATCTTTTCTGTATGTTTTTTAAAAACACCATAAACCAAAATCACATAACTGGGGAAAATATTAACACATATAACCTACAAAGCATTTGCGGACCTTAACATAAACATTTCTCTTATGATCACTTAGAGAGAGACTCTCTCATAGAGTCATTGCACTGTGAAACATGCCTAAACACCTTGTTAGGAAAGGAATGAAAATGAGTAATAAATATTTTAAAACTTCTGAGTCTTACCAACAACCATAATTATGCAAATTAAAAAGAAATGAATAATCTGCTTATTAAACTGGCCTATCTATATGCACATATTTAATTTTCCTTCTCAGTGTAGACAGGAGACATTTATGTCAGACTGGTTGCCCCTTCCACTGACAGCTGTCTCCTCAAGTGTTTGATGATCTCCAACAGTACTATCTAATCTACGCATTTTCTTTGACCTAGCAAGTCCCTTCTGGGCTTGTATTAAGGTTATTTATTTTTCCATTTCCTCATACATTTCACTGTAAAGTATGTTTTATTTCCTGAATATACAAGTACATTTCATTTATTGCATAAACTTTAAAAAAATTTGATAATCAAAAATAAACTTTGTAATCTCCAGCACCATTAGGCAAGTCAACGCTCACACTAATTTTATACTCATGTTAGATTTTCACCCACACATGGGATATTAAAATGCTGTTTTTTTAAACTTATACTTTCTCCTTCTTTTATGTAATGTGGAAATCAATAAATAGCAATGTACATCACTGTTTCCCTTTTGGGTGTGTTTCATCCTTTAGATATGAAATAATCTGTCTAAATACTTTAGCATTTAGGGCATTTCTTTTTTCTATTGTTTGGATAAATAAATATTATTGGACATATCCCTTTGTAAACTTTTCAATAACGTAAGATAAAATTTTAGCAGTAGAATTGTTCTGTCAAAGGTGGTTACTGGATTCATAGGAGCAAAAGCACTGCGTGCATACTTCCTATTTTGTCACTAGGGTAATAAAAAGATGTATATACTTAAGGTTCGAGATTTAATAAAAGCACTAAACTTTACTGCTGCCTAGGAGGAATTCTTCAATGGACTCGGAGGAATTTTAGAGCCCTGAGACAGTCTACATGGTATCATAATAATGCATACATGTCATTACACATTTGTCTGAACCCATACATGTCCAAAACTGAGAATGAACCACGACATAAACTACGGACTGTGGGTAATTGTGATGTGTCAGTGGAGGTTCACTGGTCACAACCAATCACCCAGCCTGCCGGGGATGTTGATGATGAGGGAGGCTGTGCATATAGGGGGGCTGGCAGGAGGTATGTGGGAAATCTCCGAATCTGCTCTTCATTTTTTCTGTAAACTTAAAACTGCTCTTTTAAAAAAAGTCATAATAAAAAAATTATTTGCACTTGGTATGAAGAATCCAATAACCAACTAGTTATTGGTTGGTTATCCAAGAATCCAATAACCAACTAGTAGAACTGGTACCACGGCCTTGATCTGTGCTAAGTCCTGACATGTTTACCGCTCTTGCTTTGTTGACTATCCCTGGAAATGTCAATACAGTAAAACAAAAAAAAAAAAAAAAATGAAAATCATAGTTTTATTAGGAAAGTTTTCCTCTCTCAGGCTCTATAAAAGTGAATTACCAACTTGGTGCTTCCCTACTTTCAAGAACTTCAAAATCGACATAAAAGAGAAAAGGATTGTTGGGATAGAAATCAGTAATAAAGAAAACAAAAATTCAATGTACGAAAGAGTTACCTAGTATGTACAATTAACGATGTCAAAATCCAATTAATCAGATTATTTTGAATATGTTCCCCTCTCAGTTGTAAGTTAGTCAAACACATTTGACTCGGGCTTTCTGGGCTAATAACAAATTTAAGAAAAATTCAATATATTCAAATAAAAGCTGTGATTATTGTATTCAATAAAATTACAGTAGAATTGGTTTTGATTGGCTGTAAATCACTTTGCAATCTCCTCTAAGATATATAAAATAGATAGGAATTGGGTAGTTAAGTATTTTAAGGTTTCTACTTAATACTGAACAGGGCTTCATTAATAAAATGGTTATAAATCTGTATGTTCTCAAAAAGGAAGCATTTTTACTCTAACATAAGAAGTATCTTCTCTTTTATCCCATATAAAAATGCTAATCCAGCTATAAATTTTTGGTTATGGTTTTAATTTTAAACACTGAATGCTTAATTTATCAAAATCAAACATTATAGCTACATTTTCAATTTGGAAGAAAGCGTTTTACAGGTTTTTCTATAAAGATAAGTTTTAGTCAGGCACTATGCTTAAGAAAACTAGTTATTATGCTCAGTTCAGTTCAGTTCAGTTCAGTCGCACAGTCGTGTCCAACTCTTTGCAACCCCATGAACCACAGCACGCCAGGCCTCCCCGTCCACCACCAACTCCCAGAGTTTACCCAAACCCATGTCCTTCAAGTCAGTGATGCCATCCAACCATCTCATCCTCTGTCATCCCCTTCTCCTCCCACCTTCAATCTTTCCCAGCATTAGGTCTTTTCAAATGAGTCAGCTCTTCACATCAGGTGGCCAAAGTACTGGAGTTTCAGCTTCAGCATCAGTCCTTCCAATGAACACTCAGGACTCATCTCCTTTAGGATGGACTGGTTGGATCTCCTTGCAGTCCAAGGGACTCTCAAGAGTCTTCTCCAATACCACAGTTCAAAAGCAGCAATTCTTCAGCACTCAGCTTTCTTTGTAGTCCAACTCTCACACCTATACATGACCACTGGAAAAACCATAGACTTGACTAGATGGACCTTTGTTGGCAGAGTATGTCTCTGCTTTTTAATATGCTGTCAAGGTTGGTCATAACTTTCCTTCCAAGGAGTAAGCATCTTTTAATTTCATGGCTGCAGTCACCATCTGCAGTGATTTTGGAGCCCCCCCAAAAATAAAGTCTGACACTGTTTCCATTGTTTCCCCATCTATTTGCCATGAAGTGATGGGACCGGATGCCATGATCTTAGTTTTCTGAATGTTGGGCTTTAAGCCAACTTTTTCACTCTCCTCCTTCACTTTCATCAAGAGGCTCTTTAGTTCCTTTTCACTTTCTGCCATAAGGGTGGTGTCATCTGCATATCTGAGGTTATTGATATTTCTCCCGGCAATCTTGATTCCAGCTTGTGCTTCTTCCAGCCCAGCGTTTCTCATGATGTACTCTGCATACAAGTTAAATAAGCAGGGTGACAATATACAGCCTTGACGTACTCCTTTCCTATTTGGAACCAGTCTGTTCCATGTCCAGTTCTAACTGTTGCTTCCTGACCTGCATACAGGTTTCTCAAGAGACAGGTTAGATGGTCTGGTATTTCCATCTCCTTCAGTATTTTCCACAGTTTGTTTTGATCCACACAATCAAAGGCTTTGGCACAATCAATAAAGCAGAAATAGATGTTTTTCTGGAACTCTCTTGCTTTTTCGATGATCCAGTGGATGTTGGCAATTTGATCTCTGGTTTCTCTGCCTTTTCTAAAACCAGCTTGAACATCTGGAAGTTCACAGTTCATGTATAGCTGAAGCCTGGCTTGGAGAATTTTGAGCATTACTTTATTAGCATGTGAGATGAGTGCAGTTGTGCAGTAGTTCGAGCATTCTTTGGCATTGCCTTTCTTAGGGATTGGAATGAAAACGGGCATTTTCCATTCCTGTGGCCACTGCTGAGTTTTTCCAAATCTGCTGGCATATTGAGTGCAGCACTTTCACAGCATCATCTTTCAGGATTTGAAATAGCTCAACTGTTATTTTTGTTATTATGTATTTTACTTCATTTACATTCATGTTATCATGCTATTACTTCATAATTATATTAAATATATTTTTCATGGAATCAATCTGCTCAAAAGTTCTCTCTTCAGAGACTCTGTCTTCAACCACATTCTTTAAAATAGTGTTCTATCTCCTAGCTTTATTGTACTTTATTGTACCTTTCACTTCATGAAAAGTACATATTACTTTCATATTGATTCTATTTTCCCACTTAAAAAAATGTGAGCTTGAGGCAAAAGTTTTGTCTGGGTTGACTACAGCCATATTCCCATTGCCATGAATAGATTCTGACACCAATTAGGTACTCAGGAAATATGAATGAGTGAAGGAAAGAGTATAGGCATAAGTTACATAACCCTTGACTACTTGAAAGCTTGGTTGCTTGGTTCTCAACTGGGTAATGTCTGAGGCCAGAAGACATTTGACAACATGTGGACACATTTTTTATTGTTGCCGCTGGGTGAGGGGTACCCCTGGAGCCTAGGGTAGAGGCCAGGGATGCTGCGTAATATCCAACAGTGCTCAGGGCAGCCTGATAACACAGAATGATCAGACATCAAATGTCAAAAATGCTGAAGTTGAGAAACTATGACTGAAGAGTCCAAAAAAAAAAAATCTAAGTGTGTCCAGCTGCCATATTCCACAATCATCCATCATCTGAAAGGTGGATACAGCAATATGGAACCAGAGAGGCATGAATGGCATGAGAAGGGAGACAGAAAAGGAGACAGACTCAAAGGGGAAGAAGGGACTCTCCTGATGGTCCAGTGGTAAAGAATCTACCTCCCAATGAAGGGGACGTGGGTTCAATCCCTGGCTGGGGAACTAAGATCCCGAATGACCCATGGCAACTAAATCTGTGCCCCACAACTCAAGAAGCCTTGAGGAGGAGCCTCCAGTGAAGAGCCAGCACAGCCAGGGAAAGAAAGACAGAAAGGGGGAGGCTGGAGACAGGAAATCAGCTCCAGTCAAAAGTCAAGTCACGTGTAAGGTAAAAGGCGGGCCGCGTCCCGACAGGAGCCCAGGAAGTGTGCTAGAGCAGCAGTGGGAAGGACGTGAACGTGTGCAGCAGCGGATCTGGGGCAGACAGGGAGTCAGGAGCGGCTGAGCAGGAAACCCTGCTTCCCCCTGGCTGAGGGAGCGGCAGGGAGGAGGGCGGCCGGGCCTCGGGGAGGAGGAGCGCTGTCATGGAGGACGGCCGGCCCACCGGGAGCGGGGAGCACAGCGAGCCACTGACAGAGCCCTGCCCAGGCAGCAGGGGCCAGCGACACGCGTGTGCGAGCGCGTCCTGACCCCGGGGTCGGAGCGGGGCAGCTCCTGCAGGGGACACGCCGGGGCTCAGGCCCGAAGGCCTCTTCCTCAGAAGGAGCTCCCAAGAAACTTGCCTCTCCACTGTGTGAATTAGGCTTTCCGTTTGCTTTCTTCATTATAGGGGCTTTCCTGGTGGCTCAGATGATAAAGAATCCGCCTGCGAATGCAGGAGACCCAGCTTCGATCCTGGGGCAGGAAGACCCAGGATAAGGGAAGGGCAACCCACTCCAGTCTCCTTGCCTGGAGAATCCCATGGACAGAGGAGCCCAGTGGGCTACAGTCCATGGGGTCACAGAGTCAGACACGACTGAGCAACTCACACTCACTTTTCACTTTTCTTCATTAGATTTATCACCAGGTGTAGTAATATATTCATGTATATGTTTACTTGATGGATGTTCACTTCCCCATTGCTTTCTTAGGTCTACTGATCTGTTTGATGAATATTTGCTGGATGACCTAGTGAATGAAGGTACATCCAGCAATGAATTGCACCGCAAGGGGGGAAGAAAAGTTTCATTATCCGAAATGAATATTCAGCTCTCCACAATTCCAGTCTCCATCCCAGGAGAAGGGAAAAGCGTTCAAACAGCTGAGCTGAGCTCCTTCCAGCCCAGGGTCTGCAGTCGCCTCGGGCTGTCCCTGTCACCTTCTGTTCCAAACTCCGCAGAAAATGGACAGTTTTTTTCTTTCAGTGTGGCCTTTTATATGCCATGAATAAAACTAGGTGCTTTGGAGAGAATGAGGAGTGAAACAGACCTGATCCCAATTCTCATGGAATTTTACAGACTATTGAAGGAAGAAGGTGTTGACAAGTGAAAGCGAAAGTCGCTCAGTCATGTCCGACTCTTTGCGACCCCCTGCACTCTACAGTCCATGGAATTCTCCAGGCCAGAATACTGGAGTGGGGAGCCTTTCGCTTCTCCAGGGGTCCTTCCCAACCCAGAGATTGAACCCAGGTCTCCTGCATTGCAGGAGGACTCTTTATCAGCTGAGCCACAGGGAAGCTCAAGAATACCGGAGTGGGTAGCTTATCCCTTCTCCAGTGGATCTTCCCAACCCAGGAATCAAATCAGTGTCTCCTGCATTGCAGGTGGGTTATTTACCAGCTGAGCTATGAGAGAAGACCCAGTGTTGACAAATGGAGCTGCAAAATGTGGTATTCACCATGGAAAGAGAAACACCACAGCCAAAGCTGACCTAGTTAGATAAGATGATTAGCAAAGACTTGTTGGAGGAGGGGCTATCCAAGCTTAGAACATTTAAGCATTAAAAAGCCAATGGTAGGATCACTTTTAAATGAATCAAAACATTTAAGCTTTCATCATGAAATTACAAAATCTTTTTGTGAAACATTACTGGCAAATGAGTTATATGAACTTTTCTACATCTGAATCATAAACATTCGTACGGTTGAAGCATTTAGAACTCTCCAGTTTCCTTAAGGCTCCACATACCGGAGGAGTAGAGGTGATTAGAGAGGAAAGCAAATCGAACTCAATTGACCTTGTCACCATCAACCTAACATGTCACCATCAAACCAGTTTTTGTCATGGAAGGATTATGGCATGAGGCCTGTGAGTCAGCAGTCTAAACTCACCAAGTGACAGAATTATGGGCATAAAGAGAAGGCACAATCAAAAACGAATGACTTGTTCATCAACATTCTTGGACCTCTTCAAGAGGGGAAAACTTCCTTGACCCAATACCTGCTGCATATTAGGCACTTCACTGTTTCAACCTGTGCATACTCATTTTAGCCTTTGTGTAGTAGGTACCACTTCAACAGATGGAGAAGGTCACACAGAGGTCAAGCCATTTGCCCCAGCATCAAATAACTAATAAGTAAGTTATGATCTGAATCCAGATCTATAAAGCTCCAAAACTTGTTTCTTTCAATCTTGATGTGCTGTCTCCTCTGTTTCAGGACAAAGCTAATTTTACAGCCCAGCCTGGCCTCTGTTTTTCCATCTGTAAAATGAGTGAGCTAGCTTAAACTCACTCAAATAAATCTTACAGCTCTGGATTTTGTCAATGCCTGAGGTTTCCCTCCACACATTTGTTATTCTCAGATTTCAGCATTTAGAAAAGTGCTCTGTCCATTTGGTCCTTAATACCTGTCACCGCCTCTTTTATTTGGAAGGGAGCTGGATCCGGGAGTTCACAGCAGTCATGAGAGTTATCATTCTCATCTCTTCAAAACGGCATGCCTTACAAGAAACAACAAGAAAAGCAAGATACTCGTCTTCACTCAAGGTCACAATACTTCTTAACGTCCTCTTCTTAATTAGAATGATTTGTTAATAACAGTAACTCCCTTTTCCCCTGGGAACTAGAGCTTAAACAAAAGCAGGAGGTAGAAGAAGAGGTGTGTTGACTAGAGTTGTTCGCAAGTATTGGCTTGCTGACTGCCATCTTGCATTGAGCCATTGCACTGAAGAGGCTACTGGGGTGACACTAATTAATGATAATACCTGGGAGAAGAACCGAGAAGCCCGAGAAACCACAATTAGAAATTAGACAGGTCATGTTAAGAGTCTTAGGAGAGTTTGCTAGTCAAGGACTCAACTGAACAGGGAAGCAGAGGCAGGAGATGGAAAATTTCCAGTCCAGCTGCAAAAGTGCTATTTCTATAATCTGATACGCATTTACACTTCATGTCCCAGAGGAACACTCTTCTTGGCCACAGCTCTCAACATTATCATAATGTGATAAAGGCTGCTCGATTTTTATTAGGGAGTAAGCATTTGAGTATATGCCAAAGCACAGATACCTGAGCAGAGTGGGTTTATCTTTTCTGGGGAAGGCAGTGTCATCCTATTCACAAAACTAAACAAAACAAACACATTTTTCTACCAAAGTTATGTAATAACAACTATAGTGCCAATGCTTTGACATAGTATTCTAAACATCCAGAGTTTACATGCATCATTTAAAGCAATAAGCTACTTCTGAGTTTTAATTTGTAAAACATAAAGAACACAATGTTCTTATTCAAATATTTCCATAAATGAACTAAGCTAAGTAATGGGTTTCTCCAGAGGACTCAAGATGAGAGCTGAACTTACAACAAATGACCGTGGAAAAAGCATTTGGGAAGTAGCTACCATGTGTCCCAACTAACTCAAAGGTTCAAAATTTAAAGGGTAAATAGCAACCCATGGTCTGGACCACTTTAAGCAAAAGTTCTTTATGTTTATATCCTCAGATTCATTGTCATAATCTAAAAGAATCAATCTCTTAATTCCTAATCCTAACTGAAGTCTGTTTTTCAATATATTTTACCACAGAACATGATTTTCAAAACTGTGTATTTAGATACCATTTTTATTTTAAGAAACAAAAGGTCAAGAAGAATTTTCAAAGTTAACAGTGATTATAAATCTGTCTTATTTCAAAAGGTTTGATTTTCCTACTTTCAAAAATTAGAGTTTCATTGAAAATAAGATCAATAGTCAAACCAATACCTCTCACTAAGAAAGACAGGCTCACAACCCCAGATGAACAATAACAGAAAGATTAAGAAAAAATTCCTTTTAACTTTATTAAAACACCATTACTTTTATTTTAATTACACTTTAATGTATTTGTCACGTTAAAAGATTCTGTGGAAATGATTAATTGCTTTCCCTAATGCACTCCCAGATTAGGGAACATGTACAATCAAATGCTCTATTTTGATTTCATCTATTAAATTATTAAAAACAAATTAAGCTCTAAGTAATTAAACTGATAAAAAATACTTGTGCAAAGCATACTTTTCATATTTTATGTGAAACAAAATAGAAGGCAGTAAAAAGCATTGATGGAACAGGATAAATATTGAACGTATACCCACTTGTGGTGAAAAAATAAAACAAACGTGATTTCTTAATTTGGTTTTTTGAGTCTTGGAATCCCTATAAGTGAAATAAAGCTAATATTATTTCTCCGCCTTTGCAATCATAGTGTGGGTATACACTACAAGAGACAAATTATTATGTGAATTTATTTTGCCATTTCAGGGTATGCTAAATAATTACTAACAAAAATGCATTATTCAGCTTGGGGACATGAAACAACCAAAAATAGAAATAGTAACCAGTGTGACTTCAGGAATGGCAGCCTCAGCTTTCCAGTGAGGACCACCAAACCCACCCCAGGGCACTCAGCAATGGTGCAAACCAGCCATGCTCCTTGAAATAGGAATTATTTACCTTCTGATCTGACTGAGACCGTTTGAAAATTACATGACTGAAATAACTGATTTATTTTCTTCCATTCAGTTTCATTACAAATGTTATCTTCAGTACATGAAAGCACTACTGTGCACATCTTTGTATGTAATATGCAAGCTAATGTGGCTGTCTATGCTTTGTTTGAACAGACACTGGCATATTTTACATCAAAGAGCTAAATAAGAAATAGTTTACGCTTTTCAGGTCAGAAAGTCCCTGTTGTAAGGACTCACCCCATGCCATTTTAGCACAGAAGAAATTGTGGCAACATGTAAACAAATGGGCAGGACTGTGTTCCGATACATTTCATTGTATAACATAAAATACATTTGGCATGGGCTATAGCTTGTAGACCACCCACAGGGCCAACAGTACAGGTGGTACTGAAATGTGCTGGGTTGGCCAATACTTGGCTGAGGTTTTCCTGCAATGTTATGGGAAAACCTGAATGAACATTTTGGCCAACCTAATAAAATGGTTAAGAATTTATGTGCTCTGAACTGTGGTGTTGGAGATGACTCTTGAAAGTCCCCTGGACTTCAAAGAGATCCAACCAGTTGATCCTACAGGAAATCAGTCCTGAATATTCACTGGAAGGACTGATGCTGAAGCTGAAACTCCAATACTTTAGCCACCTGAAGCAAAGAACTGACTCATTGTAAAAGACCCTGATGCTGGGAAAGATTATAGGCGGGAGGAGAAGGGATGACAGAGGACGAGATGGTTGGTTGGCATCACTGACTCAATGGACATGAGTTTGAGCAAGCTCTGGGAGTTGGTGATGGACAGGGAGGTCTGGTGTGCTGCAGTCCATGGGGTCACAAAGAGTCGGACACGACTGAGCGACTGGACTGAACTGAACTGAACACTCTCAGATGTCTTTACTGAAGTACCTCCCCTTGACATTCTTCCCCGCACACCTTCTCTGTCTAGAACCAGAGATCCTGCCATCTATCCATCTAATCAGCCTCCTGTTCATTCATTTCTTTATATCCACTGATATTAAGTGTTAGAAACACACTTTGTAACACACTGAGTGTTGTATTTTGGGCCATCATCATCAAGGAACCACAATAACAGTTTCCTTTTACAAGAAGGATGGATGATTGAGGAGCAGAGAAAGAAAGAAAAGGAAGAGGTAAAATCTTTAAAGATACTGGAGAAGACTAATTTGGGTTCATTTTCCAAACAATCCTTCTATCTAGCCATTTCCTTTTATTTAAAAGTGTCTGTCATGCAAATACTTCCTTTAAAATGTTCAAAGATTTTCTCAGACAATTTCAAGATAAAAACAAGAAAAATATAGCTGATTGCAGAGAAGAAGAAATTATCCTTACAACAAAACAAAAATTTCCAGCCATGCCTTTCAAGGCCCCACTCTGCTGGTCCCAGCCTGCATCTCTGAATCCATCGCCACTTCCCCCCAAAGCCCTTGAGATCCTTCCGGCCACACGCTAGGTTTGCATTTCCTGAAACACAACTTCATTCCCACCTCAAAATCATGCACTCAACCTTTCATCTTCAAACACTTTTCCCTCTGACCTCCCCAGTCTGCTTCCTCCTCAACTTTTAAGCTTTTTTCACATGTTTGTCCTCCCCAACCCTAGCCATCAAACCACCAGTCAGTCTGAACCATTTTACCGTATTTTATATTTTCAGTAGCTGAAGCTATCTTATTTTTCATCTTATAACTTTCTTTCTTTCCCTCTGGGGATGTAAGGCCCTTGAGGGAAGAGTATCTGTCTTAGAATTTAATTCTAAATTCCTCATCTCCTAGGACAGTCCTCAAAACACACTCAGTAAATACACACTACTGACCAGGACTTCATGATTACACCACTCTCACTGCCATCCTTGCCTAAGTGTCTTTCCTGGGTACTCAGGAAGCAGTGACCAAAGTCTTTATGGATAGAAGCAGTCTTCTGAAGCCTAAATTCTGATTGAATTTAGATAGGGTATTCTGATATCTACCACAGTGCCATCACCATGATCCCCTACTCACAAAACTTTGCTTCATATTTCCTTCTTGGAGAATTGTCAAAAGACTCACTGTTTTGAGGACCTGGTGTATTTGTTTTCTATGGCCCACAGGTGAATTACCTTCTTACTCATCTGGCTTTGTGATGAGTAAGCTCGTCTATGACATCTTGAGCATGTCTTAAATATCTGTATCTTTTCTAATACCAATAACATACTACCTGGACCTCTCTTGTATCAGCAGAGCTTATCTACAAGTTACAGAACTGGAGAATAGCTCCCACAAAGTCAGAATCAGGTAAGCTGGAAGGATGTGTTGTGGACAGGGCAGTTTTTCACTTAAGTACATGTTTTTTTCCTACAGAAAGGTAAGAGAAAGACCTTAGTCACCATCAAATGCTACCATTGGTCAAGTATATTCTTTGCTTTTGGATAATATTCCCTAGAGAATGAGTTTAGTTAGCATATTCATGATATTTCTATTACCTAGCATTCCAAATTCACTGATTCTAACTTCAGAATCTCCTTAAATTTATCCCTTTACCCTGGAATGTGAATATCTAAAATAGATTTTTTTATTCAATTTTATCTTCTTCTTCTCAACGAAACTTGTGCACTCCATCAGGCTACAGCACACAGGAGAAAGAAAAAGAATACATGATAAAGATATTCTTGTCTTTGTCTTCCCAGATACCAACATTAGAATCAAACATTTTTGTCTTTTTAAATGGATATTATGGAGAAGATACCATTTTTCATCATAATAGAATCACGAGGACACTGTAATATCTCATAAAACTTTATATGGAGGACAAATTAATGATTCATAGAAAACCATAGGACTGGAAATAATGATTGAGACAATAAGTTTATTAAAGACCATTTCAAATGTCCAGTATAGGCCCCTAAGGAAACATGGATAATTCAACCTCCTATAAATCACTTATGATTTTTAATGCCTCACCATCTTAACTTCATTTATGTGTGAACTGTTTCACCAAGGTTGACCAAGAGTGCATTGCAATCAAGTTGCTAAGTCCCTTTGGCTTTCTAACAGTTTGACTGACTGAACATGAAAATATCTCCAGTTAATGATAGCAAAGGTTTTCTAATTTGAAAAAAAGGTGGAAGTGAAGTTTGTATGAATGAAACTCTCTGCACTTAATCTTTTCAGCTTAATCATCTAGTAGAAAGAAAAAATGTTGCCTGGGATTCCAACAAAGTTACCTTCAAATTTTCTTAAGTCTTTTTATAGTATTCTGTAATAACCTAAATGGGAAAGGAACTTGAAAGAGAATGTGTGTGTATATATATAAGTGAATCACTTTGCCATACACCTGAAACTAACACAACATTACTAATCAACTGTACTCCAATAAGAGATAAAAACTGCATTATAGCTTTTTTTCTTATTCTCCTTCATTAAAATACTGAAATAGTCAAATATATTTTAACCAGACTTCAAAATGACAAAGCTACTGAAAATCTAAAAAGAATTGAAAACATTTATGATCATCAAAACAAACTACAGCCAGATTTGACTAGGTAAGGAAGCAGATAAGGGTATACACCAGAGGTCAACTGATCAGAGACCAAGACAGACCCAGTCCTGCTTACTGAAAGGTCCTTCAATTGAGCCCGAATCCCATGAACCTTTGGTCACCACAATCTAAATATCAAATCAAATATGCCACATTTGTCGGTTGGGTTTTATTATCATCCCATTGTCATTTCCCAATTCCTTGAGAATATTCTTTCTCACAAATACCTAATGAGACTATGTAGAAAAGATAAACACTTCATCGATAGTAGTGAAAATGTACTTTCAGTGAGGGACATTATTTTATTTCCTTAAATAATTACTACAGCATTAATCAAAAAAAAACCTGATTAGCAAATTACAAATTTGATTAGCTCTTGCAGAATGAAAAAAAAGGTATTAATCAAAGACTGTCAGGAGGGCATACCCGTCGCCTACTTCACCCAACGCCTGCAGGCTAGGTGCAGGGAGGTGTGGGCTGGTGACACAGAGCCTCGGAGCCCTCTGCCTGCGGTGGAACCTTTTTTATTCTTCTCTAATCACGGTGATTGCAGAGCACAGTGGTTCTTGGAGGTTTGCACTGTATTTATCAAGGTAAGAGCGAGGTGTTTTAGAGCCACAGCTCCCTTGTGCTGAGGTTCAAAACACAGCATCTCTCTCCCAATCCTAGGACTGAGACTTCTGTTGCCTCAAAACCTTGAAAGCCAGATGAATACTCTTATCCAAGAAAACGTCCTATTTCACCTTGGATAGTGTGAATGTTGGAAGTTGGGGAAAGGCAATAATCATATTTTGATCAACTTTAAAAATGACAGAAAATTCACAGCCTTATGTGATATCAAAAGTTCCTCCAGGCAGAATGCCAATGTGGACAATATTCACTGAATTTGCATATTACATTTTTTAAAAATTAGGGAAATGGAAATGGCAACAGCCATGATGGGCACTGGCAAAAAAAAAGATGAAAATTTGTTTCTTCATGGATGAATCCAACGTTGTTCATACTGAGCATGTGCATGCTTCTGGGATATCGGGAAGAAAAGCTAGGAGTCAATGCTTTGCATCAGTTCAGAATTTAAGTAGGAAAGAGTCACCTCCCCAGAAGCATGTACTTTAATTGCCCTAGACACTGTAATTTATGACACCACTCTTACGATTTACACCTCAGTAAACACCTTGACAATGCTCTTCTTGGCATAGGAAACCTACAGAGACATAGAAGATTTTAGCAGACACCTACTTGAACCAAGAATCATAAGACCAACATTTCAGACCCAGTTCTTCCAACATTTCAGCCGTGGAAGCTCAACTGAATCATTCAAAGATACCAAGACAAATATTATTTTTAAAAACTAATGATGATGGCATACCCCTTGCTTATATCAGTGTTATTTTATGGATTAAATAAGAAAATACATGTGGGAAATGTGAAAAAAAATCACAGTAAAGATATGTGATCTTCTCTTTACCATGTGTTTTACAATTGGTGACACAAGCATCTTAATTTTTTCTTCACTAAATGAGATAACTGGCCTGTGCTAATTATGGAGGGAACTCTCATGGAAACCAAAAATTATCACTGTGTCAGGGCAAGAAACATAGAATGGGATCACAAAATAAAGGGTAAAACCTTAGCTCTTTTCCTGTTCTAACACTTCGGACCCAAAAATAGATGGTATGAGTCAATGACCAGAAATACCAAGAGATCACAGTTATTTCAACTCCGTGTTCACTTTCGTTCACATAGCTGATAATGAAAAAGAAGAAAATATAAGCACAAATTATTTAAACATAATATCATATATCATTGCATTGCAATTACCTGTGCTTACTTTTTCTATCCTTACAAAGCATGAGACAGATCAAAATTTTAATTCTTGGCACCAGATTTTGGTTTTTTCCCACAACAAAGCTATCTTAAAACAGCCCAAAACAGAAGTAAAAAATAAAATGAAAACAGAGCTGGGGGACGAAGGGCATGTGAAGGTAGCAAAACTGGGGCTGACGAGAGCAAAGGCAGGGCTATGGATCCAGGAACATCAGAGGAGAAAGAGAAATTAACACAGAGAAGAATCGGATATGATCCAGCAATCCCACTCCTGGGCATGTACCTCTAGAAAAATATTCTTCAAAAACATGCATGCATCCCAGAGTTCACTACAGCAGTATTTACAATAGTCAGGACATGGAAATAACCCAAGTGTTCATCAGCTGATGAATGGATAAAGAAGATGTGGTATACATACACAATGGGACATTATTCAGCCATTAAAATGAATGAAATAATGCCATTTGCAGCAATATGTTCACCTAGAGATTGTCGTACTATGTGAAGCAAGGTAGATACAGAAAGACAAATATCATATGATATCACTTATATGTAGAATCTAGAAAAATGATACAAATGAATCATTTAAAAAACAGAAACAAACAAACATACAAACCAAAAAAAAAAACAGAAACACACGCACAGACTTAAAGAAAAAATGTATTCGTTACCAAAGGGGAAAAGTAGAGGGGAGGGATAAAGTAGAAGTTTAAAACTGACGTACACACACTACTGTGTTTAAAACAGATAATCAACAAAGACCTACTGTTTACCACAGGGACATCTACTCACCATTCTGTAATAACCTAAGTGGGAAAAGAATCCGAAAAAGAATTATACATGGAACAGTTCAGTTCAGTTCAGTTCAGTTGCTCAGTCGTGTCTGACTCTTTGTGACCTCATGGACTGCAGCACGCCAGGCCTCCCTGTCCATCACCAACTCCCAGAGTTTACTCAAACTCACATCCATCGAGTCGGTGATGCCATCCAACCATCTCATCCTCTGTCGCCCCCTTCTCCTCCCGCCTTCAATCTTTCCCAGCATCAGGGTCTTTTCCAATGAGTCAACCTTCACATCAGGTGGCCAGAGTGTATGTATAACGTCATCACTTTGCAGTGTCCTTGAAACTAACACAGCGCCATAAAACAACTATTTTGTTATTGTTGTTTAGTGGCTGAGCTGCATCTGACTCTTGCAGTCCCTTGGACTATACTCCAATGCAAAACAAAATTTTTAAATAAGATTAACCTTAAAAAATTTTTAATGAAGATGCAAATATAATCTTCTCTTGGTTCACAATTCTCTCCTTTGGCCAGGAAACTAAATGGTCCCTTTCCTGCGAGGTCCTGGTTCTCTGGGAAGCCCTTCTATGCCAGGCATGGCAATGGCGTGGGTGTGAACTTTTGCACACCCTCCCTCCGCCTGCTCCCTGCACAGGCATCACCCATGACCACGACTCTGTGGGCCCCTTGCCCGAGAGGCACCGTTTCTGGGTAGGTTATTAGAAATACCAGCCTGGACTTTGGACTTACTACGGTGTCCATGTAATGCCCAAGAACTCTGTGCAGGCCACTGGAACAAACAGCAGAAATGCACTCCACCCACTCTGAGTTTCTTTCTAATTCTTTCACTCCTCTGTAAATAAGCACAGAGCTCATATCTACAAGTGTGATGTAAAAGCAGATTCCAATCAGGGAACAGAGTCCTAGTCTTTCTTTCTCACCGTAATCCCTAGGAGTGAAGGGCCATGTAACTTCTCATATGTAAATTATCTGGATCCAAGAAGGACGGGGTTAAAGCCAGAATCTGACAAGTGATAGCTATGTATACTGCTGAGCAAAATATGTGTCTGTTCCTCAACTTCCTCATCTATAAATATGAGGTAATCATGGTTTCTGCCTTAGAGGACTTTGCAGTAAGTGTGAAGTACTTAGTCCACCCCCTAGCACGGACTGTGTAAACATTCAATAAATGTTAGCTGCTATCAAAATTCTCCTGCAGTCCCTGGATTTGGTGGGCAGGTACCATCCTCCATCCATTTTTCCCCACAAAACAAAGGAAGAGAAATCTCTTAACAGGAATAATATATTTCCAGTCACTTCTGACCCTTGAATTAATCTGGATCTTTGGGAAGTGGGCAGGAAGAGAAGGTCAGGCTCCTATCATTGGGTCTAATGCCCTTCAATGAGTGCTTTCACGATGCATCTGCTCTCTCTCTTTATTATGGGTGGATACTTAGCTATCGTTTCCAGACAACAGGAAAACTAACATCAGACATCCTCTTACACTACCATACTACAGCATCCATCAGTAAAAAGCAATATTCCCTATTAAGGATTATCAATAGACACAGGTATCTTTTAAGGGTCCCAAGCCTTCTGTACGCCATGCGTGGATTCTAAATTGTATGGCAGAACACAAAGAAGAGTGACCCTTCCAGAGCCTTTGACACTCTGACTGATTTGAATCTCACAGGCATAACCAAAAGCCTTTTCATTACATGTAAAATAAGAAAAGGGACTGGTGGCTCCGTCAGTAAAGAATCTGCAATGCAGGAGACGCGGGTCTGACCCCTGGGTTGGGACGATCCCCTGGAGAAGGAAATGGCAATGCACTCCAGTATTCTTTCGTGGAGAATCCCAAGGACAGAGGAGCCTGGTGGGCTACAGTTCATGGGGTCGCAAAGAGTCGCACAAAACCTAGTGACTAAACCACCACCAAAATAAGAAAAAAGCAAGTAAGAACCAACCACAGTGGGCAGACAGAGCCACTCCCCACGACAGCATTCTTGCTCTATGCATGAATCTTCCATTCTTATGGAAAGAAATGAGAGAAGATTCAGTCATAATTTAAGAATGTCAGGGCTGAGGAGAAGCATATGAATCTGGCAGGCTTAAAAAAGAAAATCTTTTTTCTGAGAGAGGCTATTTTGACAGAGCAAAATCAGTTTAGATAAAAGAATATTTTATTGCTTTAAAAGGGCAGACAGAAAAAAATGGGACAAAGAAGTAAAGGTGGAAGGAACAAGACGCAGAGCAAAGTAAGCAAAGAGGAGAAAAGGTTATGGAACAAATGTTTAGACTGCTGAATAATGAATTAAATGTTGCTGAATAATCCATTGGAAACAGGCTTCACACAAACTCAAAAGATACAAAAAGTAAGTTTTCAACAGTGATTAGAGGCGGTGTGTCCTTGGCAAACCAACTGAATCATCAGCTTGATGATAATGTAAGATTATATCTTTAGAGAAGGTATCTTCCAATAGACTACCTTGAGCCTGCTGCGTGTGCTAAATTGCTTCAGTTGTGTCCAACTCTGTGTGACCCCACGGACTGTAGCCCCAGGCTCCTCTGTCCCTGGGATTCTCCAGGCAAGAATACTGGCGTGGGTTGCCATGCCCTCCTCCACGGGATCTTCCCCCAGCCCGGGGATCCAACTCGCACCTTGTACGTCCCCTGCATTGGCTAGCAAGTTCTTAAGACTTCCTTGTGAGTGCTTCTAAATAAGCAGAAATGTTTTTGGTGATAAGAGACTTAGCCAGACTTCATCCTCCAACCCACCCCTCTCTATATTCAGTTTCACATAGCTAAGCAGAGACACTTGACTATCACAAATGAAAGATATTTATTTTCCATTTAGCTGGTGGAAAAATACTGGCTAGATCTGAAATTTGATAGTTTATTTTGTATCATTGTTTCCCCTACAGAGAAACTGAGAATAAAAAAGGGAGAGATTTTCTAATTGGAAAGTGATATCTGCTTTGCTTTCATGCAAAGATTGGTTGTCAGTTTATGGTAATTTGCTCTCATCCAAATGACAAAGCATCCCTAAAATGCATATTCAGTGGTGGTGTGTTTGTTGTTTAGTTGCTAAGTTATGTCCAACTCTTTTGTGAGACCCCCATGGACTGTAGCTCATCAGGCTCCTCTGTCCATAGGATTCTCCCGGCAAGAATACTGGCGTGGGTTGCCATTTCCTTCTCCAGGGGATCTTCCCGACTTGGGATGGAACCCACATCTCCTGTATTGGCAGGCAGATTTCTTAGCACTGAGCTACCTGGGAAGCCCGTCTAGCATTACTGGCATCGTTTCATCTTTGAAGCGGTATTTGCTGTAAATCTTATCGCAAATCATATTGCAGCAAACAGAAGCTACACATAAATTGAAGTGACCGGATCATCTAGAAATCAAAGAGGTGTTAATACTCCCCCGAGGCATTTCTTTTTAAATTCATTTCTTTGTAAACAAATAAAGTAAGGACAAACTGAGAAGATTTGAAATAAGAAACTACACATAGAAAACTATAAAACACTGATGACATAGAAAACCATAGAAAACTACAGGAGTGTAGAGATAACATTCTAATCTTCCTTGATTCACTGTATTGATTTTTTTTTATAATGTGTAAGGCACTTTCAGCATTATTATTTATCAACTTGCATATAGAATCTGGGAAACACATTTTGGGTCTAACTTTAAGATCAGTTAATTGATTTTTTCCCTGACTCTTCTATGATGTATAATATAATAACACCTGTGTTCTTGTACAGAACGTAAGGAACAAAACAACAAAATCTTGTTTCTAAAAAATACTCATAGTAAGAGGAGTTCGAACTCTTAAATTATCTGGAAATACTCATTTTGTTTCAATCATCCCAATCAATATCATTTAAAAATTGAATAGCAGAGTCTCATGCACAAAAAGAATATGTTTCCTATAAATGAAGTATTTTTGCTGGTATTATTATTAGTACCCCCGCCTCATCACAAAAGTCTACATCAGTGATCATCGAAAATATGGATCTAATAGGCACAGAAACTCAACATCAATAAGCTGTTCCAGAACGTTCCCTGAAAAGTTGATTCTCTCCCCCTCTCTCTCTGTCTCACACACACATACACGTATACATACTGTAAGCATACATGCGTGTGATTTTAAATATGTACTCATTTTCTCATGATTTACCTCTGTCATAAAAGAGGAGGATAGAAAAATTCTTGTTAATGGAAGGTTCCAAGCACTCTGTCCTTTCATTAGGGAACACAACTGAATTTTCAGGAGTGCCATGAGGCTTAGGAGGAAGAATTAAAAGGCAACTCTTTTTTCAGGTTTTCAACTTTGGATGCACTGAAATCACCTGATCAGTACATCAAAAAAAAGTTATAGTCAAAGGGGATTCAAAAGGGAGGGGCCTTCATTTTCTTTCTTTCCTGACAGCATTGCCTATTCAAAAACCCACAGAAAAAGTCTTTTAAAATATATTCATCATCTATCGTACAATGTATAATTTGTATTATGACAACAAAGCATGCAATTTAAAAAAATAATAATATTCCTTCTCATTAATTTAATAAAAGTGAATATCCGCTGCTTCTATTTTGGGAAACTTTGAATAAAGTTCTCTAAGGGGTCTATTAAAATCCCGGTTTAAAGTGCTCGTGCTGAATGTCGGATATTTAAGCGGCCAGGAGACTTCACTCCACAGCTTCCCCAGCCCCCGCACAGGGGCCTTCTAAGTTCGGAACTGTTTCTGAAGGCTCTCAGGAAACAGTTTTAAGAGCACATAGACTGTGAGCAAAGGCCGCGAGGAGGAGCCACAGCCAGGCGCGTGTGGAGGACTGGCTCCCTGGTCGGAGCAGCTGATCGGATGCTGGGGGAGAACGCGCGCCACAGCCAAGCCCTTTCGTCCCTGCGGTGGGAGGGCACGTAGCCCACTCCTGGTCTGCAGGGCTCTCGTCCCCAGTGCTGACGGGAATGCAGGGAGAGCTCAAGGAGACGGAGAGGCAAGAACAGGACACGGAGAATCACCGCGTTTGAGAGGCAGCGCGAGCCTTAGAGGTCAGCACAGTGAAGTTTTCATCGTGCAGTCGTAACAGATGACATCCAGACGGGCTGCGACCCGGGACCCGGGACCCTTTGCTGCGGTGCTTGCACCTGGACCAAGTCTCCTCCAGCAACTAAATGCAAAGAAACCATCAGGGACTAAAAATTACTACCTATGGTTGGCACAAATTATAGACAAGATAGAGCGAAGGTGGAAAAAAACTCAGCTGACATTTCTGAAGAGCCAGGAGCAGAAGCAGAACTGTGCACACCCCGTGCACCCGACACCCCAAAGGGGCGGGAGGACACCTAAGATACCCCCTGGCCGGCCCCTGGACACACCCTACCCGCAGCCCGGCGAGGAACCAGGTCGCCCCTGCCCCCAGCCACGGAAGCTTGTTGTCTGTTCTTACCTCCCCAGCTGCAGCGGGGCCCCCACAAAGCCTTGCCTGGATTCCTCCTCTGGCTTCTTCTCAATTCCTACTGGTTAAGGAGTCCAAGAGCCCTGGTCAGTAACAGTACCATTACCAGCACGCACACACGTCTAAGCCCGTCCTTGCCTCGGACAGACACAACAGGCTTTCCAGCGGCCCCAGGCCAGCCCCAGACGCCCATGACCGCCCCAGCGGGACAAGCGGCTGCATTAGCTTTGAGATTTGTCAAAGATGCATCAGACTAAAAAAGAAGCAAAGTTAACTAAAGCTCTGTCAGTGAAAAAGCTGCTAAGGTGTATTCTTAAATAAAAATAGCAATGTACAGAATACCAAGTGAAACTGTAGCATATATGCTGTGTGAAAGTTTTAAATTTACTTCCAAACTCTTTATAAATATGTTCTGGGCATTTCAAGTCTTGAAACCTCTGAGAGCTTTTAATGGTTCTATGGTATTGCATTGGATGGATTTGTCAAGATTTTTTAAATCATTTCCACTAACCTATATATATATATATAAATATCTTATATATATATATATATATTTGCATACCCTTGTTAATTATGGCCTTTGGATAAATTCCGAAAAGGGAAATAACATCAAAGTGAAGCATATACACATACTTCCCAATTGCCCTTCAGAAATACACCAATAGCAAGAGTGCATGAAGGCCCTTTCCCTTGCATCCTTACCAAAATTGGTATTTCTGGATGTATTCATCCTATTAACACCTAACTTGACAAAGGATCACTCATGTATGTTTCATTATGCATTACTTTTTTACTCCTGAGTGCAAACAGTTTTCATGTCTGTGGATACTGACTATATTTATATTTCACAAGTCACATACCAATGTCCTTTGCCCACTTTTTCTGTTGGGAGTTTTAATCTTTTCCCGTTAATTTATAAGATGACTTCAAATACTAAAAGTTCTGATTTTTGTCATTTATTTTGCAAACTTTCAAATGTTTTACACTTTGTGCGATTTGATATAGTAACCACACGTTGCCTCCAAAGTATTACTTTTTGTTGTTACTCAATCACTCAGTCATGTCCCACTCTTTCAGACTCTAAGGATGGCAGCACGCCAGGCTTCCCTGTCCTTCACAATCTCCTGCAGTTTACTCAAATGTATGTCCATAGAGTTGGTGATGCCATCAAATCATCTCATCCCCTGTCGCCCCCTTCTCCCACCTTCAATCTTTCCCAGCATCGGGGTCTTTTCCCAGGAGTCAGCTCTTCGCATCAGGTGGCCAGAGTATTGGAGCTTCAGCTTCAGCATCAGTCCTTCCAATGAATATTCAAGGTCGATCTCCTTTAGGATGGACTGGCTGGATCTCCTTGCAGTCCAAGGCACTCTCAAGGCTCTTCTCCAGCACCACAGCTCAAAAGCATCAATTCCTCGGTGCTCAGCCTTCTACACGGTCCAGTTCTCACATCTGTACATGACTCCTGGGAAAACCATACCTTTGACTTTACGGACTTCTGTAGGCAAAGTGATGACTTTGCTGATTAAGTTCTCATCTGCATCATATTCTAAGCTCTAGTAGTTTCCAGGGTCTTTCTCTGTTATGCACCTGCACGGTCCTCTCCATGTGGACAGTTTGTCACCTTCCTTCCCTCCAGCTCTCCTCCCTCCGTTTTTTCTCCTGCTCCTGCCTCTGTCTTTTTCTCCTCTCCCTTTCTCTATCCCTTCCTCATTCTGCTTTGCGCCTCCTCCTCCTGTCTTTCTTTAAGCTTTCCTCTCCTTCTTCAGGGATCTGCTGGTGACGCTGGGTGCTAGTCTTAGCATTCCTCTGGTGGTCCTGATCAGGGCAAAGCACACGGAGCTTGGCTGCGGCATCAACAATGTCTGATCCTGACACCAGCCTGAAACCCCAACCAATCCCCAGCGACCGAGCTGGAAGGGGGAAGGGCGAAAACAAGACGCAGCTATGTTTGTCGGTGGCAATGTCCATCCATATTAAATATCAGATCATGGCAAGCTGAATTCAGCCTGACATCTAACCTTTATGCATACTCAGTATTCAGTTGTTGAATCCAAGTCATCAGTGTTTTGAGGATTTTAACTTTATTTCATGTTTTGCTAATAAATCCTTACTTTCGCCCCTCCTTCCCTCGCCCGACGCTTCATCAGGATGGTCTTTACTATTCTCTGATTTCTTTTTTCAAACAAACTTAAGTTAATTTTGAAAAGAATCCCTCCAAATTGAAATACCGTGATTTGCTAAAAATGTACATAGATTTGGAGAAAAATGTTATACTGTTATATAAAATTTTCATCAAAGCTTATTACCTACCCCTTTGTGTGTTTTTAAAATCATTTGGGTCCTACATATTTCTTGATAATCTTATTTCAAGGTACATTAATTTCATAGTAAAATATTAAATGAATAATTTTCTATCCAATTTTATATCCTACCATCCCTATCTACCTTTTATAATTAAGTACACTACTGAACTTTATTACCTACAGATTTTAGTTGATTAATATGTTATTTGCAAATAATGATGATTTTATGTTATTCATTATAATAGCTAAAGTGATTATACTTTTTTACTGTCTTATTGCATTATCAAGAACCTTTTGAGCTGTTTTAAATATTGGGGAGTTTGTAATAATGTGCTCTTTTTAACTTTATTAGGAATACTTCCTACTGAATGATAGAATGCTTTATTAGATTTTGTAATATTGAAAGTTTTCTGCATTCTTAGAATAAACCCTATTGCTTGTATACACTGTTATCTTAATATGGAAAATTAAATTTTAGTATTTTGTTTACATACATATTTATTTCAACTTTCACATGTAAAACTGATCAGGAAATTTATTTTCCTCCATTATCATTCTCATATTGGTATATAAACCATGATGGATTTATGAAATTGATTAAAGACTGGTTAATCTTCACATAAGATAATAATACTTTGTTCCATTATCTCCATAAGAATATTGGATATTGGATATTTCCTTGAGTTTTGGATGAACTCATAACGTCAGTTTCTGCTTTAGATTAAATATTTGTGTCCCCCCAAATTCATAGACTGAAACTTTAGCCTCCAATATGATGGTATCAGGAGGTAGGGCCTTTGGGAGGGGATTAGGTCATGTGGGTGAAGCCCCGATGATTGGGATGAGAAGACTCAGAAGCTCCTCATCCCTTCTGCCATGTGAGGTTACAGAGAGAAGCCAGCCTCTCCTGAACAAGGAAGCAGGCTCTCATCAGACGCCCAATCTGGCAGTGCTGTGAGCCTAGACTTCTCAGCCTCTGAAACTGTGAGAAATAAATATTAATTAAACCACCCAGCCCATGTTATTTTTGTTACAGCAGCCCCAATGGATTAGGACAGTTTCAAACTGACTGATTCTGGGACTTCCCTAGCAGTCCATGACTCAGATTCGGTACTTCCATGCAGGGGCAGGGGTGTTCTCCCTGGGAGGGAGCTAACAGCCTGCGGTGCCACACTGCGGGCCAAAAAAATAAGTCATCGACTGATTCTGCAGCACAGTTACAATACGCTTTGAATGGGTATAAAAGATGTGGTACACATATGCAATGGAATATTAATCAGCCATTAAAAAGAACAAGATAATGCCACTTGCAGCATTGTGGACAGACTTAGAGACTGTCCTACTAGGTGAAGTAAGCCAGACAAGAACAAATATCATGTGATATCTCTTACATGAGATAAACTGAAGTTTGTGATTAATATATACACGCTTCTGCTGCTGCTAAGTGGTGTCTGACTCTGTGCGACCCCATAGACGGCAACCCACCGGGCTCCCCTGTCCCTGGGATTCTGCAGGCAAGAATACTGGAGTGGGTTGCCATTTCATTCTCCAATGCAGGAAAGTGAAAAGTGAAAGTGAAGTCGCTCAGTTGTGCCCGACTCTTAGCAACAGTTTACCAGGCTCCTCCGTCCATGGGATTTTCCCACTGGAGTGGGGTGCCATTGCCTTCTCCGATATACCTGCTACTAGATATAAAAAAATAAAAAAGGACCTACTATATAGCACAGAGAACTCTACTCAGCATTCTGTAATAATCTATACGGAAAAAGGGTGAAAAAGAATGGATATATATATCCATATAGTATATATATACACTATATACACACACATTTATATATATATATATATATATATGAACGGAATCACTCTATTATACATCTGAAACTAATACAATTTTGTTATATAAAAGGAAATTATATTAAAATATGCTTTTGAAATTTTTTTTTTGTTCTTGTTGCTCTTGTTTTTAAAGAAGGGAATAAGGAAAGTTTACCTTCTGAGCCCTAACACACATTTAGAAACTTTGGTCATTATTGCTTTAAAATATAAAATGAAATGATATATATTGTAGTTCTTATGTTTTCATCTCACATTTATTTAAATATTTTGACTATAGTCTGGAATTAAGTGTTGTACTTAATGTCTATTTATGAATGAACAGTTGCATGCTTTAATTTGGATATATTTTTGTTAGTTCATCCTTAACGATAACTGCCCCATAGGGGGACTACCTGGAAAATTCTGGCGACCTTTACTTGAAAGTAACTTGCCTGAATAAATGTCAAATGAAAAATTTGGATTTGATTATAGCTTTACACGGCCAATTCAAAGATAAGGAAAGGGGTCATATACAAGTAGAATATTGCCATAATTTCTATGGCAAAACTTTTTCTGTATTTGATGGCCAGACATCAAGAAGGATACACTAGAGACACATTCCATTCTTGACATTTTTTGCTATTGACTCCCTGTTCTACTTCCCTTGTTCCCTAGAACCAAAAGCCTACAGAAACACTGAAATCAAGAGATGATTCTAAGTAGCATCTGCAGTATTTTTCAGTTCCGAATCTCCAAGAGAATGTGTTTTTGTGTTTTCCCCAGCCTGGTTACTTGTCCCCAACATATGAATAATGTATAAATGCAACTATGTGATTTATCAGCTCCACTGCTTTGAACATTTACTTGGAGAAGCGATCAGTTAGTTGTATCAAGAAATTCTCTCAACTGTGTATGCTAAACTTTACTCTTTTATGTACAACTCAATACCGTCTTATCATCATCTGTCCATTATAAATCCCTCCAACAAGTCTCTAGAGAAATTTCCCAAAGAGGATTCTAGTTATTACATTCTTCATTGCATGTGTCATTACAATTTCATTATCCTGGAAAGCCAGAGTCACTGTTAGGGCAACAGGGAGCAGAAATACACTGGGCGCTTTACTATTTCTGATTAAATTCCAACCGTGTCCATGGATCACCTCCATGGAGGTCAACATGAGTTCCTAATTTAGTCTTTTTCCGTGTCTCTCCATAAGATATTAATGTTATACATGTTTCTTTTAACGTAGAAACTTCAGACATTCTCTTTCTAGTAACTAACCTGATACTTTTTCTTGAGCCAACACAACAGACTGCTCTTTGCTCAGTGACACCCTCCCAGTAACCGTTCTCACAAACGAATTGTGGGAGTGTTCAGGGTTATGCCTAGCATAACACCTAGGCTCAGGATAAGCTGGACATACACTCCATAGTGGTAGACATGATCAGATACAGTTCTGATTCCACACATTATCTTTTCCACGAAATGAATGTTTGTCTGGAGATTCCCCTCAGGCATTCCACAGCCTCCTTTCTCCATGGTGGCCAAGGTTCTCAGAGCTGGTCCCAGACCAGCAGAATCCACTTCACCATCAGCATCACTTGGGGTCTTTCTACACTACAAAATGCACAGGTACGACTTCGGAACCACTGAATCAGAAACCTTGGGTGTTGAATTTTTGACCATCACCAAAAAGTCTACCAAAAGCAAATGCTGGGCAAGGTGTCGAGAAAAGGGAACCCTCCTCCACCATTGGTGGGAATGTAAGATGGAATAACCACTACGGAGAACAGTATGGAAGTTTCTTTAAAAACTAAAAACAGAACTACAATATGATCCACTATATGATCCAATTCCACTCCTAGGCATATATCCAGAGAAAACCATAATTCAAAATGATGCGTGCATCCCAATGTTCATTTCAGCACTATTCACAGTAGCCAGGACATGAAGCCACGTAAATGTCTATCACCAGATCAATGGGTAAACAGGATGTGGTGTATATGGTATATACACACAACAGAAGATTATTCCACCGTGATGCAAGAAGGAAACAGAGCCATTTTCAGCAACATGGATGGACATACAGATGATCGCATTGAGCAAAGAAAGAGAGAGAAAGACAAGTATCATATGATATCACTTAAATGTGGAATCCAAAGAAATGATACAAAGGAACTTATTTACAAAACAAGAAAGAGACTCGTAGATTTAAAAAACAAATTTGTGACTACCACAGGGGAAGGGGAAGTGAAGGACAAATTAGGAGTTAGGGATTGACGGATACATCATTACTATATATAAGATAGATAGGCATCAAGAGCCTGCTGTGGGGCACAAGGATGTCTACTCAGTATTCCAGAATAACCTACCTGGAAAAAGAATCCGAAAATGAGTGGGTATGAAAAGTGAAAGTGTCGCTTGCTCAGTCACGTCTGACTCTCTTCAAGCCCAGGGACTGTAGCCCACCAGGCTCCTCTGTCCATGGGACTCTCCAGGCCAGATTACCGGAGTGGGTTGCCGCTCCCTTCTCTAGGGGATCTTCCTACCCAGGGACTGAATGGCAGTCTCCTGCATGGCAGGCAGACTCTTTACCGTCCAAGTCGCCAGGGAAGCCTGGACGTACGTGTGTGCGGAACTGAACCCCTTTGCCGTACATCTGAAATTCACACCACATTGTAAATCAAAACCACTCCAGTAGAAACTAAAAAAAAATTAAAACAAAACAAAAAAGGAGGCTCAGGGTGAGGCTCAGCAACCTGTTCCAGATAATTCAAATTTACAAATACTGGTCTAAGGGTTCAGCTGTGTTCCTTACATATTTGTTCATTTTACCTATTTAAAAATCTTTCTTCGGTAACTATTTTTCTTCAGACATTTCTTAGATGATAATATTTATTGCAAGTTTTTTCCCCTAATTTATTGTATTCTCTTGTGTATCTGGAGGAAGCATTAAATATATATATACTCTGGATGCCTTGAGGTCATCGTCAAGATAACTTTGATGCTTCACTGTGCGCTTCCCCTGGACCAATAAGAAGAGGAATGTCATGGCAGGATACCCTAGAAAAGTGGCTCTGTTAAGAAGTGGATGCAGTTTTCATTCCCCAAAACTACCTCCCATCAGTGCCTCTGTACAGTTTCTTCTCTCCTCAGGCAGCCTCCTGAATGAAGTGACATTTCTATTTGGGCCACCAGGATCTCTCCTGCTAGGAAAATTTGCCTGTGAATCTATTCCTTATTCTATTATTGAGGAATATATTTCCATTTCTTCCTTTTTAAAAAAATAAGGCCTATGTTATCTTCAGGTTCTCTTTCCTTTTCTTTCCTTGGCTGTGCCGCCTGGCATGCAGGATGTTAGTTTCCCAACCAGGGAGCGAACCCATGTCCCCTGCAGTGGACGCGCAGAGTCTCAACCACTGGACCACCAGGGAAGCCCCTATTTCCATTTCTTCATGAGCCTGACTGGCTAGCTAAATGGATACACTGATTTAATTTAACACTGCGGGGCTAAACTAGATCAAATAAAAGAAAACATGAAAGTCAGGATCTGAGAGAGTAGGGTTTGAATACTTGTGCTGGCAATTTCCAGCTGTGTGTTGACGGCTGTGCTATAGAACATCTTTAAGCCTCCAGTTTCCCAACTGAAAAAAAAAAAAAAGACGTGAAATTCTAGATTGTTGTAAGAATTCAAAATAAATAACTAAAATATCAAGACAGTAAGAATTTGGTGCACTTTTTATTTTATTACAAAGTTACTAATACTAAATCCTTAGTCTATTAGCACTGCTAGATATCTTTTGTGTTTAAAAGAAGCATTCAACGTAATAAACAAAAGAAATCGGAAGATTAGATAACTGGGTTCAGTTATCGGGCCAGAGGAATAACTGCCTATCTCTGTCTAACTATTATATTTATATACACACTTACATATATCTTCACTATAGGGCAATAATTGGTTTGAAAATGTTTGCTTGTGGCCCATTAATTTCTGTTATCATTAGTGGGGAAACTCTGGTGTTCCTATTAAAGGAAAAATTACCCTGCTGGTAATAACAGTAACGTGTTTGTACTCACACACCATAGACAACCATAAATTCCTTCTCTGCCCTTGAATTATGAGCAGTAAGAATTCCTAGGCTAAAACTGGCATTCTTTTTCAGAGGTTGGGTAAATTAGAGCAAAACTGTTCTGAAAACATCCCCAGCATGTTTGGGTGTAAGATTCTCACGGGGGCCAGACGCGGCCTCCCAACTCCGCTGACCGCGGCCGGAGGGAGGCCGGCGGAGGGAAACGCGGGCTCGTCCTGAACACGCGGGTGGAGCCCCCTGCACTCCTGACCGAGAGCGGACCCTTCCCAACGGGGGGCCCTCCATCGCTGCCGCAGAAGCCCCCGTGTGACCTCCCCCAACACGCGGGCCCCAGCCGCGGTGACCGACTCCCCCGAGGGCCGTCTGTGCTCCGTTCTATCCGTGAAAGCAAGGCAGAGTTTAAGGAGAGGAGGTGATCCAGAAACGGAAATCTCAGGGCAGAGTCCATGGGGGGTCTCCAGAGTCCCCGTGCAGAGGGAGCAGAGACAGCAGCATCCTCACACACGCAGAGCTGGGAGACAGGTATTAGTGGGGGTTCCTTACCCCCCCGCCCCCCCAGTTATTTATGTCGCAGATCGTATTTCTGTTCCATCGTGAACTAGTGAACTACTAAACTGCTTGGATTCTCCCATCTTGACAAATAGAAACTGCTTGGATTCTCCCTTCTTGACAAATGAAACTGCTAAGGGCCTGAAGGGACCGCTTCAGACTTAGACTCTTTGCACACGTCCGGCGTTTGCTCTAGACGGTGGCTGGGGAGACAGCTGGGCTCCGGCTCCCAGTCCAGGCTCATCCACCTTTACTCCCGGCCTGAGCCCCTCGAGCCAGGCCTGTTACACGCATGTCTAGACGCCAGGATGACACAGCCCTGAGCATTCGCCTCCTCCACCCTCCGCTAGCGAGGAAAGCTGTCTCTGGACTGCCCTCTTTGGGAGGGCGGTCTGGGGCAGAGGTGCACACAGACCCTGGAGGGACCCCAGGAGCCTGCGGGCCCAGAGCAGAGTCTAGAGGGACAGACACGGCCTCTAAAGGGCAACGTCCTTGATCTGCAAACTTCCTAACCAGAGGAGGGCTCTGCCAAGGGCCAATGAACCTGGAGTTGCCAAGTGGACTGGGGCACTCGGTGGCCTAACGCTCCCTTCCCCTTCTCATATCCTTCTTTGAAACAGGAAACACACATAGGAGAATGTACAAGTGGACATGTTCTGTATAAAATTAAAAAGGATGTCTATGCATACACACAATTACATACATATACATCAGTACAGATATATCCCTGGATGTATGGGTATATATACACAGTTCTATCCTTGTTGGTTTATATCTTTACTGATATCTTTTCAAACACTTCAAATATTTTGTCCATAAAAGCTTCACTCGTCTTTCACTAAACTTTCTCTTAGTTACTTAATATTTCTTTTTTTATTTTAAATGGAATACTTACACTTTTTTCTTATTTCTCTAGCTAAGGCAGCTAGTTTGTCTCATAGTAGCTATGATGGCAAGGTTTCCTCTGTTCTTAGTTTTATAAGAGTTTTCATATTCATCTAGAAGCACATGGCACACAATTGCCTTTGCATTTCAAAAGCATGTTTAAACGTGAAATGTATGTTTTTGTCCGATATTTATAAATAGTGAAACCAAACCAAAAGTCGATCTGTGCAGCTACAAATACATTTCGATAGCTTTGAGCACAGAGAACATTTAGCAGTTTCCAGCCTATTCATATTGACTGCTTTTGGGGGATGGGTTGGTGGAGGTACAGTTTGGAAGGAGGAAATTTCTG
The DNA here is from genome assembly GCF_023699985.2 of Odocoileus virginianus. NCBI lineage: Eukaryota > Metazoa > Chordata > Mammalia > Artiodactyla > Cervidae > Odocoileus > Odocoileus virginianus. The sequence goes on along the minus strand of NC_069705.1, from coordinate 8,252,207 downwards.
AGCTTCTTCCCAGCTGTGTCTCTGTCACTTGATTTATTAAAATAGGTGTATACTTTTCCATGCTTTAAAAAAATTAAGTCAAAAATGTCAAGTTAAGGAACATATAAGCTATTAAAGATGGACTTTTTTAAAGGTTGTTCAGAATTTCAGACACAGTAGTCAAAGAGAATAAAGACTTGGGAAAGGTCACCCGATTTGGTGACTTAAAGGTCACCATGCAAGGAGCCATTCAATAGAGAGCCGGGGGAGGGGAGCTGACGGGACTTAACGCAGCGCGTGCAGAGTGGGGAGAAGGGGGCCTCTCTCCTCCGAATGCGCCACACCAGTGTGTCTCCAGCGGAATTCTGGAACCCGTGCTACAGTTTTTTTTTTTAAATACAAAACAAAATGAAAGATCGTAAATGATCACATTTCCATTTGGGGGATTCAATTTTCATAGCATCAAAACAATACAAGGCTCCAAGAAACAGGAAATCCATTTTAAACTCTATTTAAAATTTCCTGAAAGTACTTGGACATGGACTCAGGATCTTTCATTTTATTTTTCTCCCAAACTCCGGCAATTAAAACTGTATTACATTAGACTGTTCTCAAATAAAGACTAGCAACATACTTTTGATTACATTTAATTTTAAGACAACATGATTTGACGGAGGGGACAGAGACCTCAGAGCAAGGCCCTTTTAAGATTAAAATGTATCATAGAGCAGTTTCCACCATAATTCAAATTTTGTGAGCTTGTGTCAGGAGAAGAATATGCTTCTATCAATAATGAACTGGCCTCTCTTCTTAAATTGCTTTCAGGGTTCACTGGGTCTGTGGAAATTAAAGAGGCTGATGGTGAATTTAATAACCAATAAAATGAATAACACCTTCACAATTTGCTGTGGAAATGACCATACATTCTCTTAAGATTATAATTCATGTGATGATTATTATATATCGACAATAACTGACCAAAAACAAAAAAGCAAAATTGAAGAATTCCATCGCCAAGATAACTTTCTTTTTTTTAAATTGAAGTATGGTTGAAATATAGTTGATTTCAATTTTAAAAGAGCTATTTTGACAGCGGACTTCAATTGATTCACAATGTTGTGTTACTTTCCGCTGTAAGCAAAGTAATTCAGTTACACATACACACAGGCTTTTTTACATCCTCTCCCATCATGGTTTATCACATGATACTGCACACAGCTCCCTGTGCTACACATTAGGACCTTGCTGCTCATCCCTCATATAAGAGTTTGCATCTGTTAATCCCAAACTCTCAGTCCTTCCCTCTCCCAGCCTCCCTCCCCCTTAGCAACCACAGTGTGTTTTCTATCTGTAAGTCTCTTTCTGTTTCATATGTAATCATTTGTGTCATACTTTAGATTCCACATATAAGTGATACCACGTGATACCATATAATATTTGTCTTTGTCTGACTTAGTATGACCATCTCGAGGTCCATCCATTTTGCTTCAAATGGCATTATTTCATTCTTTTTAATACCTGAAAAACTCTTTAGGTCTCTATTTTACTATAGGACTTGAGGAACTCACATGATGGGAATATTTCCTACCCCAAAGGAGGACTCTACTCCAGACATGGCATAGATCTTATGAGTATGAACAAACCACACTCTGAAAAACAACACAAAGAAAGCATTCTATTAGAATATCGATAAAAAGAAATTACTGTTTGTTGTATAAAACAGTTTAGACATACAAAAGTTGAGGAAAAAACCTATGCATTTACCAGTATGCTTAATGAGTGAAATACAGAAAATATAGGTGAATCCTCTCCACTAAGCCACTCTTTATCCTTGTTTCCAGAGCTTGCCATTAATATGAATTTAGGGTTTATCATCTCAAGGCACTGCCTATGAACTTGGCATTGTGTTCTATGCCAGTATATAAAGGAATATACTGTATTTAGCAGATGTGTTTTCTTGCACTTTTTAAAACTTAGATAATGTGTATCACGATGCAAATATTCTCTGCCATTTGTTTTTCTTTGCTCTATATTGTGCTTTTG